>NC_140627.1:12159386-13359386 GCF_057382275.1 Copadichromis virginalis | reverse complement strand
CTCATCCCGTGGGGTCAAAATGATCATGAGAACGGTGAGCAAAGATCCCAGAACCACACGGGGGGACCTGGTGAATGACCTGCAGAGAGCTGGGACCAAAGTAACAAAGGTCACCATCAGTAACACACTACAACGGCAGGGAATCAAATCCCGCAGTGCCAGACGTGATCCGCTGCTGAAGCCAGTGCATGTCCAGGCCCGTCTGAAGTTTGCCAGAGAGCACATGGATGATACAGCAGAGGATTGGGAGAATGTCATGTGGTCAGATGAAACCAAAGTAGAACTTTTTGGTATAAACTCAACTCGTCGTGTTTGGAGGAAGAAGAATACTGAGTTGCATCCCAAGAACACCATACCTACTGTGAAGCATGGGGGTGGAAACATCATGCTATGGGGCTGTTTTTCTGCCAAGGGGACAGGACGACTGATCCGTGTTAAGGACAGAATGAATGGGGCCATGTATCGTGAAATTTTGAGCCAAAACCTCCTTCCATCAGTGAGAACTTTGAAGATGAAACGAGGCTGGGTCTTCCAACATGACAATGATCCAAAACACACCGCCCGGGCAACAAAGGAGTGGCTCCGTAAGAAGCATTTGAAAGTCCTGGAGTGGCCTAGCCAGTCTCCAGACCTCAACCCCATAGAAAATCTGTGGCGGGAGTTGAAAGTCCGTGTTGCTCGGCGACAGCCCCAAAACATCACTGCTCTCGAGAAGATCTGCATGGAGGAATGGGCCAAAATACCAGCTACTGTGTGTGCAAACCTGGTAAAGACCTATAGTAAACGTTTGACCTCTGTTATTGCCAACAAAGGTTATGTTACAAAGTATTGAGTTGTATTTCTGTTATTGACCAAATACTTATTTTCCACCCTGATTTACGAATAAATTCTTTACAAATCCTACCATGTGGATTCATGGATTTTTTTTTTTCACATTCTGTCTCTCACAGTTGAAGTGTACCTCTGGTGCAAATTACTGACCTCTGTCATCATTTTAGGTGGGGGAACTTGCACAATCGGTGGCTGACTAAATACTTTTTTGCCCCACTGTACCTGGACTGCTTTTCCATCCATCAAAGGGAGAACACACAAAGATCTATCTACAGCTGGAGTACGTAGCAGGAGGATACATGTTTAATGTTCTTACACAGCCTGTAGTTTTTCTACTTTATTTCAAAGAGCAATCCCAAATAAAGTTCTGTCTGCTACCCTGAAAAAAAAAAGTTTCCTATTTCCAAAGAATGAAAATCCCAGCAGCTAATACTCAAGCAAGGCTGAAGTCATCAGCTACCCAACAAAATTTCACATTCACCAATATCTCATGCCAACAGTTGGACTGTGTGGTTATGTTTTGTCAAGAAAACATAGCAAGCGCTTACTTCAGACAGACTGCTTTCAGAACCTGGGTCAAGGTGAAACAGGTGGCATCCATGTCTGTCACAGTCACAAACAGACAAGCACCCCAAAGCTTCTTCTGACTGTCCTGAAACCAAATGACAAAGAACAATGTTAGATGATGCTCATGTCACACCTTTTCGCCTTTTTTTAGGAATGGAAGAGCAACTGTTTTTAAGGGGATTATAAAGCTATTCCACTTTATTTCTTACAGTACTTTTTAAATGATTATTTTTGGACTGTACCTGGCTACTGATTAAAAGGCAAAAATACTTAGCCCTCCTAATATCCTATTTCACCAATAAGGCACAGTGGATACTGTGTGTAAGCTTTGATTTAAAATTGGACTCAGTACTGCAAAAAGAAAACTTACATAAAGGGTTCACGGCCCAAACAGTACAAATTGTACTTTCTTTCGCTCCCCATGCATTTACATGCCTATCACTAACTTTGTGTTGTCTTCTTCCCACAGCTTGTGATTTGCCATGTTTGTGGACTTTTCTTCTTCTTTGTCTTCTTTTTGGATGTCTTTCAACAATGTTGTAGAAGCTCTGATTTGCAGGAGAGATTGGATACACCCTGGTTTATACTATACTTGAGAAAGGTCATATGGACTAAACTGTTATTAATGAATAAAAATAATGCTGAACTGAACAGTGTGCGAGGGTTATATTATATTTAAACACCCTTGACAGGCCACAGGGCTAACGCATAAAGTCAATCAGTTTAGAATCACCAAACTGACTGTCTCTGTTCTGACCCCAGTGAGAACCCAACCAGAAACAGGAGAACATACAGCCTGGATTTATTTTGCTGTGAGGTGACAGTGATAACCACTGCACCACCATTCCATCCTGCAATATGTATTGCTTTAGGCCAAATACTGTTCTAATTTTAAATGATCGATTTCCACTCATGCTTTTTCCAGGACAGGCGACAGGATTGCAGTATTATAAATGTAGAGTGGAACTACTGAACTACAGTAGGTGCAAATACGTACAGCAGCTTCATCCACGGACTCCTGAACGGTTTTCCACAGCGTCCAGGCTCGATCACATACAGGGTCAGTCACATGAAGGCTCTTGCACAGAGTCACAAACTCAGCATCCTTGTCTCCGTGCCTAAAAGATGGAAACCAGAGGTTAGCAACCACGAAAAACACGAATAAGGTTTCAGGAAATCAAAACAACTGCACTCAAGACAAAGGTCTTGTCTTGTGAAGTACTCTGACTGCCAGTCAGTCTGAGCAGGGTACAGGGTATAGTAGGTAGGGTATAGCGCTCAAACACAGGCTGTGTTTGAGAGCTATACCCAGGCTACATTTCAAGTTTCATTCATTACTTAATAGTTACACTCTTTGACCAGTTGTATGGGGCTAAAGATGCTTTTAAACTCGCTGTTATTAGGCCGGTGGACACAGCTAACAGATCATCCTGACGTTTAGTCGCACAAGCTAGCGAGCAAGATAAACGTAGCTGGGGGAAAGACCAAAATATCTGTCTACAATGTCAACTTTTTTTGTTTTTTGTAATTTTCCAAAGCCACAAACTGAAGCTACTGTGGCTTGACGGAGAGGCGATCATTACTTCTCTTACTTTTTAAGAGATAACTCAGGACTCTCCTTCTTCTCTGGAGAGGCATTTTCAGCAGTGGGTTTCATCTCTTTGCTCTGTGTCGCCCCAGAATTGCGTTTTTTAGGAGGCATCTTAGTATCCGGTAACGTAACGGCCAATAATTAACAGATAAAACTCGAATATGTTTTAAAGCCGACTGATATTGTTTACTAAGTGTAAATCCCACTTCAAGAGTTCCGTGACAACAAAACCTCAGTGACTTCCTGCAACTGTAGATTTGTGGATGCTCGTTTTGTATCAACGTACTGCGCGGTGAAGCGCCGTTGGCGACGCTGCAATGGTGTTACGAGTACTCGGCGGTTAGTGCTCAAAAACCTGTGCACACGACTTTGTTCATCTGTGTTTTTGCGATCGTCTGTCTCTGTTTAAACTCTGTGTTGTCAGAACCTCTGTCAAACAACCGATTTATAACTTCTCACACATAGACAAGAGGTCTGTCATTGCAAACAGACCGATGTAGCGTTACGCCGGGATCACGTGACAAACTGCAAACGAACTAACCCAACCCGAGGACTGGAAAACGCGGGAAAAAAAAGTCTACGCAACATCCTGTTCGACCTCGAACGCGCCTGGAACAGAAATAGTAATATAGCCCCTGTATATACACCTGCAACCCACAACATGTAAACCTTCTGCTTATTATCGGAAGGATTTATTTACTCATGTCGTGTTCCTCAATTAGTTTATGTGGCACTTACAGGCTGCACTATTTCGGGAGTGGAGGCTGTGCCTCTGCAATAATACATGTTAGATTAAAGTAATATGTAAAAACAAAAAAACAACGATGTTAAGGCTTCCCGGTAGAGGTTATTAAATGCAGTTAGATGACCATTATTATCCCGTTCACCTGCTTTTTATCTCGCGGGTGATAAGTTTAAATTATCGCACACCTGTACATGTTTATTTGGCAGCTCTGTTAGTGTGTAAAACTTCACCTCTAAGCGTGCAATCGTTGCCCTCTGGTGGCAAAACTTCACAAGTAACTTGTGCTGCAAGCTTTTGGTACATATTACCTAGTTATAGGATCCTCGTTCACCTCTATTGTCTATTAGTAGCATCCTACTTTCATGTGGAAATACATTTCACAGCCACGTTATTAGGTTCACTTTGCCACTAAAGGGTTGGACCCCCTTTTGCCTTCAGAACTGCCTTAAGTCTCTGTATCGATCCAAATATTGGTAGCATTGATACCAATGCTGGTATTTGTACTGGATCATACTAGTGGAATAGGAATGATACTTTCTTTGTTAAGTTTAGTATTTATTTATATATATATATATATATATATATATATGTGTGTGTGTGTGTGTGTATGTGTGTGTGTGTGTTTAATATATATATATATACACATACATATACATATATATAATTTTTTGGAAATGAAAAAACATGTGTCAAACATACACTGTGAAAAATGTCTAAACCTTTTTGCGTGGACAGTCACATCTACTTTATTTATAGCCTGTCTTTATAGGTTAAAAGTATTTGTATTGCTATCTATTGCAATACTGGCCCTGTATATACTCGTTATTGGATTGATACCAAAATTTGCAGTATTGCACACTACTACTACTACTACTTTGTGTGACACAGATGCAGCAAGGTGCTGGAAACATTTCTCAGAGATTTTTAACCATACTTATATGACCACATCCCACAAATGCAGCATATTTTTCTGTTACAGAGCCACGATGCAAATCTTCCACCCACAACATGGTGACTGTGGAGGCCATTTGACTACACTGAACTTGCAGTCATGTTCAAGAAACTAATTTGAAATTATCTGAGTTTTGTGATATGGCACATCATCCTGTTGGAAGAACCTATCCTAAGGTAGTCATAAAGGGTTGGTCATGGTCAGCAGCAATACACTGTGGTACAATTTGAATGCTGCTTAATTGGTACTAAGGGGCTCAAAGTGTGCCAAGAAAATTTCCCTCACACCATTAGATCACCACTGCATGCTGAACCATTAAAACAAGACAGGATGGATCCATGCTTTCGTTCTCTGTAAACCCTAGAGATGTTTGGGTCTAAAAATCGCAGTAGATCAGCTGTTTCTGAAGTACAGAGACCAGTCTGCCTGGCAACAACAACCACACTCAGTTCTCTTAAATCATCTTTACTTCCCATTCTGATGTGTGGTTTAAAATTATCAGGTCATCTTGACCATGATTACATGCCTGAACACATCAAGTGGCTGCCATATACCGGTAACTAATAAGTAGTTGAACAGCTGTACCTAACAAAGTGGCCAATGAATGTGTGTTGTTAAGAGGCAGACTACCACATGACTGGCCTCTGTGATCACACTAATTCTTCTCATTAAGTTAAGTTAAACTGTTATGGGCTATATATACTCATCCCATAGCTTCAAATAGTTTTTAATTGGACACTATAAAAAATATACTATAAGCAAAAGGAACCTACGAAAAATGTTCTTAAATGTTTATGTAAAGGTTTATGAAGAGATTCTGCAAGAAAAGAATAAATAATAATAAAAACCCTCTTGTGATGATATTTATTTTGTAATTCTGAAATTCAGAAAGGGATTAAAAACGCATAATTTACGTACTAGGCAAATTGCACAATACATTTTTAAGCAATAGCTTGCAAAAAAGCTTGATACAAATTAAAACTAAAACCTGCAAATTTATACTTGTTTTTGTTTTCAACTTCAGAAACTTAAATAAGCAATTGCACATTTTCCAAAAAAAAAAAAAAAAAAAAAAAAAAAAGTAATTTCTTGGCAATTATTTCATGGTTCAGGCTTTAAATGCTTAATCTGAGAAGACCGGTTCTGTGAGCCCTCTTAAACAGATGAACACTAAAGGGTCTACATGTAATTTCTACCCTGTATGTTCTGATGTTACTGTCATCAACTTTACAACACAGAAGGTTGTTGCAAATGGGGGCAAATTTAAAACTCCAACAATAAGCATGTCCAGAGTACATTTAACTCAAATGACTTAATTAGCTTTCCACTTAAAAAACAAACAAAAAACACAACTAAAAATAAAAGTGAGAGTAAACGACTGTAAAATTCAGCGAAATTAAGAGAAAAAAAAAAAACAAGCATCAACTTTAACAATGCCATTTGATTTTTCCCAAAAGATAACCAACTTTGATATATGTGAAATCTATCTACAGTACTATTTTAGTATTTAGTTGTTACTCGGTTGTACTTCGATGTGCAAAGACAAGTTTTCACTAGACATGACGCAAACACTACATCTTCTGCGTAACTGCGGGAACCTGGTTATTTGAAATGCAAATGGTCAGAGTCAGGAGTCTTCTTGCATTGAAATACAGACAATACCATGAGAAATAGTTCATTTGGCAACATATTGTATAAATAATGTATTTATTCTACCAATCATTTTCGCAATCATTCATTTTAAAATGGAATTTAAAATATTCTTGCTTCAGTGCAGCTATGTTTCAACGCCATTTAGTCTGAAAGCATGATGATTCGTGGTCACTTCTCTGGTTCCATCAGTGGCATGAAGGGTAACAGTCACAAAGTTATTTTCCTCCTTGGACAGCAGCTGCTGGCAACTGTCAGTAGAAGTTCATTGCACTGTGCTACTATAATAATAATAAATAAGTTCAGCATATACATTGCAACATCATCTTCATTGACGCATTCTCATGAAATCCTGCATATATATGATAATCCAAGCTTCCTCTAAAACCTCGTAACCTTACATTCTAAGCAGTGAAAAAGAATTTCAAAAATCTATATTTATGTACATAATAGTATAAATATAGCAGGCATTCGATACTGCCCTGACACAGGACACAGTGTGAGCGAGCATAGCCTCCAGAGCTGAACCTCAGCCAGTAACAAAATAGTAAATTCCTCCATCTGTTTAGAGCAAAGTCTGCTCATCATGGTGTAATCACAAATGCTCTGTTCACTTATGCCTGGCTTCCCATGTCCCACGTCATCGCAGTAATGTCCATGTCGGTGAGCGTGACTGTGTACGGGGCATCCACTTGCTCAGGCTCTACGTGCTCCTCTGCTGTCACGGTGCTGTTCAGGGTATTTTGCCTCCAGGAATTTAGTGGTCGGATTGATTTCTGGAAACGCTGTCAAAACAAAGAGAGAGAGAGAGAAAGCCAGAGATAATCACAAACCCACTTAAGACTGCTACTGTGACAGTAGTGTACGTTAATGAGTGGTGATACTGACTTCTTTCAGTGTTCCAGTTTCTTTGGTGATGGCGACGATAGCCCAGATGAGGATCTGTAAACAGCAGGTGGCCCCCATGCACACACCTAAGGCTTTACCCCACAGTGGATACACATAGTCGCCGTAGCGGAGTGACGTTCTGTACATCTCAATGAAGATGTATGTCAGGATGAACTATGCAACGGGAAAAGTACAGAGTGAGCAGAGGATCATTTCATCTCAACACAAAAAGAAGCAGAGAGGAGGGCCGCCACAGAAAAACTGCAGATCGAATTCCAGTTTCTCCTCTTCAATTATTTACCTGCCCCAAAGATGTCAGCACAGTGGGCAGCTGACGCTTTCAAATGAGTGACGTCATTTTAGTTCCTTTGTTAGTTTCTGAGTCAAACCCTTCAGTCATTTAATAGGACACTATGAACTCTCTTTCGCGCTTTTACTAAAGGTTCACTGGTACACTTGAATGCAGATGCTAATAGATTTACCCGCTGGATGCCAAGTTCATGCTTTAGAAGCAGCAGCATTTGGTTTTAAAATGATACAAATCAACAAGCATATAATGTGAATGTGTGCTATAGTTAGCAGTATCACCACAGCTACCAGAAGTGGGTTTTTTTTACTTATTCATCCCATAATAGCTGTGCCAGATAAACAATAATGGAAACAGAATAAGATAATTTAGGTCACAGAATGTAAAACATTTAAGATAAAGCAGCTTTATAGCTTCTGGACTTGAAGTCAGCCACCTTAAAAAAAAAAAAATTAAAAAAATGTAATTAAAAAGAATATCAAAACTTGTACGTTGTCTATTAGGTTGTGCACAACAAGGGTTATTTACTGTGGCTACAATTTACAGACTTTCTCTAAATGCCTCATGACGGACACATTCACCTTATGCACAGAGATTCCCACTTAAAGACCAAGAGGAGTCACAAACCACACCTCATGGGCTCAAAAGCTAGTGTACTCCAAGTGTTGGTCCCTAGACTGGGTAAATGGAAAGGTGGGGTGAGGAAGGGCATGTGCCATAAAATCTGTGCCAAATCAAACATATGGATCCTGTGGTGAACGGGAGACAGAAAGTTGTGCTAGAGCTGTGAAAGCTAGCAGAAAACAACAACCTCAACACTGCATTTGATCAGACATCTCACAATAGTCCTGCTAAGTCTGAACTTTTGGGTGAAGGGATGCAAAGAAAAGCAAGAAACAGCCAGGCACACTGAGACCTGCATGCAAAGATTCTTCGATTTATTAGAGAGATATTTTCACAAACATTTGTTAGCCGTCACCAGTGCTGTTGTTATCTACTAACAACCAATATCGATATCAGTTCAAGTGTAAACTCACCAGTAGAAGAAACGGAGTGCAGAAAACCCAGCATGCTTTGAAGTAAATCAGCACTTTGCCACACCAGGGAGGGCAGTGGCGAATCATATCCAAAATGTCTTGACAAAACTGGTTGACGCCTAATAAAAAACAAATTAGAAAAAACAAACAAACATTCAAATACAAGGAAGATCATTAAAAAAAATACTCATCATTCAACCAAGAAAACAGAATGTAAAAAAATATGATCAATGTTCTATTCAAAAAATAAAATGCAGGAAAACAAACAAACTTGCCATACAGCAAGTCAGTCACTGAAATGATCAAAAAAGGAGTGACATGGTTAAAGGAGTTTATTGTGAATATGAGGGCTGTGAGATGAGATACCATAGAAGAAGGAGATGCCAATGCACATGAAGAGGGTGATGATGATGAGGCCGAAACTAGTGCTGAAGGAGTCAATGAGAGTGAACCAGTAAATTCCTCCCTGTATAGACAGACAGCATGGGAAATATGACTCTTTCTGATCATATGAAGCATGCAGACACGTCAGACTCCTCGTTGAAAACAAACATACTCACATTAGTGACTAACAGGAGGCCCATCAGGTAAAAGAAAAAACACAAAGCACCCAAGAATAAGGACTTTTGCAGTGGGTTTCCACGGAGGTGAGGAAACTCATCCAACACGGCCGTAGTGATGCCCTCCATGTTTCCAAACTGTGAAGCATTAAGAAGGTGTAAAACATTAATAGGTGGTATCCGTATGTTAGACCTATATTTATGCTGCTATCTTTGTATAGAGTGCAGCCTTACCAGGGTATCAACTCCCAGCATAAAGAGCATGAGGAAGAACATAATTGACCAGAACACCGAGCCTGGCAGCAGTGCAAGGGCTTCTGGGTAAGCAACAAAGGCTAACCCAGGACCTGAAGGTAAACAGAAAAAATTGCATTTCAAAAAGCCTGATATAAATAATTAATTGTTGCTGTCTGTGTTATAGAAGCCAAATAGGTAAACTACCAGTATCTGCCACTTCTCCCACAGGAACGCCCTTCCTGTATGCCATGTGACCCAGGACTGAGAATATAGCAAATCCAGCAAAGAAGCTGGTGCAACAGTTTCCTGTGGTGATAACTATAGTGTCCCTGAAAACAAACAAACACAAAAATCAAACCATGATTACCAGAGCCATGAAAAACAAGTAAACAAATGACAAAACAAAAGAACAGAGCCCAAACTCACCGGATGACATTGTTGTCAAACTTATTGTATGAGGCCATAGAGAGCAGCCCCCCGACACCAATACCTAATGAGTAGAAGATCTGTGAGGCTGCGTCATTCCAAACCTACAACACAACACACACACACACACACACACACACACACACACACACACACACACACACACACACACACACAGTTATTTTAAAGCAGCATCAATACACTGTGTTCACCAACTACCACTGTCCCATCAAATCTACCTGTGCGTTAGCCAAGCGGCTCCAGTCTGGTGTGAGGTAGAAGGCGACGCCCTGGAGAGAGCCCTCCAGTGTGGCCCCTCTGATGATCAAAACAATGAGCACAAAGTACGGGAAGGTAGCCGTCACATAAACCACCTGAAAGCAAAGACAGCAAGGACACACATGAGGCCAGCAAGATATTCGAGCAGAGGCCACGCAAGAGTTTGTATCTGTGCTGACAATAAGAACATTGTGTTGCGTCACCTTGCCAGAACTGCGGATGCCCTTGAGCATGCACAGGAAGATGATGATCCACGCTGCGAGTAGACACAGGGCCAGGGGCCACCGCACAGGGCCTGGATCGTGAAGGCCCTTACTGTCTACTACACCCAGGACTTGCTCACTACAAGATGAAATAGCACAAATATGACCACACATATTACGCATCTGTTTTCTCCCACTTATCCAATTCAGAGTTGTGTGGGGGGTGGAGCCTATCCCAGCTATCAGAAAGAGGCAGGATACACAGGGCTGTCACAGGGCTAACAGAGAGAGACAGGCGTTTGCACTTATGGGTAATTTAGAATCACTAATTAGCCTAACTGTAGGAGGAAGTTGAGGAGAACATGTCGACTCTACACAGAAAAGCTCCATGCTGGATTTAAACATTTTTGCTGTGAGGCAACTATGCAAACAAGCACCTATTAGACATTAACTATATAAACAAGGCACAGCTGTTGGTCTGGATTTCTATGATGACATCGTCCTGGACGCTAAAACATTCCATATGTCCTACAAGGGAGTAAGAGAAGTGAAATTCAGTTTCTGTGGCACTCTTTGTCTACTACAATGCCTGTAATATTCAGATTTCTTTTATTTTTTGAATTCACTTAAATAAAATTGAACCAAATTGAATTTGACTAAAGGCATAGTACGATGGCTAGGGCCTTTCTGTGTGGAGTTTGAATGGTCTCTCCATGTTGGCGTGGGCTCTCTCAAGGTACTCCAGCTTTCTGCCATAGTCTATAGACATGCAGTTAGTGGGGGTAGGTTAATTGGGGATTGAATTGCCCACAGGAGAGTATGAATGATTGTCTGTCCGTCTGTGTTGGCCCTGTGACAGACTAGCAACCTGTCCAGGCTGCACCTCATCTCCTCACTCTTTGACAGCTCAGAAAAGCTCTGGCCCCCCTGCATGCAGTAAAGTGTAATAAAATACTGACTGCATTACCACCCATAAGGCTATACACCTTAAAATGAAAGAAAGCTCTTGTGATATTATGCATTTTGACTAAAAGGATAAATCATGAGCACAGTGCTTTTTGTAATGATGATGTGCAAAGCCTCTGGGATTCATTCACCGTGTCCCACGGACTGCTGTGGTTATCTGTACAGACAACTGCTCTGTACTGAAACTCTTATGTATTCTGTAATAACACTGTGTTGCTGTGAAGTACTAAAAAACAGTTGACAGGGATCAAGTGTCGAGTCATTTTGAGCAAGTACTTCAGCAAGGTTTATAATTACCTAAATAATTGTATGAGAAATTTAAAATGAGTAGACTTGAATGAGAACAATTCTTGTCACTTTGTTTTGATGCAATTTGATTAGTTAAAGCTCCTGCTGCCATTTCAGATTTGTTCAAAGCCTCTTGTATGTTTTTTCTCACCCAATTGTTAAGACACAGTTGGCTAAAACCATCAAATGTGTCACTTGGGTGTGGCTTAGAGACATACCAGTGCCTTTGCATTGCTGTCATTTTGATGCAGCCATAGTATATAAGTTTAAAAAAATATTTTGCAAATTAAACCCTTGCTATGCATTACTTTTTTCCATCCATCCATCCATCTTCATCCGCTTTGTCCGGGGCTGGGTCGCGGGGGCAGCAGCCTAAGCAAAGAGGCCCAGACCTCCCTCTCCCCAGCCACCTCCTCCAGCTTATCCGGGGGAATACCAAGGCATTCCCAGGCCAGCCGAGAGATATAATCTCTCCAGCGTGTCCTGGGTCTGCCCCGGGGCCTCCTCCCGGTGGGACATGCCTGGAACACCTCACCCAGGAGGCACCCAGGGGGCATCCTTGTCAGATGCCCGAACCACCTCAGCTGGCTCCTTTCGATGTGGAGCAGCAGCTGCTCTACTCTGAGCCCCTCCCGGATGGCCGAACCTCTCACCCTATCTCTAAGGGAGAGGCCAGCCACCCTTCGGAGGAAGCTCATTTCTGCCGCTTGTATCCGCGATCTCGTTCTTTCGGTCACTACCCACAGCTCGTGGCCATAGGTGAGGGTAGGGACGTAGATCGACCGGTAAATTGAGAGCTTCGCTTTTACACTCAGCTCCCTCTTCACCACGACGGACCGGTGCAGCGTCCGCATTACTGCAGCTGCAGCCCCAATCCGTCTGTCGATCTCCGGCTCCCTTCTCCCATCACTCGCGAACAAGACCCCGAGATACTTGAACTCCTCCACTTGAGGCAGGAACTCATCCCCGACCCGGAGTGGGCATGCCCCCTCCTTGAATCGCTACCTTATCGTGGTGGAGGGGTTTGTGTGTCACAGGGATCCCACGGGCTATGTTGTCTGGGGGCTTTTGCCCCCTGGTAGGGTCTCCCATGGCAAATTGGCCCTGGGTGAGGGACCAGACAAAGAGCGATTCATAAGACCCTTATGAAAAGGACACCGAGGGAACAGTTTACCCTGCCCGGGATAGGGTTACCGGGGCCCCGCCCTGGAGCCAGGCCCGGGGAGGGTGCCCGAGGGCGAGCGTCTGGTGGCCGGGCCTTAGTCCATGGGGCCCGGCCGGGCACAGCCCGAAGAGGAGACATGGGCCCATCCTCCCGCAGGCCCACCACCCGCAGGAGGCGCCATAGGGGTCGGGTGCATTGTGTGCCGGGTGGCGGCCAGGAGCGGAGGCCCTGGCGGACTGACCCCCGGCTGCCAAGACTTGCAATAGGGACATGGAATGTCACCTCTCTGGTGGGGAAGGAGCCTGAGTTAGTGCGTGAGGTTGAGAGGTACCGGCTAGATATAGTCGGGCTCACCTCTACACATGGCTTGGGCTCTGGAACCAGTCTCCTGGAGAGGGGCTGGATGGCATTACTTTTTTCTTTTAGTAAAACATTTCATATAATGTACAACCTTAAAAACAACACTGATTTATTCATTTATGTAAAATGACCATCCAAATAAAGCACTTACTTCCAGAAGATTTCTGTCGGGGTGAGGACTTTACCAGTGGAGTTATTGGCAGTGTTGTTACAGATAGCTGCATTGGCCTCACAGGACCAGGGCAGAGGGCTCTGGAATGAGCTGCCCAGGTAGTAAAATGTCCACGCTATAATAACGTTATAGTAGAGACACACCAGTGTGGACACACACAGCATCCCAATCCCAATCCCTGTGTAAAAACACAGAGAGGGACATGAGTACCTCAGACAAAAGCAAATGTTCTACTGTATAAGGCAAACTGTATGTAATACATTAGTTTCAGAAAATGGTGCTTAAACTGGCAAAAAGAAATAATAGTGACATTAAACAATCACTGCAGAGTTTATCACCCTTGATCGCACCATTGCTGACAGCCAGTGTTATTCTTGCTAACATAAAAACGTTCACTTCCTTTTTCCTTTTATGAGGAACTCCATCTCACCTTTCTCTTAAATAAGCCTGCTGGCATGACCACTCCCTAGCACAGGTAAGACATTTCTTACAGGGTTAAAATTAGTTTCTGAGAAGCCAGGCATTTTAAGGTAAGCCATAAGAAGTGAGGCAGCAATTTGTTTTGAGTCACTCAGCAGCTATTTGCATGAACTATAATGTCTGGTCTGACTGGTGACGCTGGCATTTTGACGTCAATCGGAGATTCTGCCCACACAAATCCTTCAAATTCAAACAGAAATGCTGCGTAACTGTGGTCAAATATTTTGTTCTAACTAACTGGAATAAAGTACCCCCAGTATGAAATCACCATGCAGACACCATGCTAAAGTTTCCAAAGTCTTTCCACCGATTTGCTTCTGCTTTCTGTAATTACTTACAAAAAAATCCTGCAATAGGAGGTCATTACCTTTGAGCAGAGGGCAGCATTTCCACACAGTGATCGGGCCGGCTGCTCCATACTGGCCTAAACTCAGCTCCATGAGGAAGAGCGGAACACCCGTAACAATAAGCATGATGAAATAGGGGATGAGAAAGACACCTGTGAAGATTAGAAACAGGCCTCTTTAATGAAGGGAGGGAGACGACTCAATAAAAACGACTTGGTTTGTGGATGCAGGCAGCCTGTAGCAGCAGGCTAACTTATAAAAATGCAATATAGACATAATCTATCTGACTTTACTGTCAAAGAAGCTGCAACATGTACGCTTTTCAAAAGGAGATGTGTATTACTTAAGGCTGGGATCAAAAAGTAAACCCCATTTCTGGCGTGTAATCGAGGAAAAACATTGTCCCTACTTAGAGGATTAGTGAATGCTTTGTGTTGTAGTTCCCACTCTCCTCAGTCTTTCCAGAGGGTGTCATGGTGTGCTCTGGAAAAAGTGTGCCAAATAAATCAGCATGATGAGAAGCACACACCCAAGGGCAGGGCAAAGAGTGCCTCATGCACAAATGAGTGTTACAAACAATGACACACACACACACACACACGACAAGCATTTGACTATGGACCACTCACCTCCCCCATTGCGGTAACAAAGGTAGGGGAACCTCCACACGTTTCCCAGTCCCACGCAGTATCCAATGCAGGAGAGCAGGAACTCATACTTTCCACCCCACTGCTCCCTCTGGACAATCTGTGTTGGAGTAGGTAGTTGGCATTCAGACTGTGGCTGTGGTGTAGGTATACTTGGCGGGTTGAAACCATTTTGTGTGACTGTATTTCCATTCATATGTACTTTATTCTAAAAACAACAACAACAACAACAAATTACATTGTTAGGATGTTGAAATGAGACGGGAAATACATGGTAACTCTGATGTAAATACATATGAGGAACTGACTGTGACTGACTGTTCTGTTTGCTTTTGTCTGACAAGGTTTGTTTGCAGTTTGTGGATTACACAGTCGAGTACAAAAACCAAGAACAGGTACACACACTTAGCGTGTGGTTTAACTTTTCTATCTCCTTAAAACTGTCCACTGATCTATTGCTTCCTGTTCCTCTTCCTTCCTGCGCACCATCTACCTCTAAACAAAGGAGGAACTGGTTTTGATGTCTGCACACACAGGGAGGAAGTCTGATGAAGATAACAACAGGGCTTCTGCTTTAAGCATTGTTATATAGTTCACGTTCCCCCCCCCATTTTTAAACACATTGAATGCCAATGTATTATTACGTAAAAACAAACAAACAAACTGCATGAACATGAGGATGACTTGCTTCTGTAAAAGAAGTTGCTCAGTTGAGTTCTCACGCTGTTATCTGGATATTACCATTGTCATTTAACATCATTATGTGGACGTTTCTATAGCTACTGAGGATTAAAGTTTAGCTAGTATTATTAAAAAAAAAAAAAAAATTTTTTTCTTTTTACATAAGGGAAGTAGGTCTTGATAAGTGTTAAACTTCCATCTACTCCTTTTTGTACTTAAAAACATTTATTGACACCATCAAGCAGTTTTTTGTATTTTTTTTATTTTGTATTTGTATTTTTTCGTTTGAATTAAACAACATTACAACTTTTGAGCCCATAATGTAGCATGTCTGAGATATTTTGTATGACTGGCTTTTACACACTTCATCAAACAGATATGATGTGGACAATCTGATGCACATGGTAAAATCTGTTGGTCAAAAAACAAAACAAAACTTCTTTAAGGTTACAGTTACTCTTGTTTCTTGTGGTGATTACTATTCTTCGACGATTAAAATCCAGATATATTTTATAAGTTGTCCCATTGAGATTTAAAGAGTGGGGGCTTAGAATAACAAGTAGCAGCAATCATTTTCAATTATAACCCCCAAAAACCCACACAGTCACTTAATATACCACAGCCACACCTCAGAGGGAAACGAATCGTTTTATTTCCCGTTTCTACACATTTGCTCCACTATTGAACCAGTCTTTCTAGCTGAGTACTCATTGTGCATGTGGGATGTACACAGCGGGGAAAAGTTAAGGTAAACACAACTGCTGAACAACTGAACCGAGGCAAGGGCTTTATCTGCTGCAGACGAAGAGGAAAAGCCTGAGAGCAATGCAGGCGGACAGGTTGGACCGCCTCATCTGAACACGGTATCTTTCAGACAACTGAAAGCGCCCGTTGGTGACATTGAACTGCTCGTAAAGTCGTAATGAGCTTCTGGAGTTACATCAGGACGCTGGCGTGTGTCTTACACCTGCACAGAGTCCTGTATGATGCGGTGAAAGCCAGAATAACAAAGTTGCATTGCTCCTACCTGCTCTGCGGTTGCGCCGCTGTCTCCAGCCGGGTTCCCGGAGGCTGCTTTGCCGGTTGTGTCCTGCATTTTCCCCCACTCTCCCTCCCGACAGAGGTGGCCCTTCGCTGTCCGGTTTGTCACTCGTCACTCCGCATTTCACAGGGGAAAGCGTTTTTTTAGGACTCCATGATGTGGTGGCTGAAGTTGAAAAATAAGCGCTGTAGCTCAGACACAACAACTGAGTGACGAGCAGGAAACAAACCGGTGGGCGGTGAGGTGACGAGGAGACAGGAGGCAGGGCGCAGGTGCAGCTTTATCCAGGAGGAAGACACCTCCTACTCCTTCTCCTGTACCTTTGGGCGGCAACTGGAGGAGTATCGATAGCTATGCTAGTGTTTCGGTGCTTTGTTTTACATGTCCTTTACATTAATTTGAGTTTTCTGCAGTGTACGCCCTGAGCCTGTCTGACAGATACCATCAAAGGCTGACCTCACCTCTGTGTGCTCCTGCAGCCCACCAACAGAGACCAAGTTAAAGATGTGTACTTAAAAAAAAACCTACTTTGAAATCAATGAATCAACATAAGGCTCGCTTACATAGTATTAGCTGCACACAAACATGATTCTGGTCCTTAAATACATCAGTTAAAACATTTATTTTTCTTTAGTGTGGCACAAAAAAAAAGTTTATTTTGTCCAATTTTCATAAATGTCTCTTTCTTGCTAAGAGTAGCAGCACATGAAAGCCTCCTGCCACACACAGTTACCGGTAAGTGAGAGATGCTAACACAAGGTTACGTTATATCTGCTAAGTTTTTATTTATCTGTATGTAAGTTTCTGCAATATACAGGGTTTTGGGGTTTTTTTTACGAGCTACCAGGTTCTTTTGCTCAGTTAATCCAACAAGCAGGGCACATATTTATACCCCTAACCCTTATTTAAATTACTGATTAGAAACCATATGTGTGTTGTGTTTTTAATCTAATAGATTTTCAGAGTTGACATGTCTGTGATATTGAGCTGCCATCAGGAGTAGGGCTGTTTTTATTACCAGTGCAGGCTAATGAACCCAAAGAACCAGACCAACAGCAGGAGTTGGTTTCAAGAGGTTGATATGATACTTATTGTGTGGTGTGGGGGTCTATGTGACTATGGTTTAGTCTTGCTCAACTGGTCTGATTTAACATGTAATTAATGCTAAACTCCATAAGTAATCTTCACCTATGTGCCACACATGGGTTGTGATATTGTCGAGAATAAATAACTGTACCCAAATGGGTAATTTAGGAGAATAGACTGGACTGGGACACTTATCAACAAAAATGCTTTGTAAAATTGATTGAATTGAATTTTAGAAACTATAAGGACAATAGATTTAACCTGATAATTACTGTGCTTCTCAGTTCACCCTCAAAAACACAGCTGTACGTCGCTTTTGGGGCTATTCAATAGGGTGGTTCACTGAAATTAGTAAAAAAAAGACAATGTTACTACATGTATGGTGTGTGTATGCCCTATGTCCTCCTTAAAAGATGTGCCAAACTGAATGAAACTTTGCAGACACAACAACTTATAATGTTAATTTCGTCATGTTATGTTCTTCATTTGCATTTGTTTCACACCTTCAAAGTACATCATCAACGTGTAACTTAAAAGGCACCAAAATACTGACTTAATTCTGAGTGAAGAATATAAGAAAGCAACTCAGGCCTGGTAGTACGTTTAAAATTCTTTGGTTCTTTTCCACTCACACCCATTTTACTTTGTTGTACAGATATACACCTAAATTATTTAGCTACCTAAATAAAAGTTAAAAAAATAAAAATAAAGTTGTATTAATACAAAATCCACTGTATTTAATTAAAATTATCATCAATAATGGATTGCATGTATATAGCGCTTTTCTAGACACTCAAAGCCCTTTACAATTCCACTATTGATTCACTCTCACATTTACACACTGGTGGAGGCAAACCACTGTTGTAGCCTGCCCTGGGGCAGACTGACAGAAGCAAGGCTACCATATCGCACCATCGGCCCCTCTGGCCAACACCAGTAGGCGGTAGGGTGAAGTGTCCTGCCCAAGGACACAACAACCAGGACAGACAGAGCTGGGGATCGAACCGGCAACCGGTTACAAGATGAGCTTCCCAACCCCCTGAACCACGGTCGCCCATCAAGATAAATAATGACATCTGGACTATTTCTCTAGATACAAGTGATAAACTGCAATTTAAAGTAGGGTGAAGGCCAACTTAATCCAGTTAGCCTTGACCCTGCTTAATCTCACATCTTGCCTTTGGTTGAATCTTGGGTGGATTTTGGTTGGATCTTGCCCTTAACCCAACCATAGCACAAAAAAATCAGTGTTAAATGTAGCAGATTTGCCGAAGTAAACCTGCCAGTTCTTGCCAGCTATCAGCGACGTCATAGTTTGGCAGGAGGAAACTTCTTTACTGGCTTGCTCCCCAAAGTTGAGTGTAAAACTGTAAAAGTTGAATCAACAAGTTGTAATCACAGGGGCGTAACATGCTGGAACTATTTCTCAACAAACGAGCTTATGTGCCCCACCTGTACTGTTCACATAGCCTACTTATGTCACACCTAATCACACCGAACAATGATAAGAGAATTTGAACCTTTCTGTATGTGATTGACTGTATACTGAAGATACTCTAAAAAAATAATTTGGAATGGACTCAATATGATTTTCCACTTTAATCAGGTTTATAATTCTTTTGTTTTCTTGTCTTTTTTTATTTAAATACTAGGATCATTAGTTAAATTTATTATAGGGCAGATGTTGTGGAGCTACTAAATTTGCATTATTGCTTCTTTTTAAAAAAAAAGTTAGATGTTGGTTTATGTTCCTAAAAGGCTTAGCCTTCTGCAAACATACTGCATAAAAATGCACAAGTGTAAGTGAGAGTTATTGATCTTCACATGGTTGTAAGGGAAACCCCAAACCTTCTTATTAATCTGTCTGCACAAAAGAGAGCATCTGACCACCCTTTTCAACACAACTTTCTCTACCGTGCCTCAGGTACATTTGATCAGCTGTTAACTGCAAACATTCAGCAGTAGCAACAGCACAGTATATACAGCTGTAATGACCACACAGAGAGGACATCTTTCCTGTGAAGTAGTGTTGCGCTCATCTGAGAAATCACAGAAATAGTTGCAGCATCTTTTTGCCCGCACATGTAAGTCTTGATGGTGTGATCCTGAATGCCAACTCGTGGATTCTAATCCACATAAGCTCGTGATGCTTTCCTAAATCCATCCAATCTGTTGCGTGTCTATACTTAACAGCTCCACTCAATAAATCTGGGTCAGCAGAAGGTAAAGTCAAGCTACAGTTGCTGTATGTGTAGAACAAGTTTTAAAAAGAGTTGTGTTTAAACCAACCTTTAGCCTGGTGTTGTGAGAGCCCGGTTTGGAAGCTACCCTCATTAAGGAGGAGTAAGAGTGGACGAGAGCTCAAAGACGCAGATTTGAAGATTTCACACAGAAAATGGAACTCCAGGACCATACGATGAGCGATTGGAGCCAATACTATTTACCACCTACAAGTGTGAACCACCACTTTCTCTTTAGTGATTTGAAAAGCAGCTGTATGTGGCCGCAGGGTAAATCAGATGCATACTGCAACATCTGGGCCGATATTGAACCGGCAAGAGTGAAAAGCTGTAGCAGTGGGTCTTTTGCTATGGATGCTAGAATAAGACTGGACAGTTTGAAATCTGGGTGCAATCCACCCTTGCCTTACTGTGCCACCAGCAGGATGTTGCACAATTATAGCTGTGAAAAACACTCTTGGGACAGTGAAGAGTTGCAGGAAGAAGAGACTGCTTTGGACCTGGTGGAAATCCTTGACATAGCGGATGAAGAGCAGGATGAGGAGAGCTGGTAAATGCCATCAGATGTACAGTGATATTCTCTGACAGTGCAGCTTGTGATGTAGAAGTATTTCATTTTATTTAGCTTGTTTCTAGTCTGAGTTATGACAGAGACATGAACCTGAATTTGTGCACTTCTAAAGAGACGTTAAAGACTTTGAGGTGGCTGCTTCTCAGGACAGTTCAATCTGAGCACTCTTCAGTATTAAAAGCTCTTCTGAACAGATCTCTTCTTTACATAGTCGTAACGTCTTATTCCTCACAGGCTATACGAGTCTCCAAGGAAGCATTCGTCTGTGGAGAAAAAGGAATCTGCTTTTAAATGGTGTCGACATGTTCTTGATAATCCCAGCCCTGAGATGGAAGCTGCATGCCGTGCACTGATAAAAATGCTGGATCAAGGCAAGCAAGCGCTACAGACTCACTCACACACTCATTATCTTACAAATATCCTTGATATAAAAGAGGATTCCTTTAATGGCATTCACTTTTTGTATTGTCAGGATCAAGACGTGAGCTCCACAAACGTCCTGCAGTTTCCTATCATGCTGCCAGGGTCCCTGTGGGCTCCTCTGTGAATAAAACCTCTGCCAGTGCAGCAGCAAATACATCTGACAGTTCAGGTAATATCTTTTTTAAAAAGTTATACTCTGAACTTCAACCATGAAACCTGAGTCATTATCTTACATTCTTTTCTACACACACAGATGACCTTTACACTCCAGCACAGCTACACATGATGTAGTTTTTTTATAAGCTTTGGATAAAGTTAGCTTTAATTTATGTCAGTTGTTTTAGTTCGTTAACTAACTGTCTGTTTCATGTGCAGCCTTGTGTTGTGTCAGTGTCAGGTCATGCACAAAAAAGCACAAACACAACCTAGTAACCCATCAGCTAGTCTGCCGACTTACCTTCTTGGGACAACTGTGGATTTTTTTCTTCTGTCCTGGTCATCAGTGAAGATAGATTTTTTTTTTTTTAAATAAAGCTAATAAACAAAATGCTTGTCATCAGATGATAAATGTGCAGTTAGTTGCAGATTGTTCAAAAGATTGCATTTTGTTGAAATGTGATCCCTCTTTTGGTCTCCACGGGGACTGTTGACTTGCCTGTAGCCTTACCTACTCAACTGTGATTGGTCAGTAGCACTCGGACTACGAATGAACTACAAACAAAGTGGGAAGCTTCCAGTTGACAAAATATTGTCCCCTTCCCTGCTGCAGATTCTGGATATTCACATGCAGATGTGTGTTTATGTCAGCTCAGAGTTAACTGACTTAAAGCGATGAATATGCTGGTGGGAAAAAAAATGATGAAGCTTAAAAATCTGTCAGAGGATTAAGACACAAAGACATAAAGCAAATAGACAGCATGCATATATAATTTGTGGTTTGTTTGTATTGCATATTGGGTCTATGCTTTGATATTGCTCTGTAAGACTTTATGGTCATTTTCTATCTATTCCTCATCGCAGTTTGGTTGTTTGGGTATCTTTTGGGGGTGTGGTTGTTATAATTGAGATAAGACAAGGCACAACTTCCTCAAGTGTGACTCGGGTATATTTGACAAGCTGCAAAAATTCAGCAGTATATGCAATATATGACGTACAGTAATTACAGCCACACTTCCTGATTTCCTGAGGATATTGTGCACACAGAAAAGTAGAAACAAAAAAAAAGGTATTCCTCTGAGAGACTGAAGTGCATGTCTTCAATTTATGAATTTATTAATCACAGGTCACAGTGAGCCAAGCATCTCCCTCGATGTCGTAACAAAGAGCTACAGGCTACAAGATGTCCGCATCATGGCTCAACTGCAGGAAGCCAGTGAGTATAGAAAAAAATATTTGTAGTGATATAGCATGCTACTTAAAGGTTTGATTGAGAGTCAATAACATGTACATATTTTTCAGGTTTGAGGCAGGACTTTGTCTCGATGCCTTCCACTGCTTCACAGAGGAGAAACCCTGAGGCTCCATTGATGCTTCCACCCTCGTTTAACACCACTGGTGAAAACACTGCTTACTCAACTCCAGGAAATAAATCCGAAACTTCTTCCATATTAGCAGTTAAGGAGTGCTGCCACAGTCCCAGACCATCCAGACTTCATCAACAAGTCACCCAATTCAAGCTGCTTAAACGCGCCCAGAACCAAGGTACACAAAGTCAGGCATGTTTATACTGTCAGTGTAAGTGATTGATTTTCTTGTGCTATGAAAGGATTACAGTGAGATTTACTCACTGTAGACGACTGATAGGATCTTCTTTCTTTTTATTTCTTTGTGACATGGTCGCAACAGTTTTTGAAGCTGAGAGCTTTCTGTTCATCAGACAGCTTTATATAGGTTGACAGTGAGGTACAAACAAGATATAAAATAAATAACAAGAAGGAGTAAAACACAAGGCAGAACTCCTATTTTTGATTTTCTCTTATGGTACATGTCGTGCATTTTCCACATTTCATTTGAGAAACTTTTTTTGTAAAATAGCTCCAAAACATCAGCAGATGCTAGAGGTTATACTACCTCAGTGTGAGCTCAGTGTGTTTTTTGCAGCAGCAGCAGTATCACCAGGCAGGACGAGGTCGCCCCTGCGTACCAGCCTCCGCTCCCTCCAGGCTGTTAGGAACAGCCGAAGTTTAGACATCGACGACTGCCAACCTGCTGACCAAACCGCTTACCTTCCATCAGGTTTAGATCAGTTATTTGTTTTTATTTCTTAACCAGAAAATATGTGCAAAATATGAAACTCTGCATCTTAATGACTACATGTGAGCCATTTTCTTATTTTTTAATTCATTCATTCTTTCCCAGATCTGTCATCTGCCAAGGGGGAGGGCTTAAGTTGCTGGTTGCCATCATTTTCCCCAGCTTCATTGAACTCTGGCAGCTTGTTGCAGTCGATGAAAAGCTCATCAGTCCGGACAGCGGCCGTGAAGAAGATGAACAGGTCTCACTCGCACAGCCCCTGCCGGATTCCTCAGTCTGCTAAAGGATGCTTGTCTGTCCACAGACGTGTTTTTACCTCACCTGAGAGGCTAACCACTGTAGCTTGGGGCAGAAATTTGCCTGTTCAGAGATAAAAGATTTACCCTGTGGGTTTACCTGGGATAAAATAATAATTATGTGATGCAATGTAATTATTTACTTCTGTGGCTGATAAGCCTCTGCAATCTCATGAATACATTTAGATTGTGAAAGAATTTGGGCCTATATTAGAATCCTTTGTGGTATGCTGCTCCGGGCAAACATATGCTTTTTCAGTTACATGTGCAAAGATCTAGTTCATCTTTCTCAGTAAGAGATTCTTGGTAAATGGCAGGCAGACACAACCACAGTGCTCTAAATCATGTGGTTTTTAAGTTTTGTGTTAAAGTCACAGGAATGTAGAAAAGTAAGGAGCACTGATATCCTATAAATTCACCCATATGAGACATCTTAGAAATACTGACAGTAGAGCCAGTAGGTTGTATTATCAGTGGCTTTGCAAGCATGCTACAGCTCATGTACACAAACTACCATGCATAGATTACAAGTATGAATATAGACATCAGTGTGGTCGATGAGCTGAATGAGCAGCTCTCTGCAGAGCTGTTGCAACAGGAAGTGTGCCGTCTGTCATCGTCAAGTACGAAACACTAAACGGGTATCCTTTACGTAGTAGTTGGAGTTGTTAAACAATCTGACATCACAAACAAAGCGTTTCCAGGAAACAGAGATGTGGGTTGGTGCAGCTTCACTACTTCAGAGGCCACCTTTGTTTGCTAATGTTTTTGTATCGCTGAGCATGATTTATTTTAACCCAATTGACATATTTCTCCTAGATTTTTCAGAGTAACCCGAATCCTTACCCAAACACCAGCTTGTGCACTTGCCATGGAGTTATCTTTGAGTTTGTAGGGGATGGTGTATTTCTCCATTTTATGTTCCTATATGTCAGCTCGGGCCCAGTGGACTTTACATTGACCTTTCTTTTTATTAATGATGTCTCATTTTCAATTAAAATAGGAGACAAAAGCCACTGTGCAGATGCTTATCATGGTAATAGTAAATAAATGAGTGCGTTATAGTAGCTGAGATAATGAAACCTGACATTCAGTGTGTGCTGGAGTACCCTCTGCTGTTCACTGTGTTTATGACCTTGTTCGTGAATTCACTTAACAGCAGCTCCAGTGTGTCACTAAACGTCAGGCACTATAAGAACACCACATAGTTGAGAAAAATGAAATGCATACAGAAGTGTAATTATTTGATCAGCTTGCGCTTGTTTTATTTATAATTGTTTTTTGTTGGTATGTCAAAATATCTACAACAATTTTCCAACTGTAACCACAGTCATTAAAGTCCTGTCATATTCCACCTCAATGATTACTTTCCATCGCTTTTACTTTATGTTTGATGATAAATGACTAGTGGATTGGACAAATATTAACACGAGTTAAATATTAACATATCAAAAGGGAAGTTGAACTGCATGGATCTGAATCCCTCTCAATCACTTCTTACTGGAATTATGTTCATTCAATAAGCAAAACTGAGAAAGAGGAGCTACAGCTTATTTAGTATTAGAAAAAAACAAAGAAAATTGTGTCTTCATTTTTTTCTTCCTTTATTGTGAATTTGGGATATTGTGGAAGCTCTTCCCCACCAACTGAAAGAAACCCCAAACACTTTTTGCTTGGCCAAAGTTTTTGGTTGACCTCAAAATGGATTATTATCGCATATTAACTCAAACCTCTGATTAAGTCAACTCTCTAAAGTAACTAACTTTTGACTGACAGGTGGTAAAAAATGTTTATTTTTTGAGTGATGGAAAGAAGCTTCCATAACATTTAACTGAAGCAAAATGGGATAAAACAAAGAAACCATATATAAAAAGACAAACTGAAATTTACAAGGTGCAGTTTTTTTTCTACAATTGGTTTAACACGGTCATTTACAAAATAACACTGTACACATATTTACCTAAGATCTCATTTCCTCATTTTTAAAACTGTTTCAGTTTTCGTGATTCTGGAGCAAAAGAAGCAGAAGAAGAAATCGAAAGAAGCTAATTGTCAGAGTCCATGTCGCTCTCGCCCCCAATAGATCTGAACTCTTCGCTCTCTTCATCTTCGCTGAGCTGGACCTGAGAGAGCACAGCTGGGCCTCTCCTCCGTGCCTCGTCTTCTTCGTCTTCCTCCTCCTCGCTGATGCCGTATTCTTCTCCATTTCCCAAACTAGATGGCTGCATCTGACTCTGACTCTCCGTCTCCTCGTAGCTGCCGTAGCTGAGATGAAAACCAAGGAAAGAGATTTTAAAATAACATCAGGACATGGAATGATTCAGTGGTACAGATATGCATACGATAAAACTATTTAAATACTTCATGACAATGAAAATTAAGCTTTAAATGTCATTTTTTCCCTCATTAAAATCCTCATTTCCAGATGCACTTTTGTGATAAGGAGACTGCCATCATTTACATTCTTATGTTTTCACTGTGGTCAGTTGGTCTGCTGTACCTGACATTGCTGTCTTCCATGTGTGGCCCATCAGGCCCATCCCCTTCGTATGACATCATACTTTCGTCCTGCTCCATGCCCATGCGGGCCGTCTCCTGAGTTCTCCGTGGAGGCGCAGGTCGCACATCAACCTCTCTGTCCGAGTCACTGCCGCTCTCCGATAGTTGTATGGCTGGAGGGTGAGACGCATTTCATCAGGACATTTTACAAGAGAAAAAGACATTCTGTGTCCACCAGATTTTGCTATTTAGATTCTGAACGTTGGAGAATAATTGTGAACCTACAAGAGAACGGGTTGTCACCCTCCTCTTCGCTGGCATCATCCTCTACGTCCGACATGAGCAGATCCTGATAGAGCACGCTAGCTTGAGCTGGGCGATTAGATCTTCCGTCGCCCTCCTCTTCCTCCTCCTCTTCCTCCTCGTCATCCTGGTCATGCACCCGCCTGCGAGGAGGTAGCAACAACTCCTCGTCATCGTCCTCGTACTCCTGATCTCCTTCTGCATCCTCTGCCTTCAGACACAGGTCACAAAAACATGAGGTAAATAAGAACGGAGGCAGTTTACATCTGTGTGTATGTGCTCAGTATCAGTAAATCTGTATTTCTTACAGGAGCAGGAGTCTTGGGTTTGCCATCGTCATCCTCATCAAAGCCTTCAATATCCACATCAGACTCTTCTTCCCCTGGTCTTCTGCTGTGCCGTCCCTGAGAGGTAGAATGAAAAGGGTCAGGAAACAAACTTGTCTAAAAGATGGCCTGTCACTGTTTACTGTGGTGTTTACTGTTGACATTTTCACATGTGATCTCTGGACAATGTCTGCAGAATCAGGTCAAAGTGCAGTATGAATTTGCCCCTTTGCCTCAATCAGACATCAATCAGACAGGTCTGCAGTACTTGAGTAAAAACAGCCACACAGACAGGTAACAAATCAAGGGTGAAAAAAAACTGTCACCTGTGTGGAAGGTGGTACAACAGAAATGCCTACTGAAGCGGGATGCTTTGAGGATAGATACAAGAGGGGTGGGCATGTGGCTGCAAGACTTATTTCTGTCTCTCCATACCTGCCCCCCTCTCTTCTCTGGACCACCCACTAGAGGTCCTTCAGAGAAAAGGCTGCTGGGCTCTCTGGGCAGACTCCCCGAAGCCCCGCTGTCAAACAAATCAGCAGGCTGGCCAACACCGCACAGAGACACGGACAAAGAGACACGGCAAAGAGGGCAGGAACGAAGGAGGAGAACAGGTTGGAAAAAAGAAGACACTACGGTAAAGAAACTAGATTGTACAAATGAAATGTGAAAGTCTGGAAAGGAGAGTTAGTGCAAAGAACAAGTGAAGGAGAAGCAATACAAGAAGTGGCAAGGAAGCTACTGCACGCACAAAAGTTTAGAGTACTTGGTTTGGCCTAAAGGAACTAGGCCCTGGATGCTGTCTTACCTGAGGTGTGTATGGCCCAGGCGTCATTGGCTCCAGACTCTCTAGGTCTGCTGCATCTAGAGCTGCCTCTTTAGCAGTAGAGATGTCTTTCTCCAATTGAGTCAAGTGCTCATCATACTGCAAACACAATAATTGGTGACTATTTCTAAAGCGGTTGTTTTTTTTCTTCTTGTTTAGATCTGTTAAAAATACATTACAAGCAACACAATTCTGTAATTACTCCAAATATTTCACAGTCTGATTTTACACACCCGGGTTTCACATTTCCACTCTGTGTCAATGCAACATTTTTAAAACTATGAGTCAAACTGCCTTTGATTTGCTCCTAACTTTGCTTTGAAACTGCTCAATCAAACTCAGCCTTATTTAACTTCAAAAGGGCAAAGTAAGGGTGTTTTCACACCTGCAGTGTTTAGCTAGTTTAAATTAAACTGGTTTGTTTTCCACTTTGGTGCAGTTTGGTTGTGCGGATGTGAACACAGTAATTGCACTCGGGTGTGGAGTTCCAAATGAACTCCAGAGAAGCTTGTTTGGCAACCTCAATCTGACCCAACTACAAGGTGCACGTTGCAAAAGTTGAGCTAAAAACCACTTCCTGTAGCCATGTATGCTTTGTATTCTGGGCTACTATAGATGTGCGAAAGTCTGTATGGCCTAGCAACTAGCTGCGAAATGACACAGCACCTGGATAAACGTGCTCCCAGCCCAGACACATTTGGCCATAAAGCAGACTGAAAATTGTCATGTGGTTTGTAGTGACACATTTTACTTTGCTTGGAGTTCATCTGAATTTTTCTCAGTGTGAACAGCTCCAGTATAAACAAACTACAGATGTGAAAACACCCTAAGAATCCTCTACACACCTCTGCCAAAGTCTGCTTGCACACATTAACAATCTCGAGAGCTGTCTTGGTGTAAGGACTGTCTGAACCTGTCAAAGACACACAAGATAGTCAAGTTAGTCAAACTTCTTTTAAGAGAAATTAAATGCTGAGGTAAAATGATCCATAAAAGCATTTACCATTATACTTGATGCTGTTGGTGTGGATGAGACTGACATCTGAAAGGAATGTCTCTCGGTTCTGATATTTATGTTTGGAGATGTTCTGTTGAAATTAAACACAGACACACAAACAGGGTGTTTCTTCATGCTGCTGCCAATATTAAATGACTCTAGGTAAGTCTGACATCCTGTTAGCCTCTCACCTTGCGGATATTCTCCAGATCCATGGGGTTCACAATAACTTTATAATAATCCGGCACAAACTTTTTGTTGACGGGATGGTGAAATGGCCACGACTACAAAGAGGGGAAGAGTGGAAGAACGAGCCTTAGATTATTATCCGATTCTATACTGATCACTGTTCTCAAACCGACTGAAGGAGGTGACTTACATCAGGAACCACCATCATTTTCTGGGTTACAATGTTGTCCAAGATGAAGGAGAAGGCCACCTGATCATCATCGTCTAGCAGAGGGTTGATGGCTTTCTCGAGCCTCACCAGCCTGTCCTCCTTCTGCAAACACACACAGATTTGACAGTTGATGAGGAAACTAATAAAAAAAAAAAAAGAAGGGGGGGGGGGGGGGGGGGGGGGGAAGAGACCAAATCATGGTCATGGCAATGATGTTTACATCCACTCACCTCTTTCAGTTTAGCATCACACAGATCCAGCATGGACTGTGCAACTTGCGTTATTGGATGTTTTGCCCCTGGTGAGACAAAAACAGAAAGCCATCTCAACGAACTGATGAAGGTTTGAAATCTCACTGAAACCACGCTGAGTCTGTTAAGTGTGTTCCTGTAACTCTACCATTGTAGGTGGCACTGTTTTTGACAATAAGCTCCACTGCTTCACGGAACTCCTCCCTCGACGGGTACATCCGCTTGCGCACATTCTCCCTTAGTGTCTGCAGGTCCATGGGCCGCGTGATGATCTTATAGTAGTCCTTCACAACTTTGGCATTGACTGGCGTGTGGAACGGGTATGTCTACAATGAAGAGGTAGATGTAATAAAGGTGAAGCTGGATAGGAACAAAGAACAGAATTTTAAGGTAAAGTGAACGTGTTGTAGATGCCTCTTACATTGGGGTGATCCCGCATGTCATTGATGATGCTTTCTAGCACAGAGGACAAGGTCACCATGGGGTCTGTGCGCCTGCGGTGGATGGCCTTGTGTGGTTTCTGAAAAAAGAAAAAAAAGACTTAAATCATCTATTAAAGTGACCCTCACCTTCAATCCAGTGAAATTCAGATCATTTTACAATTGTATTCACTTATAACGCCCTTAAACAGTGATGTCAAACTCATTTTACATTGTTGGCCAATACAGACTACTTTGATCTTAAGTGGGCTGGACCAGGGAAATTTTACACACTATAAATGTGTAATATTACAGAAAGGTTTTTGTAGTTCATTACCCAGACTGTCCTGTAATTATAAAATAAAAAGACTTTGTTAATTCAAAGATAATGTATTGCTTTTCTGTGAACCCACTGTAAAAAAATAAAATATAATTAATAAATTATATAGCAGATGGTGAAAAAACAGGAATGTTCTGTCATTTAATTGTTTATCTATTACTTTGCTCTAGTATGAATGGGAATTGAGGGGGCTTCTTTATCAAAAGAGAGGCTCTAAAACTTATTAAATAATAGATAAAAGCTCAAAATCTATGCATCCTTCACATTTACCAGCGTCGTCCAGTTGGCCAGATTGAAGTCTTTGCCGGGCTAATTCTGGCCCCGAGCCTTATGTTTGACACCCCTGTCCTACAAAGAAGGCCTGCTGAGTCCTTGTAACAGCAGCCAGCCTCTCTGATCATCTGTTCAAGTGTTCCACACTCTTATTTTAAATCCAGTGGAAACCACTCTTTTCAACCTGTAGCTCCTAAACTTTACAACAGCATTTCCCCAAGACCCTTTCACACAGGAAATAGCATGCACACAGGTGGCATACACTGTGTTAACCGCTAGGTCAAGCAAATGACCCAAATTTCTGTTGCTCTGGCCGGTGCACCCTGCTTGACTTTCTATGCTCCCCAATTGGCGCACAAAATTTTAATTGAGTGGCACAAAAGTTTGCAGGGCACGCTGCTGTAAGCCTTTCGGGTCAGCTAATTAGTGGTAGCTGAAAACTCAGATCTATAGGTTAGCTTCTCCCTAGTCTTTCATACGTTATTTTGGGCTTGTGTTCACATATAACGTGTTTATGGATGTGTGTAATGTAGGAATAAATATATAAGACCTTTATTTGTAAAGTTTTTATCATCATCATAATCATAATGTTGTATGGCAACAATCTGTATAAGGATGCTTACATTGAGATAGTCACAATGGACTGCACTGCCTACACGTCTCTTCTTCTTTGCTGGTAGCTGTTGTTTGGGGAACTTGAGCACCAAAGACTTTCTGCGCACCTCATCAGCACTGTAGCAAATTAGACACAGATCCATTTATTGTAAATGTAGCAAATGAGTAAAACATAGTTTGCAAAACATGGGAAATTTAAATCTAATTTTTTATACCTTTCAATGAGCTGTTTGCCCAGCACAATCTTGGTGCCCTCCACCTTAATCAGTTCCTCATTGTCATTGTGGATGACTGTCTTTTCCAGCTCCTCCTCCTGCTCCTCTGTCATGGCGACTGGGTTGGAGGGTGGGGCATTGGTTTGATAGTAAAGTGGGCAGAACTTGTTTGTTCTCATGTGTCCAATGGCGCCACATGCACCGCACTTTAGCTAGGGAAAAGAGGAAAACATTAAGGAACACGAGGATAATCTAGCAGGGCTATATTATAAGTAGAAGAACTGTTCAAGGAAAACTGGCTGTAGGTTTTGAATTTTGTGCATTACCATGAAGCTTGTGAGGAAAAAGTGAAAGAAAGGCATATAGTACTGAATCGGCAAGCTTACTTTTACCTTGAGGTCTGGTCTCTCTTTGACCTTCTTGGTCTTCTTCTCTGGAGGCCCCTTGATCTTATCCTTCTCCTGGTTTCTCTTCAGCCTCCTCAGCTGCTCCTGAATACGCCGGCGCTCCTTCCGCATCTCTTCTCTGTGCTGCTCATCAAAGAGGGCAAACTTTCGTCTGCAAAAAGATTTAAAGAAGAAAAACGAGGACCTTTAACATTCACAGGTTTACAAAAAGAGGTCTGAGTTAAGTGACAGTCCATTTTTTTTCCTTCTTAGTAATTTAATCCATACCCATGAATTAGATTAATCCTCTGGTTACACCATACAACACCAACAAGAAAAGGTTTCTGCATATTTAACAGATGTATCAAAAATATTAAAACTAATTTGAATTTTAAACAAAGTCGTGAAAAAGTTGTGAGTCATAATCACTGGTATCACTGGTTTCTGTGCGTTAACCACAGCTCTATAAACATAGACTTTGCTGGGTCAAAATTACTTTATTTTAACTGTTACATAATAGCACCAATAAATACAGAACCAGTCCGATGGGATACCTCCAAGAACCAAATAATTATTTTTTAATTAAACTGACTTTAATTACAGTCACACTCACATGAATTCATCATCCTTGGTGGTTCTGATCCTGGTGTAGGCGTCGATGACTGCAGCTTTACGCACAGTTTCACAGCGCACATACTCTTTGCCGTCTTCATCTCTGAAGGTGCGATAGATCTTGAGTCGGCGTCCCGTGGCCGAGGAGTTCAGGCTGGTGACGGAGGATGTGTCATCATCTTTGTGGGAGCTGGTGGACAAGGAACTGGCTATAGAGTGAAGAGAAGTAAAGTTCACAGTTATATACTCAATTTTTTGTCCTTAACATTAAGACTGTGTGTTCATACTTCTTCCTACTCCTTTTCAGACCAAACATTGTTACATTATGTCAGACGATTTTGTTTTATTTCATTATATATTTTTTGTTTATCTGAACACATACGTGTGTGTGTGTGTATATCTACATATATATTCGTATCTGTAAATGAAAATATATGTAGTGTGTATATATTGTTTTTTGTTTTATATGTCTGAAACAAATAAAGATACAATACAATACAATACAATATCACAAAAGGACACTTACATATACCTTTGCGCCGCTCTTTGCGCCCCTTGTCACGATCGCTCTCTTCACCCATCAGCATCCTCTGCAGCTCCTTCCTCTCCTGCTCTTCCCTCTCACGGGAAAGTTGGGTGCTGGTCTTCTTGTTCTGCAGCATGTTCTCAATGTTCTTACCCATCTCCTCAAAGTCACTATCCTCTGCTGAACTGCTGTCTGTGTCTGTTGAGAGCACCTCTGTAGACTCCAACACTCTGAGGTGGGGGTGCAATAAGATACAGAAGTTAAAGTGTGCAGAGGCAGGATCCTGAATAAAACACTCATAATGCTGTACTGGAAACTCACTTGTTCTGCAAGTCAAAGATCCTTTGGCACTCTTCCTTGTAACGCTCCTGGTGTTCAGCAACAGAAAAACGAGACCCTCTGGCAAACTTACTCATGGGTCCCTCGCCTGAGCGTGCCTGCTCTGTGGACATGGTCCTGACCACGTCAATAACTTCCCAACGTGACAGTTTCTTGATCTGACACACAGACAAAAACAGGATCACTTTAGAACCTTTAAAAATAATCTTAAAACTAAAGCCTTTTCTGTGTTTCTATTGGTTGTTCAGATCAAACCTAATCAGGAAAAAGGTTGACAATGTCTCGCATCTCTTTAAAGTGCTTGAACATCACCCTGGTCTCACCTCCTCCTCTGGCACACCAAACTTGCGCAGCAGCTGCTTGGCATTCTTCAGTGAGAGCCTCCTCAGATCAGCATCTGTCCCTGTGACTGTCTTCTTCACTGGTTGTGGCTCTTTGTCATCCTGCAAAATCACCAGAAACAAACTTGTCAGCATTACATGTCATATAAGTAACGCTGAGGCGGCAGAATTTGACTTCAGACACTCAGACCTTCTGTTGAGTGGGCTTGTTGGGCACTTTCACATAGGAGAAACCTTCTCCACACCCTGTAGGATCAGCCACACCTGTAACCTCTAACAGGCACTTTCCCTTCATGGCAGAAATGAAGGCTCTGGTTGTGTTCCAAGGAGCTGTCCGCACCTGCAGGGTGACACAGAGTCAGCATGGAGTCATCTCAAGTCTGTATTAGTTAACTTTATTGTGAGGAAGAGTTTCAGTTGATACCTCATCATCAATCTTCATTTGAAAGTCCTCTTCATTCTCTTCCTCTGGAGCAAAGAAGGATTTCTCACCATATCCGGCATCCTTAAGGGGTGAAAAAACTTGATGAAACAGACACTAAATAAATACAAATGAAGATACATGTAGGTAATAGCTGTTACCTTCAGCCTTTGCTCTGCTACCAGCATGCTGTAATAAGCGCAACACTGCTCCGGAGAAACCATGGCCCTGATCTCTTCTTCTGTTGGCAGTCTGAAATCAGGCTTCAGCACCCACCAGTTTGAGTCCATTCCTGCCATGAGGACAAGCACACAAATCATTTCATCACTCTGTCATTTCAAGGCGCACATACACACACGCGCACTGCTGACCCCATGCAACTTCAAAGTGCACAGAATCTTTTTATGCCCCAAATATTTCCCCGACTCAACACAAGTTAGTCTAATCCATGATGATCATCACTAAACAATCGACACAGTCAAACGTGTGAAGTCTACCTGTGCGTTTGAAGTCAGCACACAGTTTAAGTCGCTTCCTGATGCTGCTTTCTGAGTGTGAGGGGAAAGCTTTTTTTATATCCTCCATGCGGATTCTCCGCGGCCGGTCCTTACTCTTCCAGAACAAGCGATAAATGAACACCTGCAGAACACAGAAGTGATAGGTCAGCTATGTGCAGACAACAGCCGAGCTCTAAATAAAAAAGAAATATATAAATAAAAATACCTGAAGGAAGTCTCTGATGTGAGTATTGGCTCGTTTGGAGTTCGGCCCTGGAACTTCAAACAATGGGCACTCCTGACCAACTACAAAAATGTCCACAATCTCTCTAATGTAGTAGCCGTGTCGTGTTCGTATAACCAAGAAATCAGTCTCGGGCATCTTGTGAAGGTAGATTGGAGCACGGAAGAGGTTGTTCTCGAAAGCCTGAGGAAAAGGCACACCATCATACAGTTTGCCATGATCACAGAACAGAGATTTTATATATATGCACAGATCTGGTTATTTCGCTGATACGGTGCTGACCTGAAGAAGTTGTCCGGGATGCAGAGAACCCAGGAAAGGGGATGTGTGACAGTACACAGTCTCTCCATATTTACAATCGGGTGCTCCAGGATCTTTTCCAGGTTTCTGAAAAGCACAGTAACAGCGTCATAATATTGAGTGAGAAATAACAATTTGATGATCTGGTGAATTTCATCATGTTTTAAAAATCACTTTTCTCAGCAGAGCAGAACATAAGTGCAAAGTTAGTACAATACAAATCCAATGTCAAGCTCACTCTTTTGTAGTAGTTCTTGATTTTGGTTGCCATGCCAACTTGCATGATGAGAGGGGCGTATTCTTCGCTGTATTCAGCCAGAATCAGATCTCCGTCTTTGCCTGTCAAGTCCTGCGGGGTCCGCATGAAGAACATGTCTCCACCTCCTGCTGCCTGCCGCTCTTGTTCTCGCATCTATAAAAGATTATATATTCAGTACACATCAACACTAAAATGACAACATTTAAACACTACATATTTATCTCTACACTCACAGTGTAATAATGCTTGAGGACATACCTTGGCCTTCTTCTTTATGTGTTTGAGCAGAGGCTGAGCAGGGTGTGGACCCGGCTGAGCCACAGTTCCAAATGAGTACTTCTTCAGAGTTGGACGATGGAACTGGCGAAGCTTCATGGGTCCCATGTGAGTGGGAAAGAAGGGCTGCCGCAGCTCCAGGGCTGGGATGGAGTGCTGTCAACAAGACAAAAAGTTTTCATATTACACAACACAATTTGTTTTAAGCTTTATATTCACTGTTATAAACTACCATTTACCTGAATGATGTTGCCACCAAAGGTTCCCCTCAGGCCTTGCTGTTTGGGGTAATAGAACTCATCATTGGACAGATTCCAGGGGTCTTTGACCTCAGGTTGGGACATGTTCTGTGTTGAGAGAAAGCATACATAGCACTCAAAGTGCTGCTATTCTATAATTCCAATTTTTTAAGTGTAAAAATGTTCCTGAGCATTTCCGTTTTACAGTCGTGCTTTTTTTATGTAGCCCTTTTTATTCCCTCTTAGATATTTTCACCTTTTTACCATACCATACCAACTTTATTTCTAAAGCACTTTAACATAAAACCAGGGTTTCACAAAGTGCTGTACATGTTAATAGCATACGTAAAGAAAATTAAAATGAGATACGATAAAATAAATAGATACAATAAATTAAAACATGTTAAAACAAATTGAGTCAACCCCTCTAATCAATGCCAAAGGCTTCAGCGAATAAATATGTTTTAAGAAGACTTTTAAATTCAGAGACAGAAGAGGCCTGCCTAACATGTAAGGGCAGATCATTCCACAACTTTGGAGCAGCTACAGCAAAAGCACGATCACCTTTAAATTTATACTTAGTTTTCGGTACCTTAAGGAGCTGCTGATTGGCGGACCTAAGGGAACGGGCAGGTGTATATGGTTGTAGTAGCTCCGAGAGGTAGGGGGGGTCCAGGCCATTAAGAGATTTAAAAGCAAATAAGAGAATTTTAAAAACAATCCTAAAATGTACAGGTAGCCAGTGGAGTGAAATTAAAATAGGGGTAATGTGCTCAAACTTTTTTGTTCCAGTTAAAAGACGTGCTGCAGCATTTTGCACAACCTGCAGGCGCCTAATGGACGCATCACTAATCCCAAAATAAAGTGCGTTACAATAATCCAGCCTAGAAGTAACAAAGGCATGGATTACTGTCTGAAAATGCTGTTTCGATAAGATAGGCTTTATTTTGGCTAATTCCCTCAAATGAAAAAAGCTAGATCTTACAACAGCTCTGACCTGGCTTTCAAGTTTAAGATTTGCCTCTATTTTAACTCCCAGATTAGTGATGACTGGTTTAACAGACTGTGCCAGTGAACCAAGATCTATAATAGTGGCCTCAGAAGCGCCACCAAAAACCATCACTTCTGTTTTCTGTTCATTAAAATGTAAAAAGTTCAAAGCCATCCAAGTCCTTATTTCATCAAGGCATCTGAGCAGCGGGTCTACTGAGAAGCCATTTATCTTTTTAAGTGGGAAATAAATCTGGGAGTCATCGGCGTAGCAGTGGAAAGAAATCCCATGTTTCCTGAAAATAGACCCAAGGGGTAGGAGATATAGAGAGAAAAGAAGCGGGCCTAAAACTGAACCCTGTGGAACCCCACATTGAAGAGAAGCAGTAGAGGATACAAACTCCCCTAGTTTCACAGAGAACGTTCGCTCTGCCAAATAGGATCTGAGCCACTGCAGTGCGGTACTCCGCATACCCACCAACTGCTCTAAACGGGAAATTAAAATATTATGATCCACTGTATCAAAAGCAGCAGTTAAATCTAAAAGCACGATAATAACACAGTCACCTGAGTCATTTGCCAAAAACACATCATTAAAAACTCTTAAAAGGGCAGATTCAGTACTATGTAAAGCTTTAAAACCAGATTGGAAAACTTCTAAAATACCGTGTTCTTCTAGGAAGGACATTAATTGCTTGTAAACTACCTTTTCAAGAATCTTTGAGATAAAAGGCAGTTTGGAAATAGGTCTGTAATTCGCAATAATATCAGGATCAAGAGCAGGTTTTTTGAGTAGAGGCTGAATCACTGCATGTTTGAGATTGACAGGTACAACACCAGAGGACAGACTACTATTTACAATGGATTGTACAGCTGATGCTATAGTGAGAAAAACCTCTTTGAAAAATCGAGGAGGGAGAGCATCATAAGGGGAACCTGAGGGCTTCATGTGAGCAACCAACTCCTGCAGGCAGAGCATGGAAACTGGCTCAAACCTGTCAAAGACAGCAGAACTAGGGACAGGGGTAGAAGGGTCGGGAACGGACTGGGAAGTCTGTGCTTTGACAGATAGCACTTTATCAATAAAAAAGTGTAGGAAGTTTTCACAAATTTCCTGAGAAGACTCGACACCAGCAGTCTGTGGAGCATGAAGGACCATGTCAATAGTCTTAAATAAGACATGAGGCTTACGACAGTTTGCCTGAATAATAGTAGCGAAATGTTTCCTCTTAGCATCTTTTACAGTTTTCTGGTAAGAATTCCAGTAATCTTGTAACATTTGGTATGACACCTGAAGTTGATCCTTCTTCCATTTACGTTCAGCTCTCCTGCACTTTCTTCTGGCAGCCCGGGTGTCTTCATTCAGCCAGGGTTCAGATTTGGCTTTAACTTGCTTAAGCTTAAAGGGGGCCACTGAATCTAAAGCAGTTTGGCAGACAGAATAAAACCACGTACTCAGCTCTTCTGTATCATTGCATATGAAATCAGGAAGGCCGCCGTTCTGATTAAAAACAATAGAGAACTGTCCAGCAGAGGAAGGGTTAAAAATACGACAGCTCCTAGCAGCAACAGGAGGAAGATTAACTTTAGTACAAGGAAGGAAAACCTCAAACAGGACAGGCCTATGGTCTGACCATACAACATCACAAACCTCTAAGTTAGAGACAGGTAAATTGTGAGTTAAAACAAGATCCAACGTGTGCCCATATTTTTGTGTAGGCACAGACACAGGTTGCACAAGATCAAAAGAGTCAATAAGATTTAAAAAGTCCTTTGCCATTGGCTTGTCAGGGCAGCACACATGAATATTGAAGTCCCCAATAATAAGGACATGATCATATTTTGGCATAATTTCAGCCAACAGATCAGAAAAGTCATTTAAGAAGTTCTTATTGTATTTTGGGGGTCTGTAAACCACTGCACAGAGCACTGTGTGAGACCGACCTAGCTCAAACATGCTCAGTTCAAAGCTACTAGGTGAGGTTAATAATGGCAGTGGTTTACATTTATACTGCTTCTTAAAAACAACCGCTAGTCCTCCTCCTCTGCCTGATATTCGAGGAGAGTTTAAGAAGCAGCAGTCATCAGGTAAGAGATCTGTAAAAGCGCTGGACTCACCGGCCCTCAACCATGTCTCAGTTATACAGAGGAAATCCAGTCCTTGGGTCATAAATAAATCCCTTAAAATAAAAGTTTTATTACTCAGCGATCTAGTGTTCACCAATCCAATCCTGGTGGAGGTCAGCGTGTTCGTGGCTGACAGCGAGACCCGACGCAGCGGCCGCAGGTTCTGTAGGTTCGCACCGTGCCGACGAAGATGAGGGGAAATCTTTCGTGGCTGGGACATCTGATCCGAGCCAACAACGGGCACCAGCCAGGCATCGATGGGCTCCAGAGAGCACGGAGAAAAGGCATGACAAGGTACCGATCCACGTTCGTTCCAAAGAGCCGGAGAAGAGCGCACCAAGTACGCCTTAAGTTTCACGAGTAGACCGCTACGTTTGCCCCGGCGTCTGAAACGCTTTCGCCATGAGGCTGGGGCCAGGGTCCGACAGAGGTTAGCTGGTATCCCAGACAGGAATGGAGGTAACGCCTTATGTCCATTATAAGTTGTATTGGTAAGATCACTGGCAACTGGTCGGAGGTCCAAAAGTTTTTGGCGATTGTACATTAAAAGAGAGTTGACTCTAGCAATAAAAAACAACATAAGCAAACACAACAGAGGAAGAGCCAGACGGCGAGCCACACACACTGGCGCCATCTTGAAACTCTGTGTTTGTGGTTTGTTTCTTCAAACAAACCACATCTCCGGTACAAATCAGCACCAAATTATCAAGATTGCCTTTCCCATACCTGCTGTGGCTCATCTTTTATCACGCCCGTTTTCCCCAGCAGGATGCGGCTCTTCTTGATTGCAGTTTCCTTCTTATTCTCTTTTGATGGCGAGTGGGAGGTAGTCTCCTCCTTTTCATCAGGAATTTCTTCAAGTGAGAGCAGCATAACACAGATTTAATAAAAAAAAAAAAAAAAAAAGCCTAAAACAAGTGAAAACATAACAGAAGAAGTGGCAGATAAAGATTTTTGACTATACCTAGAATTATATTCTCATCATTGGGATCCAGTGTAAGAACAGGTGGGTCAAGCATGTGATCCATCTCCTGGTCATCCCAGATAATGTTGTCTTCCCAGCGTCCGTATACCAACTCTTCATTATCAATAGGAAAAATGGAGAACCAAAGACAGTCTTCGTCCTGGGAGGCTGTAATGGGTCAAAAACAAACAGTGAGAAATTATCTTGAAACAGGAAGGACTGAAATGTGACCAAAAGCGTAAACTGACCTTGATTATCGTGGCTGTTTTTGTCCCGCTTCGAACCAGAAATCGAAGCAGCTTTGGGCATGGGTGGAGGTGTAGGTGGGACCAGTTGAGAATTACTTCTTGTCAGACCTTTAAAATTAAACAGATATTAGAGCTTTTTTTAAACACACTCAATATTACACCAGACTCCTCCACCATCAATTATCAATGTTCGTACAACAATAGCACACCACAGTACTGTATTCTGCTAGCATTAAAAAAAAGACCCACAAAGATTTACTTCTGAATTTTTCCAGCTATCTTACCCTGCTGTGCGTTGTAAGCATTGGCATTACGGGTCATGCTAGAGGGTAGCCATCCTGCAAGACTGGCTCGCTGAGTCTTGGTACCCTTGTGTTTCACATCCTCCCCGTTCCAAATTATATCATCCTCCCATTGCAGCTGAGTCACCATGAGGAAGAGTTCATTTTCCAAAGCTTTTCTGTCTTTATCTTCATCATCATCATCATTACCATCGACAATGTCATTGTCCTCCTGCATCTGGACCTATGGATATATTTCACAACTTTAGCAGGATGATCAGTATCATTTACCTCCTTTTGCTAGAGATGTCTGTATCTGCATACCTCTTGAGAATTCTCTGTAATTTCATTAGGCGTATCCTGCTTCTGAGGCTCACTGGATTGCATTTCCTTAAGCTTGAACCCATAGTTAAAATTGCTTCCATCCTCAGAGACCCCTAGCATGTCGTACCAGAGCTGGGCTGGACCATATCGCCATTCTGCTACTTTAGGCCGAGACTCTGTCTCCTTGTCCCCATCACCAGATGTTTGTGAAAACTTTGATTCTACTGGAGCCATCATGGTTATCTGGACAAAGCAGAATGAATGTAAAGTGCTGATTAACCTGACATACTGAGAAAAAACTGCTAAGAGCTGATATTACTCAAGCATGCAGCAAAGACTTACCTCATCATCAGAAAGGCACTGCTCTGGAGGAGGAGGAAGAGCGTACTCATAAACCCATCCAGATTTCTTCTCCTGGCTTTGTTCTGATGGTTCTCCTTCTGGAGGAGGTGTCCCAGGCTGATGGTCTCTATGTTTTCGCTTCTTTTTCCTGCGGGCGCTCCTCCAAACCGATGACACATTCTTTCCAGGGCCAAACAGGCGCAAGAACCGGAGCACCTGCCAGCACATTCAAGGAAATGGATTTAATAATCTCCTTCAATTTAAAATGTTGATAAAAATGAACCTTAAGTATGTGTAAATAAAGATGCTGTACCTTTCCAGGCCTAAACTCTGGGAAGAGCTCTGTGACACCTGGCAACGCTTTGGCAGCATCTTTCTGCATGATGCCAGCCAGAGGGAGTGTGAGAATGTCCGCAGAACCACCGGCCCCTGAACCCTGACAAGGACGGTCGGTTTCTGACTCAGAGTCTGAGGAGCTGCTGAAGTCAATCTTATCTGCTGTAGAGGATGGTGCGATGATGGAAGGCAGGATGATGCCATCCCCATCTTCCCCAACTGCTGCAGGTGACAGTAATAAATCAATTGAGCAGTAGAGGTCATCAAAGTTTGTGATGAAAATTATTTGATCAAAATAAACATGTATTGCAATTTAATATAATACATTCTGCGAGAAAGACTAATCCAAACCCAATTAAACTTTTACGAAGTAATCACAAGCAACTATGTACTTGCCATTTGTGCTCTGAGTGGAGGGTTCCTCTTTCTTAGATGTAGGAAGAGTTGGTGGTGGTGGAGGGGGCATGAGCTTAGAGTCAATATCCTCACAATCAGCATCATAGTCATCCTCATCGTCTAGGAATAAAGAGTTTGAAAATATTTTTTATTAACATAGTCATGAGGAAAAACACAGGACTATGCAGCCATGTGAAAAACTAAGTACATCCTTACTGTTTCCATAGGAATTAAAAGGGTAACTGGCTGATGACTTCAGTTGTGTGTTAACACAATGCCATAATCTACCCAGGAGGGGATGTCCCAGAAAACTCACCCCAAGGTCAGACCGTGCAACACAAATGTGGAGATATTTGGCCATAATGCACAGTTCCATGTTTGGCAAAACCAAACAAAACATATTAGCACAAACACCTCATCTTGCAGTCATTAAGTCAACCGTGATCTCCTCGGTACAGCAAAATATTCCAAAGTCAAATGTGAGGCCATCTGTGTGACAGATAAAGGCTGGCCCAATAATGGCTCATGCAACAGGACAATGATCCTAACAACAGCAGCAAATCTAAAACAGAACTGTTGCAAAAGAAAAGAATCAGGGTGTTGCGAAGTCCAGACCTAAATCTAATTGAAATTCTGGAGCATGTCTGCAAACCTAAATGAACTGAAGGAACGTGCTGACGAAGACTAAACCAAAATTCCTCAACAATGATGTGAGACACTGAAAGTCATACAGAAGATTATTATCTCAAGTTGCTGCTGCTAAAGGTGATTCCACAAGCCACTGAAACATGAGGCGTACTTAATTACAAACTTAATTAACAAACCTTTACCTGTGTAAGTGTTAGAAAAATCTAATATCCGGATTGTTTTTTCAAAGACTGCATCCACCTTAAGGATGTTAAAATGTCATAAACTCCTCAACTGACATAAAATGTTCAAAAGATTTGTTTTAACTGATCATCTACTGACAAAGTACAAACAATACCAGCCTCATTGTCTCCACAGTTAAGCATTGTAAGAGCTGTAACATTGCTGATCACCTGTTTTCCTGCTGGGCTGCAGAGACCCCATGGCCTGACGGTACTTCTTTGTCTCATCCTCAGCAACTTCACTGATGTCAGAATAATCAACTGCATCCTCAGTGCTCTTCACCCAACCTGGAGAAGGTCAATTATTTTAAACTTTGCACAATACTGCTCCTAATTTGCTTCATATATGTGACCTCACCTTCCGCATCCACGCTGGTAGGGTCTCTGTTTTCTTCCTTATCATCATCCTCATTGGCAGTGATCTCTGTAATAAGTGAGCCCAGACCCAGAGTACCCAAACCAGCTAGATGCTTTTTGGACTCCTGATATAAGGAAATAAGACAGAAACAAAACATTTCAATGAACAGTAAAAGCAGACAGCTGTTGAAGAAAATTTAAGTTTGCCAGCTTAAACGTGCTACTAAATGTTTCTGCAGACAAACGTATCACAAACACCTACGTTATCCAAAACACTGTCATCTTCTAGCTGGCCATCTTCGTTGATGTTTCCAAAAAGGAAGCCAGTTATAGAAAAAGGGCGATCCTGATCATCGTCACTGTCCGAGTCCGACATCCTACAAGGACAACATTTAGAGTTTAAGCATTTGGACCTCCTAATTTAATTTCCTCGGTCTTCATAAACTGATTTCCGTAATTCTTTGCATTTTACTGCCAAGACGTACTATATTTATTTCAGTGTCCCTACTATTGCTTATTAGTAGCAAAAAAAATCGCAAGATTAGAGAGTAACATCATTCAATCTGTTTTTTTGTCATTTATTTTTAAAACAAATGAGAAATGAGCTGTGACCTGAACCCTGTTAACTTTAGGTTAGCTGCGCTACAATCAAAACAAAGTTAACCTAAATATTAGTTAGCTAGCCTGAACTTATGACTGTAAAACGTGAATAAAATAAAACTCCAGTCAACTGCCACTTACCTTTCGTTGAGTTCTTTTTAGATTTTGTACGCTTTTGATTTAGCCAGCTCGATTTATCTTCTGAATGCTAATAGATGAGGCTAAGTAAGTTAGCTCATATTAGCTAGACAAAACAACTTGTAATACGGTGACTAAAATCCGTACACTTAAACATATTTTACCCTGGCCCTAGACTAACTTTACGAAGTCAAACAATAAACACTTTAACTCATTAAACGCAGTATATACATATTCGGGTAAGGGTTGTTTTTATTTGCATTACTGTAAAGCACTGCAGCAATCTGCAGACTGGACTAGCCAAACTGCGGAAAGTCCCAGTGACCCGGATGAATAAATGTGACGCATTCAGGTACTCCCTAAAACCTAGGAATTAGTGGAGTTCGCTACAAAAGGTACACTATTTTTCACTAGTAATTCGCAAACGTCTGTCATTTTCTTTGCGCTTGAGTATTAAGTTACAATAAATTTAATGATATTGAATTTTTGCCCGTACTCATTCCATAAAAATAAAACGAATCAGTCTCGACTATACTTCATACTCTATTCACTACAGTTTTATGGTTTTGTGTTGTAGCCCATTTTAATCAACTAGCCAAATGCAACCATCACTCCTACATTAACTCAAAATTTGCTAAATTTATCGCAAATAACTTTAATTATATGCCCTTACAGTACACACATCTTAAAATACTTTCTGTGACATGGCGTCCCTAAAGCTGTTGGGGAATCAGTGTTTACTGAAAATCTTTCAAGAGGAATTCAAAACTTACTGGTCTTACGGTTTTCACTTTTTATTGTTCTAAAAATTAGAACTTGTGTGCACCAGATATTATTTATTTGTTCTCTATATCAGATGTCAAGTATTTGATACTACCTCTTTTCAGGTACAGTCAATTCCGGTTTAAAATAAGAAGAATCTATCAACAGAATGCGAACAGTTGCAATGACTTTACGTCAAAACTGTGAATTATTTTGCGGAATTGTCAACCAAAGTTGAACCAGTGTCAGTCTGTACTTTAATTTAATACCCAGTGATACCTCTGGGTGATGTTGTGATGCATTAAAAGAAAAGAAAAAAGAAATATGAAAAGCAAAAACAACACTAATCAAACCCAGCCCATTGGTAAAAAGTTACCTGCTGGTGGTGACAGGGAGTGCATAATCACATCTGGAAGCTACTAAAAACATTACAATCCGTACATATTTTTGTTTTGACACAGATGTCATTCCTCACTCAATGGACTCAAGCATTCTTCTTTCAGCTGTTCCATCTGCCTCCATCTCACCCTATCCCTTACCATCAGGTCTAAATTCAGTATCCTTTACCCAGTATATTCACTCTCCCTCTTTTCCACATGTTCATAAAGGTAAACTACTATGCATTAATAATAGAGGCCCGCTGAGTAATAAGTAAAATAAAAAGTCAAAGAGAACACCGTAACAGTTTAGCCAGTTTTAATAGTTTTAAAACACTTGGTTTGGAAAAGTACAAAAGTGATCCTGGACACCACAGTATGAAACCAGCCCAGTAATGTAGGGTGATAGGTGTGTTTGTTTAAAAAGCATCTTCTACAGACATGTTAATTTCAACTGGCCTTACCATACACATACTGTACTCACTAAAACAGATACAAGCAATAGTTTAAATACATTGGCTGACCCCGGTGATACATTTACAAGTGACTCTTAAAAAACTAATTAAAAGAGGGGCAGGGGAAGAAAAAGTCTGACCACAAAGCCACCCGGTATCTGGCAGTAAAATCATGCAGTATTACAATCGTTCCACTAAAGAGAAACAGCAAAGCACTACAGCTGTCACACAGTGAGTAACTGGGCAGCCAAGAGACGGCCTTTCTGAGTGCTCATTGGTTGGTTTTATGTTTATGAACCGTTAACCGAGAGATTTCTCTACTGTCGAGCAGCAGCTCAGTGGTCGCCTTTCCCACGTTTGCATACATTGTAAAGTTGCACATGGTCTCCGTTAAGGAGCATCTGTCTTCCACAATCGTGTCCATTTACAAAAATATAACTAATTACTATTGAAGAAAACCCCAAAATGTGGGATATTCTCTTAGTATGTTGTGAGGAAATACAAAAAAAAGCTAAGAAATACAGTTGAATAAATAAAATGCATGACATCCATAAACATTAAGTGGCTGCATTGACAACGTTCTCCACATACTGTATGCACACCATGGTTTTTGTTTTGGCCCGGCAGTGTTTGATTAAAACAAAAAAAAAAAAGAAAAAAAAAAAAAGGACTCCATCCTCCACCACATCCAAAGTCATATCCTATGATCCAGTGGAAAAGCCGCCAGAAAATATCTAAAATACATTGATTTATTTAATTAGAGAAAGAAGGATTCTTTGATTTAACATTTCACTTCCATGTACAACATGGTCTCTGGCTTTTTACCAATTTAGAAGTAGTTGATGTCGATGGCAATGAGGAAACACAGGAGAGAGACTTTCACAGTGTTACAAAAAATGAAGCCGCTCTGTGTTGTCACCCTGGCCGGCCTATTGTTAGGGTAACAATAGTGAACTTCCTGTCCGGTCAAACTTTTTTCCCTTGGAGAGCGCAGCCACTTGCTTCATCAACTCCCTGTTCTTAGCCTGTGGAAACAAAATACATAATGAGTTATAAATGTTGGCATATAGGGTTAAAAAAAAATCCAATTAGTAACATGCACACTTTTACACTGTTACACTTAGAAAATAACTATAAAGACAATTTAAGACCGACACGTTTGATGATGATGACGGAAATGGATCAGCTGACACAGTGAACCATCCCTTTATTATCATAATACTAATCCATTATAACCTTTACATCATTGCAGAACATAATTCCCATGAATTGTTTCTCTGGTGTATCAAATGGCTACATTACCACACCTACTGGAAACAGCTGGGCAATTAAAACTGACACAGGTGAAGACTAATACTAATGAGGAGTAAGAATCTGAAACCCTCAGTGTCACACATGTATTCCTACCTGCTGTTGCTCCATAGCTTCTTTGTGTGATTTCTCCATTTGATTCATCTTCACTCTCATATTTGACTCCTGGTACTGAAAGTCTGCTTTGAGCTCTGTGAGCTACGAGAGAATTTGGTCATTAGAAATCAACCCCTCAAACAAAGCAAAGCAAAAGCAGAGGTCAGCTGAGGCAGATTAACCTACCTTTCGGTCCTTCTCAAGGATGGTCTGATCCCTCTGCTGCAGAAGTCTCTTCAGTGACATCACTTCCTCCTTCAGCTGGCTGATGAGAATGAAGTTGTCCGTTCCCCCTGAATCCATAGACTGGGTAATGGAACTACTGGAGGGAGAAGGAAATGAGCATGAAGCCAACAATGGGAACGGCATAAAGGAAAACATATGTAACCATAATATAGCACATAATGTGCTACATCTGTCGTACCTGTCCCCGTTGGATGGCTTCATCTCCAGTTTTGGTTTCTTCTTTGGAGTCTCCTTTTGGATTGAAGACGATTTATGGCTGCAGAGCAGATGAAAAAGGAAGTGTTCACTCTGGGAATAAAAACTCAATAAGAGCCTTAAATAAGAAGGCAGCTTTACCTCTGCTTCCACAGTCCCTGCTCCTGTTCAGGACTCAGGCTCCCACTCAGCCTGCAGCATATGACAGACACATAAAACATTTATGTGTTTTTTTAAACTTGAAGGGCTGACTGAGCAGCCTGGGGACAAAACATGCGAGGAAAGAGGCGATACAACAGATGACATACTTGTGGTGAGAACTGCTGTGTCTGTGTTGGTGATGGTGATGATGATGGTGCGATCTGGAGTGGTGGTCTTTCTCATTCAGGGATGAAGAGTTGGAGGAACCAAAGCCCTTCCTCTGCTCCTTAGTCTTCTGCAGGACACGGCGGTAGGAAAGCGTACAGAGCCAGCACAGAAGTTTTCCATCCACCTGAAACAGGAGGTGATATTAGCTCATAAAACTTGCTACTAAACTGTACAGTAGACTGCAAGCAATTCAGACTCTTACCTTTCTCCTCCCCTCTTCCTTACGGTCAAAGGCGCATTGCTGTTTGCATTGTTCGCAGGTCTGTGGAGGTCCATATTTCTTCTCTGAGTTAGTACAACGCTGGCACTTTGTCCCGATAAAAGCTGCAATAATGTTACAGTACTGGCAAGGTTTGGGCTGCAAAGACAAACAAACGAAAAATAAATAAATAATAATAAAAAAGAAAATGCAAAAAGTGAAGCAGGACCTAGCAAATACAGCTAGTATTACAAAAAACCAGGAGAAATTTGCTACTCACCGTTCCAAACTGTTTGACGTTCTGGGCACATTTCTTGCAGATTGTATTTGTTTTACTGCAAAGAATAAAGACCGGTTTCAAGCCAAAACAAGCTTCAACGAAATTCATTGAGTTGGCGTGAATGAAAGCTGAACAAACATCACTGGGAGGTGAAACATCTCACCTTTCCTGCTGAAACTCAGATCTGCAGTATGTGCACTTCACTATTGGGTGAGCGATGCGACACTCCTGCAGTACAAAAACAAAGAAATATCATTTTGTGGCACACGACTGTCTGCTGGTGAATGGTGACAAACAAACAGCACTACTGCGGTCTATTACAGTGGAAACTGCATTGCAGGTGGTGCGTATTGTGCGCTGGCTACAACATCTGTGAAAACACCAATGTAAATTTTCTCTATACAAGCCCAGCATAATGTCACAGTAGGGTTTCCCATTGAGGGAAACAAAGGCATTATTAACAGAACAATCATGGTTTAACAGACTTTTTGTGACAATGTCTAGGTCTTAAAAAGATTAATTAAAAATAATCTTGAATGTATCAGTTAATCTAGTAGCGGTGGGGAGATCGATATGAACAGTGACTGTATTGACACCAAAGCCGGTATTGGTATGAGATTGATATAAGTGTTCCTTTAAGTTCAGTATGTAGCCTTCTGAATTGTGCTAAATACATTATTTTTTGGAAATGGAAAAAATATACCTCAAACATGCACAGTGAAAAATGTCTGAGCCTTTTTGTGTTGACTGTCATATCTATGTTACTCATATCATGTTGTTTAAATGTGCTATAGAAGTTGACCCAAAGTGCTTTACAGACAGGCACATTTATATCCCAGCTCTACAAAAGACCAAGTTTCAAAATCCATGAACAGCTGAAAGTTATGTTTTATTGTGTTAACTAATTATTGTGAACAGTAAAAACAGTGATTTAGTGTTCCTTAAAATTTGTTCAGAATTAGCCAGGTGAAGACTACTCATCTCATAAATCACGACACACTGCTCTCTCCTACATAAGCTACCTTTACAGGTTAAAAGTAACGGTACTGGTATCGGCCATGCTGGCTCTATATTTGGTTGGTATCGCACGGCACTAATGCAAAGAAAAGCCATGGCCTATGGAAGAAAACATCTAAAGAAAAAATCAGCCAGGTTTGCTTCAAGGTTTTCTCCATTTAAATATTTTTTCCTTTGCCAATAAACGAACTCTGCTCCTCAGCTACAAACGAGAAAGACTACCAAACATGTAATCTACATTTTTTATTTTATTTACCGGGAACAAATATTCAACAGGTAAACATGTGGTATGGTTGTGTTGTTGCGCTTTAAATAAAGAGCACGATGTACAGAAGTGATCTAAACATGGTTACGTTAATACGGTTGCCTTCCAACTTGTTACATAATGTGAGCCTGTCTAACCTGCTACTTGTTGTAGCACCGTGACACCCCGGCGGCAAAAAACAAAAAAAACAAACAACAAACAAAAAACACCCGCACACTCCTTCACTCTTTCGTGTCGTGATTGTTTGATTATTCTTGTTTGCAAGCAGACTCTCTCTCTCTCTCTCACTCACACATACACTCCCAAACCTTGCACAGCTGTTGGCCCTGCGACAGCTCCTCGAAGGGGTACCGCTGGTTACACTTCGTACAGGCGTACAATGCCGTAGTTGCCATTCTCGCCCAACTAAAGCCAACGAGCTAGAAGCGGATAGCGGAGTCCAGCGGTAAAGCGATTAACAGCGCGGTTTCCTTTCCTTTCTAACCGCTCGCTAACTGACAACCAGGAGCACACACCGTGTTGGCATCCAGCGTTAGCTAGCTTGGCTATGTAGCGTACAGCAACACAGAAATAGCCTAGCTGGAGGAAGCAGGCGAAGAACAATAAACTCCAAATATCTGCGATCTTGCACTGCTCATACGTTTTCCAGCCAAGCTAACTTGTCAGCAGTCGTTAGTTATGCTGACACATAAGCAATCCATTAACAGCAATCTGGCGATTTGTATTAAGTTTCCGCTGTTCTCGCCAAGAAAGGTGTTTTTCCTTGTGTTTTCCTTCTCTCTTTTTGTATAAACGCCGTCGTCGTCATGTAACCGGAAGCGGCCGACGGCTCCCGAAGAAGAAAGGAAACCTATCGCGACACAACAGCCGCACGCGGGATTTAAGTTTGAAATCTGCAGAGCCAATCACGTGCCAGGATTCAGTTAACACGTTTTCGTCTTCTCACACGCTACACCCGGAGTGCAATGGAAATATAATTTTTAAACAAAGAATGGTATTTTTCAAAGAGTGATTCAATAATAATGTTATCTTATTCGATCCAATAGCCACTGTGTATGTTTAGCTATCAGGAACCTAAACAGTATCTGATACCTGTACTTCTAAACCGTTTTCCAGTCTTTCTATCCCAGACAGATGTCTCTATTCTGTTTAAAATAACTATTTCAGGTTTTTTGTATATATGCAAGTTGAACTACTGAAACTCAGTAGTTTGTATGGCCCCAAAAAAGGTTGCAATCATGCCCGACAACATCGGGGCATGCCGCTAATGAGACAATGGATAGGGTCTTGGGGGATCTCCTCACAGATCTGGATCAGGGCATCACTGAGCTCCTAGACAGTGTGAGGTGCAAACTGCTGTCAGTTTGCACCTCACACTGTCAGTAGTCTGATGGACTAAAACTTAAAATCCCAGAAGTGTGCTGTTTGATTTGTGTGGATTGGATTAGATGTGGACTGAATTTAGGTCAGGTGAGCATGAGGACCAGTCAATCATATTTATTCTGTCATTCTCCAGGAACTGCCTGCATACTTTTGCCACATTGAGGCTGGGCATTGTTGTGCACCAATAAGAACTGAGGACCCACTGCAGCAGTGTACGGCCTGAACCTGCATCCTGGTACCTAATGGTAGTCAGGATGCTGTTGCCTAGCCTGCAGAGGCCTGTGTATCTTTTCATGAATTATCCTCACAAGACCATCACTAATCCACCACCAAACTGGTCATACTAATTGATATTACAGGCAGCATAACATTCATAACGTCCATGCTGGAAGAGTTGCAAAATATAAAACTAGTGAAAAAAAAGTCAATGCCCTCCACTTATAAAACCATTCCTGTTTGCAAACATAAATGGAAATACAGTATATCCAGTAGCAAGCTTGACTGATAGGGTTTCATTACATATTATTCTTTTCAGCTATGCTTTTACTGCATTGGCAGTGTATTTGGGATCATTGTCACGTTGAGAAATTAAGCTGTTGCCAAACGGATCCTTTCCAGTCACTGGATGTGATTCAGTCACAAACCAAAACAAAACCAATTTTAAAACGCTAATCTTAAACTCTATATCCTAAGTAAACAACTGAAAAAACACAAATATGCCAGAACTGTGGTCCCATTTCATTGTTTATTTATTTCTTATTACTGTTTTGTTAGTTTATCTCTTCCATGTTTTTTCCTCTCATAAATTTAATTACCCACTGTGCAGTTAGCAAAATCAGTGTTGTGGGTACTGACTTTTACCTTCTGTATGTTCAAAATGTTACAGTGCTTAGTCAACATAACAAGTTGATTACCCCCCCCCCCCAAAAAAAAACAAACAAACAAACAAACAAACAAACAAAAACAAATAAAACCCAACAGATTGTATATAAAGACGTTCATGATTTGTCATTTTTGTATAGAAAGTGTAAAGTTTATACACCATGGTCTTTACTGGTTTGATCCACCTGTTGCAACCATAATGGGACTTGTGTCTTCTCCCAAATATGAACCAGGAATCTTTTGCTTGTTAAACATGTAAACCACAACACTATGGACTCACCCGTGTAACAGTTGAGTACTACACGCGAAACCATCCCTATGAATTTTATACCTGCAAATTCTCAGTTTTAAAAAAGTGTCGCTCCACGAGTGCTCCGATTGTCTTACATTTGCAAGGTCTTCTATGAGTGAAGTGAGGTTCTTGATATTGTGTACTGGAATAACTAACCAATAAGTAAAAAAATACATAAATTGAGATAGAGGAAATACCTTCAGTTGTAGTCTTTCTTGATGAAATTGTTCAATGCAAACAAAATTAGGAGACTTCTGGTTCACAAATAGCTGTTTGTATTGTAATTAATTACAAGCCTCAAGCTACAAGCTTCTTGTATAGTATACACATGCATACATAGGCACAATGCCTTTTTTTTTTTTTTTTTTTAAAAACCCAAAAAAGGCCAAAAGTTGACTACACAGCATCAGCACTTTTATTAAACTTTTTAACACATTGGCAGTTAAGAGTACAGTTGGATGTTCCTGATGCCTGCAGTATATCAATTTCCAAATTCAAGTGTTGATCTAATGAAGTGCATACAGGACTGCAGCCTCTTTGCAACCACATGGAATGGTGTCACTTAGACAGCTGTGCATTTTAAAAGGATTGCAACGATCAAGATCAGTGGCAGACATGATTTACATACAAATATAGCTGCATGAATTCAATGTAAAAGTCACATGAAGAATCTATTACTGGGTGACGGATGTCTTAACGCTACTATATAAAGATAAAACAGAGAATAAATGAATGTTTTCAGATTGTAATTTGGTATTAGGTTACCCCACAGTCACACTGTAAATTCCAGACTTTTATCCTTCTTAATTTACAGTAAAAGGCACTCTTTGTCCTATTTTTATGGAAAGATCAGAAATAGGGCTAGTGTTATTAGAGTTGGCTAATATCTGAAACACGAAACCACAAAACCCAAGAAATTGACTGGAGGATGCTGCTGTTGTTAGCAACATGCTAATGTGACAAACCATACTGAATCCTTGAGTTGCAGCTTTATTGCAATTATTTGAATACGCAGCAAAAAGGCTACAGGCTGAAACCATCACATTGTTCTTTTGTCATTTTCCCAGTCATTCAGGACAAGGCACGGGTACTTATTCAAATTTGCAAAACGACATAAAAAGCCCATTATTTGTGTAGTTACACATTCTTCTGCCAAAAAGATTGGCTGATAATAGCTTTAAAAAGCCTCTGCGAGAATTGTTCCCATAGGACTCCTGGGACAAATGAGCTATTGCATAATCTTTGCAGCTTATTAATATTGCATGGGGACGCAGCTAATCAATTCACGACACAAGACAGAAGGTGTCTGCGAGTTATAAATACACATCTGGAACGAAAGATAATAAATAATGTTAAATAGTTGGAAAAAGGAAACTTACAAAAGATAAACCACTTGGTGAGAGAAATGTCACGCATGACAAAAAAACGTTTGGTCTCAACAATCTAAAAAGATTTGTAAAGCTAACCCTAACTGCTTTTTAATGCACTTTATAACTACTTTTTTTTTTTAATATCAGAAGAAGCTAACATCACAGCCCTTAAGCTACATTTCATTTTAATATTTATCAACTCAACAATTTGTTTTAGTCCGTGTTTCCTTGTGCTAAAAATCACTTCTGCAGCACTGCATAGCCTCACGGTTCCTTCAGTTATAGTGCTTTCAAATCAATAGCAAGAAATGAGGCAAGTGTTCCTATAAAGTATATAAGGCATAAACATTTAGTGTACTTAAAACAAAACACTGATTGTAGGTAGGTCGATATGCTAAACAGTCCTTGCTATTCTGGGTACGTATCCTCTCAACCTCAGAGGAGGAATACATATGGCTGTAGGCAGGTGGTCTGAGACAGACACTTCTGTTGCAAGCAGGCTCTACATGACCTGTGAGAGATGCAAATACAGTAACAAATACTACTTATTCTGACTTTTGGTGGTAGTGTATCAAAGCGGCTTATTACTGCTGTATGACACCTTCTCACAAGTGCGGTTCAGCTTCTGTGACCGTCAACCGAGGGTTGAGTAGCGTCAAACAAAGGTCTGCACCGGAGTGATGGAGCGTGTGGGCGAGCCTGGCCGCTCAGAGGCGGAGGAAGCTGAGCGATTGGCCACCTCTCGCTGTAATTCGTCTACCCTTTTCTGCAGCTCGGCGCGCTTTGCTAATAGCTCCTTGTAGCGCTGATGAATTGGTTCCTGGTAAAAGGGAGGGAGAAAAAAAAGAAAGTTAATTGAGTAAAATTAAGTGCACGAGTGCCAACCTCTGCCCTATTCTCTCAACTTTTTCTCTGCATGCGTTCCCAGTTCCAGGTGGACAGGGCAGGGACTCTTCATCTGGGATTACCTAGACCTAGACTGTGAATTTCCTCACGATAAAGCTGTAGCTGGTACTTCATTCTTTCTTTTTCTTGCCCATCTACCTGCCTGCTACCATGCCACACATCACCTTAGTTTCCTCCCAGATGGCAAAGTTTTTTCAGTTACGGAAGACATCCCACCTTCAGATCCTGGACGAGTCCCTAGTTTGTCAAAAACTGGTTCATAAGCCGATGACGAAGTGTGAACACACTGCACTGGGTGCTTTGTGCAACAATGTTAAGAACATCACACAGTCACATCCATTTATGCTCGCCGTTACAGTGCAGGTAGCTTCTGCAGTATTCTCCTGAACAGCAGGTGTCACCACTCAGACAATACTGCCACATAAACGCTGATATTAGAGAAGTCAAAGTTTCCCAGAGTCTTATCTTTTCAAACTGCTGTAACATCCCCCTCTGTGAATCTGAGCTTCAGTAGTGATGTGTCAGTAAAACAGCACAACACACCACATTATAGAAACTGAGAGGTGCACAACTGGCAGAAATGGCCAGCGTCAGTGGATGTGACATCAACTTTAGCCTCAGTGCCATTTGTGAGCCACTGCAATGGTGGGTATCAAACGGCCTTTGTGCAGACTTGTATAACTGTAATGCAAAACTAATGAGCTGTCAAAATCACTAAGATCACTCATGTAGGGTGGAGATGAATCTGAAGGTATGTTTGGTGCTGTCAGTACAAAAACAACATAATGACACTGAAGAGAAACTAAGGTGATGCGTGGTGGCCAGTAGGTAGGTGAATGAGAAGCAGAATGGAGTGGCAGCCACACCTTCATAGTCTGGATAGCGCCCAGGTGTTCCCAGTTGGCAAGTAGGGGAATGTACTGTGAGTATAGGGCAGCGATCATCACACAAGTGAAGTCCAAACAACAGCAAGTCTTCCTGACGTACCTGAGGTCTCATGCGTGGGTTCCAGCGAATGTAGTAGCCAACCCAAAGCTCCAGGTGGCGTAAGCTGACTGCTGGGAACAGTACATGGTTAGAGTAGTTCACATACAAAGGATTGGTGAAGTCCTCCAGCTGGCTGTTAATATATGACCACAATGAGACTGTCCTCTTGGGAATCTCCTGTAACAAAAAAGGAATGTGATTACACAAACCATACGAGTGAAAAACTAATTCATTCTTGTGCCATCTCTGATTCGTATTATGCTAGTTATTAAGCTGTATTATCCCAAGTAAAACGATAATGATAGGGGGGAAAAAAAATCATAAAATACCGAGAAACCAAATGAGCTTACTTCTTTTAACCTCTGCTGTTCACTGTTGCACAAGAATGTCCCAAAAAGGCAGCTGTACAGGTGATCCAGGATGGTCACCAGGAAGTAATCATTAAACTCAAAGGCGGCAGGAAACTTGAATTTAAAAAAACAAAACAAAAAACAGCTTGATTGCAATCCTTGAAAGAACCTTTTCCTAAACATTTCAGAACCTTAACTCAATATGTGTCACTTACCTGACGAGTTAACTGCCAGACACAATCAATAAACTGAATGAAAACAGGTGAGCGATCTGCATCCGTGTGGTTCTTATCTCCGTGACCAATGCGCTGCCAGAAACAGGAGCATAAGGAATCAGTGATGAAACTAGACTTCCAGCTGGACCGAAGTGGAAAAATAATCTGTTTACCAGTTGGAAGCGATGACCAAAGCTCAGCCACTCTTTCTCAAGCAGCACTTCAAAGCCGCGAATGGTGCGGTAGTAACCATCCAACATGAGCATAGACAAGGAGGTGAGCTGAGCCGTGCGGTCCCAGCCGTCGCTGCAGTGCACCACAACCGACGTTTTCCCTGACTCCACTTTGTCTGCGATCCTCAGCGCTCCAGCCAGGATCAGCTACAAACACAGGACCAGAAACACACAAACCATTATCACTGCAATATTTTTACAATGTCCTTTCCCAACCGATGGGTCACTATGCTCACCTTGATGTGCTCAAGCCAATGAGTGGACTCCAGATTGGAGAGCCAGTGGGAGTCCTCGATATTGGGGTAGACAACTTCCTTCAGCTTGCGGAGCGACTCCCTCATCACGTGGATATTGTGAATATCCAAGAAAACCAGCTCAGCGTTTTGATAGGCATCCTCGCTTTCATATCCACCCCCTTTCATCTGTGGGAAAGTAGAGGATGCAGTGGTTACTAAGATCCACGGGGCACAGAACAGAAAAACAGATCCAGTTAAATTATTGCCAACGAGACAGTCCTGAATCAGTAGTAGTAGAAGCTACATTAAGCAGCAAGGTCACCACAGCAGGTAGAGTTTTTAATGCCGGATGCCTTACCTCTAGCTGGAAACAAACCAGGGACCTTTTTGCTTGCCAAGTGAATGCGTTAACCACTACACCACTGTAGGCACGACACAATAGAAACTAGTGATCTTCTAGCTAAAGAGCTCAGATTTTACCTTACTGCTCAAATATAGTACTGATTGCATGCTTTATTTACTTTAATCTGCAAAGACAACGCATAGCTAATACACTGTACCAGCTAAAAACTCAAAACTGTGCTTGATGATGCACAGCAAATAATAAAAGATAAGAATCTAAATCTGGCTACGGCTCCATACGAGCCTCTTCATTTTGGACTTTCGTGTTTATTTTTAGAATCTATTGGGAGATCTTTCATCCACGCTTTGAAACAAGCCTTGAATCAAACTTTGTTTCAGCTCTCTTTCCCCTTCCAATAATGCACACACGATCACCGTTAAGGATAGCTACTCTCTTTGACATCATGAACAACCACGAGTAGAAAAAGACTGTCTGAAATGGACCATTGAGAAAAGTCTGAAGCCTGACCTTTTGGCTCACTGGGATTACTATTATTGTCATTGTTATTATTTGAAGCTTTGGCCATGTTTAACATATGTATCAATCACTGTAACACAATGTAAAGTGGGTCCCATTAAATAAATATAATTTAGAAAATGGACCTTGTTGGCAGCAGCGTTGACGCTGGGTCTGGCATCAAAAATGAAGAGTTTATGTGACTGAGCATTAGCATCCATGATCGCCTGCAGGTATTTCTCATCCTCTTTGCTGCGCTTCCCGTTCACCCCAACCATCGGCTGACTGCAGCGTGTCACTGTTGCCTGGCTCTCTGGATGGATCCATGACAACACCTTTAAATAATGTGTAGCAGAATATCAGCACAGACTGTCCTGCAAGCCGGGCACACACAGACAATTATAGTACCGCTGAAAAATACGGTCGCTCACCGGTATCCTTCCCTTTGCTCGGAAGGCAGCGACTCTTTTCAGCTCCTCGTCTGGTATGTTAACAGGCACTGCCAGTGTTGATGGGTACGTGTCGCACAGCTCATAGTGATCGTTTACTTTAGTTATCCTCCAGCTTTCATTGGGTATACCCTTGACAAAAAAAGAAAAGACATAAGTAACCGGTTTTATGAGTGCACTTTAACATTTAACAAAGCATTCTGCATAACTTAAGTACCTGTCTTTTATACTCTGAGAGAGCATCATACACCTTCCATCCATTTTCAGGAAACACCTGCCCATATTCAAAGGCAAAGATTTGCTGTGGAGAGTGGGGGAGACATTTTTCAGTTGGTTGTACACGAAAAACAGTTTGTGCACTTTGTAAAAGACCTGTGAAAGTTAGACCTGTGAAAAACTAAGTACACTCCACAATTCAGTATCTTATGTAACCATCTTTAAGAGCAACAATTTGAAGTAATCATTTTCTGTATGACGTTATCAGTGTCTTGCATGATGGTGGAGGAATTTTAGCCCACTCTTGAACACGTTGCTTGAGGTCATTGAGGTTTGCAGGTATTTGTTTAGGCACAGCATTTCAAATGGTTTGAGGTCTGGACTGGCCATTATGTTTTACATTTGAAACTGTGCTTGGGATCATTATCTTATTAAATGACCCAATTAGGGCCAAGCTTTAACTGTTGAACAGATGGCTTCACATTTGACTCTAAAATACTTTAGTTCTCTGGCTCTCCTCCACAGCGTGTCTTTGTCCTGTCTTCCTCCCCTAACCCCTAACTGGTCACGAGTGATGGCCGCCCCTCCCTGAGCCTGGTTCTGCTGGAGCTTCCTTCCTGTTAAATGGGAGTTTTTCCTTCCAAATGTTGCCAAAGTGCTTGCTCATAAGGGGTCGTCTGATTTTTGGAGTTTTGCCTGTATTATTGGAGGGTCTTTACCTTATAATACAAAGTGCCACGAGGCAACTGTTGCTGTGATTTGGTTCTATATAAATCTAACTGAATTAAAATTGAACTTAGTTTTCAGAGGACTACGAATATGTGTTTCCCAGTACTGTATGTGCAGGACTATAAAGTCAGCAACAGCATTGCTGGGCAGTACTTACCAGCCCATTGGAAACAGGAAAAGCGAATTTCATCAGCACTTCAAAAATGGACTTCCTGAGGGTGTCCTCCATCTGTTTGTGTGCAAATCGTAGATTACGAACATCCTGTAGAAATGCAGAGCAACAAATCATGGAAAAACTCAAGGGCTAGCAGCTGTATGCAAGTATCATTTCATCACAGCCAAGCGTTATTACCAAGAAAGGTAACGTAGAAGTAGACCTTTGTAAAACTTCACTATTTCTTAATGGGCTATCTCTGGCAGAGACAGAGATAGCCCAGCTCTGTCTCTGCTTCTCAGTTGAATAACTGTAAACTACTTGGCTATTTTGCAACTTAGCGATTCTGTTTTTTGTTTTGTGCATTTTATGTTCAATATAGGTATTTGTTGTGCCTGAAAATGAACAAATAAATGAAATGAAATGAATGAAAGCAGTAATTCTTTACAACTTTCACAAGCTTACTCACTTTGCACACCAGCCCATAGGACACATCGCGACTCGAAGCGTTTCCAATCCTTTCCACGCGACTCACCACCCCAAGTGGCAAGTCCAACATAAATGTTGAGTCCTGGAAATCAGCCAGACATTAACAAAAAACATAAATCTTCAAAATACAAATTAAAAATAATCAATAACATACCCTGTCCATAGATTTAAAGAATAGCCTGTAGTTGGTGACAGTCACAGTTCCCCTCAGTGCTCCAGTGAAGGGACAGAAGTAGGTGACATCTTGGGCTATGAATAAAAATAAGAGGATAAAGGTGATGATGCATTTTTGCTGTTTTGATGGGCTGTGATTGCAGATGAAAGGAAACCTACCCATGTCTTGCACGGTTTCATTTGGAAGCAACTGCAGTTCTTCTTTGTCTGAATCTCTGATGGCCTGCTGGAAACATATCATCTTTAGTTCTGAGTGGTCTCTTGACTGGAAATGTTACTCAAACATATAGGATAGGATGGGTAAAATTAAATGTGTAAAATCATCTACCTTGGCAGATATTTTGGGCTTGACCTGCAAAAAGAAGAGGAGAGCCACGCTTCAGTTTTTAAATTTAAAAAAAAATGTTTTAATAGAAAAATAATAGCGGTGAAACATATGCAGGTCACTAACCCTGAGCTCTGGGGAAAACTCTGCAGAGGTGGACACAGAATCCGAGGACATAGCAGATGGTGGTTTGGCCTGGGCAGAGCGGTCAGAGCGAGAGGTGGAAGTGCTGGTGGAAAGTGACATCACACAAGTGAGAACCATTTATTAGGTGCAGTCTTTTCTTTTTTGGGGGGAGTTTTTTTTTTTACATATCTATACGTATTCGTATATGTAATGACAGAAGACTCAATGACTAAAAAAAACAGAGACATCTGTTGAGATTGGCCCTTTTTTTTTCTCAGACTGAGACAAAAATTTGTTAAATGTATATTTTTCATTTTCCAGATCCCCTCTGATGGATCTGGGCATGCACAATGCCCTCAAGGAGTCGTATAACTGAGGTTAAGTTTAAAATTATACAGGATACGAACACTAAAATGCAAAAATGTAAGATTTTAAAACAGATTACAATTCCGGCAGCATGCTCATCACCCGGTGACATCAGGGCGAGGGGTTAGTGTCTTGTGTCGGACTACTGATTTCACCATGTGCACACGTACCTGACCTTGCAATACTACTCACATGGAATGAGCTACTAATCCCTTTCTCATTTCTCTTAATAGTTTTTCTATATTCATTTGTACGCGCAAAAAATATTACCTTGGAACAGCTGCATTTTTAAGTACCTCTGAGCATATCTTAAACTTAACCTGAATTATCAGACTCCTACTTTATATGCATGCCTATAAAGTAATTGTCAGAAATGAAAAATATACATATACTTGACTAAACTAAATTATGTTCTCCGTTATAATTAGAATATCATCTGGAAATTTTGATCTGTATTAGACCATCTAATGGTGTTTTTGTGATGGAGCGTGTCATGTTTGCTCAATCCAACATGAAAGCTGAATGAGATTTGCATTTTCATTTTTCAACTAAGAAGTTTATGTCAAAAAGCTATTCTACATGTTTTATTTTGCAGTACTATAAAATACAACTATATCGCAAAAGAAAGTGAAACTAGTTGTTTTTGTAATGAGATTTTTATTTACTGTATTTTAATTAACCCATATTGAGAGGGATTTTTTGTGTTTTGATTTGGTTTTTTTTTAATTGCAGATCCCGATTCAATTTTATGGCAAAAGGAGCCAGTGAAAACTTCAGGCTTTTATTTATGTCGACGGAACTTCTTTTCTAATCCATCTTCAAAAATATCTGATATACGAAACTAAAACGCTACAGCAATTATTGGATATGTGCAAACCACAACATTTTGAGGCAAATCAGACGTGGCTGTGAAGAAAATGTTCTAAAAATATTTCATGATTTGAGAAAGTGTTTTTAACTTGTCTGGCCCACACGAGCGCAAACTGGGCTCTATGTTGTCCATGGACTGAAATAAGTTTGACACTGTTTGGGCAAACACTCTACTACATCGAGGCTCTGTTAGCTTCCGTTTGACATTTCTATCACATCACAGCCTGAGTGATTACTGGAGCGGATCGATAAAACTGCGTTGTCCTAATTTACAGTTTAAGCTGCGTTGGTCTCGTAGCGCTCGTAGGACACAGTCACTGGTGGATAACATTAGTCACAGCGGAAAAGCTTACAAGAAGTGTACTGAAGTTAGACACGCTTAACTTTAGCTATAAAGCCTTAATAACTAACCCATGCCGATAGTGTCAAAACTTTTGGTTAGCTTAAAAGGCGGTGTCTGGCGGTGAGTTTAGCTACCTGGACAATGAATCTACACTCGGCTGTCGGGAAGAGGAGCGCTTCGAGCCCAAGCTGTCGACACTCCCGCTCTTCTCCATGTTCTCCTTCTTCAAGTGTTTGGATAACCGGTATTGCGAGTCAAGACTTTACCGCTAAAGAGCCACTGAACGCTTTTAAATCCCTCCTCCGAGTGAAGCAAATCCCCACAAACAAAAGGAAGCTGCCATCTTTTCCCAGAAGCCTCCCAATCCCCGTCACAGGCAGGATCGTTGGAGGGCGCGCCCTCTGCTGTCTCTCTGTGGAACTACAACTGATCGCGTGCAACGCGTTTCTCTCGTGCCAAACCTCTGGCTACGCAGTAGAAAGTGGATGACAGGATAATGCTTATTTTTAATGAAGACGTACACATTGTCTAATTATCCACCCAACGTCCACGTGGGTAATGTCACTGCCTTGGGTCCATAATAATGAATGCTGGAATAATGAAATGGCTAAAGTGCAGTAAAATTAACTTTAGTACTGACAGTAACTTAAATCGTGTTTACATTCGTGTCAATGAAAGACTTAATGCAAGAACAATAGAAATAGTCACTTTTGTTTGACTTTACTGCTACTTTCTATTGAATGAGATGAAGCTGATAATTTCAAATGCAAAATGGATTTTAGACAAGAAGTCTACTGTATGCAGCTAGGTTTAATAAGAAGGGAGAAGCTGTATCTGCATGGAAATACACCAAAATTAAATGTGCTCAAATTGTTCAACAATTCTGCATAATTACAGACAATTCATTAAATGAGTAATAAACTGGGAATATTCTAATCTTGATGAAGTGGAACATGTAGTTTGGATAAGATTAACATAAAACTTGCACCTTTATTTTACTGGAAAGTTTTGTGGGTATAGGATAACAGTATCCTGGTGACTGATGTGCTTTTGATTTTTCAGTCTGTTTATTTTTAAGGGTTCATAAAGCAGTTTAATATGAAGACACTTTATTGAAAAAAAGAATTCCACAAGAAATGTGACAGACTGACAGGGTGTATTGTGCCTTTGGGATGTGCCTGATTTAGACTTCTGCAGGAAATCCAAGTTGTACCTTCTACTGCAACCGAAACCCGTCTTAACTCTACACTGTAACCTTCCATGTCATTCAGTTGTTGCAGTCTGCATCGACCTGAGATGTAGCTATATTTCTTGAGAGGTGCAGGTCAGGTTGCGGTGTAGGGTTAAGAAGGCTTTCCGGTTACGTTACGATTTCCCACAGAAGTCTAAATCAGGCTCCAGCGCCCCTGTGCCCTTGAATAAGATAAGCAGGGAAAAAGTCAATGACACATGGCTGCATAAAGAAATAAAGGCTTGACTGCAGATCTCTACACTGTTTTGAATGAAATGTTTGTGTGCGTGGAGCGGCTAAACAGAAGGAAGATATTTCCTTGTGATGGTCTGACTGGATCCTAATCTAACGGTGCATTTGTGGAGATGCTAGTTTATATAATCTCTGCCAGCTGAAAAAAAAACCCCCAAAGAAAATAAATGTCTGGTCACATTTTAAAACTGCACTTAACTTTTGACAAATTTCACTCAAAGGATGTCACGTTGACACATTTATATACAGCATGACTGTACAGATGGATACGTGGTTAATAGCATGGATAGATGGATGACTGTACAAGTATTAATCAAGTTCTATACAGAGTTTATTTGAAAAACCATGTACCCTCCGCAACAGAGGGTAGAGGAAGGAGACCAAACACATTTGATAATAAAAACAAAAACAATACAAATGACACAGAGGAAGTCCTCTACTTTACATATTTCTCCATAAATTTCTTGTGAAATTCAGAGCGCAGTGTGTCATTCACAAAGCGTTTCTCCTTCCGTGCTTCGTCCACTCCTTTGGCACAATTCTTGAACACTACGTCATCATCCCACCTTGAATAATATTAAGAAATGAAATCAAGATTAGATTTAAGAGGCCTTTTCCCCAAATACAAACCTCATCCTGTGTTTTTACTGTGTGTATAAGTGAGACATACCTTCTCTTGACTCTGAATGAATTCTGGTTCTGGTTCTGTTGCTGCTGTCCAGCCAAATTAATCAGTGGATTGCCGCTCAAGATATTTTCCATTCGAATTCTCTCCTCCTCTGCCTTTTGCTCTCGTTCCTAAGATGGAAAAAATAATATTTTACTGAATATAAAGAAGTAACATTTCTTATGTTCAAATGTAGCATCTTATTACAGTTAGTGCAAACAGAACAGCCTAAAACAAAGTTACTTTGCGTTCTTGCTCTTCAGCACGCTCTTTTTTAATCTTCTCCAATTCAGCCAAAAGAGCTGCAGTGTCATCATCATCACTATCTTCATCAGAGTCCTCGTCCTCATCATCCTAATAAAATAAAAATAATTATTAAGGGAGATTAATCAGTACTAATCACCACTCAAGTTAAATGCCCAAAATGTCTTGCATTGCAGACACTCACATCAGTGAGAGGATCATCAGCATCAAGGTTAGCAGCTGGAATCTGATCCAGTCTTGGCCTCTTTGAAGATGATGAAGAAGATGATGATGATGTGGTGTGCTCTGGAAAAAATAAGACCAACATAATGCTATATGTGAGAAAATAAATATAATCTAAAATATATTTTACATTAACAGGAAGTCTAATTTCTACAGGAAGTCTAATTTCTGCAGAAAGACCAACCTCTTGGTCCCCTCTCTCTGGTCTTTTCACGTACTGCTACACGCTCCCTCTCCTCCAGCTCTCTGCGAAAGTCACGGGCACGGACCTCCTCGGGGGCATCCTGGGTAGGCTGCCTGCAGAAGGGAGAACATTTGCAGATCAATAAACTCTAATGTTCATCCAGAATGCTTTCTGGAACACTTTCACCACTCTCACAGTGAGCAGACAGATGATGCAGTAGGAACTGATCCGAAAGCATCTTTCCCTCTAGCAAACCAGCCATCAGATCAGGTAATGATAAAACTCCATTCACATTTGATCATCTGACCTGTACTTGATCTTTGTGTGACCTGGAAGATCTCGACTGGAGTACTGCTTGGAGAGAGCACTCAAATCACCTTCTCCTTTACCCCTCCCTCCTCTTGCCGGCTCAAATGTTGGTCTTGCAGCTGTAGTCATCTTTGATGGCTCTGCAATTAGACACAGGGGACATTAAAACTATCAAACAGATGGAAAAGCTGCAAGCAGTAAAAGCAAAAAAGTCACGGTGTCCATTATCAAATTGCAGTTCCCTACAACACAACAGGCGTTTACTCTACTTATGTGTTTTATAGAAAGTCAGAAGGCTCATCTTTTTGGTTTTTAGACAAGCTGGTACAACAGTACCCTTTCCCAAATATCAACCATCCATTCATTAAACCTCAGTGGTGATCAAACCGCTTATAGTTTGCATGTGTTTCCATGTTTGCAACGTAAATAACATTTGAGAGGCATTTAGATTACAAGTTACGTAATCTTCCTAACAAATATCATTTGCTCACATGCTAAAACTCCAGGTCAATCAATTAAACCTATAATTAACAATTCTCTTATTAAACTGCGACTGTGGCATTTTAAACACTTCTTTGTAGGATAAGTATCAGCTGCCAACAGGCAAGTAAATGAAAAGAACAAATTAGCCTGCTAGCTGCTAAAGCTAAAACGCTGCTTCCTATAAAAGCCGATGAGGTTGAAAACGACAGTAATTCGAGCCTTCAGTAACACGGATAATGTTTCAGAGAAGTGATATTACAGCCAAAAATAAAGGAAATAAAAAAAATCCATTAAGCAGTATTTAAAAATTAGGTTTAAAGCAACAACACTTACAAAGCCGCTACCACACGACGAAAGGAACGCTGATACAACAATCAACGTCACTTCCGGGGGAAAAAAGATGTGTTCAGGAACACTCAGAGAAAATAGCGTGCGAAATATGAGACATTTTAAACTTCTTACATCTCAACACAGCGTTGACACGACTAGGGTGTACGCATATAACTTAACAAATATGCTACAGCCTCTCCAATTTTTATTTTGCTTTCACTTCACTTTCACTTTATTATTTTTTATTTCACTTCCAAAAGACTGATAGACTAAACTGACTACAGGGGCATCAGCGGAGGAGTGACCTGTCTTCTATAGTGCATTGTGTTACAGTGAAGTAGTGATGTGTCAGTTGCAAACGAAATGGCTCTTAATGAGCCGGGTCTTTGACGTGAACGACGCGAGGCGCGGGGTTTTTTCTTTCCTTCTCTCACCCTCTCTCTCACCCTTTTTTCGGCTTCACTCCACACTCGAGCCTTGTGCCTTGCGCTGGGCAGAGGGGGGAGGAGCAGTAGTTACACTCTCAGTAGCACAGGAACAGAGCAGGAGGGAGAGAAAGAGAGCCAGGGACAACAACATCACATTAGAAAGGTATAGTAATCATCCACAACTATTTTCAGTTGCAGATGATAAAGGATTCAGAAAGTTTATTTATGCAGGCTCATATGACAGAGAATATACATCTTCTTTTTGTTTTCATATTTTAATTTATATTTAATTGTGTTGTGGTTTTCAGCGTTTTGTGTTGTTTCATTTTAAATTTGTTTAACCCTTTAAGACCTACCATAGAACCAAGGCCGCCAGAGCTTACTTTATATTTTTACATGCTGTAGTGCCATTTTTGGGAGCATTTCAAGTTGCTATACATCAACACAACTGTTATAGCCCATATTTTAATAATATGTATGCATTAAGTCCATAGTAACTACATAAATTGCAAAAAAGTGCAATAAACTACAAAAAAATTGAAAATCGTTTTTTTTTTTTACATATATTTCTACTTGGAGAAATTTAAGAGGTTTATCTTTCAAAACTTTAAATACAAAAAAGTTGCAAAAAATAGTTTACAACAACAGGAAATTTTGAGTGTCTTCATAGTTTTATTTTTGAGATACACCAATTTTTATATACTGCAGGAAAAACGAAAAACAATCCTATGATGCAAATTTGCAAAGAAAACAGCATGTGCATCAAAATAAACTATTTTAAGCAGTGTTCTAAGCATCCCAGCAACTATTCAGAAAAGCATAAAGTCAAACATGACTTATAAAAACACCAGTATAGGCTTTTAAGGCCTACAAGTAAAAAACTACATTTTCCGCGAAAATGACGTCACTCCCGGTTTCGGGCAGGTAATGGAGGACATGTGATTGTTCCGCTGACGTCTGTTTCAATGTGGGAAGTGTTACGAATAGCTGATCGGATCGGCAAAGTGTGTTTCTGGAATATTATGTTTTTGTTCCTGCAAGCGCTTTTTATGCAATATTTGCAAAGCTATAAGTGGAAGGAAACCATGACCTAGGACAAGCTGATGGCATAAGATGTAAGTACAACTCCTCCGGTTTCATATGCAAAAAAAAATTATTGCGCTAGCTTACGCAGTTCCGGTTCTACAGGGATTTAAAAATAGTTACGCAAAACGGAGCGTGCTGCTCTGATCGGCTTTAAAGGGTTAAAAGGAAAAAGCTGAAAATTTAAATAGTTAAAAGTTGAACTGTGACTAGTTGGTTTTTGAATTATATGATTTATTTATTAGATTTTATGTGGAGTGAATAAATAAAAGTATATTTATGGTGGCCCCTAGAGATAAAGCGCATACAAACTCCAAAACACGTAAAAACTCCAAAACATGTAAAAACACAACAGAAGTGCTCCAGGATGCCAGGCCCAGTGTTGAGCTTTTGTTACCTAGAGGCTACACAAGCCAGCAAGTACCAACAACCGGATTTGGTGTGTGGTAGTAACAGGTAAATGAACTTTTTTTTTAAATTATTTGAATATATATGAGTGCTTGTGTATAAATACACAAACAATACACATATGCTTTCAATTGTGTAATTTAAGTGATCTAGGTAGCTCTGTTTTGAAGTTCAGTTAACGCTAGAAATGTGTTTTGGAGTTTGTACATGCTTTGCCTCTAGGGTCCACTGTATATATTTATATATAAACATATATAAATAAAACGACTTTTTTTTACATTAGTAATTCCTTTTGTGCATAATTTTATATTATTGTTAATAATAAATTAATTAAAGCAACAAAACAACCTGAAGAGCCGGTTCGGAGCCGAAAGAGCCGGCTCTTTTTAGTGAGCCGAACCAAAAGAGCCGGTTCTCTAAAAAGAGCCAGAAATCCCATCACTACAGTGAAGGAGTTAAGGGAGGATGCTGTTAAGTGCAGAGCTCAAACAGATGCGTAGAAAGTGCATTCAAAGCACAGCCTCCCTGTAATGGTATCACAAACAACTCTAACACAGTACATTCAGTAGTTTTGGAGTAGTGTTGCTACACTCACCAAAATTGCTACTGCTACTGCTATTCTTATTATTAGTAGTAATACACCTTACTTATGTTGAAAAAGACACACAGTTTTAACGTTGGCCCCTTTATGTGTGTGACATGCATTTTCATGACACAAAAAAATGTACACTCCTTCATTACTAATTGTACACATCATTCACCACTTCGATGGTTTCTCTTTTATCTCGATACTGTTCTGTGAGAGAACCAGGAAAAGAAGTGGTTCTACTGGATTCCACTTAACGTTCAAATATTTTCTGTCTAAGCAGCAATACTTTTATTTGTAATTTTATTGTATCTTTATTTTGAACATGTTTAAATAGACAAACAAGCAAATCAAAACTAAAGGAAAACAAAACAATAATAATTATAAATAACTTACATGTTCAAAAAGGAGTAGGAAAAAGCATAAGCTTATTTAATCCCACCACCTTTCCACAATTTAGTAACTAATAGTCAACACTTTTTCTTCCTGTCCATGCACTACCCATCATAAATTCTTCCTTACAATTTGTTACATGTATTTGCTTTTATAACGTGAGTAACACGTCAAAAGATATACAAATTTACAGATATATATACTTATACTTGTGCACCCACACACACACATCCATCCCTATTGTGAAACTTTACAAACTGAAGTAAGGAAACTGGAAAAGTAAAAAAGAATGACACAGTTACAAAAAAAAGTTAAACATTTTCATGGCATCTCTACAGGTTTTGAGTTAGCCTCAGTGAAAGAAAGCGAATACTCTTACGTTTAAAAACCTGAAAAGTAAATGGACCAGTTCTTATATACTGGCTTCTGCTCTACCTGAGCACTCAAAGGACTTTATACAATATGTTTATTCACACATAAAGTACTTCCTGTCTAACACTCACACTCCAATGAACACATTGGAAATAACTCAGGGTTCAGTATCTTGCCCAAGGATGCTTTCGGCATGCAAACTGGAACAGCCAGCAATTCAACCACCAACCTGCTGTTTACCCTATGAGCCAGTCATAACAAGAACTAAAAACCGCATTAATTTCTTTTGCACACAGAGTCCCCTGTACACCCACAGACCAAAATGTGAATATTTCAGTTTATTAAAATGTAAAGTAAACATCAAATAATGAGGTTAAGCTTTTCTCTGTGCCCTTTTATTTTCACTGGAGAGAATGGGCATTTCGGTTTAAGGATTTTCAATGTAAATATTATTAAAAAGGTCTGATGAGACAGTAGATTAAATTCTAACAACTCTGAGATCTGGTCCCGCTTGATTCCTAGAAGCCTACCAACTGGAACAGTATGCTTGTGAAAGAAAGTCTTTGTTGTGGGTGAAACAATACTACAAGCTTTTTATATTTGAAAAAAAAAAACTTTTGTGGTTAATGATATGCAGGTTTTCAGTTGTCTACTTTTTTTCAAAGGCTATTGTTCAGTGATGGGCAATTAATTTTCCCATGGGACCACATGAGAAACTGGGACTGTTGTGGAGGGTCTCACCAATAAGTGTATAAAGAGATTACATTAATATTGAGCAGAATTGAGTTCAGTTTAATCCCCTGCTATAGCCATTAGTAGGAAAGAAAACAGCATCAAGTACTAACCTGCAGGGTTTATTTAAATACCTTTAAGCTGTCAGGCAGGCTATAAAAGCCTATTTTTAATTTGCTTCTTAGCAAAGACTGAAAATCTCACTAGAAAACATCTCTGGAATGTGACCTCTCACACTCAGAAAAATCGAAACCACAAAACAGTGCTGCCCCTCTTATCACCCAGCCTATCCGCTTGCTCAATGAGCCTGTGTAGCATCATCCAGGTGCGGCACTTCAAAACTAACAGGGGAGGGGGGCGGGATCTGAAACTGCAGGGGGTGGGGGCTCTGGTGGAGGTATTTCTGCCATCTTATTTGCGTGTCACAGAGACCCGGAGGAGGACCGGCACTGATCTGCTCTGACACAAACAGGTGAGAACACAATACGGCACAAAAATGGACTTCACACCCCTGTTCGTGGCCTGTGTGAGGAAGGCCTCATTACCAAATCTGAATTGCTTTCCTTTTCTATGAATAATGAATTTGACCTGCTTAATTGGGGCTGGCACATCTCCAGAAAGATTCATCACAAGAGATTAAAGCACTAAGCACAGGTCAAAATGTTAACAGGCGCTTGAAGAGAATACAGAACAGATGCACAATATGACAAGATGCAGAGAGACTGGGGAGAGCACGAGATACATTTGTTAATAGTGTTTACAAGCAGATTCGATTTTTGCACAAGGTTTATTGTGGAATGTCTTCTGGTATGCTCAAATGGTTTTATTCAGATAATAATAACTGTCCACATGTGTTAATAACAAAGCGTAAATGCTTCAATATCACTTTATCATGGTGGATGAGTTTTTTGTGTATAGGAATACAGCTTTACAGGTTGCGAAAGGGGGTGAGTTGGGAATGAGTGTAGAGTATGACAGATAAAACGTACAGAAAGTTTATCATCAAATATTTCCTCAGGTTGAACATCTGAGAAAACATCAGCAGCATGTCAAAAGGTGAGTATTTGATAAGATTAAACATGGAAGAAAAAACTATTTCTTGGTATGCAGTACTGATAAAAGTGTGTGTGTGTTGTAGATATTAACAGAAGCCAGGTGCTTCAAAACATCAGGGTGCGGTCTACATTAAAAAAGGACGGCAGCTGGATCCAAAGATCAAATGATGCCAAGAAAGAACAAGACACAGCGGGGTACTCACAGTGATTGAGATGCAACTTCAAAAATTGAGTTTTAAAATTTTGTTTTTTTTAATTGAAAGGGATAATTGAAGCTGTCCTGTCTCAGTGTCACAGCAACCTCTTCTGTGTTGCAGAACGAACACAGATGTGGAAACTAAACCTATTCCAGCTAGGAGTTCACAAGTCCGGTTGGCAGCCAGGAGATTTGAGTGAGTGCTGCAAAATTATTTAAAAAAAGAAAAAACACTTTTGAATGTAAACGTTGCTCAGGCACACCGGATTTAACTGACAAATACACAGAAATGGTAAAACAAACAAACAAAAAAAACAACAACTTTCATTTCTAAGGTTTCAAGCATCCGCACATATGAAAAATAATAGTCTAGTCCTTACCATGGCTTGGTAAATATAACTTCAGATGAACTTTAAAACTTCACATATTACAATATGGTTTTTTTTTTTAAAGACAACAACAAAGCAAAAATGCAGAAGTAGTGTGTGAAGAACTAAGTACAGCCTTATCACCAAATTCGCCCTAAGGTGCTTAGAGAAATCAAATCAGAGTCTATAGGCCTCAGTTAGCATGCAAAATGTTAAAATTTGTGACAGTGCAACCAGGAAAAGACTGAACAACAGAAGTGGAGATGTCTGACCATAGTGTGTAGTTTCATGTTTGGTAAAACACCCCCCAAAACAAACAAACAACAACAAAAAAAATGCACAAACATTTTATAGCAACTCTTAGGCATGTTGGTGGACGGGTGATGATTTGGGCTGGTTTTGCAGCCACATGAAGTGGGCACCTTGATATCACTAACTTGACCATGATGAACTCCTCTGTATACCAAAGTATTCTAGAGTCAAATGTGAGGGCATCTGTCTGACAGCTACAGCTTGTCCAAAACTGGTTCTTTCAACGGGACAATGAATCCAATCACATCAGCAACTCTATAACAGAATGGCTGAAAAAGAAAAAAGGCAACAAGTTAAAGAAAAGTGGACCAAAATTCCTCCGCAATGATGTGGCAGATTGATAAAGTCATACAGGAAGCTATTCAAGTTATTGTTGCTAAAGGTGGTTCTACCAGCTACTCAGTCACTGGTTGTTCTTTTCACACACTCCTTCTGCATTTTGGCTTAGTTTGTTTTTTTTAAACCGTGTAATACGTCACGCATTGTTGTTCGTCTGAGGTTGTATTTCAGAAACTTTAAGAGCATGATTTACTTTCAATATGCCCTCATATGTAAACCTCAGAACTGACAGAGGCCATAAATTTTTACCATGACTGTAAATCTATTTTTTTTAAAAGAAAAATAATGTAAAACTTAAATATTAGACCCATGTGTATGGCACCACACAGTGTGGTGGCAGTTCTGCAAGTTAAACTCAAATTGTCCTTTGACTGTGCTGTGTCATTGAATCATAACTAAAAATATTCCAGGCTTCAGGCACAAATCACCATCTGTGATATTAACATACAGTACAAAAACATTAACTTAGCCCTGGGCATCTGTACCGCATCCATAAAACTCTAAAGTACACTGCAGTGTGACCTACACTTAAGCTGGTTGATCAAACGTTAATCTTACTGGGGTGCTTCCCTGTAGGACACATGCGTATTTTTTCCTTGAATACTGTAGCAAAAGCTTTCTAGGGAACAACTTAACATATGAGATTGTTAATTATATGGTATGTGACAAATGTTTTTCCAGCTTTGTTAAAAAAAAAAGGTTAATGTTAATATTAATACCCCTGTGCATTAAAATTATGATTTTGATATAGGCATCCAATAATTATAGTCATATACAGAGTTATTTTATACAGGTAATAGAACAGAAAGATGTTCTTCTGCTTGGTTGCACAATATTTCTACTAAATAAAGGATACGTCAGCCTTAGCTGCCTGACTATTGTCGGCAAATGTATCAATTGCACTGACATTACATCACTCAGCCTGAACATGTACATAACACAGACACACACACACACTCAACTATGGCTACAGCAAAATTTTGTAAATTATCGAGGTTATGGACAAATTTTTGCTTCAAACACATTTAAAAATATCTTTATTCTAGATGTCTGACTTTTCCCCCTGAGATCACGTAGGGTTCATTCTTCCAGGTGAACAGAAAGAAGCAAATTATTTAAAAAGGTCTTGGGTTTACTTTTATATCAGTTTCTGTGTTCACAATTATTCAGGATACTTATGTTCACAGGCCACTTTATTATGTACACCTTGCTTGTACTGGGTTGGACCCCTTTTCCTCCAGAACTGTCTTAATTATTCATACCATAGATTCAACAACATGCTGGAAACCTTCCTGAGATTATGATCTACATTAACATGATAGCACAGTGCTGCCATGTGATTGGCTGACTTGATATATGCATTAATGAGAAGCTAAACAGGCGTACCTAACAAAGAGGCCAGTAGATGTAAGTAAAGGAACAACAGAATCACATGTACAATTTTAAACTATTTAGGGAAAAAAAGACAACAACCGTTGGAACCAAAAATGGACATATTTTCTTTGACCTCCAAAGAAAATCATGACAACAGCAGTAGGTGTATCATATTCTACAGCTGCATCATCTGTTGATGACACATCCTTCAATAAATGGTTCCAACTTCCACTCAAAATCAGTCTGGTAGTTAAGAGGCTTGATTGTGCTTCAGAGACATCTTGCACAGCATAAAGTGTAGTTATCAGACGTCTACAACAGATAACATATGAAAATGTGCCCAAGCTTTAAATCCATTCTTTTATCCGTTCCAGTGTGTTTGAGATAATCGAGTGAATTTGTCACATTACTTAGATACATAAAACAAATGACAGAGTGAAGCACCGGTGTTATATCTGTGCAGAACTGCTCGGGCAACTCACACCTCACAGCCTCCCCTCCCTCACTTGCTGTCAGAGACCACTAAACTGAAATCATGCCCCTTACCAATGATGGTTAGCTTCGCTACCTGACTGGCCAGCAATACCAAAAAAAGATGGCACTGAATATCTACAAATGTCCTTTTGCTCACAATCCCCTAGGCTGAAGCAACTTGTGAGTGCTTTGCAAGTGTTTTTCTTTTATGGGTCACTTAATTTAAATGGCTTGCCATCCAATAATTCACAAGAAGATGGAAGCATTTATGAAGAGAAATTACAGATTTTTGTTAAGCAGAAATATTTCCTCTATTTTTCTTTTAATATCCTTTTGAAAATCATGTTCACCTTGGGACTCCCAACCCATTGAAAACCACAGTTGTGCAGCATTCAAACATTATTACCAGATAACTAAAACTGAGCTCATTGTTGAGTAGTAATTAATAACAATGCAAGCCTTCCTCAAACAGGGCTCTCTGCAGGGAGGCAGCAGGAGGTGGTTCACTATATTAAAAAACAGGACTGTAATTAATTCAGTATTTTGAAAGACAGAACGAGCCTGTGTTCATTTCTGCTTTGCTCAATTATGCAGTCAATCACACTTTCATTTTTATAGCGATGAATTAGGAAGACGGCCCAGCATCTGTGAGGTCTCCTACAGTGTGCACTCCCGGCACTGGTGTTGACAAGGAGGGTGCAGCTATCTGGCCAGGGTGGTGGGCTGATATCATGTGTCTGTCACAGATGGTGAAGGGGTTCAGTGGGTAGATCCCAGATTTCCTAAAGCCTTCCTTCACAATTCTCACACCTTCCTCCTCCTTTGCTACCTGATATGTTCCTTTGAAAACCCCTGAGAACTCCTTTTTGCTAACTGCAAAGTGGGTGTCAGTAGTGTAGCCGTCGCCTAGGAATGAAGCAAAGTGCTGCTTGAGGACCACAAAGAGACCGTCATTGAGTGGCTGGAGGATGTGGGAGCAATGAGGTGGGAGGCACAGAAGAATGACATCCTCCTTACGAGCTGTTTCCACCACCTCCAGGTTCACGGGTGACTTGTGGCCATCGAAAATCAGCAGCAGTGGACGCTCCTTTGGTGCGTGCACGAGAAAATGTTTGAGGAACCATTTCTTAAAGAGGTCTGAATTGATACATCCCGAGTCTGACCACCCGTATAGGGCATTCGGTGGTCCTTGTGTCTTGTAGCATACTCCCCCTGGATAGGCCTTTGAGTAGATTATAAATGGGGGGATGTCCTCTCCAACCGCATTAAAGCAAGCCAAGACGGAGACATGGTCCCTGGAGCCTGGCGCTGGCTTGTAGCCTAGACCGACAGATTTGGGGAGAGTCACCCTCTTCCTACTCAGCTGAAAGTCTGTGTCATTGCAGTTGAAAATTTGGTGAGGCTTGTCTATGAGCTCATGAGCATCTACAACAGTCCTCAGGAGGTGAAAAAACTGATCTACTGCTTCCTTTCTCACTGACACAGTCCTCCCACGGACAACATTGTCTGCTGGCTGAATAGTGATGTTTTTCTCTTGTCTCTTTCTAAAATTGAGCCACCATGTCTGGCCCAGTTTGGAAAATGCCACCCTCCGGTGTTGCCGCTTATAAATTGACGATGCGAAGGACACCAGCTGCTGCTTTGTAAGTGGGAATCCATGCCTGGACATGTATAAGGAGAACTCGACCAACAACTCCTCATCAGCAGATGTTATAAGCTGAGCCGGGCCGCTACGGCTCCCAGGGGTCACCCGTCCACTGACTCTGTCCCCCAGTGAAGATTTAGGGACTCCAAACTCCTTGGCGGCTTGTCTCACTGTGCACCTGCCTGACTTGACCTCTATCAGTGCACGCTCCATGGCGTCCTCTGTCCACCTCTTCTTTTTCTTCCTCCCGATTTTATCAAGGTGATTTCTCGATGGCATTTTTCCCCCTAAGGCAACACAAGAAAATACTGAGATGAACCATACAAGTAAAAATCCGACAGCCACAAAGTGGCCTGGCTAAGCACCAAAAAGAATCACAAATCACATTGACATTGGTATAAGCTTACTAATTAAACACATTTTTACTTTACCAGAAATAATTGCTTTGTACTTTGTGTAGTTGGAGTTTATTGCAGTCCTTCAGCGCTCATGACAACCAGATATAAAAGGCTCGAGTTTGTTAGTTACCTATAAAGCTGACTTTATTAAACAGGTAATGCATTTTTAGATCTCTAAGCTCACTTCAATAAGAATAAAAGATCTTGCTATTTTTGTTGTTTTTTTTTGCTTAAAAGGGGCCCAAAGCGATGTTTAGAGCCTGCACTAATGTATTGAAATAACAAGGAACAGAATGCCATTTAAGATTTTATTTTTTTAACCGGGCCTAAAATAATATTTATGCTATATTTTGTTTTGAAAAACACTGTATCAGTGTTAAGTAACCTGATAGGCTTATGTCAAGTTTCTTTCAAAACCTGGTGGAAAGCATCGGGAAGTAACATTTTTGGAGGCACCTCGTTTAGCTCTAAAAATGATACAGCAGGCCACATGAATTTTCTATTAACTACTATTATGTTTTTTTTATTAAAAGTAAAAGTCGTAAAATACGAAGCGACTTACTCGTCTCGGACCGTGCTGGTATTATTTTTGATGTAAAACAGCAGACGTAAGGACTGTGGTGCTATTTTGAGACGATACTACACTTGAAAACAGCCCACCTGGGTAGTGTTGATTCCACAGTGGCCACTGATATGTCTGCTAGTTACAGAGAATTAAAATAATGCTGCTACATTTGACTATCGCCGTTAACTTTTCCGCTTAGCAATATGCTACTACTTTACGAAGCCGGGGAAAAGCGGAACAAGACCGGAAGTATTTCCACGACGCTTTCAAAGTAGAGGTATCAAGAAAATAAGAGCCCAAGCCTATGGAGACGCTGACCACTGACCAAATCAATAAATTGCACTACAGTGCCCTTGTAATGATAATCAGCTAGGCAGCATTGTTGTGAAAAAAAATATTTTTCTCCCTTCTTGATTTATTTATTTTATTTTTTGTACATATTTGTCACACTTACATGTTTCAGAACAACAAACAAATTTTAATATTAGACAAGGATAACCTGAGTAAATACAAAAACAGTTTTTAAATGATCCTTTCCTCTATTAAGGGGGAAAAAATGTCCAACACTACCTGGTCTTATGTGAAAAGTAATTGCCCTCTCGTTGTGCCACCCCTGGCAGCAGGAACTGAAGCGTTTGTGATACTGCAGTTCTTTTAATTTAGCCACACTGAAGGGCTGAACAGTCTAATAGAGAACATGCCAAAATATCTCAATTGGATGTAAGTCCCACTTTGTCTAGGCCACTTTAAAACCTTTCCAAAAGGGCTTGCTGGTGTATTTCACTTCTTATCCGTACCTTGTATATTTGTGCTGCTACATAAAGCATAATGCTTACATCATTGTTCCATTAATTTATCACACCACCACCACTGTTGATGTCTTGATGATTTGGTGTTCTTTTATGAATATATTAGAATTTATTCACGTATCTATCTATCTATCTATCTATCTATCTATCTATCTATCTATCTATCTATCTATCTATCTATCTATCTATCTATCTGTCTGTCTGTCTGTCTGTCTGTCTGTCTGTCTGTCTGTCTGTCTGTCTGTCTGTCTGTCTGTCTGTCTGTCTGTCTGTCTGTCTGTTTTTCTTTCCCAGATTATCCCAGCAAACACTGTTATGTTCTCCTTATTTGGAGTAAAACCAGAGACACCGCTATGAAGAGGCCTCATGAAGCTTAGCTTCCCCAAAGTGTTCTTACCAACACTAACCCAGCAAACACTGTTATGTTGTCCTTATTTGGATGTTCCAAAATTAAAAGTTGTGCTGATGTCTTAGCCATCTGCTGTACCTTTCGCCCTTTCGGCCTTTTACACATCTGTTCCCTGGGTCTGATGGTTCAAAGTCCATAAACATTTTCTATCAAGTCAGATTTTTTTTTTAACAGAAATAATAGAAATGCACTAAAAAGATAGACAAATGTGTGTATACTCGCTGTTTTAGATGACCGCAATTGACACAAGTCATAAACCTTCTGAATTAATAGTTCAGTTCACACACTCATGAATGACAAACACCACATGTTTTGCTGTCACTTGTTAAGCTGCAAAGGGACCATTACCTCACAGTTTGTTGTGTATACAGCATATTCTTCTGTATCAAGAGGCTTTGCTCCTGCGGGAAAAGTTAGATTTTAGTTTGTGTGTCTCTCATTTATTACCAGCCTCAGCCACCACTTCACTGCAACGTGTCTGGTGATATTTACACCATTAATAAACATTGTGTTGACATTTAAGGCCTTATTTGTTAGCTTTGTTTCATCAATCACTGACTTCACATGCTCAGAATGCTCATCCTTCAATGCAGGTTGCACTCTTCATACAAATTTTTTTTAATGTAAGTTATGGATGAACGTTGTTTATATAAGAGATTCTGAAACTCCCAGAATACTGCTGACGCTGTATTCATTAAGCAAGCACTATATATGATAGCTAATGATGTACATTTATATTATTGCTCACTAGAGACATCAGTCACTACTCTAATGTGGAGCATTTGGCTTAGACTTTATTTCTGAGCCAACATAGTTAGAAGGTGATGAAATCTCTTATTGGTTCTGAAGAAGCAATTAAGAAAATATAAGGCTTTCTCTTTTCTCTTCTTATTCGTACCTTGTAGAGCAATAGATCCTCCACCAAGTTCTCCTCTTCAAAAGGCAGAGGTCATTTCATCTGAAGGGTATGTTGGTGCTGAATGTAAATTAAACTGTGCAAAACCTGAGCAAATATTTACTGCTTCTCTGCAAATCTGCATATTTCAAGCTTAATCTCAGTTAAATCTGAACATTTAAACCAAATACTCAGTGCTTTATTTGTCTGTTTTAGGAATTCAGCTAATCAGGCAAGTGCTGAAAATATTTCAGCTCCGAAAGACACTCGGCCTGAAGGCTCAACAGTGAAGATAGAGTTAGTATACGAGACTATAACTGGAAGTGTTAAATTCAAAGATGCTGAGTGTTTGTTATTTTGCTTACAAATCAAATTTTTTGTTGCAAAGTGGGGAAGAAGTAACACTCTCTTTTACAGGCCTCAACCCCCCACAAAAGCACCTATTCAAAATATTAATGCACAGCCAGAAAAGACATTTACTGAAGCAACTGCAGAAAACACGGAACAACATGCTGATGCACCAGCTGACACCTGTCACAATGAGGATAAGGCCTCCGCAGATGCTGATGTGAAAAATCCCCCTGCAGAAATCTCTGCTGCGGAAGGCACAGTGAGAGAGAGTAGTGAGAGTAAAAGCACCGCTGGAGTCTCTGGAGAATCTGTAATCAAAACAGAACCGCCGAATACAACTAATTTAGAGCACGCAGGAGTAAACATGTATGGACCACCTGCTTTGGCAACATCGGGAAAAGAAGCTTCTCTCCAAGGCGGTGTGGAAACACCCGCTGTAAGTGATGCAACACCAGAAGAAGAAACTGCTCTACAACACAGCACCATATCAGTCACCGACACTCTGCCTGCACCATCTAGTCAATCCGATGCTGACACTGCCAAGGGTGTGGAGTTTAAAGTCGAGTGTGCACCACCCTCTGAGCCGGTTTTTAAAAGCGGAACTGAAGAGGCGGTTGAGCGCGAAGATGAAGGCACTGTTGTTGAACAAAGTTTTGATCCAACACCTAAGACAGCAGCAGACTGTGACAAAGAGTTGAACATTGAAGATGCCCTTGACCAAGTAGCTGCTTCAGATGCAGAAGGTGTTTTGGATAACACAGAGCACGCAGCTATTAGACTGACTGATGCTTCAGATGTGGAGACGGCCAAGGCTGAAGCTGTTCCTAAACCTGTGGAAGATCCAAGACAACCCCACTCTGAGGACTTCAAACCAAACCAAAAGTGTGATGATAGCCATATGTGAGTGTTTTTATTTAAAAAAAATAAAGGAACAGTAGAGTATTCAGTGTTGTTCGCATATTTTTATTTGAGCACTAAAATCATCCTCATTGTTTGTGACTGTTTTTGTAGTTCTGATGTGTCTCAAAAGCCTGCAGAGGACGTAAACTCAACAAAAACTCTGAATAAGCCCATGTAAGTTTCTCACTCTTACTGTACATAGTTATACAACACTCAAAAAATATCTATCCCTAAAATGTTGACATTAAGTAATTTGATTACATGTAAATTTTCCAAGTGGTTTAGTTACATACATTAAATGTAAAACGGTAATTTAATGGACTCTGGTCATGATTGTTATACATTCAGCATATCTTCCTTAATTGATGAAGTATTTGAATAAATTCACTTTTGATTTCATATATTTCAGTTACATTTAGTCAAAATTATTGCTTTGTGTTTATGAGAGCCAAGAATGTTTTTTTTTTAGTGTACATAAGTGTAAAAATGAATAAGGTTCATAACCTTTGCTTTGTTTTTTAACCACCTGCTTCAGTCATGGCAAATCTCCTTGTTACTTCTGCAACCAAATCATTAATGGAAATGTCAAGATCATGTTCAGTGAGCCCTCGATAAACTGCCACCCAGACTGTTTAAAGGTTTGTTATGTTTTCTTTTGTAAAAATGCTGTATATCTGTGCTTTTATGATATCCTTTCACTATCTCTCGTACATGAAATTAACACTGAGTATGCTTTTGCAGTGCGGGGTTTGTGCTAGGGCCCTTGGAGATATGCTGACCCCCATGTTTTTGAAGGACCAAGTGATCCAGTGTGGAGTGTGTTTTTCAAAAGCGGTTAAGAAATGATGCCTATCTGGGACAAATATGTTTCCAGAAAATAGTCCAAGCATACCTTGATGAATGTGCTGTCCATTATTTCCCATAACTTCCCTATCGACTTCTTCTTTCTTTCTTTTTCTGTCACAACTGTATCCAGTAAAAGGGCAGTATATTGTTATGATTAATGATTCTGCAATGAAAAGGATAAATTAAAAATACAGCAAAAAAAAAAAAAAAAAAATACCAGCAATGCAACTGTATATGGCTAGAATGAAATTCCACGCATCAGATTTAAATGTTTTAATGAGCCTTAATTTCAAATAAGCACACACAAGTCTAAGTAGCAGGGCTACACGCTAAACACCTGGAGACAAGTTACTGAAGCATCAACCCCTCTGCAACCTAAAACAGCTTATATTGGGCTGAACACCTTTTTATCCCACCTACCATGGTAGCATTTAAACGAAAGAGAAAAAAAAGAGACTGTATAAGTATGACTAAAAAGCACGTTTATTGTAAGTGAAAGCTCAACGGGAAAATTTGGTTCGTTCAGCCTCACTCGTTTTAGTTCATGCAGTTTTGAAGGCTGATAATAGAGAAGCCACAAAATCATACTGAGAGCCAATTTGGGTGTCAGTAACCACTGAATACTGTGCATGCAGTTATGACTTGCGAGGCAAGCTGTCATTGCTCTTAATTATTCATGAAACATCATAAATCACAATGAGCACCAACAAAGCCTCACACAAAGGATAAAGTGAGAGATACAACCAGCAATGGGAAAATGAACAACAAAGCTAAGAGAATCATCTTGAAAGGAGGATCTGATGCACAGGCCAGAGCTCATTGCTGGAGGTAAATTATCTTCATCTCTCTGTCTGTTGTTCATACATAATAGTGATGAGAAACTATTTCTGTTATTGGAAAGGTTTAAAGAATAGCAGGCAATCCAGGTTTGGAGGTTGCCGTTTTCCAGAGGATGAATGTAGGCTGACTGTCCATCTCATAGTCGGACAATGGGGTTAACAGAGAAAACTGAGGCGCTGCACTTAGCGAATGCCTTTTCTGCCCAGGAACCGCAGAACTGCGTAGTTGTAGGTGGTGGCAACCAGATACAGGAACTAGAGTGAGTGGAAGAATTAATGAAATGAAAAAAATAATCAGCTTCTACACATAAACGAGTACTGTAAGCATTTTTTTTGCAAGCAGACAATGAATATTCATTTGTCTCCAAGAGGAGAAGTGATCAGTATAATGCTTTAATCATCCAAGATAGAAAGCAAACTTTAATAGTCATCTCTGACTGTGTGTAGTCACGAACAGAGTTTTGGTTTAGAGAAATCCACACGTTGAAAATTCATTTATTTCTGCTCAATACAAACAAGGTGACTGGAATTTTTTTGCGTGAAGATCATAGCATTGAAAACTGACATTGACAATGTGTCGCCGTTCCTCCAAATAATTCACATACTTTGCTGTGTACAGTGTTAATCAGAAGCGGTTCCACTCACAACACCATTCAAAATGATACTTTAAACAGTAAAAGCAGCTCTGTTTCTGGAAACTCATTTTCAAGTGCCTAGATTGAGAAAAAACGTTTATCGGATGTACCAGTGATGGTGTTTTTCCTGCTTCATCATAACATTATATAATATGATAAATGTAGATAATACGATAAAACATATATATCATATTAATGTATGTCCAGGATGAACACTAAAACTGGCCAATCATGCTGTTGTGATGTCACAGCATTGCAATTTAGGGGGGAAAACAATAAAAAGATGCCCGTGTTCAAATATGACCCTCTTGTGGAATAAATGGTAAGCATTTCAAGGGTTTTCTTTATTAATGAATGCAATAAAATATATATATTATCAAGATAGGCTTGCTGCCAGCCAGATTTAGGTTACTTGCATTGGTTTGGTAATGATAGTTTTTAAAGCAATAGCTAACTTCTTGACCTGTGCTAACTGAACTCTCAGAAAATATTGTTGGTCACTGGCAATATTAATCCTTGACAAGCACTATTATGATGACGTAGGAAAAACACCAACACCGCAGAGTGGTTTCATTTCAAAATTTAAATTTGATTCAGCTGTTTAAATGGAGTTAGCTTAAATGTCCTAGAAATAATGCAAAAATAGCTCACCAGTGCTAACAGAGTGATCCCAGCACCGGCAAATGCAGCTATGTACAAGTCATATGTGACATAGAACTGGAAGACATAATAAAAAAAGGTTAGCTTGAAACACATGCAGGGTGTTTAATCAAACTCGTGTGTGTTACTGTGAGCTCTCTCATATGCACGTTGTCTTGCTAATAATTCAAAACAGATTTTATGTCGATTTTGATCAGTGATTTTAATGTGATGATGCCAAAATGCTATATCGAACTGTATAAAGACTCTACTCACTTCACTAGTTTTGCAGATTGCTGCTAAGGTTGTCCCACAAGACTTGCCTGGCATTGCATTCCAAGGAAGCAGACCTTAAATGGAGACATAACATAAGTGAGAAACCTCATACTATGGCTGAATTATGATGAGATTTGATGATCCGTGTATGCTCTGGCTTGCCTGAAGCATGTCGGGGAAACTATAGTGAAGAAATGACCATAAAGGTGTAGTTCTCTTCATTATTTCCTGACTAATATAGCCATCAGTCTAGCAGCCACTACACGGTGATTAATTGCTTTCAAGGGCGCATTAACATTCCCATCAGGGGGACCATGTGGTCAGTAGTTACACGAGCAACGCACCATACTGCCTGGCGTCCATGCAGATCCAGCCATGCTGATTAATGCTGGGGGTTGATTCAGACAGGATGTTGACGGTGTGGCAGGTCTGCTCCATATTGAACAAGAAGAAGACTGGGATAGCACTGAAGGCAAACACCGCCAGCCAGATGAAGGCCAAGATGTACGTCACTATGATGAACTGTTGTAGCAAAAAAGTGCAGCACACAAGGTCACAGAATCGCAACACAGATGCTAATAGATACTTTCCGCGTGATAAATGTGGTGTCATTAAATCTGTAATGAACCATAATTCATGTGGAAATTGCAGAAACAAAGAGCATATTTATTAGACTCAAAACAAGCCAGAATTCAGCATCTCAACAATGTTGACACCTCACATTTCCCCTCCCTCTTCATTTCCTCGCTCCCTCCTCCTCCACCCATGTGCTCACCGTCAGGCTGAGGCAGCGGCCGCACTGGGTACTCCTGAATTCGCCGAAGGTCTGTTTGACAGCACTTGTTGTGTAGAAGCCCTCAGCCAGTAGCAGGATACCATAGAGGAAGAAAAATGAAGCCAGACCATAGATCACGTACTGGAAGTATTTGATACTGGAACAGTCACAGAGAGAAGTCAGTCAATTAGTTAAAACAAAGCAATGCCAGAGACTTAGAAAAAAGAAGCCACAACTGATAGAAGTTATTGAAAAATCACTCACAAAGAGGCCATGACCACATAGTCCTGAATGTTGCGGGCAAAGTAAGTCTCAACGAGGACTTCGGTTTGGGTCAGCGCTTCGTGCCCGCAGCCACAAAATAATGCCATGCCAGCATAGCACAGCAAGGTGGCCACCAGGGATGGGTAGGGCACTGCCCCAATGCACCGGATACAGCAATCATAGCAACCTGAGGGGGCATAATATATCAGCACACAGGCGGCACACACCGCACATATAACCACACAGCACATCTATGCCACAGTGGGGGACTCTTTCACCCAGTGGGGGAGCTATGAAAAAGGCCTCGCTTTGTCTGAAAATCCATGAGCATACACCAAAACCCCAACAACAGGCAAGAAAGCAAAAGAAAAAGACCAAGAAAAAAAAAGAAGATAAATTAGACAGCAGTGACAAACAAGAGTTCAAGCAGCGTCTCCCAATAAAGCGTCCAAACAAAAGCAGCCAACACGGACTTTATAGCAATCTCACGCACTTCTTCCAGAGCAAGCTGAGCTGTTGAAGCAGGTAGCAAACATCCAAAGTGTTAATAAATGCATTGCCAGAAATGGGATAGAGGAAAGCACCTAAGGCTTTGCAAAGCCAAGGCTGCCTGACCGGAAACATTTGCTGCTTCTGATGCTGTACTCCGCTATAAGAAAGGTTCCAGTGCCAACAAGTGTTGTACAGAGCTCTCTACAAGGTATTGCTACTGTAAAATAAGCCTCTCAGCGCTGACTTCATCCAGTATGTGAAAGCTCAAATGCTTGTGCCAACACCTCACAGCTCTGCTCTTACTAAATCTGGTCCAGCCCTCTTTGTCCAGTGGTCACAGGCGTCACCAGGCGATTGAGGGATGGTGGTGAAACGCTGGCTTCAGGGGGCCCAAAGAAAGAGCATCTCTTTGTGGCAGCAGATACAATATCCATTGTATCTGCCATGATTGGGAAGGAACAAAGGCCAGTGATGTCAAACAAAGACCATGGTGCCACAATACACACATATAACGTAATGGCGGAGGGGTCACCGGGACCGTCTCTCCACCACTGCCAATGTCACTACTCAGGGCCTCCTCCCTCCACAGCTGGCTGAGACTGGTACCATGGCACCGAGTGTCAATGTCGGTGGGGGCCGGGTTCAAGTGTTTAAAGAGTGGGTGGAAGCATTATGAAGGAGAGGGGCAATTTGAATATCTTCACTACAACAACAATAGCAAGCCCAACTCAAAATTAGTTAGGCCCAGACATCCCCAAACATGTCTATTTCTGCATTCATCTTTTGCAAGATCTTTTGGTTTTTAGTTGGAAGGAAGAGAAACTGTGAGTTAAACAAACTGTTACTAAAATATAAATAGTAACAGCAGGAAGACTGTTAGTCCCAAAAATGATAGCGCCTACGGACGCCCACGCTTAATCTGTGCCCGGCTGCAGCAGTAGTTGTATTGATAGAATAATAAACGCCACAAAAGCCTCAGTTTGAATTTCAGTGCAAAGTGCATCAGTGCATTTGCAGCAGATGTCAGGTAATTACTGAAATCTCCAAAGCTGCTTCAAAAAAAACCCAAACAAACATGCAGAATTTCACTCAGAGGCTATTTGCAAGTGAGAACATGTTTAGCAGAAGTTGTTTGCGTCCACAATTCTCTTGGAAGTGTGACAAAATATGCCCGTGACACATGTGGGAGTATTTGACCTCTTTCACATGAGTGACCTGGCATGGCCTTGGCATGATGAGAGTTGCTGCCCAGCTCTGTCATGCCACTCTGATTCCACTCTAGTTTACTGCTGAAAGAGATTAGAGCAGGTGACAAGAAGGTAAATAATCCTGGCAGCGTGCACGTGTTTTTCTTTTTGGTCTTTTGAAATCACCATCATATGTTAACCTGCATCATGTGTTAGAATCAAGGGGCAAAAAGGGAATTAGTGGTAAATCAAAAAATGGGTCTAGAAATGCTTTTGATGAATTAAAACAGAGGATTAATTTGCAGCAATTCTTCCCTCAGACTTGATATCAAAGGACATCAAAGGTAACATTAGTACTGGTTATTGAAATAGACTTTTTAAAAAAATTTTTTTTATAAATCCCATCAATAACAAATGATAAGAACCATTAGAAATTCTGTGCACTCACCCATGTCCGGAAAGAAGTGTCAGGTTATTGAAGTTTTGCTGGGTGGCTTTGTGACTGTGATATGAGGATATGAGAAGTTATTCGCCGCCACCCCTATATGAATCTAACTCGCGCTTTTGTCTCATCAACAATAGATAGACCACATCTCCCCGAGTCACATCTTAAAGTCACAAAGACCCATTTCAGCTGCCAGTCATTATTTAAGGAGCCACGGGGAACAGAGAGTGGGCCAAATATTCTAACACGAACTTTCATCTTGGTATCTTCTTCCTTTTACAGCATTTTCATTTCTTTTCTTTCCCTGATTCTATCATAACATATGTGGGTAATTTAATAAACATGCCAGCTTTTACATGCACACTTTACACTTTTAAGCATTCAGTAAAATAACAACTCAGCTATTCTGCGATCTACATTTTTTTTTCTACATGTTTTTATCTCTTTACACACGCTTTTGATAAGTCATCTGTTTATTGCACACACCCCATGTCAGACATCAGCACCACAGGTAACAGGTCTCGTGGCTTATAAGTCCATTTGTGCAGAACACTTAAAGATAAGAAGCACGCACAGACAGAAGAGGAAAATAAATCTAAACCTCAGTGACTGACATTGACGAAGTTGAGTAACAAGGGTGACATTGATGGTTGGGTCCAGCTGCTGTCCTCCTTCCCTCCCTCCCTCATGTTTGACCCAGTTGATGTCAAAGCTGGGTTCACTACAAAGGCGCCAGTGTGCAGCAGGAGAAAACACCATGCTTTTTTTTTTTACGAGAGAGTGAAAATCCTCACCCTCCTTTCATTTGCCATTTAAAGCACACAGTGCACAAGTAGACGTAATCAAATATCATCATCAAAAGACACAAATGATCACACTATTATATCACATTTAATTACCAGGAATTAAAAAGGGAATGCTTTAATTATTTTGGAGAAACAGCACTTTATATTATTATACAGTTATCTATCCATCCATTCGCTTCTGCTTATCCAGGGGGTGCTGGAGCCTATCCCAGCTGTCATAGGGCGAGAGGCGGGGTACACCCTGGACAGGTCACCAGTCTGTCGCAGGGTAACACACAGGGACAGACAACCATTCGCACTCACATTCACACCTATGGGCAATTCAGATTTTCCAATTAACCTATCCCCACAAAGTACATGTCTTTGGACTGTGGGAGGAAGCCGGAGTACCCGGGGAGAACCCACGCAAACCTCACACAGAAAGACCCTGCTGATGGTAGAATTGAACTCAGGACCTTCTTGCTGTGAAGCAACAGTGCTAACCACCATGCCACCGTGCTGCCTATACAGTTATCTAGTTGTATTAGTTATTGGGACTGCTAGAGATGCAGTGCAATTTTTACCAACTCACCGGATCCTGTAAAAAGCTGGAGGGACTGCTGTGTTCCCGACCCAAAAAATAAATAAAAAAATCACTCCTCCTCAGACAGTTCCTTCAAATATAATCGGCTTCTGGATGCTGAAATTGTTTGGTTTAACTTTCCATTCTGCAACCTTTCTCAAAGCAATTACAGATCAAGTGATTTGTTTAGAAAGGATTCATGACACTGGCTCTGATACACTTAAAGTGCAGGGAAGTGACGCCTTTGAAGTCTCTAAGAAGACATATGAGAGAATGTGAAAGAGAGACAGACAAGAAGCATTAATTAACCTCTGTACTGCATATGAGTGTGTACAATGGCTGTCAGCTTTGCTTAATGTTGACAATCAAAGGACGGGGATTAGGTAGGGGGACTGGATTTAGACGCTTGCTGTCTTGGGCGGCATGAAAAGAGACTTTATTAATAAACTGCATTCCACAAAGCTGATGCAGATGGTGGCCGGTGATGTTACCATAGATCATATGATAAATTATTCGGTAGCAGTTAATAAGTCTGCGTAACAGCCTCTGGTTAATGCATGAACTGATATTTTAAGCAAACATATTACTGCCCAAGCGTTCAGCTAACGTGCAAATGTTATAAAGGCTATTTTGCATAATCACATAGGAAATTGTAGCTATATTATTATTGGTCCTACTCTGCAGGGTATGTTAAAATAATGCAATGTAGGCCTATGAGACAGTCTAATTGATATGACACTTTTATAACTGACTGCCTAGGATAGATACACTTGCCAGTATTTACACACTGAACATGGTAATATGCATGTTTATATAGAGGGAGTGGAGAAGTGCCCTGTAAAAGTATTTACATAATCTCTTATCGCCGTTGTCATAATGTGTGTCGTGTTATCTTATGAAAAAACCAAACAAACAGCTCTCAAACAAACAAACAAGCACTTGGAGGAGAAAAACAAGTCAGGCTCAGTCGGGAGTGACTTCAGTGCCAAAGGCCTCCTGTGGCGAGGGTTAAATTATTTATTTTCCCAGATGCTGAAGTAAGGATGGACTAAGCTTCCCTCCATGTTTGTTTGATTATCTTTAGTGATCTCAGACTCTTTCAGCTGGGTATTTGGGATATGAAACCAGCCAGTGTGTTTTAACATGATTAAAAGATGAAGCCTAAAACAGCAGCAGTAGCAGGAACACCTAAGGAAACATGACGACTGTAAGGAATGTGTTGGTGGTTTTTCTAAAGGTGTGTAGGGGAGACCGGGGATAGTTGTAACATTTTTGACATTTCTGTCTGTAAATTGAAGCTCTTTTAAGGTAGTGGATTCAAAATGTAATGCAAAGTATTTACATGTCTCTGCTATTAAATAGTGCAGCTATTTTCTCTGCAGCACAATTACCCATTGCATGGTATGGTCTCAAACACGAAGAGTGAAATGTTACAATTAACCCCATAGTCTGGGTTAGTTGTAACATATCCTGGGGTAAAATGTAACACAATGAAAAAAGGGTACTAACAAAACATTAACATGTAATCTTTGTTTATTCAACACATGAATGCACTTACATCCATTTATGTAGCTCTGTGTGTGTGTGACAGAATGCAGAAATCTAGCTTTTGAACATATTCCAACCCCCCAAAAAAGACAAGTTATGGAATTTTCTGCAACTGAATATTTCATTAATTTTGGTTGGTCTTCCTTGAGTTTGGCCTCATTGGCTCAGTGGGCATTATAACCTACAACTCTTGCACCAATTTTGAACATAACAATGAAGCTGAAAAAATGTAGTTGTTCACCAGCATCGCAATTCCATTACTTTTTATCATGGCTTACCTTTGTGTGGTTTGCAAAGTGCTTCAGAAAGATGAGGAAATCTGTTTCTTGCACCCATCTTGATTTATTTCCACTACCAGTACTTCCTACTGGTCCATCTCTGACACAGTGGTCTGCATAATGTATGTGTGGGAACACAAACAGTGGAGGAATTGTGTTGTCAATGGCATTAACTGCATATACAAATGCGACCAGTGAACCTCTCTCTGCTGATGTCGTTGCCCCAACTTGTTTAATATAAGTTAAAGTAATAGTGTGGTAAGTTTTAACATCTGCATTATTGTTACAACTAACCCAGACTGTTGCTGTTACAACTGACCCAGACTCCTATAGCCACGAACTAGCTAACATTACAGCCAACGGCTAAAACATTAGCACTAAAGACCTACGCAGAATATATCCCCATAGACATACAAATAACATAATTTAAGTTTGATGAGTTTAACTGCAAAGCAGATAATGTTATTAGAAATTGAAATAAAGTAGAAAAACGTACTTTTTGGCATACAAATTACTTTTTTTCATGTTAAATTGTCTGTGTTTGACAAAATGTGCTGATTTTCCACATGTGATAGCAGAACTGAGTTGGGCATGCACAGGATGAGTCACATCATTTGAAACTTAGCCCTGATTGGAGAAATTGGAAGTGTTACAACTGACCCACGTTACAACTATCCCCGGTCTCCCCTACCAAGCAAAGAAGATGAAAAGATGAGATCTGGATAATTTTAGTATTCTCAACGCTCCACATGCTGGACAAAAGTGCCAATTCATCAGTCAGTGTCTGATGACTACTGGCTGCATTGCCATAGTGTTTGATAGCGAACGCTAGATACAATCATAATCTGTATATAAATGATGGATGTAGATCTGATCATTTATACAGTGCACAATGTGTTACACTCAAGATAACTTCTGTGTATTAGTGCAATAGCTCTTGGCTCTCTAGTGTGGTGTCTTTTGTGTTATTTCTGGCATTGCTGTTCATGCTCTGTAAAGATATGCTCTTATATAGATGTCAGGAGTTTATAAACAGTGTCCTGTGGCTATCATGTTGGACCTCTGGTGAGTTCACAACATCCCAGTGGACATAACAAGACCTCCAGGCTCACCATAGGTTGTTTTGGGGTCTGCCAAGCAATGAAGGTGCCATAAAGAGAGGAAGGCAGAAGCAGGGCTGCCAGGCGGATCCATACACAAAGCCACATGGGTGTATTCAAACATCAGGGATGCATACAGCACTGTGACCCTTCCACAGTTGGGTCTGTCAGACCATCTTTGATTACTCCTTCCCCTAGCACGCAGCCCTCAGGAAAAAACAAAGCCACACATAATGATCATCAAAACCTCCCCAGAGGGCTCTATCACTGAGCTACAGGACTGCTTTGCACACACTAAATGGGAAATTTTTCAAATATACACAAACTGTGCTGCATCTCCACCTGTGTTATTAAGCACATCAGCGTTTTTTCTGACAAGAAACCCTGGATAACTAAGGAAGTCCAGTCTCCCTTGAGGACTGAATGATCTAGCCCTCATGTCCGTTCGAAGACAAGATTGAAAAGTGGCATCAATCAGGCCAAACAGGACTGTAAGAGGAAAATTGAGGTCCACTTTACTGACAATAAACTCAGGCAGGCTTGGCAGGACACACATCACTAATCACAAGGACAGCAATCTCAAACTCAACAACATGAACACTTCCCTGGTAGAGGAGGTAAGCTGCTTTGCTGGCTTTGAGGTTAAAAGACCCAGTTTGGGCCCTCCATCTACACCTACTACCACTGTACAGGAGTGTGATGTGAACCTCATGTTTAGATTGGTAAACCCAAGGAAGGTTGAGAAAAGCTTCTAGCTCAGACAAGGTACCCAACAAAGTGCTCAAGGCGTGTCCCAGTCCAGACCTCAGCATTTTTCACCACTACATCTTTAACCCTTGCACAAATCATTATCCCACCTTGCTTGAAGTCATCTGTCATCAATCCAGACTCAAGGAAAGCTTCTGACTCCCTCACTGACTACAGGGAGACCTGTTGCCCTAACATCTACAATCCTGAAGTGCTTTGAAGGGCTGGTATCAAATCACATCAAAGCCTGTCTTCCACTGACTCTTGACCCACATCACTATGCTTACAAAGTGAACAAATCCACAGAGGATGCCATTGCGACAGCTCTCCACTCCACCTTGAATCATCAAATGAATCAAAACATGTGAGGATGCTCTATGTTGACTATAACTCAACATTAACAGCATCACGCCATAGAGCCTGATCAAGAAGCTGGCTGAGTTTAGTCTTTCCTCTCCTACCAAACACTGCACCTCAGTCCATCCCATTAAAACCATTATTAAATTTGCTAATGTCACCACACTAGTGGGACTCATATGAGCGGCAGATGACTCTCTCTACAGGGCTGAGGTCCATCAACTGGTCATGTGGTGTTCAGCAAACAATCTTGCAAAAGAAAACAAAATAAATCATAGACATCACGAAGAGCAGAGGCTCGCTCGGTCATCAGTGGAGACTCTATTGAGAGGGTCCATGTTTTTAAATTTTTTGGGACCTTTATTTCCAACAATCTCACCAGGCCTCCCGCAGTGCAGGACATTAAAAAGGCTATCCAAAGAAAGTACAAAAGATCACTGGCTGTATCCCCTCTATGGAAGAGACTGCAAGAGAGAGATACCTCTCAAGAGCCTTCAGGATCACTAAAGAAACCTTCCACCAGGTCACTTGCTGTTTGACCTGCTTAGACCCTACATGTCCAACATGAGTTTTTCTCTATGTGTAAACATTGTTCTAAATTAAACATTATTATTGTGAGGCAATTGGACTCATTCATATTCATAAATATTTATTGTCTTCTCCTGAAAGGGTTTGGTTCACTGTGTAAAAACAGTTTTTTTGTGTGAATGTCTTTGTTGGCAGAAATATCTATCTATCGCCTTAATTTCTTGTATTAGATATTGCAATGACAATAAAAGGCAATCTGATTCTGATTCATAGATTGGACATAGATGGACTTAGACACCATGGCATGGTTTGTGTCTCCACTGTGGTGTATGGAGAGATTTTTCTTTCCGAGGATCTCTTCTTTCTAAGAATCTCTCCTTTCTCCTTTAATTAGTCATTAATGTGTGGCTCTTTTCCACAGTGTTTCTCTTGTCCTGTCGCCTCACACCCCCAACCGTTCACAGCAGATGGCTGCCCCTCCCTGAGGCTGGATCTGCCAGAGATTTCTTCCTGTTGAGAGGGAGTTTTTCCTTCCCACCAACACTAAGTGTTTGCTCATAATTGGATTGTCTGATTTTTGTGATTTTCTCTTTAGTATTGTAGCACCTTTACAATATAAAGCACATTGAGACAACAGTTTTTGTGATTTGGCGCTATATAAATAACACTGAATTAAATTGAACAGACACTTGGAATGCAAAACGGAGCAAAATGGAAATAATGTTTTATTCAATTAGAGTCAAAACAAGTGAGTGAACCCAAAAACTCAGTAGGAGTTATTACATATGTCAAAGCTAAAGGCTGTTTTCTCATAGACCTCTATAGGGCTGGAAGTGTTTTCACAGACACAAGTATTGGCCCCACTGGTTATTAGAAAGATTGTAGTTTTAAGGGATATCTGTGGTGGTTTCACTTTTCAGACCCAGACGCTAGGCCAACCCATTATATTATCTATTACACTCGGAAAAGATAACCAACATAGCATATATAAGTTACTGACCTAGTAATGCTTTAGAGAGAACAAATCAACATAGATAGTCTAATTTTAACCCCAAGCCTTATCTAAACCTAAATTAACCTCACATCTTTTAAATTACTTCACTGGAAATAATCGAGATTCCACTTATTCAGCCTCACATTCAAACTATTTAACAATACTGGACTTTAAAATCCAAATTATAACTGAACTGGAGACATCTTTTTTGCAACTCATCAGAAAACACTTCAGCTGGAGAGTTAGGTGTGCTGAAATAGTGTCAGCTGATGCAGCATCCAGCTGCTAGCCTCAAGCAAAGAAGAGAAGCCAGTTACAGAGGTCTGTTGATCTCACTTCTTTATCCCCAGATTTTCAAATATCTTACATGAATTTTTTTTAGCGGCTTACCAAGGTTTTAAAAAACACTCCAGGAACAGTGTAACAGTGTAAATGCAGCACAGTTCCCCTGTAACTGCATCTCTAAGGCTAATCATGACCTAGATATTATACAGCTTAGGTCTACCTTTCTTGACATATACGATTTATAAGTTGTCATTATACCTGCTTTTTCCCTATAAATAGTGTTCAAATCCCAGATTCGGACAAGACTCATCTTTAGTTCCAAAAATCTTTTAATAGCCATCTCATTTAGATTACCAGTAAACAATTTTATAGGTTCAAAGAACTCAAATCGCAAAGCTTGAGGTCCATCGTGTCCATTCAGTACAGAAAGACCCCTGGGTTTAGCTTGACAAGGGGTCCAAACCACTTGGAGAGGGAGCAATATTCTGCAAGTTTCATAAAACTGCTTTTTAAATGTGAATAACTGAATTGGTATACATACAGTTACAATGTAATTACAGTCATCTCTCTGAAGACCTTACAGTAGGCTTTTCATAAACAAACGACAAATAAAATGTTGGTCTAAGTTTATTCTGTACAAACAAGCCAAGCCAAAAGAACCATGAGTTTGGTTAGAGTAGGAAAAACACATCTTAAGCAATTTTCTCTTTATAGTGAAGCAGAAGATCTATTGCTACGATGTACTAAGCAAAAATTGAAAAGCACATAAAACAATAACATAGCAAGGTTACTCAAATAGACTACAATAAATTACACAATACTACATATGCAAAACCCAATGGTTAATTTCAACCAGTGCCTAATTTACATTTTTGTACTGCAGCTGTCAGCCACACACTCGCACCACACTCTCACAAACCAAGCCCCCCCCCCACACACACACACACAGTGCTATAATTTGCACTACCATACCAGATAGAAATATTTTGGGTAAATTGGACAGTTTTAACACATGTGACCAGTAAAACTTCAATCCATTGTTGGCATGACTCCACAGTAATTCCTCATGTAAGCGATGTGCTGTACAAGGCATTTAAAGTAATTACAGTAAAAATACATTTTCATAATAAGCAATGTACCATGAGAAATATGTATAAAATAGCTTGATAATAGTAATAATAATACTGCTTTTATGCTTCTCCCAGATCTCATCTCTGTCCACCATGAGTTGTAATGTCACTTTGTTCCACGAGATCAAAATAGATATCACAGAGTAAGAAAAACTTCCCATACAAATCCAACTGTACAAACATTATACTAAGTTCTTGCTAGGTAAAGTTCCAAAAAAGCCAAAGTGGAAAATGAAATGCACTTTTTCTTTTCGACTGCCTTTGAAAATGATTATTATAAAATGACTCTGCAGTTAGACTTCCTATTATGAGAAAGCAAAGGCAGGATGTTCGCGGTTGTACACCTTTGGAAAAAGACAGAACATACATATTAAATCCTATTTTACCTACACATCCTAAATACAGCTTTACATTTCCATTTTTCATCTATGTCACATTTCTCATCTCTTTCTGGCTGCCAGGTTATACCCTTGTGGTAGAGTGGGTGCTGGGCAGGCCTGCAGAGCTGTAGCCAGCGGGAAAGGTGCTGTATGGACTCATGTTGGAAAGGCCCATTAGGGAGTTGGGGATCATGGTGATGTTGTTGGGGGTCATCAGAGGGATGTCGTCAGGGGAGCGGCGCTGACTGAGCGTATAGTCCAAACTGGGCGAGACGTGGAGAGGATTGTGAAGGGCCTCGCACTGGTTCCTTTGCTGGGATGACAAGGTCTCGTCTACTGTTGTGGTGTGGCTTGCATTATTGCCTTTGCTTTCGCGCTGCGGACTGGGCTGCTGTGAAGTGTCCTGGCGGCTGCGCTTGTCCTTGCGGTAGTACAGAGCAGCAAAGGCCAGAACGTTGAGGAACAGCAGTGACGCCCCGACAGCAATAGTGACACTGAGCTCTGTGGAGTAATCTCTCGGGTTTGGCATGATCAGAGGACCCATCTCTCTCCCTCCTTCTCCGCTACTGTGGGCAGTGGATAAAGGCGGGCGTCCAGTACCCCCAGACCTCTTGCCATTGGACTGGGTGGGATCCAGTGGTGTGACCTTGGTGGTGGTGGAGGAGTAATGGAACATGTCATGGAGGTTGTAGAGATGGGGCACCAGGTGTTTCCAGAAGGCTACTTTGGTTGCACGGTAATGGTCACGGATACGAGGCTTCAGGCCAATGTGCAAGTACAGCTGGTCGTAGGGGTCATACTTGGACCAGGCTACCTCCTCAAAGCGGTTGGCCTTGGTGTGGATGAACTTGGTGTCCTGTGGCACTGGCTTGTTAGGATCCCTATGAAGACATCATAGGTAAATTTTAGCCTTGGAGGGAAATTAATTTCAATATATATTAACTTTTAGCACAATCCTCTTCAATCCTAATTCAATGAACATGAGATTTTTTAAATATGTGATTTGGCTTATATTTGCCCTAACATCAATGGGCATCACTATTGAAAATATCTACATCACTACTGTTTTAATAACAGGAGGGATGTGCAAAGTATTTGGTTGTTACAGTTACTATTCTTAAACTTAAGAAGAATTTGCAGGAATTTCTACTTAGGTATTTTTTTGGCATCTTTTTACTTTTACTCCCTATCTTTATCACAAACAACTCTCCTTTCTGCTCCTTACATTTTTAAACAGGCTCATTACTTAAACTTTTACTTTAGCCATTTGAGGGGAGTTATTATATGCTGTCACTGAGCACCTTCAAACATCAGGCTGAATCTAAATGGAGGGAACAAAAAACATAAAAGACAACCCTACCGGTGTGTCAATCACCGGCGCTAACCATACACAAAGAGATTAAAGATTTTTTTTTTTTTTTAAAATACAAATTTAGGCCTCATTTAGCGCTGTATTCAGGGGTTTAATTGGACTAAATGACCTGGAATGATGTTTTTAGTGAAGGTGTTTATAAGTTGTGACTGCTAGAGCTACAGAAAAGAAGTGAACATAAAGGAAGAAATGTTTTTTTTAACTAGCAGGTGATTTTAAATTCAATATTTCTAAGAGTTCAACAAATGTCAGCAAACAAAGTGTTTCTGTGCAGTTTGCCACACATCTACTAGCTAAAAGTATAGTTGTTGTTTTTGTTCCTCAGAGAGAGCAAAGAAAGTGAGATAACTTCACTTAGAAATGGAGAAAGATGTAAGAAAAAGAACAGGTTTATTTTTTAGGGTTATTATTGATTATTTTTAAGGGTAAGGTCTGTTCGTTAAGATTTGAAATTGATGCTTATACGTAACATTCAAATTTCTTTCATACTAACATTTCGCTATTAAAAGGTTACATAAAAGGTTGCAATTTTGTGAAGGGCATGCAGGTTTGCAGTAGTGTAGTGAAGTTTATAATGTTGTACTTTGTTGGACTGGTGCATGAGCGGCTGTGGTGTTCATGGTCAATGTAAGATTACATCAGTAGATTGAGGGTGATCGTGCTGTTTAGATTCACTCAATGAATCCTACCTTAGCTTTATACTGTCTAGGCTTTGGAAATCAGTTTATGCAAAAGCATCTGCTTATATCTTGTTGAATTCAGAGCAGCTACACAGGTCAGCTGATCAAAGCCTGTATACAAAAAAATGGAGCTCACAACAGAAATTATTCTATCTTAGTTCTAAGTGATTCTTTCCCCACCGCACCACCACAAGCTTAGGGTTCACACACATGCCAAATCTCACTGACTATACACATTTTCCTGTTTAGCCGTTGAGGCAAAGTCTGCAGTTGAAGGCAAATGCAAACAGAGCTGGTTTTATTTATTCCCTTTGTTTGTCCTCTGCTTCTGTTCTGCATAACAGGAATTCAAGCCGAGTGCAATCATCAGAATTACAATTTAAGTTGAAATGGACTTTCTATTCCTATGTATTAATATTATTTTATGATGCAATTAATATAACATGAGATTCAGTTCGTTTGGTACATTTCACAGCATGTACTTTTTCACTTTTACTTGATTAAAGAAGTTGAATTGGTACTCTTGGTGCTTTTACAAGATTTTTTTTTTTTTTTAACAAAACCTCTTTTCTTGTACTTAAAAAAAGTCTGGTAAAACTGCCCCCTCTGGTGAAAATGACATTAACCTCATTGCTCAGGCCCACAAGTCAAGTCCATAAATTTTGCCCTTCCAAATATACAAGGAAAGATAGCTTTTCCAATGAAATGCAATACAGAAAGAGGAGAGAAACCTTATCAATATATAAGCAAAACAACAGGTCAACACAATGTAATATCACAAACTCTCCTCAAGAGCTCAGCATCCCCTCATCCCCCACACACTGAAACAGCAGCCTATAGTGATCAGTGCTGCATATCTGCCAACCACTAGGGCCATCACCCACAAAGATTCATTGCAGTTGTGCATTCAAAATGAAGGAAGACTCTGGCATGCAGCAGGGGAGCCCTCCACCACAACTCACTTAGATGTCTTTTATCTTCAAACACACTTAGTAAATCTTTGCCTTGGTATGATGAATTGAAAAACAAAGCTGTCAGAAAAAAAGAGCTCCACTCCAACTCCACATCCTACTGAAAGCCTTTCAGTTAGTGCAATTTGATCTTTGCTTGTTTTGGGCAAAATAAACTCACAATCGCTGAAAATTGAAGACAGATATATAGATGAATCGGCTGCATTTTTTTTGCCTCCTTGTAAAATCGATTTAAAAAAAAGCTAATCTGCCAGAAGGAAAGACAGATCCTGAGTGAAAAATAAGAGTTCGTCTCTAAACACTTATTTATTACCAGCATTTATCTGTAATACAAGTCGACGTATTTCCGTAGTGACAAAGTGAGTCACTCCTATCAAAAAACACAACTCACTAAAGCTGGCCTTAAATTTATAGAGCACATCTAAACTGTGTCTTCAAACTTTCTCTTCAGTGTAACCTTTTTGTTAAACACCAATGAACTGCTTTAAACATTTATGCGAATGAAGCTGTAAATTTTATTAGCCCTTACCTTTCGGACAGCTGCCCAAAGTGATGAAACTGTGTTATGTGCATTACACCAGGTTTTAGAGATAGCTAAACAAGACTTTGACTGTTTAAAAAAGAGACTAAATAGATACACTCAGTTTTGTCAGCTGATATGACTGTGCTGGACTGATGTCTGATTTTTATTAGGATCTGGCATTAAGTATGCAGGGAAGCAATTAAGTTCACACGTATGGGTGCAGAGTTAAACTGTTTTTAAAACATTTTTAATGAGGTCAAACCAGTTGCAGCAAAGGTAAGGAGACCTATTGCACAATAAGTTGTCTAAATTAAAATCTTTTTAATGTCAGGAATTGATGCAAAGCAATAAAAACTAAGGCACAATTTAGGGACAGTTATGTTATTTCACAATCATTTCTAAGCCAAGACAGGAATATGAAATTAGAATGAATGGCAATTTAATGCATTTCAACGAATGTGTAAATGAGTCACATTCTTATTACTTTACTTTTTGCTGAATCCACTGTTACTCACCCACTTTTCGCAAAGTTGGTCCAATAAGTCATAACCACAGCGCTGAGCATGATATCGTTCCTGGAGAAATTACAGGGGAACAGATCAGTTGGGCCCACCATGGGGATGCCAAATACATAAGGCACCTCATCTCCATGCGCTGAGTCTGACCACACTGGCTTCATAAGGCTCTGGCAGTGGTGGTAGAAGGCGTAGAAGTAGGTGGGCGAGCCGTAGCGGGCGTGTAGGTCAGCCGTTACCACCGAGGGCTCCACCCACTGGTGGTCAGTGAAGAGGGCCACCAGGGTCTTCCTCCTAGTCTCTGGGTTGTCCTTGTCAGCCCAGTCTGTGTACATGAATTTGATTGTCTCCCTCAGTGTGTCCTTCCCTTCTGGGTAGCCATACAAACTGTCCACAAAGTCGGACACAGCAAAGTCAAAGTCGCTGCCAGACACACCGTCTTCCAGGTCCATCACATTCTCCACAAAGCGCAGGCCCTCTCCCTGATTAACACCCAGCATTATATCATAGTTAAGGAACTCGCCCTGCTCCATCAGGATCTCTGGGTCATCTGGGATGACATCACCATCGATGACAGGGCCAAAAGCCACGCGGTAACGGGCAGCCTGGATGTCTTGCTCAACCAGCTCTTTAGCACTTTTCTTCTGCAGGCAGGACACCATGTCTACTGTGTCCAACACATTGCAGCCAACCCTCTCAGCAAGCATGCGAGTGTACTTGACTGGCTGGTAGTTGACAGCCCAGCTGGACAGCGCTGAACCACTCTGGATGATGGCTCTGTGGAACAGACCTTGGGAGACAAAATTCAGAACAAAAACACACAGGACAAAGGCACAGAGAACATAGGTTAACCAGCAAAATCATATTTATTAACAGCATTCCTGACTGCCAGGAGCAAATACATGATTCACGTTGCATTAATTGGTATTCATAACTAAATCTGAGGCTGGCTGCCCGTTGCTTCTTGTGGCAACAAGATGAAACAAGGCCACATGTGACGTACTTTGATTATTAATCAGGAAGATTAGAAATACAAAGAATGATAAGGCTGGCGAGTTGAGCAGATGAGACGCCGCTAAGTAAAGCAGCGGGTAGAAGAAATAAATTAGTAAAGAGGAATGTTGCTTCTTCTTCTGAGAATATGAAAAACGCCAAAAAGAAAATCCATTCTTTTCTCGGCTGATTTCTAATTTGTCTCATGTGGCGTCTTCTCTATATGCAGATGACAGGGAATGCACATCAAACCAATTTCAACTCGGCTCAATTTTCAGTGAGGAGGTTCCAGTTTTCCTTACACTGGTCATGCACAGAGCTACTGTAATTGCAGCAACGTTATTGGCGTCCTGCTAACAAGCTGCTTAGCATACACGTAGCTTGCTGGTGCCAACTCTGTGGTGCAGGGGTGTGTGTGCAGAGAGCTGAATATGCAGTTACCCTGATCCTTCAGTGTTGATACAGTAAACACGCTGCTCTGTTGAATTGTTTATATGCAGTGCGTCACCTCTGTCTCTAGGGATTTTGTTTCTAGCACCTAAAAATGACAAGTGATATGTATCAACTCAGAAATACTCTGCTGGGGTTAAGGAAGAGCGTTCGCTGGAAAAGCAGTGCAGGGGCAGTGTCACTTTCTCCTTCCTTTGCTGTCATTTATTTCAATTTTTTAGGGCAGCAGCTAGCTAGTCTACTTCAAAGACAGCCGGAGGTCTTTGTGCATTTGCTGCAGCCAAGCTAGGACATTCAATACAAACCTCACAAAGGACGGCTCTCGCAGTCTCCCTGTCCTCGCATAGATGAAAACACACAATTTCTGTCCTTCTCGTGATTTTGGCCAGCATCAATGGGAGAACCAGGGCAATAATACAGCAAAGATAAGATGTTCAACTCCCAGCAGGCCACCCATATTGAAATACACATCTTTGATTCTTGCAAGGAGCTTTGGATGACTGTAAATCAAACAGCATGTTTTATTGTTACCTAGTTTTCTTTTTACCGAGTGTAAAAATGGAAATGTAAAGCTGTAAAGCTCAATTAAAATCAAAGTGTCTTACACTGTTCAAAATATATGAAATAATTTGGTTTAAAGTATATTTTCAATTACAACACTAATGCAGCAGTTGTGTGTGTGTGTGTGTGTGTGTGTGTGTGTGTGTGTGTGTGTGTGTGTGTGTGTGTGTGTGAGTGTGTGAGTGAGAGAGAGAGAGAGAGAGAGAGAGCCAGAGAGAGAGCCAGAGCCGTGGAGGAGGGGTTTATCAGTTTTTAATGAGAATATCTTAAGAATTCGGACTGCTTCATTCTCATGCCAACCTCGTCTTTGGTAAACAATGTCTTCGCTCAAGGTTTTGCAATGACGGACGACAAACACACAACATCGTTGGTATTTTTAAATCATTTTCGGACGCTGCAGGTAGGCACACAAGGGTAAACAAACATCACGCCGAGAAACTGAAATATAAATGAGTTGGAATGGTAAAAACTGATGGTCACAGGTGAACTCGAAGACATGCTGAAAACTTTATAATGCCAGTAGGCTTCTTTAAGAGCTTCACGTTTTAAGAGGCAGAGCTTTTAGCCTGATTAGATTGAGTAGAGGGGAACAAAAGCAATCACTTACTTAACGAATACCCCCTTTACCCTACTCCCATATCATAACACTTCATCTCCCTGCCAGAGCATTTGGAGCTTCATTTGGAGAACAAAACTCTAAAACTGCCCCCCGCCTGGTGCTGAATTTTTGCATTAGTTATAGCCCAAACAGCAGGGATTAACACCACATCAAAGTGAGAGACAACTTCAAAAACAGTGATTGCAGATTCCTACCCTCTGAGTGGTGGGATAGAGTCAGCAAACTGACGCAGGAAGCACCAATTCCAGATCCAAAAACCGTGATGCGACTGGGGTCTCCTCCAAAGTACCCGATATTTTTACTTATCCAGCGTAGGGCTTGAATCTGGTCCAGGAGTCCGTAGTTTCCTTTTGCTGCCTGGTCACCGGTACTGAGGAAGCCTGGTGTATACAGAGAGACAACAGAGCCAGTGATGAAGAAGAGCTCGACCAAATATGTCACAGCTTTGATCTAAAGCTGTAGCCCAGCGGGGAGTCTGAATGAACTGACACCATTCCCCCTCAGGTGTAAATATGCCTTTGCTCTCTCCCACAGCGTTCCACTACCTTAGCCGACTCCTTGTAATAGTCTTCCAAGCAGCAGCGCCCCTTACCAAGCGATCCAGGCTCCGCTGCTCGTGAAATTTCAATGCTCTCCTCATAAGAGTGACTTCATAACGTTTAATGTAATGTAAATAAACCTTTTATTTCCAGAAAAAAATGTCATTAAACTACAGCGAGGTCACCGTTGCTCTTACACTTGCTCTTGTTACTGATCCGCTTGTCAAGTCTCATCCAAACACCTTACTGTTTTGAATGTTAAACACAGGGTGGAGGGTGTGGGGGGGCTCTCGACCTTGTAAGTGCCTGCGAATGGTGCATTTAAATTGTTTTACTTCGAAGAAAGGCTGATAATCTTGTACAGATTAGATAAATCCATCTAAAAGAAGATAAATTGTGTTTTCAGAGTGGGTATAAAACAGATTGTGTGAAACAAGGACATGGCATGATAAGTGTTTGCATAGCTTTTCCTCTGAAGACAACATTTGTATGCAGACCAAGCTACACTATGCTACCCAGATCTCAGGAAGCTATATTTCCTTGTACAGCTTTCCACTATAGTTTTCTCTCATGTCTGTACTACATTTTATATGGTAATGACAGCAGCACAGTTGACGCTAATGACAGCGGTGACAGTTTATTCTCCCAAGTTCAAGCAGGACTAAATGTGTTGTTTGAAATGCCATTAAAATGTACCGCACCTAGTATTCCGATTCTGTAGTTGAGCGTGACGACAACAACATTTCCATAACTGGCCAAAACGCTGCCGTCCATCATGTTGCCGGTGCCCTCCATGTAGGAGCCTCCATGGATGTAGACCATCACGGGCCGTGCTTCGGAGTCCCTTATATCTGCAACATCGACGCACACACACACACAGATGCTAGGCAAACACCTGCAGAGGTGGGGGTGGAACAGCAGTGAAATGTAGACTTAAAGGAGAACTGTTACTAAAACTTTATGGCCCAACCACTTCAGTATGAGGTATGGGAAAAGACTGCTTAGAAAATGTGCTCAGAAGCAAGCTAGGGTGGGAGGCCTGTGGTGTGGAAGCTGTAATGACAAATGGCAAATATGCTCTGACACGTGTGTATGAATAATAAATAATTAACCACAGTTTCTATAGTGCATGTGAGGTGCCGGAGCAAGCATTATGTATAACATGCATGCGTAAGCAATATTAAAAACCCACAAATTTGAGACTGTCTATGTTTAGACCTAACTTTATAGATATGAAGTGGAAGGTGTCACACTACTCTGAGCTCTTTCTATTTATTAGTATGAGCTAAGAAGGAAACAGTCCTCTGTTTTCGCTATGAACAGAAAATCTATATTTCATGTTTTGGGGCCAATTTATTATATTGACGAATGACTGTCTTTACAAAGGACTATAAGACAGATAAGTAATAATGCAATCTCTGGATCAATGTGCATGAAAATAGAGATATAGCACTTACTGAAAGGATTGCAACTGTGTTCAGTACAAGACCGAGATGCACTAACAGGAAACTTATGTAATCATAAACTGGATAACATTTTTCTTATTCCTCTTCAAATAAAAAGAAACCCCCGCAGTTCTTTAGGAAAGTCAAAACAAAGGAGTGTAAGATCTTCATGAAACTAAAAGAATCCATGCATCAAGACTTTGAGCTCTTAAAAATACCTTCAGATATATGTATCTCAGCCGCCCCTTTTTTCTTGTGTTGGCTCCCTGGGATTCACATAAGAAAAAAAAAAAAAAGAAGTACAGAATTCAAAATAGCATGGTTGACTGTGCCTCTTAAATAATATACTGTCGGTCCAGACTTTCCTCGGTACAAAAAAGGTAGATGAAGTTAGGTATAAGGTTAGTGTTAAGACGCTAACATTATGACACAAAATGATTACTGTTTATAATTCAGGTTTTAACAAATTGGTATTACCCGTTAAATCTTTTGTAAGTACGCACACATGCACATACACATGCTGTTGCCTTTGAACGCTTCAGTAACTGTGACAGCGAAGGATGCACGTATCTTGGTTCATCCTTCTCTCTATATTTAGACAAAGTGTCACGTTGATTCTTTGCAAAGGGAGTGGAATATAAGGTATATAGTGTTTTGGTGAATAGTGATAAAACTGTGAATAGTGCAATATTCAGAAACAGCCTGTGTAATGTGACAGGACGAGATAGACCACTGGAGGTAAGTGAAAAAGGGGTTTCACATCAGTGAAACAGGTAATAAAGTCAGAGCATGCCCCAGGTGCCTTTTAAATAAACAATGAACAAGTCTGAAGAGAGAAAAATGTATAGAAGAAAAGGGCAATGTTTCTCTGAAATAATGTGTTATTTAACCTGTTTGTGGCCAGATGAGTAGGCCTGTTGGAGGAACTCATTCGAGGGGCTGTGGGGCTACACCATTTTGGACTGCTACCTCTCAAGGAGGCTGTTTATCTGTTGTTGCTATGCTACCAGAGAAAAGCCAGTCAAAGCGTGGCATCTTACAAGTTGAACACGGCTAAACTTTCAGCCCCCCCCCCCTTATGTCAAATACTCTGGAGGGAAGCTGTAACTGTAAGAAACCAAAACCTAATTGAAGTAACCTGAATTAAAGACCTCTGTTTGTCAACATTTGATTTAGGGAACACGCAGCATTACCGTGGTGTTACACTGTGCTGCTAATTTGCAGATTCACTCAAAATGTTTCCTCGCTGGTTCATTTCACACTTCTATTAGTTAGAAGAATAGGAGGGGATTCAGCATGCGATAGACGGTTGACTCCTGTACCTCACTAATTAGCCCCCAGCAGACATGCTGTCGGAGCAAAGCAGTGATTCGGTAATTTTAAAGAAGTTTTAGAAAACATGGAAAGCTAGCACTTTTACTTTTACTAGCACTGCTGTAATTTCCACTGGTGCTGTAGGCTTGTTATTTTAAAAAATACCAAAAATCTCATTTAGTTAAAGGGGGGACCAGTGCTTGAACAACACCTTGGCCCTGAAGTACTTCACTCGATATCTGTTGCTGGGAGAACATGCACATGCCTCAGTCTGTCTATGTTTAGGTATGCAGAGGATCAATTAAGTGGCATCAGGGAAAACTCTTTAGTTGCCTACCAAATCATTACCCCTAATGTGACAGCAACATGTCGGACAATGATGACATTGCACTGGGCAGTAAATCAGCCCTTGCTAGCAGCAGTGGCATGGATATTGGTTACACGCATGCTTTATGATGATCACAGCACAACATCAGGGCCACGATAAACAGTGATCAATGGACGTGGAACGCCATCGCTGTCCTTTTTACCACACCAACTCACCATCGTCTGTTGGAGCGTAGATGTTTAGATACAGGCAGTCCTCGCTCTGATCCTGAATGTATGTGGCCACTGTGTCCAGGTTATAGGTGAACCATATTGGCATCATAATCTCTGGCACAGTGTTGTGGATGTTCTGAGGGCAGACGGGCATGAAGTGGGTAGCGTTCTTGATACCTGACCAGGAGGAGGGCTGATCAGGGGGCATGAAACGCTTCTCGCCCAGAGGTGGGGCAGCATAGGGGACCCCGAGATACTGATCTACTGGCCTGAGGACCTCACTGGGCACAGGAACCCTGAGGCCGCGCAGTTTCCCATACTGGGTGGTCACAGTTGGGTAAAATTTCTGGCTCGTTGCCCTGGTCAGTGACCAGCAGGAACATAATATCCACCAAAGAAGAGCACAATGGGTGATGGTTACAGTCCCTTGCCGATGTAGCAGGTGTGCAGGCAACAGATGGTCTCTAAATGTAGCCAGCCACATGGTCTGGGCAAGATGGTGCCCTTGCACAACACAAATGCACACTTTAGTGTCTATTCAGTCCTTCTGCACTGACCCTGTCAACCAGACATCACTCACTGCGCCTTTAGATCTGACAGTTATAAAATCCGAATACACCTCAACCAGGTATCGAGCGCCCCCACTTCCAGCTTTCATGGCAGGGAACACAGATCTGAAAACGAGAGGATTTGACAAATTAGACCAGAAAAACATGAAAATGTGTGAAAAGAGTGAAAAAAACAAAAAATATCCACATAAATGATATTTTTAATAAAAGCATTACCTTCCTCCAGTTTAGCGCTAAACGCACACACTGGCTTGATAATAACCTTTTTATGCTTGCTCATGCACAAATCACTGAATACTGATCTTTGTGTATCAGTGGAGGAGGCGATAGGGAAAATCTGAAAAACCCATCTGCTGTGATGTTGGAGTGACGCTGCGAAACCATCTCGAGCTAAAAGGTGTTAAGAACTCAATTTCTTATGTAAAAGCAACACAGAGCAGAAGAGACAAATCTTTGATAAGTACCAAAGCAAGATTAAAAAACGGCGCGCTCGCGGAGAATAAATACGACTCGACTGGAATGTTTCAGTGTTTAATTTATTTCAAAAACCCCAAATCATAAGTGCAGTCTTTTTCTTTTCTTTTCTTTTTTAAGTCTTTCAGTGCATCTAAGCAGTACTGTCAGCTGTTGACATGATACATAATGGAAGTGATGAACATTCGCAGAACAAACATGCCTGATGGGACCCAAACCTCTCCACAGGGTGGAGTATTTCAAAAAGCCTTTATGTCTGTAACTGCTCTGCACTTTTTGCTTCCACTACTTTCAGGTGTCATAAATGGTAAGTCAGTGAATGGAGAGTTCAAGGCAGGATGATTTATTTTAGCTTTTGGACTTTTACTGCCTTTTCTAGTTTTTAACCACTACAGTTTTCATTTCCTAGAAGAACTGCATAACTGCAAAGCACAAAACAATGGAAGCTGCAAAATGAATTCCTTGATTTTTGACCTGTTAGTCCTTCAAGTCACTGAACACATATTAACACATATTAGTCTATCTCGTACCTCACTGCAAATGCAATCACCAGGTACCTAATAATAAGTAGTTACTGGTGTGTAAGCGTCACACACAGCCACCCCAACCACATGTGTGCGCAGTGGTAAAATAAAGTGTAACCTTACCCCATGGAGACCTATAGAGAATAAAATGCATAGTTTCTCATCCAATTAACAATGCTCTAATACAAAATTCATCCCATCTTAGTCCTTATGGTCTAGGACAGCAGTAGGTGTGATGTGCTTAACATCAGGTTCACACTGGCATGTCAATAGGCAAAGCAAAAGCAAGCTTGTTAACCTATTTAGATTATTGATAAGCACTTCACTGAGGTTTGTCAAAGCCTGCTGCTAAACAGCTCCATTTTTAACCCGATGAACCTAACTAATAAGAAAGGGAGCAGTTTCTTCCCGCTATTATAAACACTAATTAACCATAGCTGTGGCGCACCGGTTTTCCTTGTTCTCTGCAACATTTTGTTTACACTGGCAGGGACACAAACAGAGGCAGCTCGTCCTTTTCTTTTGCAGGTGCTGTGCATCAACCAATATGAACATCATTACATTATTCCCATTTCCAGGCAATGAGACAATTCAGATACATTTTTATTCTCACACTAGCACCGAGGTTCATTTGAGAAATATTCTAGATCTGTGCCTGGGGCCAGCTTTGTCTGTATTAATTAACAGTTATGAATGTTCCACCAAAAGCCAAAAAGGACAAGACTTGTTCTATCCCCTATCTTTTATACGACAATGATGTACAGCTCCCACGACATTTAAATGGGAAAGATAAAGAAGCAGATTTTTTTTCTTTTTTTTTTCTCTTCTGTATATCAGGGCACATCTCCTGGTTTGAAAGTGACACAGATAATAAATCATTTGGATCCATTTAGAGGTGAAAAAGCCTTCTCTCTCTTCACAAAACCTGCTGTGAAATCATTATCCATTATGAAATTAGCGGTAACATGCTGTACAGAGGGAATCACTAGTCAGACTTGGTTAGTTGTCTCTGGTTTAAGAAGCAGCAAAAAAAAGGCAATGCTGGAGATCGAGGAGATAATATGTGGACTTAAAATGAGAGGCATTACCTTCCTCATCACACATTTGCAGTGTTGCTTTCAACCCATCGGTATGTTTTTCTCCATCTGACATTCAATCAGAGTCCTAATTTAAGTGTCGGAGCAAAGCTGAGGTGGTTTCTTTTGGGGCTGTACCTCATATAAAATACTTATTTTGTTTCACTGACGTCACTGCAGACAGTCAAAGCGCCTGCATACTGCTTTCCCAACTTCTTCTGGTGTGCGATGGGACAGATGTGGATAAAAGCTTTATAGCTTACACCAAATGGGCCATGTAATAAAATTGAGCTATCACTCAGTCAAGTATGATACACCGCAAGTTATTTAGCAATTTAGACTGGCAACATGCCCAGAACCCAGTAACTAAGTTATATTTTTAAAAAAGAAAAGAAAGAAGAAAAAAAAAGAAACTGTTTTACAACCATAATGTTTTACTCTAACAGGCTTGTTTGCACTATGCACACACACATGTGGCTGCGCCACATCGGTGGTTTAAGTGAATACCTAGCGTCCCTGAGGCCAAAATACTTCAATTCCCATTTGACTGACTTGATCCTAGTTACAAACCTATTAGAATGATTGCTGTAATCATGTTTCACTCCCACCATTACTATCTCTACACCTACATCATTGACAGGCACACAAATCAACTCCAATTCACCACTAATAAAAAAAATCTCAACAACATCTTATCGACTGGATCCTGGTAGCCCGGGGCCCCCCCTGACATGAAAAGATTGGAGAAGGAGCCTGTGTCAGACAACAGTGGGCTACCGAGCTCCCAATGCCCTTGTAATTCGACTGGTGTGGATCAAACCCGTTTTAGTGGATTTCCCAAATCCCCCTAATTTTGCAAGGCAATAAAGAGGAGCAGGGATTGGTGTAGGGGTGAAAAAATATCCTCCGCGGAAGGTGTAGGTAGCACTCAAACATAATGATCACCGCTTTATAAATTAATGCAAGGATGCAGACCAGAGAAAACCAAGCCACAGCCCACGTAGCATCGACAAACTGCTGTAGTGTGTGTGTGTGTGTGTGTGTGTGTGTGTGTGTGTGTGTGTGTGTGTTTGTGTGTGTGTGCGCGCCTCACGTTGTGACTGGGAAGCTTGTTTAATCTAGGTCTAGGACGGTGTAATATTGGATAAAATGGGGAAAATAAAACACCGAGCACAGAAAAGAGCCACTGTGGTAAATCGCAAAGCAATCGCTTTAAAGAACACAGTCAACCCAGATGTCAGTGATCAATCTGAACAAAGATTCGTCTCATGGAGAGAAGAAAAAAGGAATTAAAAAGATCAGAATCATTAGGTTAACTCACCTGCTTATTCACAAGCTAAGACGCGCTCCATCTCGAGATTTCCTCCATACTATGCCCGTCAGTTACATAAAACAATATGTTTCGTGCGTGTGTGTGAGTGTGAGTGGAATATTTCTCCGGTTTCGGTATCAAACGCGCAGATCTTCACTCTTATCTCCTGCTTCGCACAGTCTGTGTGCTTTGCGCATTCACGACGCCAAGGTCAGGAGCGCCAACGGTTTTAATGGAGCGCCCACCATAGAGATCTCTCTACGGCGCCCACTGCTAGCGCGTTACTAGGCAACCACCGGGATGCGCCGGTGCATTAAATTCACCATCCAAAAAACCCGACTGAATCCCAATTTAGAAACCATTAACTAAGCACCTTAACCTCGGACTGCACTCATGGGCGCACACATTTCGTGTAGAGGTAAAACCCATCTACGACTGACCACATCAAAAAGTAAAGTGAGCAGGCCTGCACGGACAGAGAGAGAGAGAGACCACAGACACATTTGCATTGGCAAAAGCCTTTTTAGCAAATTGTGACAACAACGGCAAAATAGAAAATGTTGCAAACCACCCTCCAGTGTTATCCCATGCTTTGCAGCACATGTTAGACCTGATCACCCAGTAGAGTCATTAAAAAATCTTATTCGTACTAGATCTACACTACACAAACAATCAGACTGAAGATGCAAAAAACAAAAAAACAAACAAACAAACAAACAAAAACTAGTTAAATGCTGTGAGCCAAAATGACCACAGGTGCTAGGAAACCAGTCTATGACAGGTAAGGGGGAAAATATATCTTCCCCAAAAAACAGATCATTCCAGTAATTGTTTTTTGTTTTTCTCTAGCTTGCTGACTTTCTGTTTAAGCACCTGTATGTGGGGAATTGGGCTTATGCTTTTGTTGCATTCAGTGGTTAAACTAAATCTAAAAATATGAACATCCAACCACACTAGAATCTGTCCCAACGATACAGATGAGTTATGAGACAAAGTCTGGGCAGTTGCTGACAGGGCAGACATATTCCCCCACATATCCTTTTTTTTTTTTTTTTTAATAATGCCCAGTGGTCACAGCTATGATGCACAGCTGAGGGATCATTTCTAGACTTCTTGGAGAGAGATGCTGCCCAGTGTAGTGTGCTTCAAGCTGGGTTACAAATGAAAGCTTTTTACAGAAATGAAAATATTTTGCATATATGTTGGTTCCCATGCAGGGAACAATCCCTGTTTATTACAATGAGTTTCAAACGCATCTGACCACATGAACAGAATACTATTGGTTATCAAAGGACAAAAACATTGCAAATCTAACAGTCGCCATTTATTCAATTTTAGCGTTATATGCCTAACTCAGTCAAAAAAAGCCAGAAATAAATCTACCAGGTCCTCTCTAGCCTGAAGTCTTAATCCTACAGCTGGCCTGATAGACCCACATCTTCCTTTTAATCAGTGTTGCCTGACCCTGTGGTACCAGGTCTGGGTCACACACTCACCTGTGAGCTCCTGCGTAAGATTTGTAAGGCTGCCAGATGGGTTAGGAATGATCCTGCTTAAGTTGCTTTCAGAAAAGGCAGAGAAATGCTGACCTGACAGTATCTGTATGTACACAGCTGGCAATGCCCTTGTGGTAACAAAAACAGGTCACTGTCACTGAAGCAGACAGACACATCCACCTGGGAGGGGAAAAGTATGAGATGCACTGACTAATGAGGAACCAGTTTTTCACAAATGGAGATCTGAGCATTTTAACCCAAAATTTGGGTTTAGTTTAAAATCTAAAATACTGGGAAAATTATAGACCAGTTAGAGGAGTATGGGACTCATGTGACACCGTGATACAATAAAAACAAACTGAATTCAAAAAGAATTAATGCTCTGCAGGTGGTCAATGCTCATCTTGATTGTAGAAACAAAGCTTACATACTAATTCTCTTTCTCCCTTTTGCTTTTTGATAAAGGTGAGTATTGTCTTTCTTTTTTGATTCCCTTTGCCCTTCTCAATCCATCTTCCCCTCTGCGATGTTCCTCAGGACCCATGCTGCAGTGCCCGCCTTGTGGTAAGAAGATACAATATCAGCATGTCCAAACAATGCACATCACTCCCACTGTACTCCCCAATCCGCCCTTTCACCACATTAAAGATTTTATGCAAGATGAACGCTATCATGTTCTACTGACATTTTCTCGGCGGCGTACCATATCATCTTGCATTTATTTGTGATCATTTATGGAAATGAATCAACCTAAAAGGTCTCTGTGTTGCTCAAAAATGCCATAAATAGATGATATAAAACTTTAATGAACCCCAGGGGGAAAGTGGGTCATAGCAGCAACAGAAAACAGGATATACTGTAGGTAACAGCAAACACAAATGTTTGCTGCAGACATCTGGGGAAAATAATACAACGGGATACGTGAAATATGCTTGTTATCATGACTGTTAGATAGCCAATGTTAGACAGGATTTTATCTGAAGGTGGTCACATGTGCACAGTTTGTGGATTTAAATCACAAATGTTGTGTGCACAAAATGTGCATCACTGGAGGAAAGTAACACATGAGTAATCTACCGAAATTTGGTAATTGGAATTATATAAGGATACTAATGATTTTACAGTTGTGGGTAAAATATTTATAGACGCCCCTCAACCCCCCAACATTCTGTTACGTAACCAAATTATCACCAATTGCTATTCAAACCTGCACTTATGAGCCTGCTCAGAGTGCCCTTTTCTGCAAGGCCGGCTGTATTATGCAGAAATGATGTGGCTGTCAGACACCCCTGGGTGTTCTTGAGGTGAGGGAGTCCCAGGCAAAGAAGGAATGTTGTAATTTTAGGTTATCACCTCATTAAGTGCATTTACATGAGACCCTTTACCACTAATTATCTAAATGGTATCCCTTTACATCTAGATAATGCCTGAATATAAATGGCTCACGTAACCACCTCCAAAAGAATGGAATGACAGACTAATGATTTATTTAACTTATAAATATTTCTCCTATAATAAATATGATAATGTGTGTTTCTTATTGTCGAAACTTGTGGTTTCTGCACAAAGGGACAGGAAAGCTCATATATCATATTGTTTTCATAGTTTTTCTAACTAGTGTCTGTTGCTCAATGTTTTCATCTAAATAAAATATTTTAGAATTTAAATTTGCCCAGAAGGACAGTTAATTTAGTCCTCAGTGCCCCCTCTTCTCAACATATGCTACCCATCACAGTATACCTTCTGTGCTCCACCCACAGATGGTGCTATCGTTTAAGGATTACGCCCTGAATTTAGTCTATCAGGAGAGCTCTTCCAGTCGACGCTGCAAACACTGCACTGAAACGCATACAAATAGGCGGCAATGCAGGGTTACGATTTAGGGAATATTTAAAGGCAGTTTACGTGAAAAAAAGAACTCCTGCAAGATTACAATGAGGGAAATGAGAACCCAATTATATTTTTACGCTCCTTCCAATTTCCCATGATGCACTGCGCCGTTTCAATATGTAACAGTTATGCCTAAATGAACTATTAAATTTGTTGAATTTCATATACGTATATACATGTACCATAGAAACCTTAAAATGTGGGTTATTTGAACCGAAAATAACGACTGACACGACCAGAAATTGCCCAAATCGAGAGCTCTGAATGTTGCTGTTGTACCCGTAACTAAGGCAACGGTGAAGAATGACGTGACTCGCGGGAGAACAAACGCTAAACGCACCACGGCAGCCGTGTACTGTTTCCTTCCTGTGTAATGGCAATAGTTATTTAACATGGAGAGACAAACTTTAGGGAAGGAGAGGCTGATAGTGCCGACTGACTTCACCTCACCAGTACTTCCGAGTAAGTTGCACCTAAATTCTTGTTACTGTTGAGCTAAATAAACTGTTAATTAGCAAATGTTAGCTTACAGTGTAGCCCACTTGGCGCTTACATGAACTCATGTTTAACTAGTAAAAGTGATTTTATACTTCACGATTAGGAAGCTGTCATGTTTATCTTTACTGAGCTTAGCGTAACAATATGCTTGTTTGGGAACATGGGGAACCTTATATTGGATTAGAGTAGCTAATGCATGCAGGCACATAGACACTGTTTTATTTTATGAAGGGGAGACTCCGGAGGACCTCATACCCCCATCGCATTTTGCATCAAGTGCCCATTCTGCTGGAGCAAACAGATGTGTTCAAATCCCGGCGACACAGCCACCCGTCTCCTGGATAAACCAAGGCATGATATCAGCACCATCATCAGGGGAGCCAAGTCCTGCCAATCCATGGCTTGCCATCAATCAGGCCCAACAGGAAATCTTGGAGCTGAGGAAGGAAAATCAGAGGATCTTGATGCTACAAGGAGACAGCATAAGGACCCCTGATTATCGTTCAGATTGTAGAGCCAGGTATATCCACTACATGTTTTATATGGTCTGTCACTTGGGTGGCAATATGGACATATTAATGTGGTCTCTTTCCTTTTATGCAGATCAAAAGACAGAGGAGGTAATTTGTCTCGATGGGAATCAGAGTGGCGACTGGAGGCAGAAAAGCACAAGGTTGAAGCAGAGAGGTTAAAGGGGCAGGTGGAGGCACTAAAGGAGATTGCAGAAAGATGCAGGGAAGAGGTCAGAGACAAAGACAACACCCTTAGCAGGTAAGAGATGTGCTTGTGTCATTATGTGACATCTGAGTGATATTATGTATTTTTTCCCCACACATTTAGTACGTAACCTGACATTATGGAGGTCAGCAAATAACGGTTTTGAACAAGCTTAACTTGGAATAACCTTTGCACAACAGACACAGCCATGAGATGGAAGCAATACATACGGATCTATCCAAGGCTAAGTCTGAACTCAGCCAAATCAGAGAGGAGCTCAGTCTCTGCAGCGCACAGAAGGAAAAAATAAGCTCACAGGTAATGATGTTTACTGACAAAACATTTCATTTCGACACTCTTGTAGACATACATCACCTGAGAGTTACTGGCATTTTGTAACTTATTTTGGCAGTTTGCAGTTAAATTTGTTTTTGTACAGTTTTGTGATCCCAATAAAACATTTTAGTCACATTTCACAATAATAAGGTTAATAAAGTCTGCTTTTTCTGTTTGCAATATGTCTGTTTTTTCTCACAGCTTGAAAGACTGAAAGCAGAGTCGGAGGAGGAAATTACAAGGCTGAGGAGAGATGCTGAAAGGAGCAAAGAGGAATCCCGGGAGCTTGCTTTGAAGGTTGAAATGGGCAGGTTGCAGGCTGTAGAGGAAGCCAAACAACAGACTCTCAGACTATTAGAGCAACTAGAGGAATTTCGGAAGAACAAGGAGGTGGAGGTGTGTTTAAATGATCATAAACATTGTACTTTGGTGACCTCATTTAGGATTAAGGGCCTTAATCCAACAACAACTAAGTATCTCTGAGCAGAACTCTGAGCACTGCCTTCACTCTGACTTTGCAAGTAATGTGAGAATGTGTATTTGAAGATGAATAAGTCATTATGTCACTATTTGTCTGTGTCATAAACTTCCCTTATTTTCAGCTGCAACAGTTGAATGCATCCCATTATGCAGAGTTGGGTGCAGCACAAAAAACAAATGTTGAACTACAGGACCGACTTCAGTCAATGACCTCAGAACTGCTGCAGCTAAAGAGCACTCTGATGGAAGTATCTACTGAGAGAAATGGACTAAAAGAACATTTAAGGTGCTTCATTCAATCTAAAACGGAACAGAACTAAAGCATTTAAAGCACTCTGTAGTCACTGTTTTGTGTGTGTGTGGTGAGGGGCATGTTGTTGTTTATTTTTCAGCCAAATGGGACAAGCTTTTGAGACACAGTCTGCTACATTGCAAAGCCTCAGAAATTACATCGGCCAGCTTGCACCAGAGAAAGGAGAGAGGGAACGATTAAATGAAGCTGTTGAGGTAGAGGCAATATATACAGTATTGATTGTAATGAGCATACTGCAAAGTAAATGCATGGGACTTTCAAATGTTCTTTTCACTAGAGTAAAGGAAGAACAGTAAAATATGAATGAGTTAATGTACAAATTATATAATTAATGCTAATTGTGTGTAATTTAATCTTGTCCATTTTGCAGAGGCTGAACAAAGAGAAAGCAGCTCTTCAGACAACTGCAGAGCTTTTGACAGTCAGGCTTAACTCTGTGAATGAGATACTCGTCCTCCAAGAAGAGAAAATGGTGAAAAAGGTGAGTGGGTTTTCTTGACTTTCTAAATTTACATAGCAAAACATGATACAAAACTGTGTTTAAGACATCTGGTGATCAGCAGCAGTCTAATGTGAAACCAGCAGATACCTATGATTTTGTGTTGTCTCTAAGGATGTTTGCGGACCACGTAAGGTAAGAAATGTCAAACTGAATGTACATCACAGACCACATTGAATAAGCCGGACTAGTGAAACACACCTTTCTTTCTGTGTATATACGTTTAACTACACATGTAATATCTGAGATATCTTAATGAGAAGAAAGGGCTATTTTTGTACATGATAAAGAAATGCTGCTGTAGTAGATTAAAGAAATCTGTCAGCACAACTCTTTGGGTTTAAATTGAAAGAAATAAAAGTGTAAAATTACAGAGAACTACACTTCTGTATCCGTCTTAAGTTAACTCAGTTGGGTGCTCACTTCACATATGCGTACACTGAGTAGCGCTGCAGGAGACTGAAATATGATAACAGTTGGTAGAGATAGGTAATTACAGTAAACCGCTTAGTTTGTTGTTGGAGGCTACATCCTCTGTGATGCTCCGTTATCACACAGTACTTTGGAAAGGTTTAGCCTATTTTAGATGTTGAGATTCTTACGTGTCATGGAATATCATCTGGGAGGCGTTTGGTCAGTCCCAGATTATTTACCTTGTTGCATGTGAAAGCAGCTTCAAACATGCAGTCAGAGTCTTATATCATGATTGGAACAAACTCCTAAAAGAGATGGTATGGTATGGCCTTTACGGAGCCATTTCTCAACATCACTGAGTCAGTCTGGCATTATATGAAGAGATGTGAGCAACAGGTCTTCAGTACACAAATGCATTTAGAAAATTGGTGCTGTTTTGGATGCAAATTATTATTTTTTTTCATTGGGCTCTTTGTAAAGTTGACAGATTTTAAAACCTGCTATATTGTCCATTGATAAGCATTGTCAGTTTACCTTTAGTACCCAGATCCTTTGTGCAGTACTACATTGTGGGAAAGAGAGAAGAAAACTCCTCATTTCAAGATGTAGTGCTTTAGAAAACATCAAGGCTAATTTGAAAACAATTATGCATGCTCATGTGGTGCGTGCACTGAAGTGTATGTGTGTATTTGTGTTTCCCATATATGTGTGTGTGTTTCCACAGACATCAATGGATCCACTTGTGGAGAAAGGATCCGAAGGCCTTCAAGTGCTTCAGCTGTGGAGAGAGAAAGTGTTCAAGTTGTGCGTCCAGCTTCGCTCAAAGGACATCGAGATAAGAGGAGAAAAGGAAAAACTGATTTCAAAAGTATGAAAACGGCTATTATTTTGCTATATCACACAGTACAGGTAATTCCAGCGTATTTAAAACTGTGTTCAATGTGGGACTGCAATGATGTGTGTTTTAGGTCAGATTTGCAGAGCAGCAGCTGCAGCAGGAGCAGCACAGAGCTAGCGTGCTCCAACACAGCCTACATGACAGGATCGCTGAGCTGGACCTCGAGAGGGTGGAAAAGGATGTTAGTACCAGGGCAACTGATGTGATTTACATGGCTGTCTGAAATTTTGATGATGCGTAATAAACTTCGGTCTGCCTAGGAAAGTGATAAATGCTCGTACATTTTTTACCACAGCAGATGATGCTGACTGCACCAAAACTTTGGTTCCCAGAGCCATTGAGGTTTAAAGGACAGCACCTGGGGAAAGACAATCTTAAAAACTAAGCACCGCATTAAAAACAGTAAAACAGATCTGTGAAAGATGCTCAGTTATATGTGGGAATGTTTTTCTTTCCAGGCACTGAAACAGGATTTGGCCAGTGTTCACAAGGAAAATGTTCAGTTGAAGTTACAGAGCCAGAAAGCAGAGGCTGAACTTAAAACCTTGACAGAGGCAGTGCAAAGGTAAAAAAAAAAATAGCAAAACTGAATTTCAGAGGATAAGGAAAGATAAGGAGACGTATTAGAAAAGTAGAAATAGAATTCAAGACAGACATATATTGGCTGTGCCTTACAGATTCTGTGAGGCGCTGGAAAGCAAGGTGGCAGAAGTGGAGGCAGCTAAAGCAAGGCTCAACACTTTTACCCAGAGACTGACTTTTGCTAAAAGACGAGTGGAGACAGTCCAAGGTACGTGTGTGTGTCTATATATATATATATATATATATATATATATATATATATATATATATATATATATATATATATATATATATATATATATATATATATATATATATATATATATGCATGCTGATGGGTTAATAGCATAGCTAGAAGAACATAAAGAATTTATATCGGGTTTTGTTTTTGCAGCTTTGGTCATGAGGAAGGCAGCCCTGCAGAAAGTTGAACAGGCCTGTAAACAGCCAGATAAGGATGCTGAAAGGTACAGTTTTTTTTTTTTCGTTTTTTTTTTTCAATGTGGGTGATTCTCTCTTTCACCTCTATTTCATCTCTTTCACGTTCTTTCTGGATCATAGACATACATTTTAGGCCAAGAGCCTTTATAAGCATCTTGTTCTTCCACTCACTTGCTCTTTTGGCTTTCTCACAAAAAGCTCATGTTCTAATATGTCAGGATGTTCTTGCATTAGTAGAAATAGTTGCTGCTTTCAAGCCTCATATGTGGTGAGATGAATGAAGGATCAAGAAAAGAAAATAAGTACGTGGAGGGTTCTGAGGTTAGATTTTTATGCTGGTATAGAGTGGCATACTGCATACTGATTTGATGGGACATATATAACAGGTGTCGCTAATGTGGTTGAAATAAGTGTTGTGAATAGCAGGTGTTGCTGTCTTATGCTGTCAGTGTATCTATACAAGATGATTATAATTCATGCAAAAAGTAACTTTCAGGCTGTTTAGCTTACTTTGTTATGCATCATGCAGAGCCTTCTCTACTTCTGCTTGTCTGTTTGCTGTACCATTTTATCTTTGTTGCCCTGCAGCATCAGAAACCTCCAGATAGAGCACAGTTTGGTGTGCGAAGAGAGAGACAGACTCACTCGAGAGCTCAAAAGAACCCCAGAGCTTATCGAGAACGCTCTCGCTGATCTGAAAGAGCAATGTGAGACCCCATATGGATCACAACACCCATTATATCGTCTGTTTGTCTGGTACATATCCACATTTCTGTAATGCATGTGTCTCCGCGCACTTTATACCCTCTGCAGATGAGAGTAAAGTTAGGCTACAGCAGCAGGAGCTGGAGCAGAGCTGGGTGGAGCTCGAGCAGGCTGTAGCTGGTAGAGAGGAGGCTGAGCAGAACCTGCAGCAGATCCAGGCCCAGCTGGAGGACACTAAGGTCACCCTGGAGAGAGTCCGCTGTGAGCTGCTCAGCCAGCAAGAGCAGAGTGAGCAGGGTGAGGCCGCTCGCTGTGCACCTTTCAGAAGGCCCTTCAGCTGAAAGCAGCTGTTCTCTGTGCCTAAAAGCTAACAATGCTGTGAGAGCGGTTAACCAAAAACAATAACGTTACAGACTGACCACGCACACAACACTGTGTTTTAGACTTTTATGTAGACTATAAAAATGTGCAAACATATACACTGAAACCTAATGCATCCCTGGAGTCACATAGAAGTATTGAACTCAGACACTCTCTGTATGTCAAACACAGTACTGAGGAGTGGTGCATTTGTTTCCCCTACCCTGCTTCAGCCCTGCAGGAAAGAGTGTCTGAGATTGAGGAGCGGTGTTCTGAGAAGCTGAGAGAAATGGAGGCTCAAGTCAGCACAGTCAGGAAAGAGCACACCAAAGCAGGTAGTAAGATTAACTGTATGCTGCCTCAGTACACTGCAGGTTTACATATGGCAATGAAGTCATATCCTTAATGCAGACTTTGCTCTAATATGATTGGAATTGTTTACACAGTATATAGCAGCATATCCCTGTGGCTTTTGAGGCGTCTGTGTCGTCTGTTGCAGTTATGACTTTGCGTGAGTTTGAGAGAGAGGCAGCAAAGAAACTGGAAGAGATGAAGCAAAGCCGAAATCCGGAGAGTGAAAACACAAGGAGGAAAGTCCAGCACAAACAACTGAAGGAGACAGTGAGGGACAAAAACCAACACTTGGTAAGATTTTATTATAGCAAAACACAGTCGTGGAGATTTTTGCTTCTGTGTCATTCGACCTGCATTTGTTCCAGGTCACAGTTGCTGATAGAGGGCTGATGAAGGAGCACCAGAGAGCTCAGGCGATGGCTCGGCAAAACTCTGCTGCTCAATGGAAACCTCGACAAAACGCTTCAGAATGGAGCTGTTCTGTAGGCGCACAAGTCCAACTACCTGCAGATGGTAAGAAATGTCTTAGTTTTGCATGTTTTTTTTTGAAGTCCCAGCATTTACACAGATGTGACAGAGCTGACCAATGACCTGTCTGCATCCTGTCAGAGACACTTCTGTGTGTTTTGGAGGAGCTCCATACTCTCAGTGCTGCAGTGGTAAACAGCTCTGAGGACTCTGCGGAGGAGGAAGGACAGAGTGACATTGTGGAACCATCCACCGGCAGTCTGCACAGCTGATACCTGAAGATGTGTCACTGCAGCCAGTAAACCCACCTTTAAATTCTAACTGTTGGCAGTGTTGATAACATACAGCTCCTGGAAATCATTTGTTTGAGCCAAACCACTTAAAATCAGACATGTCACATTTGAACTAAACAGATACTGTGTGTTACATGTAGAGTAATATAAATTTAAGGTTGTGTAATTCTTCGAGGATTCTGTGACAATGGTCCATTTTCTGAATAATCTAAATTTCTTGTCTTTGCAGTAAGATAATAAAATATATTTTTAAGTGAAATCTGTGGTGTTTGATTTTTCAAGTAAAATTAGATATACATGGAGACATTTTGACACGAGTTTCCAAGCCTTTTTGAGTCAGCCGTGAAGCTTAAGTTTATAAAGCAGCTGTTTATATAATTGGTGCATCAGCCATATTTTTTCTGATATGGATAACTGGAAAGATCTATAAGATTTTCACATTACAAAAAGTCAATATTTTCAATTCGAAGCTCCTTTATGGAGGTCCATTTTAAAATGGCTCTCAGTCATAGGACTGATGATGATAAACATCATGATGAGCCAGATAATTGTGCTATTTGTCATGTTGTCACGAGTGCTAATCAATTTTGTAGCAATACAAAGTTTCAAGCCTCTAGGTAAAAATACCTCATGGAAAACTGAGGGAGAGTGAAAATACTAATAATGTCTTGGCTTTTCTACTCTATTTTCCAAGATCATTGAAGACGTACGTTCCTGGAGAGGTGATTCATCATGGCAAGCAGAGGATGCATGCGTCAAACTTAAAATTTTAAGAAACTTAATAGTGGATGATTTGAAGTTGAGTCTTGCATTTATATCGAGGGCTCATAAAGCAATATATAAGACGTGAGAACATTTAAATTCTTTTATTTTAAGCCTTTGATACAAAAGTCTTTAATGTAATAAATAACCCACGAAGAAACCATAACATTACAGTTTAGAATCAGTATTAGTGGATACATTTAATCTTGGTCATAAGTTATGATTGCGATGCATACTTTAGCTCATATCACTTCATATCAGGAGCAGTGACATCCCACTATCAGGGCAATACTAATAATTCTGAACCATGTTAAACACAGGTGTAAGTTCTAACGCTTAACTCATGTCCACTACAACACCAGAAGAGGGCGATGTTGTCAAAGATGAGAGCAGCACATATGCTGTTTGGGGTTAAGCTTAAAACAAATTTAATTTCACTATGATAAGAAATATATCCAGAATAATTTAATGTTGTTTCTCAAAAGATTTCAAACAACATAAAGGATCTGGGTTAAAACATTTAGAATAAATATTGCAATATTGTTGCTTTTTCCCTTAAGCCTGGAAAAGAATTATTTTACTATTAGCAGCCTGGCTGAATATGTAATTATAGACAGGGGGGCAACTAAACAACACAGTGGGTGGCTAATAAATTAGGAAAGCACTGGAATACAAACAATAAATGAAATAAATTGAATAATAACAATAATTTAACAAGAAGCATAAACAAAGACTTTTCATGTTTGCAGAAATATCAACTGACATGAAAACAGTTTTTTTTTCTTTCCTAAAATCAGCTTCACTGATACTGGAAAGTGTTGCTGTGTGCTTGTGTATGAGAAATCCTGCATTTGCTTCTGAGGCTGATACTGTGCTGTCAGAGTGCACTGTGTCAAATCAGAGCATCTGCTGTCATTGGCCCTGCCTGTCATTAAGAGTCTGCGTCAAGGCTCAGTCCACTAGCTGTTTTTCTCAAGTGGAGTGTTGTTTCCATTGCTTGTACAGTTTTGCGTTTTCACTGGAATGGTAATGTTTTCTTATCAATAAATGATTTATGGCCTGTATTATTACTAAGCACTGTATTAAATATTTATAACATAACGCAAAGAAAGTGAGGGCTACCTTGGGACTGGGAAAAGATGCCGATGTTTGCACATGTAGGGTCAGAACAACATGCTGAAGTCCTACTGCTGTTGATATTTAGGGCACAAATATAGGGCACTGTGTGCAGCTCATTGCCTTACTCTGTTGCTGTCAGCTATTCAGGTTTTCTTTCAGCTAACCATAGCTAAACTTTGCATGTCTTAAATGTTGTGAAAACCTGCAGTTGCAAAGCCTATTACAATTTGTGAAGTGTCCCCAAAGTGGAGTCCTCTCGGGGACAGTCCTCATTCAAGTTTGCTACAGCCAGTGACTGGAATAACCCACAAAACTTTTTTCCACAGCATATTCTCTCAAGGACATTGTAGCACTTCCTTAAATATACTATTCAGACTATACCAGCATTTCTTGTTTAATACCTTTAAAGCATTAGAAACTACAAAAATATTCACGTCTTTATTCCTCTAGTGAAGAAAACAGTTTGCATTAAAAGGTGACAAACAAGCATGCCTGACACGAGGCCCTGGTTAATCTGCTTGCCTGATCTTTGAAAGGTTCTTGCAGGCCAGAGAGCGGAGCAAACTGGAAGCAGTGTCTGAGGCTGACGTGATTTAGTAAGTCAGGGGTGTCGCCCACCAGAACTGCATGCTCCATGAGCCTGGCTGATGGTTGTGCACTGCTGCGGAAGGCCAGGCTGCAAGTTAGAACCGCAGACATGGAGGAGCAGTGATGCAGGCAACGTGGGGCACTGTTCAGTGGGGGTTGCTGTGGACCGAACTCTTCAATTTTGTCATTACTACATCACTTTATGTCACTTTCCTGCAGTGATTTAAATGAAGCAGAATGTTGTTATTTTTTTTGCATCAGCATAATTTTGCTGTAGGCTGAGCTACAGACCTCTGAGACTAAAATCTATGATATAGTGAGAATATTCGTGCAGTCGGGGTTCTGACTGAGAGCATTAACCATTTCATACAAGTCTGAGCAGAAAAGCTCTGCAAAATAATGACACATTATTCAATCATTATTAGCTTGTCAGGCTTTATTTTCAGCTCTGCAGCTGAGTAATCTGTGATCTCTTATCGTTTCAGATCAAATTTAAAAACTACTTGAAGCCGCACTTTTTTCCCCCCTGTAGTTGCTTTTTGAAACAAATGGTAAACACGGCATCATCCGTGCATAAGTCACCACCTGTGCCAATCAGTCACCTTGTTTGGAGCTGTAATTGCAGTTCCCCTTTGGAGTGATCAGTGTAATACGGTACACACGGTGAGGCAGCAAAGCTGTTTACTCAATGCAGGAATGAAGTGAACAAATAAAAGGGACACTTTTCAACTTTTGTTATTATTAAGTGATTAACAAAGTGCTCTCAGCCTGTGCCTGTTTTCCTTTAAAACCATTTGAAAGGTGTGTCGTAGCACTTCACTCTGAGTGCAAACTAAGCTATTAAATAAGTATATGTCAGGAGTAACATCTACATGCTCCCAAAGATCATCCCGGGCCTGATAAATAAAAAAAGATATCAACTGAGCCGAGTCAAAACTCTAGAAATAATGGCTGCTTTGAAAGATCATAGATCCACTTGAAGAGAAACTGAAGAAAGGCTTAATCCCTCAGTTTAAACAGAAGCTCTTCTTTTACTTGTGGAGCTAGTTTGTCCCCAGTTCATCAGTCATCATTATCGTAACATCTCCGCGACTTAACAACAGCTGCCTCTTGTTTCGCCCTTTGATTTTAGCCTTAGATATGCTTATCGTATTCACAGAAAAAAGCCCTTAATGTGTTTCTAAAATGCATTTCAAAATCCATCACTTTCCCCCGTTTCTTTGAAAGTAGTGGTTACTGCCAACACTTCACAATGATAAAAATACAAAGAATGGCTCTCTGTTGAAAAAGATTGAATCAGTTTAGTCTGCGAACAGCGTCCACTGGCAGGACTTACATAAGCAGCAGAGAAGCAGCAGCACTTTCCACACATATTCACATTTTCTTTTCTGAGATTTCTAATTTAATGTTTCACTTAACTGGTCAAATGTTCACGTGTGTGTGCGTGTGCGTACTAATGTTCATTCCGCAGCATTAGAAATGATATAAACTATATAGAACATCAGTAGAAAAGACAGCCAAAGGGCAGAAAGTCAAATGTTAGCGATCTCCTTTAAAACATTAACTACATCAGAACAGCTGTTGTTGGGATCTCAATAGCAAAAAAATAAATAAATAAATGAGACAAGGGATGTGTGAGAAAACAGAACATCGATAATTAAAATTGCCAAGCTAATTTGTTTTGTTCTGTAAGTGCTTTGCCTGTGGGGTATTCAGTTAAAGATGTGGGAATGTTTAATCAAATTTCCATTAATATTCATCTGTGCGGCTGCACCTTAACTCCCTCTGGTTACCAGCATGTTGTTCAAATAAGGCCTCCTAATTACCAGATTTTAAGACTTTTATTTCATCCGTTCCTTCTTTTGTGAGCAATCTGTTCCATATTTTGATTCAGTTGGTGGTTTTTTTCTTCCAGCGGCACTTTGTCCGAGATAACAGCCATGTGACAGTTTAATAACGTACTCTGTAAAGCAATGGACAAACGGACTAGTGAAATGCACTCCTTTTTGGGTCCATATTATTATAATTTGTCATTATGTCGAGACAAAAAGAAACACTGAAGCAATTCCACCATCTGCAAACAAGAAATTGCTTTAAGTTCTGGACTTTAAGAAATGTGTCTCATGATTGCAGAGCACTGTGATTCATTCCTCTGCATAAAAACGTTGCTGTGGGCGTCCTGTCTCTCAACAAATATGCAAATGCTTGAGCTGATAAGAAGAAAAAAAAAAGGATGAGGGTATATAAGGTGGAATATAAACTCAAACTAACCTGAGAGGCGTCATTTTGAGATCATGTCTTTCCAAACATCCTATATTGCTTGCAAGTTTGCAGTCAAATCTTGGCAGCTGTTGTATTTTTACAGTGATCCTGGTTAAAGAGAACTTACGCATTTTATGGTATGACAGGCGCCAGGAGTAAAGTAACTATAATTTTTTAGTTTTAGGCCTAACCTGTGCAAACATGTGTTACACTGATTGCTGTGTCAGTTTGGAACAAATGAATCAATAAGCTGACAGACACCAAAGTGTTCTGATGATAAAAGATTGCCTTTTTTTTTTTCTAAAGGCCAGTTTTCTGGCATTTTATTGAAAGAATTGAAAAAGACTAGTAAAAATAGAGCAATAGATAAATTACTTGTTGCCCTAGTTACAACATTTGAATGGAAGAGCATGTCCAACACTGAACATCTGCACCTGACAGAGGGCTGGAGTGAATCCACAGCGTCCCTCTTCATCGTTACAATATTGCACATGACATTCCAGCACTGCAGGTCTTTGCAGCCAAAACTTAAACTGGCTCAAATAGATCCCTCAGCACACAGAGTGAGTCATTTGCTAAAATGAATAATTTACATTAGCAATTTTATTGAAAATGTATACAAAATTACTGAGTCATGCTCAATTTTGATTTACAAATTTCTAACACCATGAATTGAGACTGTAGCAAATGTATCCATGTGGTGCTCCTGACTATTCTGTGTCATCCGCTATACCTCTTAAATTGTCCTGTTTTTTTTTTTTCAGGCAAAGTCATATCAGGTCTTTATGTAAAGAGTTTCTCATTCCTGCTTATGCCTTTGTCACATCCTGTTAGAATTGTTATGATGCACTTTATGCTTGCATGACGCAGTCATCCTTAAGTCATCTTCAGTTTGATTGAAATTCTGCAACTAGGCTCCCAGCAATGTCTCCTTACTTTGGCATATATTGGATTTGTAGTGTTTAAACCTCCTGACACTGTCTCCAAGAAAATGTATGATTAATATAAATCTTCTTGACGGTTTATATTTTTATACAGTTTCAGGATTTGAAATTGAACACTGCAGCCAAGTTAAATCCATGTGGGTTAAATGCTTGTGCTACTTATATATGCATCATTTGCTTGATTTACCTTAGCACTATATGACTGAGCAGAAGTGCTCACATTCTGTAATTATCTGTGCAGTAAATTTGCCAGGTGGCATATATGCACTTTAGTTTCTTCATTAGGTCCATAAACACTGTGATTAACACTGTGTGTGCAGCATTTAGTATTTTATGGATGATGTGTGAATACTTTTAAGGATAGGGCCAAAATGTGTTTCATTCACTAATTCAGCTGTTTGCTGCAGGATTAAAAGGATGGTGGTGGAATAAGTAATTGATGACAATACAAAAATTTTGTGTCCAGAAGTTTTTACGTGGGCTCAGATCAATCCATAACCAGTGAATCCATGAGGTGTGTCCTTCTGTTTGTTGCCCCACCACTTTCTCAACTGGCTTTGGAGCGTGGACATCACGCTCGATTGTCTTTTTATGCTTTCCCAACCTGGAAGCAACATGAAGGAGCTCATGTATCGGATATTACCAAACGAAGGCGTCTAGCCTGGATAGCAGCCGTGAGACGAGCTGATATCAAGTTCTGTTACGTCTCCAGATATCAGTTGGTGTGCTCAAGACATTTTCATTCCGGTAAGTTCTAAATATGTTCACATCACACTTTATACAGTGGGGCAAAAAAGTATTTAGTCAGCCACCGATTGTGCAAGTTCCCCCACTTAAAATGATGACAGAGGTCAGTAATTTGCACCAGAGGTACACTTCAACTGTGAGAGACAGAATGTGAAAAAAAAAATCCATGAATCCACATGGTAGGATTTGTAAAGAATTTATTCGTAAATCAGGGTGGAAAATAAGTATTTGGTCAATAACAAAAATACAACTCAATACTTTGTAACATAACCTTTGTTGGCAATAACAGAGGTCAAACGTTTACTATAGGTCTTTACCAGGTTTGCACACACAGTAGCTGGTATTTTGGCCCATTCCTCCATGCAGATCTTCTCGAGAGCAGTGATGTTTTGGGGCTGTCGCCGAGCAACACGGACTTTCAACTCCCGCCACAGATTTTCTATGGGGTTGAGGTCTGGAGACTGGCTAGGCCACTCCAGGACTTTCAAATGCTTCTTACGGAGCCACTCCTTTGTTGCCCGGGCGGTGTGTTTTGGATCATTGTCATGTTGGAAGACCCAGCCTCGTTTCATCTTCAAAGTTCTCACTGATGGAAGGAGGTTTTGGCTCAAAATCTCACGATACATGGCCCCATTCATTCTGTCCTTAACACGGATCAGTCGTCCTGTCCCCTTGGCAGAAAAACAGCCCCATAGCATGATGTTTCCACCCCCATGCTTCACAGTAGGTATGGTGTTCTTGGGATGCAACTCAGTATTCTTCTTCCTCCGAACACGACGAGTTGAGTTTATACCGAAAAATTCTACTTTGGTTTCATCTGACCACATGACATTCTCCCAATCCTCTGCTGTATCATCCATGTGCTCTCTGGCAAACTTCAGACGGGCCTGGACATGCACTGGCTTCAGCAGCGGAACACGTCTGGCACTGCGGGATTTGATTGCCTGCCGTTGTAGTGTGTTACTGATGGTGACCTTTGTTACTTTGGTCCCAGCTCTCTGCAGGTCATTCACCAGGTCCCCCCGTGTGGTTCTGGGATCTTTGCTCACCGTTCTCATGATCATTTTGACCCCACGGGATGAGATCTTGCGTGGAGCCCCAGATCGTGGGAGATTATCAGTGGTCTTGTATGTCTTCCATTTTCTGATGATTGCTCCCACAGTTGATTTTTTCACACCAAGCTGCTTGTCTATTGTAGATTCACTCTTCCCAGTCTGGTGCAGGTCTACAATACTTTTCCTGGTGTCCTTCAAAAGCACTTTGGTCTTGGCCATGGCGGGGTTTGGAGTCTGACTGTTTGAGGCTGTGGACAGGTGTCTTTTATACAGATGATGAGTTCAAACAGGCGCCATTCATACAGGTAACGAGTGGGGGACAGAAAAGCTTCTTACAGAAGACGTTACAGGTCTGTGAGAGCCAGAGATTTTCCTTGTTTGAGGTGACCAAATACTTATTTTCCACCCTGATTTACGAATAAATTCTTTACAAATCCTACCATGTGAATTCATGGATTTTTTTTTCACATTCTGTCTCTCACAGTTGAAGTGTACCTCTGGTGCAAATTACTGACCTCTGTCATCATTTAAAGTGGGGGAACTTGCACAATCGGTGGCTGACTAAATACTTTTTTGCCCCACTGTAGCTGAATAATATCATCGTTGGTGGTCTCGGAAGTTATAGAATTTGCGATCAAACATAGAATGGAGTGACTTGATTGGTTGATGTAAAGACAATAAATGAAATGAGACAGGAAGGACACAAATTGGCGTTAATAATTTACCCGATTATCAATGTGTTAACTTGCATGTACTTTACAATTATGGGCATATAATATGATAACGATATTTTAGCAGTTAAATGATAAATGTGTAACATTAATTATGGTGGGGGGTGGAAAATGGCTATTTCACTCGGTGCACTCCAGCTGACTTACTTTGACGACGTACTCAGAGTTTGGCGGCTTGAAAATAGCCAAATCTTGCACCCAGCCATTTGTAAATTGGATGTGCGCCTCCAGTGACTTGTAATTACGAAACTGGTTCGCTGTGTAAGCGCTTACTCCACAAACAAGATACGTGAAGATATCGGGGTAGGACAGTGGCGGTAAGTCGTCTGGGTCTTTACTCCACTGCCGTATTTCAAATGGGTCCAGATTTGCGATGCACTCTATTTTTTTTCAAGTACCGCTGCTTCGCCTCTGGACGCAATCGGTCTCTATACCGTCCGTTTGCTTTTGAGCTGCTTTTAAGCATGTTTCTTGTCGTCGTCGTTTGTTTGATTCGTAGACCCCGAAAATGGAGCTGCGCTCCCACAATGCATTGCGGCGTGACGTCAACTCCAAAGCCCTATACTGGATAGATTACAGTAGAATACAGTACTTACTTTTGTCTTACAAAATAGCTCAAAAAGTTTTTTCTGCATGGTCAAATGCCTGCTTATAACGTGCAGGTCATTGAGGTCTTAAACGAGATCAAAACCTGCTGATGGTTCCTCCTTGAGAATAAAAACTTAAGGAGACTGCGCATTTGATGTTGAGACTTGTTTGTATAGGCTAGCTTTTAACTAGTGTTGTCTTTGTTGTGATTTAATATATTGTGAGTTATATTTTTTTTATTTGTTGAAGACTATTGTGAAGCAGTTACTGATTCTTATGTAGAAAGGTATTATATAAGTAAATTTTGCTTACTTACATTCTCTTTACCCTCACTTATACTTTGTCTTCTGTGCTAGCCGTGTGTTAGCATGTAGCCTAAAGCGCTACCCTGCCTTTGTAAAACTTCACAAAGCTGTTCCAGTAGCTGTAAACTCCTTTTCTTTGTTTAGGCACAGCTTCAGGTAACTTTTAAAGATGTAGTGCATGAACAACCAGTGATGTAAGTGAAATTGCTTTATTCTGATTGAAATTATGTTGTAGCCTAACAAAGTTTTTCAAATCAAAACTTGGGACAAATGTGAAATCAGCCTTAAAGAAAAAGAGGTTATAGATGATATTGTCAGTCTTTGCTTATGCCACCCTACTTGTGATCCTTTTGGATTAAACTGAGTGCTATTATAAGTAGAATTGTGGTTTGAGGTCCTGGAGAGAAAAACAAATAACTGGCACACTAATTCATAGCTCATATGAGCTTCTGCTCATAAATGCAGTTAATTTTAGGCTAAGAGATAAACCTTAGTGTTATATATATATTAGAACAGCAAAGATCTAATGTTCACTCGTATAGCGGTAACATGACAGACAGTATAATAAGGTGTGCCGTTTTGGGAGGCTCAGAGCATTTACTGAAAATCTAAGTCAAGCCATAAATCCCAGCATTTTACAGGAAATGCTATGGAAAGGAAACATGAAAGGCTTTATTGTGAGTTTTACAGCACTGAGCAATCCCTTTTTATCTCCTTACTTTCTTGGGAGCTTTCAGACAACTTATTGCAGTCCTGACCTTGGGTGCCATAATGCACAAGTACAATATCATCATTTCATATCAGGAATTTCAGAGGTATTACTTTTATTGTTTAGTTACACATGAAACTCCCTTGGAAGCCACTGTGCTCAGCAGGGTTTCTCCATTGTGGTCAGGGTTTTAATTTTGTTGCCTGTATTATTAATGTAAGTTAAAATATTCACTATATTCCTCCTGGTTTTTCTCTTTATCTACACTGTGATCCTGGCTAAATACTCACTTCTAATCAACCAGGAGAGCGACACGCCATTACATGGAAACTGCTTCCTCTTGATCCTTGACCAAGGATAAATGATAGCAGTAGATGCACAGCGAGCCGTTTGATTCTTAAGATGCTGTTTACATCTGGAGTTCTCCTTTTTAATTATCCAGTGCCAGCCCTCATCTATGTTATCTGCAAGGAAAATGAGGTCGTGTATATATCAAAGTGCTTCTGCTGCCGCGTATTCCTCCCAGCAGGCGTTTCCTCTAATGTCATCTTAAACGTGACATGCAGTCGTGCACGTGGCTGCAAAGTTTCACATCCAATTTCACAGGTTTCAACTCTGAGTAATGATGCTAAACCAGAGACTGTCACTATAATCAAGTGAAGTTTTCGATTCTTGAAACCATTAAACAAAACGAGTGAGGAGAAAACTTGGCTCTATATGTAATAAATGCTTTATAAATTATGTCCATTATAATAAACAGACTTTAAAAAGCAAAAGTGAGTGAGAGGTACATTTTTCAGTATATCTCTGGATCCTTTTGACAGTTACTCAGACTGAAGTTGAAATAATGACTCAGTAACTGACCCGTTTGATGACTTCATGAATGTGCTTGTCTGATGTGTCCAATTGTGGCTTTGTGCTCTCTGTTAACAGTGCTACTTATAACACTGGATATGCCCGTATTTAGGCCACTTCACTCCCTCAGGCTAACAACTTGTGTGCATAATTCTGTGGGTTATAACTCACAACTGCTATATATAAAACAAGGTTAAGTCCTGAAACTAATAGATTGGTATTGACAAGGGTCAAAAGGCGGCGTTCTGTGATATGTGTGGTGCGATTTTCTGAGTATTTTAGTCTGTTTCACAACAAACATGCAGTGACTAAAACAGCTCTGATGTCTGCATTTCCTGAAACTCTGAGTCAGTCTGGCTCTCTTTCACAGTGTACCTTTTGTCCCATCTTCCTCCCATCAACCCCAAGTGGTCGCAGCAGACGGCTCCCTGAGCCTGGTTCTGCTGGAGGTTGTTTCCTGTTAAAAGGGAGTTTTTCTTTCCTACTGTCACCAAGTGCTTGCTCATAGAGGGCCATCTGCATGTTTGGGGCTTTCTCTGTGTTATTGTAGGGTCTTTACTTGACATTATAAAGCAAGGTGGCTGTTTTCAAGGTGGCTGTTTTTGTGATTTGACGCTATATAAATAAACTTGAATTGATTTGAATTAAACTAACTAGCAGAGATTCAAGTTTTATCATAACGTCCTTGTTAGACTTTGAAAGTAATGTCAGATAAAAACACTGTGCTATTAATTTCATCCACCATATGGTCGACGCTTCATAAATGTCAGTTTTACGTAAACTCAGTGGGAAGTTCTGGAAAAGGGTTGCTGACATTTACACTCAATTGAATATTGCTGAAGAGGTTGTGCATCAGACAGCAAGCGGCGTGCTTCCTGAGCGGAGCTCATTTGCTCCGGTGGAAAGCGGGAAACATGCCCAAGGTGTACTGAAGATGCAGTGTAGTGATGGCCAGAAACCTCACCTAAATACTTACCCTTATTGAAATGCTGTCAGACGTTTGCCGGGGAAGTCCCGGGGAAATGGGGGAGGAACTGTAATCCTCTGTAAAGCCGGAGAATCAGTATACAGCTGTATGGACTGCAGACTCACACCGGCATGAGTTGTACCTTCAAACTAGCTCACTAAAAGCCAGATAGGAATAAACTGAAAGCATCTTCTTTATTGTAAATGGTTTTTGGTTTTGTTTTTATGTGACGCTTGTACTGCAGTTAAGTTTCTCTCTTTACTTAACCAGGAAAGGCTTTAAAAACATATTCTTATTTATGACAGCGTGGGCAAAAGGCAAAACCTCTGGAGAAAATGGTATGAGAGCTAAAAAAAGAAACATTAAAAGTCAAAAGAACAACAGCACACCCACTACTTACTAACACACAAATGGCATATGGGTATGTAACAGCACAGGTCATATTAATGTCCACAATAAATCTCTTGAATTCCTCCACCAGCTCAAATGATCAGTGAACAGACACATTTGTTTTGGGAACTTTCATCAAAATGAGGCGAGCAGGACTCAATAAATATTGCAATTCGTGTGTGATGATAGCCAGTTAACAGAGGAATAGAGCGGACCATTGATGACGTTTGATGGGAGCAAACGGAATAGCTGAGTCATAATAAAGAGCATCAAGCTTCTTGAAGGGCGCCCTTGCAAGCTGACCTATATATAACATCATCATTGACTAACATGGAGAGGAGGGGAACTTCACATGGCTGCTTATTCCTGCAGAGAAATGTGCACGTGTTAGACCTTGTTTGAGAGTCTCAAGCACTTTCTGCTGCAACAGCTACTGTTTGTGGTTTAGTCGGTAGTCACATCAGAAAGATACCTCGTATAGTGACTCACATTAGCACCTTTTTAATACATGAAATGGAAACAGCGTTCTGTCTCTGTCAGATTTTTATTAGAGTGCATATATCGGCTCATTTTAGAAATCCCATTAAGTCACTGAGGTTTAAATGGAACCAATTTAATGCTTCTTTATTATCTTGTCATGCTTTACTTTAGTGTGCCGTGTTTTCTGTAAAGAGCTGAGGGGAGGGCTCAAGAAAATATTAATAAATCATTAACATCCCTGACGAGGGCACCGAACCCAGCACACCAGTAATCTCTGCAGGATCCCTTACCCCGTTCATTCAACAGCATGAAGAATTAAGATTTGCACAACAAGCTGCCCTTTGTGCCCATCAGCTGGTGATAGACCAACACTTTGGACGGGTACGTGTTTTGCAAGAATTTCACTCAATCTGAGTTCATGCTTAAGTGGACTGAAACTAATTGCATAATTTTTCAAGTGGCAGTGAATGCATTTCTGCAAATGACAAACTAACACTGGCGCGTATCTGAAAAAAAAGGTCACGCTATACTGACAGTATATCTGTTTGTGAAACTGAACTTAATTATAGTGCAGTTGTTCTCGCTGCATCCTGTTAAAGATCGTAGTTGTATGCCAAGCATTAAATCACATCCAGATCAATAAGCACAGACACTGTTGCTTTTTTCTTTCTGTTTTTTTGCAGTGCTGGTTGTGCAGCAGTCTAACTAGGGAGCTTTAATGCTTTCTCCAGCCTTGGTGCACACATACACACACAGTATGTACACACATAGAACACATTCTGCTGCTCAGCTAATCCTAAGCCATTTAACTTTAATGTCTTTAAATAGATAAATGATTAAATGGAGTGAAGTTCAGGCAGAAGAGTTCAATAACTATTCCAATAGATTAAAATCACATCCATGCTGGGTGCTGTAGTGTGCAGGGCAGAAAGAAATTACACAGCACAGCATTGTAATATAAAACAAATGAAAGAAATCTGTAAAAGGCAGCTATTTAGTTGTTTACTGTGTGTTTTTAATATTTGGTAAAACCATAAATGCTGCAAACACTGATTTAGATGGTTGTGAACGGAGCTGTGATGTTCTAAATGAGAAACAGTAAAACAACAAAAAGAAGTAACATTGCGTTAGCAGAGTTAACTCCGAAGCAAGCACAACTGCTTTAGGAGAACTCTGTCTTCATTACTGGAGCATGTTTGAAATTAGCAGTGGGTTTGTTGACATCATTAAGTTTTAAGGGCAGTGATAACCCGGCTATGGCTGCAGGTTTCCCCCGCTGGTGCCGTGATACTGTTCTCCATTGTCAATAATTCCCATTTCTGTCATGGCTTATGCCGAGGCGGATGGTGAAGTAATTGGATGGGCCATGTTGAACCAACATACTGGGGCTCAAAACTCAAAGATCTGTCTAAACTGATGCTTTCTTTTCCCTCCCCCCTACTGTCTGTCTGAGATACAGGCAGTTTTAAAAGACAAAACTGGTGTGAATTAGATAAAATAAATATAGTATAATAGTTAAAGTTGCAGCATCTTATCATATTTTGTGTTGTGTGAGTCAGAGTCCTCCTAGCTAGTGCAGTATACTTTCTTCGAACTGACCAGCGTAAGACGGGCTGCCTGAATGCTTAATAATGAACATTAAACATGGAGCACAGACATTTCACCAGAAGAGATGGCCTTGTTGCATATCTCAGTAACGTGCACTCAATTGCAAAATGTAAATATGCTGATGCTAGTAGGACCTATTCCTGTGTGTCGGTGATGGATTAGACACACAGATGATTTTGGAGGGGAGAAAATATGAGCTACTTTATGCTTCTGTCACTGCCTTTTTCATTTAGATTTTATCTTAAGTGACCCTAATTTCAATCACCTCCCACAAATGATGCTGTTGCTTCTGCCTTGTTCCCCTTTGCATCAGCTGTTCACTTTCGCAGAAAAAAATGAGTGGGAATCCAAATCACTAACACAAGTAAGTCAATTAGGGTTCTAATATATAGCATTAGTTAGGTACCTTGGCAGCCGGTGATTAAACAGTGATAAATCAGAGCATTAGTGCCCACAGTTACTGTTCCTGCTCTCAAACACCTGCAGGGGACAGCCTCGGATTATGCTGCTATTGTGCTGGACTAATGCTGCATGCATACTCCCACACATGTGAACACAATAGGAAGGGATACCATAGATGGATAGATAGCGTGCTTATACATGGCCTGTATGCAGACACACACAGCACATGCACACATGCACAAGTCAGCAATATACTGGTGATCCATACAGACCGCATGTCAGTGTGTGCACACCTACACACACGCACACACACACCAAAGCCAGTAGACACTGCACCGCCTCACACACCAACTCTGCAGTGACGCGCGGAGGAAGACGGGAGGCCGCTCTTATTATAATTCAACGTCAGACCAAGTTTGATAAACGTCTACCCCCCACCCCAACCCCCCGACACCCCGGCTCCCCTCCCTCCCCATCTGTCTTTCCCTCCCCTCTTTCACTCTCCCTGGCCCATTTCAGTGGTCTTTATCCACAGTAGGGACCCGTAGATCCGCTTTCTCTCTCTCCCCCCCTCTCTCCTCCACCACCACCACCTCCATCTTTGAGATAAAACACTGGCTTTAGATTTCCAGCAGCAGCAGCAGCAGCAGCAGCAGCAGAGGGCTGGCGCTGCAGTTGCGCTGGCACAAATTCAACGTGGGTGCACACAGTGAGTGAGAGAGTGAGAGAGAAAGAGAGAGAGACCTGCCGCATCTTGTGGATTTCTTTGCGAACAAGCCCGTGTACATGGTTCTCCCTGTTTCTTTCTCTCTGTCACACACAGACCAGGAGCTGATTCCAGTTTTCGGAGAAAATGTGGCATCACACAATAGCGGCAGTCCTTTTTTTACTCAATTCTTTGGGGCACTCGCTGGCAGGCTTTCCAAACCAAATCAACATCGGTAAGTTCAATGGGATGCACTGACTACATATTCATTTTAAAAACATTTACCACAGTCTAAAATAGGACACCACTCTTTAAGTCTCAATTAGTCACTGCTTGAGGTTTTATTTTTGTTGTTGTTGTTTGTTTGTTTTTTGCTTAATTCGTTGCCAACTTCACTTCTTACCAACCCAAACTGGGATTTTGCGCGTCTTTGTGGGCGGTTTGTTAAAAAAATGAATTTATATAATTTTGTCAAAATGAGAATTATGGCGCATTATTTAGTGTGACAATGTATTACACATTTTTTTCTTGTTTTTTTTTTTCTTCCATTGAAATTAACTTACGTACGAGCCTCTGATATAATGCGATCACGCAGTCAGCCTGCCGTCCTTTTTAGTGGGATTCGAGATAGAGCAAACGCAGGGTTATGCATGCTGGGGATGGACTAATTAAAGCGCTGTCTTATGTGACATTTTGTTTCCCGTAGGCGGACTGTTCATGCGCTCCACAGTGCAGGAACACAGCGCCTTCAGGTTTGCTGTCCAGCTGTATAACACCAACCAGAATGTGACAGAGAAACCCTTCCACCTCAATTACAATGTTGACAACCTGGAGTCCTCCAACAGTTTCTCCGTCACACATGCCTGTGAGTAGTTCTGCACTGTACCACTGCCTTTCTCTGCACAAGAACAATAAGAAACATTCCTGTTTTAGTACTATTTTTTTTCTCAGGTTGGAATAAAAAGTGCTGCAAGTTCAAGGCTAAAAAAACCAAAACACGCAAACAGTCAAACACATGCGGAGTACATCAAATCATTTTTGCTCTAATAGTCTCGTTGATAGGCCATTCCAAAAAAAGGACACAGATGTTTATGAGCTGGAAATGGCGTATGAATAAACACAGACACCTGCCAAATGTCTGGCTTAATACTCAAACTCCTCAGTCATAGCATCCAAAATTCACCAGCTGGATTATGGAGCTTGATGGCCCGTAATTAGCCAAACGGATTTTTTTTAATTTTGTCATTCCAGAGAAGCTGATGAGCAGAACTTGGATGAATGTGCTCAAAAGTGCACAGGAAACCCCCCCCCCCCCCCCAAAAAAAAAAACACTGCCACCATGTTTGTTGGAGTATAGGATGAAAATTAAAATGTTGTGACTGTAAAACAAAAAGTTGTGGAATCAGACAAATAGAATTGAAAACACAAAAAAGATGAGATGTATTTACAAAGGTGAATAAGGAGACATCACTTTACAGGAGTTTAACAATGTTGACACATTCTCTGTTTATCCATGTGCAGGTATACCCCTTTGCAAACTCACCCATCCCACCCCATTAATGTTCAGGGGAGTTTGAATGTCACTTGTCCTTTTATAGCGGCTTTAAATATCACATTAGTGTGTACTAGCTTTATAGTGCTGCAGACTCTTCTATCTTCTCTAAATAGCCCACAGTATCAGCTATAACATTTGCTAATCCATGTAGTCATCTCTGCAAACATGATGCACTCAATAGTAAGCTGCAAAGTGTAAGAATGTCTCATATTTGGTCTACCAGTCCCTCAACTGCCATGTAGGGCACCGAGTTCTGTCTGGAGAATTAATTTGTTATCTTTTGTCTCACCAACTTTGCTTCACACATCACGGTTGAGGATCAGCTGCAGCTCTCCAAACTCTGTCAGCTGCCTTAGAGATGTCTGAGGAACCTAATAAAGTGAGAGTAGAGCTTAAAAAAAGAAAAGAAAAAGAAAGGGCACGAACACAACTACGTCCCAGGCTCTCAATCATATTAAATGCTGTTGAGGTCATGTGGTTGGTGGTGAGCGTTAGCAGCTCTCACCGACGACCAGATTGGAGCAGCCTTGAGGAGAAGCTGCAGGCGGATGCAGGTTTACACACATTCACACGCTCACACCTTGACACTGCCCGGTTTGACTACAACCTTGCACTGTCAACTGCTGAGCAATTACACTGAAGCAGCTGTGGGGTCAGTGCTCAGCTCAAGGGCACTTCAGCAGTCGCTGTGGAGGAAGAGATGAATATTACACCCTCGGCTTGTCCGGATCAGGGCTAAAGCACAAACTGCAAAGAGTTTGTCCACAGCCGCAACTGACTTTGACTAAATCTGAACCCATTGTTTTTGAAAGAAGCTTAAGGCTTTTCTTAAAGGATAAGAAGAAGAAGAAAGCTGATAATCAGGAGGATTAATTTCAGCCAGATAAGCTGATGCAAGCTTAGCTCAGTACTCTCTTGTTGAAAAAAGACCAGTTAGCAGCTCATTATGCAGACCAGCCAGGCCAGTTTGTGACTAAGGAATTTGCTTGAAAATGCACCAAACTACACAATTCTTATTATAGTAGTCTGGATTGCATAATGCCCCGCTTGCCTGGCAGGTGTCGATGTAGCAAATGAATGTGATGATTATGATTTGACACATTTCTATTTTGGCAAGAATTACACATTAGTCATAGCTGTGCTTTCCTACAGAAAGCCTTGTCAATTTTGATAATATTAGCAAGTGCTGATATGACTGAGATTTTAAATCTGCTCATTTCTTGTGATCCTTGAGACCGTCTACATAGTTCCCTCTTTAAATAAAACAATTGAAAGATAAAAAGGAACAGAGCAATTACTTTTTGCTTTCATCACTTGTTGTGTTTGCTTTGATTCTGAGTGGTTAAAAAAAAGCAGGACAACACTAGAGACCTCCATCTAGGTCAGTCTGTAACAACCATCGCAAATTCCTAATGGCAAATGTCTCTGTTATTGGCAGTGTGGATCAATAGGTGGAAATCCGTAGTCCAGCAATAGTGTGTGTGCCTGTTTGCTATCCAGTATGGAAAAATCAATTCTCACCAAGCGCTCTTTTTCCTTGTTTTTACCCTCCTCGCTAATATATGACTGATTTTCCAACTGTCCCGAATCGCACATTTGCTGCTTACATTGCAGATATGAAAGTTAACAAACAACAAAACTTGTAAACATCCAATGATCGATTGCAGCAAACAATTTCCAGCCATTGCAACTTGACTGAATTGATTCCAACAAAGAGAACCTCACTGTGCTGTTGTGTTTATTATCTCACCCAATTTGTGGCTGGAGTGAAGCTGCAGGATGTATTGATGTGACACCTTGCCGCAGGCCAGGACTGATTGTGTGCATAAATGCAGAAATGGGAAGGTTATATCCATTAAGACTGAGGTCAGGGCAGGGATAACAGACAGTGGAGACAGACCTGATAGCTTGGCTGGGTAATAAGAGGAGAGTTAAGCTAAATGAGTGTGGGGATTATACTTTCTGCATGTGGTGACAGGCAAGCATTTATTTAACGTTTAATCAATTGAAGTGTTTAGCCTTTCCCTAACTCGCAGTAATTAACACGAGTGTTAAATGCGTGTGAATGAAGAGACATTTCTGAGTGATCCGTAAAAAGCGCATTTTGTGCTTCTGCACCAACAGCATACATTTTTAAGACTGCATTGTTAAAAAAAACTTTGATTAAGCTGTCAATATTTCACTGTATTTCTTATTAGGAGTGTTTATTGTGGCTAGTTATCCTTCCTCTGCTATGACTCAACCAGTGTGATGCTGCTCAGACAGAGGCTAATGTAAGAGCACTTCAGTGTGTAGGCAATGTACAGTTCCACTAATGCGCCACAGACCAGTTCATGCAGCCAGATCTCCTCCTCCTCCTGCTCTTCTTTTTCTTCTGCATTGTTGATGCTGCAGTGAATACTTTGACTCACCAAATCCAAATTGGGATATTTTACTTTTGTAAACTGGTATTAACAATAAGCGTGATATTTAAAGAGCTAAATATTGATGTTGGGTTAATAATGCACACATAATATTGTATATGTCTCTGTAATTGCTCTCATTTCTCATTGACATGTTAAATCGAATTAATTTGCTAAATGTGAGTAATGACATTATAATCATTTCTTTTCAAATTTCATACAGATGTCGTGATAATATTGTTATCTTGAATTGTGTCTTAGATGTTTTTCCTTCCTACTGTGGCCAAGTGCTTGCTCACGGGGTGTCATCTGATTGTTGGGGCTTTCTCAGTATTATTGTTGGGTCATTACCTTACAATAGAAACTGCCTTGAGGCGACTGCTGTTGTAATGCGACACCATACAAATAAAACTGATTAGGACTGAGAATTAGAATTCTTTTAGCCACATTAATCATGTAGGGAAATACCATTAGTATTATTTCAATGTCTCAAGTGCATGTTTATTCATAAAATGCCTTAAAATGTTCACTTGTTTCTTTTTAGTTAACATGTTTGATTTTAAAATGTTTTTAAATAACATTTCAAGCACCAATGTTGCTATTTTTTACCCTGTCTACTTATGTAGATTATGCACTCTAACTTGATTGTTAAGGCAGGATCTATTTTTGAAACAAGTCAGACTTTGATCTACTTTCCAATTTAGAAGGCTATACCAGGAAGAGAACGTCAAATCACAGCAAACCTTATTCATTTATAGTAAAGTGAGAGTAGAGCTTAAAAAAAGAAAAGAAAAAGAAAGGGCACGAACACAACTACGTCCCAGGCTCTCAATCATATTAAATGCTGTTGAGGTCATGTGGTTGGTGGTGAGCGTTAGCAGCTCTCACCGACGACCAGATTGGAGCAGCCTTGAGGAGAAGCTGCAGGCGGATGCAGGTTTACACACATTCACACGCTCACACCTTGACACTGCCCGGTTTGACTACAACCTTGCACTGTCAACTGCTGAGCAATTACACTGAAGCAGCTGTGGGGTCAGTGCTCAGCTCAAGGGCACTTCAGCAGTCGCTGTGGAGGAAGAGATGAATATTACACCCTCGGCTAGTCCGGATCAGGGCTAAAGCAGGAAGAGAACGTCAAATCACAGCAAACCTTATTCATTTATAGTAATGACTGTTTTAGTTTAATTGAATTCAGCTTTTATATATTGTTTTATAGTAACTAGTAATCCATCCCTTATTTATTCCACTACTTGTTCCAACACACTCTGCACTCTCGCACTATAAATGTGCTGCACATGTTGTCAGTTTGGTCTGCTGTCTACTTTGTTCACTGATTGCAAAGAAACAGCCAGGCCAGTGTGTGTTCAAATACTTTGACAATAAAGCTGATTTTGATTCCTTATTTACATGACACCAAATCACAAGTCACTGCTTTATATAGTAATCCAACGATAGCCTGTGAGCAAGCACTTAGTGACAGCAGGAAAGAAGGACTCCCTCTAACAGGAAACAAACCTCAGCAGAACCAGGCTCAGGGAAGGGCTGTGACTGGTCAGTGGTAAGGGGAAAAATAAGAGAAAGAGGAGATCACAGTGAGACTGGACATGGGCATTTGGCATAGTTTTATTAGTCTATGTAACTGGGAGGAAAATATTTATATTGTTCTTTCTCTTTACTCAAAAACATCTTTAGAGTTTGAGCTCCATCAGGCTGTTTTTGTACCTGTGAAAGTACTTAATGGCTACATGCAGTTTGGTAAGATAAACATATTCAGATGATACTGTAGTGGGCGTCAGTAGCTCAGGAGGTAGAGCAGGCCATCTACTAATCAGAAGACTGGTGGTTTAATCCATGGCTACTCCAGTCTGCATGCCAAGTATCCTCAGGCAAATAATAAATATTATAAAGTTTGTATCTGTCTTGTTTGAAACTTGTATGAAAAGCATACAAGAGTGAAAACAGATATAAGATCCCTTGAAAAATTATATAATGAAACTTGTATGTTTTGGATACTTACTAAAACAATATATGAAAGTAATGAGAAAGTGGCCACTTTCATGTGTAAATCATATAAGTTTTTACTATTTCTTTTCCATATGGGAAGATACTAGCCCCAAGTTGCTCTCCAATGCATCCGTTGGAGTGTGAAAGTTAGATAGAATGCACTTAAGCATATAAAAAGTGCTTGGGTGAATGAGGGATGTTGTATAAAGTGTGTAGAAAAGAATCAGTCCACCTTAAATTCCCATTTACTATATAGTGCAGTTCATTTGAAATTTATATCCAAGTGTTTACTTGGAACGTTTCGCGACATTAAAAGCTGTTATTTAAAACATAGTAAAATGTATTAAATTGGCTTCATCTGTACCTGTAGAGACCTTGTATTTTCTTATACAGGATGAGGAGGGAGAGCAGGGGAGGAACAACAGCACACAACTTCTAGTGTTTATTTCGAATAGAAAGGATCACCTGGTGTGAAAGTCACCTTGTTCTAAGTTGGGTATGTGTTCTGAATGTTTATAATAGTAGGAGCTCTGCAATACAAGGGATAATTCACAGATGTGGGATCTATGCTTGTTTGACTTCTTTCCTGAAGTTTAAAGTTTGATGAAAAGATCAGTACTATTTTCATGTTTGTAGAGTAAAGCTTTGAGCTTGAGCTTAGCACGAACATTGTATATATATCTTGCTTTATTAATTCATAAAAAAAGTAAAAACAACACATTATGTGTTTTTTTTTTCTTGGCTAGACATGGAAACTTTCTGTAGATTTGTTATGTCCATGGAGCTGCAAGGCTACAAATGAAAACATATTTCAGTTTGGATCACTATAGGCAAAAGAAGATTGATATTTCTAAACACAGTTATTTATACTGGAACTGGGCAGGCATTGGTGACGACAGCTATGAGATTTAGTAAGTCAGAGAAAACAGAAATGGAGGAGCTGGGGTGGAGGTGGGTTGCAAAGCAGCTTGCAGACGTGGAACAATTGTGGGCAGATGGAAGCACCCGAATCGCCCTGCACTGGGTGTGCAGGGCAGTGCAGCATGCAGTGTGGTAATACATCATATGAAGGGGAATGAGCCTGACTCTTCAGCTTGTCTGATCTGATGCCATATTTGATTAATTAATTATTGAGCAGCATACCCGTGCTAAACCGAGCACAGCTAGCTGTGCCCCCCCCGCTTCCAATCTTTGTGTAGCTGAAGTTATCAGAGCATTATATGTTTTAAACATTTGGCACAAATCTTTTCTTTTCTTTTTTTAAGTTACTATAGCAAAACAAACGTGCTGCAATGTGAGCAAGCAATACAAAACAATCTTCATCATGACTCTGAGAACTCATTTAAACAGACAAGTCATGGATGATGCACGAGCATCAGAGACAGGGTTGTCAAATCATTTGGCCCAAGGGTGAGCGTGCTTCATGATAGTTACTATGTTAAGCCATACTCTGCATAGATATAATTAATGTTTATAGAAACAGGTTGTTTTTGTTTTTTTTTAAATATAGCAGTGAGGTCACTGATCCTCTGAGGACAAAGCATTCCACTCTTGGCTTCAAAGCTTCATTGTGAAATTCTGAATTCAATTATTAAAACTTCACCATGAAAAACACACTCACCACATTTGCTTACATATTTGGCCAGTCAGATGTTTGTGTCTGAAAGCTTTAAATGGAATCTCTCGGTTTGGGAGCCCTTGAACAAAAAAGAGACACTTAGCCAAAAGCATGTCCTTTTATCACGATGCACTGATAAAAATATCTGAGTTACTGCTACTGCAGCCAGAGTCCTGTCAGTTTGGATGACCTGTGCCAAGTTGACAAGTACTCATCGTCAGATTTGTCATGGCATTTTCATGCCATTTATAATGTCTTTAGGAAGATTTTATCTAACTAAAGAGGCATTTCAGGTGCATACAATATGGTTTTCTAAGCACTTTCACTCACATGAATAGTTTAAATCTTAGTTTAATAAGAGCTTTCAGGGTCCTTTGCTGTGGGGCAAGACATGAGTCATGGTCCATCATGCAGCACAAATGCATTAGGTTTCTATTGAACGAGGGAGTGCTAATGCTAAATAACTACAATAGAGGCATTTAAATATCAGTAGACTGAATGCATACCTGCCAATCATTTGAAAAGAGCAATAAGTATTCAGCCGAATGAGCTCGGCACGATCGTAAGAAATAATCTTATTTGTTGTTTTGCTCAAACTTAGTCAGTCGACCGTGGCCGGTCATAATGCTGCGAAATGGCAGAACAGTGCCGGATAGCTCTGGGGGCAAGCCACTGGAGATGTGCAGTTAGTCTTTCATCCTGTGCATCAGAATGTGCTTACATGTCAGCGCTGTAACACAGCGACGGTGATCACTACTGACAAGCTACAGTGACGCTGCAGCAGTTTGTTGCAGCCTTACACAACGTCCTTCAGCATGGCTACCTCTGAAATCTCTGCCGTTATTCGTTAAATGTTACCTGAAATTATTCAAGGACAACAAGCTGTGCGCGTCACAGAATAATGCACAAGAAAACCAAAGATGCCAGCGGGGCAGTGAATAATTTAGAGAAGCTGCTTTCATGAATTTGTTTAGTTGTATGAGCGTTCAGTCTTGAAGGTAAAGAGGGGAAAAAAATCATATCTTTTCTCCAGTGTTTAGAATTTGCGGCCCATTTGTTTTCTATTTATATTTGATAGATGAGCCTATTCTCAGTGCTTTCTATAGTGAAACATTTTTCACCTGATATTTCACAATACATTAGTTAGAGCTTGTAAATTGTGCATTTATAACTTCTTCACTCTACTTTTTTAAAACTGAGTATATTGCATTACTCTGTCTATTATAACTATGGTCTTTGGTGTTTTTGCAGCATTTGCAAAGGATGTGGAGGTGAAATACATTCAAGTATGTTCACATAATACTCCAGTAGCCACAATCCGTGTGTGTTTATTGCTGCTGCAAATTTCTTTCTGTCATGGTTTAGCATGTGGGCAATCTCCAGTTTTATTTCTCAGATTAGAGCTAATCCAACGAGTGTTGCCTGGCTCTTTGTGTATAATGAATACCTGCAGGGGGCTAACCCACTGGAAGAAAATGTGTGCCTTTATAAAGCTGTAATCTGTAGAAAAGAGGGAATTCCAGCCAACATTCAACAACACTGCCGGAGGAGAAACACCTACTCAGCCTTCAGTCTCTATCATGCCCTGTGCTTTCTCTGTGGTTGGTCAGCTGAGACAAATTGTGCAACAATGCAGACTGTAATGTGGATAAAAATATGATAAGCTTAAATGTCATAACATGGGAATCATTTAAAATGTGCACACTGTGAATTCAGCCCGACTTTCTTCATTATCAAACATTTACAATGATGTTTGGGGGTTTTTTTAGGTCAAAGTAAACTAGCAGGTCTACACAGTTTAAACAGTAAGAGTGCAGATTAGATCCTGCAAAGAAAGTTGTTATTAGAAAATATAACAAGCACAATGTTTGAATTATTTTTTAATACACTTACTGCAAAAAAGTTGTTTTTAAGCGCGTGGAGAGCATAAATTGCTGCTAATAACTGACATGCTAATGGCCTTGTGAGACCGTTGAGCTAAACGCTAACACCAGCATGCTACATACCCACAGTGACAATGTGGAAATGGAGTAGGTGAAATGTTTTCCACATTCAGTGATCATCTAGTAACCAGTGAGCGCTTGCTTTAGGTTTTTGGCAGCTGCTGTGAAATCGACTGCTAAAGCCCCAATCGCAGAGGCCTACAGATCAGTCAGTGACCCCTGGCAACCACTAATCGTCAGACAGCTAGAGAGTGGTTGCTGGCAGCTGTTAAGCTAAAATTGATAACAACGACATATACCAGTAGTTTGCATAGATAAGAGGTAAAGATAAACCTTTATTAGTCCCACACGTGGGAAATTTGTTGTGTCACAGCAGAAAGTGGACAGTGCAAAGTTACAGGAGCAAAAATTAAGAAAACAATGGAATAGGATAAGATAAAAAAGAATAACATACTATATACAATAGAATAAAATACTAAATTACACTTAGTGTTATTGCACATGTGCGGATGTGTGTGTTTGGTCAGCTACGAAGTCTTTGTTGTGGAGTCTGACTGCAGTAGGAAGGAAAGACCTGCGGAATCTCTCCGTCCCACATCGTGGGTGCCGCAGCCACTGAAGGAGCTGCTCAGTGCTGTCAGAGTCTCCTGCATGAGGTGGGAGATATTGTCCAACAGGGATGACAGCTTAGCCACTATTCTCCTGTCACTCACCACCTCTACTGGGTCCACAGCATCGAAGATATCAAAGACCTGGACCTGTCTGCAAACATTTGCAAACTACTCGCCAAATGGTAGCGCAACTGTGAAAAGTGCAATGCAGCCTAAAAATGGGGACGCTGTCGCTTGCAATAGTACAAGGTGCTGATTTAGTTTAAAGGTGAATGCTCACTGTTTCCATTTTGTGTCTCAGGCTCAGTTTGTGTTGCAGTTTCACCGCAGCTCGGCGTGTGAATGGGAAGTATTTGTACACAAGTTGGTGTCTACCGTGCAAACCCTGGGTTAACAATCCAAGATGACGACAGTGAATCTTTAAAACTTTTGATCTATACTGTAACTGTTGTGTATTTTAGACTTGTTAAATAAGCCATTCACACAGCACTGACAGGCTCTGTCCATGGACATGCTGCAGCGGTGTTTTTAACCACAAAAAAACAAGTATTTAATGTTTCGCTAGTGATGCATGAATGGCTCAAACTCGCTAAGAAGCAAAACATCGTGTTTTTCCTTGCTTATCTGACTTTATTACTGAAACACACTCAACTCGAGAGTGATGTCACTCTGACGTCCGAGATATCTGGAGCATGGCCTGTGTGCCCAAGGCCTTATCTTTTCATTTTTTAAATTGTAACATTTGCTAATTAGCACTGAGCTAAAGTATAACTGTCGCCAATAGATATTTGACCATAAGATGTTGGGGAAATTAATAATGACCAATGGTGATGAAACTTAGTGATCAAGTGATAACTTAGTTTCATCATGAGATGAGGTAGTTTGTAGCAAATTAATCATTATAGATTATTTATTTTTGATACAATAAATAACTCCATGAAATTGAAGATGCCATTATCGGCTTTAATAATGAAGTCATGAAGTTTGATTTACTACTTTATTTTTTTAGTTCCTTCTATTTATTTACTTTCCATTTCATTCTTCATTTATTTCTTTGCTTGTTTATCTTCTTTAATTTTCCATTTGATTTGTGAATATATTCTTTACTTAATGCATTTTTTCTGTACTTATGTTCATCATATCTTTTATAGACACAAAGGAGAAAACACAGTGAAATTAAATAATAAGCGATAAGTCTCAGTTGTAGTGAGATGTTGAGTGAGCCATGACAGTTTGTGAAATGCAGTCACCTCTCCTTTTCCTGCTTAGAGGAAAAGCCAGAGGACAAGCAAAGCCAATAGGACAGTCTGACTATAACTATAAATGTTTTTCATGACCATCTGTGAGCTACAGGATCAAAGTGCCGGGTGACTAACTTTCAGAAAGACATCATAGGCTTAGACACAATTATACTGAATTGTCATTAATAGAAATTCTCTTTAATTTTGCTGCCCTACTGTGTTGACAGAAAAGTGTTCTGACACAAACCTGCTGTTATTCAGGTGGAAATGCGATCCTAAAAGTGTAACTGCAAGTCTGTCTGCAACCCTCGCCTTTCATTTTCATACATAAAAGTCAAAACTGGATTGCAGGATTGGGCTTTCTGCTGTGCCCTTCACTATAACCTACATGCTCTAACAAAAATGCTTGAAGGATCAAGCTGTCCAAATAAAAAAAGAAAACAAAATCTTTTGATTTGCAGCATCCTGAAAGGTCAAATAACCATAATGGCTTTATAAAGGATAGCGCCACAAATCTAATCAAACATTCCTATTTTGTGCTTTAAAAGCAGACAGCTGTGGTTATGCAGTACGTGCTTACTGTTCTATAAAGGACTTCCAGTTTCTTGTAGCATTTGTGCCTTATGACCTTAAACATCTGTTGTCAGACTTGGCCTTTTATTTGACATGCTTCCACTTATGCTTCCAAACCTAGGCTGCTTTATTCCTTCCACTAGTACTGAGGAAAACTGAATTGCAGACTTTTCACATCTTGCCGTTGAAGCGTCTAAAAATAGAGTTCTTTTTTTGAGCCTGTGCACAACAGCACATGAATTGTTAGACATGTTAGACTGGGGTATTAATTGGGAAAAAAAATATAGACTGCATTTCACACGGTTGTTGTAATTATAGGATTTTTGACATCATGTGCTGCAAAAAAATACTGTTGATGAATGTTTTCAACTCGCAGCTCAGATACAAGCATACTGAAATAAAGCATCTACAGAATATTATAATTACTCTGTATAGATAGTGATTCTACCTCTTCAGCCTCTACTGATAAGTGCATGCATAGTGGGCTTAAACCACTTTATGACCACATTAACGGCTTTTACCGGTAGTTTTGCATCATATACGTCATCAGATATAAATATTCAAGATAAATCTGTTTGCGTCCTGTCCAGCTAAAACATCCACAGATGCTGCCAGGATGCACATTACCTAGAATAACAGAAAGACATGCTAGCTATTTACTCTTCAGCTTAGCGTCCAGCTTGTTTCCATTAGGAAACAATGCATTCACTGATGCATACTGCTAACAAAACAAAGGGAACACTCACAATATAAAACCAAGCTTGTTAAACTTCAGGGATATCAATCTATCCAGTTAGGAAACATAAACCCTTGTGGGTCCATTTTACCCGCTTTGGTGCAAATGAAAGTGACAACAAGTGCACTGGAGAGGCAACAACAAGAGAACCTCCCCGCAGAAGGGAATGGTTTAGTAGGAGGTGGTCACAAACCACTGCACTCCCCTTAACCTGCCTGAGTGATTTTTCCAGTTTTGCTTTTTTTCAGTGTCCTATAAGAGGGTACCTGCAGTCGATTCAGATTACACAGGTTGTCCAACTCCTCCAGAAATGCACATCCAAACCTCTGTTACAGAAAGATCTGCTGCATCTCTCAGCGCAGTCTCAAAAACACAAAGAACATACCAGAAGATGGGGCATTGCATGAACAGAACTGGAAGGGCATCAACCCGGCAACATGACGGGTATCTGTTTCCTTGTCCCAGGGAAAACAGGAGGATCACTGGCAGAGCACTACAGCATTACCTCCAGTTGGCTACTGATGTCCATATTTTGATTAGATTTCCCTAGAAAGCCAGACATCCTTTAGTGGGAACTTTGCTCGCAGCTCATCTGGCATTTTTTCTGAGAACACAAGAACTGGCAGGAACACCACTGGCACCTCATTTTCTTTATAGGTGAAGATTTCTACTTTTCTAACATGTAGGAGGTTCAGAGGGTCTGGAGATGCTGTGGTGAACGTCATGCTGCCCTCAACATTATCCAACATGACTGGTTGGGTGGTGGTCTTTGGGCACACTCAGACCTCCAAGTGCTAGTCGAAAATATCCTAACTGCTGTTAGATACTGTGATGAAATCCTCCGACCGTTTGTCAGACCTTATGCTGGTGCAGTGGACTCTGGGTTGCTCCTGATGGAGGACAATTTCCGGCTTCATGTGAACAGTGTGTAGACAGCTCTTGAACAATGAAGATCATTGACTGTCTGTAATGTTCCTTAGAACAGAATCCAATTGAGATCCTCTGTAATGTTATGTATCAGTATAAAAGACACTGACAAATAGCACCATACGCTGCCCAGAAGCGAACTCAACTCATAATCCAAATTTGAGAAGGGATCCCCTAAGACACCATCAACTGTCTCATCAGGCGTGTGCCCAGATGTTATCTGGAACGCACACAGACTCAGAGGTCAGCCTGTGATTTTTTTTTTTTACTTTGACTTTTGGTGTGATTTTCAATCCAGCTCTCAAAGTAATGATGTTCATGGTTTCAAGCCCTTGATGATCTTCTGGCATTTCCTGTTACACCACCTGAGTTGGTGAATATGTTCAGAGTTTCTAGTTTCTCTTTGACCCTGTCCTTTACAAGCTGGCACAGCTGCATGTTGTATTTTGTTCACTGGCTTCTTCATTTAGTGAACATGTGACCCTGTGTCAGCGCAGAACAGGTATCCCCATGTGGCATAAACCAATGTGACTTCCCTCACGTCCCTGTGTAAAACAATCTGAAGCCCTCCTGCTTTCCTCTGCTCTTGCAGACGCAGCTCTTTGGCAGTGGAAAAATAACTTCCTGCCAGGCAGAAGTAAACACATTAAGAGGTTATTTAATATTGTCACAAAAAATAAAACTGTTGTCCTGACTTTGTTCACATGCAGCACCCAATCCTCTCAAACCTCACAGCTCTGAACAGTGAAGCTCAACTCCTCATCGCAGCACGAGTTATCCACTGTTTATTTCTTCATTCTTACTGTGTTATGCGCATAAAGTTCAATTTCCTTAATGCGTCTGCTGTTCGCTTCTCAGGCGAGGACAGCAGCTCACCTCTATTTCCATTCTGAGATAGAGCTATAAGAATCCAGTTTAAAGGCTCAGATCTGCTGTGCACATACAGGTTCATCCCACCAACAGCAATTTTGATGATGGACTCAGACTAAAAAAAAAGAAAAAGAGAAGACATGTGACGGTGTTGGTGTTACTGGAGCTGCTGTGTGTACCTCTTAAGCTTGAAAAGGTGAAGAGAATTAGAGGGTGAGGGGTAAAAGAGAGAGAGGCAGCAGTGAGAGACAGATGTGGGTGTTTGTTAGGTGATGAATAAGATGAGAGTCGACAAAGGGTGAAGAGAGCTGAATTTCTCCAGCTGGATATTAATCATGGATGGAAGGCCTGTGTTAGTATTCTGAACAGAAACGCACAGAGCAGTAAAATAGCTTCACTTCACCACTGTAATAAAGTCAATGATGCGTAACTTCATTTCTGACCGTGATCAGGGGAATTTACTGTAGTTGGCTGGTGTTTACAGCTTCATGAGCCCAAATATATGATTTCATTAGTCCTTTGGGAGAACAGACTGTCCGTTTAACCTTGACAATCAAAAGATAATGCAGTCATTTTGCCAATAGGATCGGATGATTTTCGATGAGCTGAGGGGTGTTTATTTATGGCAGTGTGCTATTTTGCATGAATAACACGAGCTGGATGTTGCTGTGAATCTGTAATTTGAGGTGAAGCATGCTGATTTTAAAAGGAATCGATCTTTTCTGACATTTTTTCTGGCTTTTTTTTGCTTAAATGTTTGAGTGCAGCAGCCCCTTGATTATATAACAGGTGCACTGTGGCCATCCAAGACGCACACAGGCTGATCTGATGATAAAATGAGAGAGGGAGAGATGACTGAACCGAATCATCAACTATGTGTGGGTGACGGAATGGCTGTCTTAATGGAAAAGTCAAACGAACAGAAGCAAATGGTGAAAACATCCAGCAAATAACACATGAAATCGCAGATCTGTGAAATTATTTTACTCTGACTGCAATCATAAAAACTTAAAACTTAAAAACTCTTTTTTTTATTTGACCAATCATTTCTAGACTTTAACTCCTAGTTTAGACTATATGTAGTTTTTCAACATTCCCTCAAAATCCACTCACACATAAAAGTAACAATGGTAGAAAAGTACACGTGTAAAATTGTTTTATGAAGCTTTTGACTTTATATGCATTTATATTTGCTTTTGCATGTGCTGCATTTCTTGGTGCATTAAGCAGAGCATACAGTCTAAGGTCATGCATGCGCATTCTCGTGTGCCCGACAACGTAAACAGGACTTTCTCATGAGTAAAACACTACTGAAGGATAAAAACGCCCGTTTTCCATCAGTGATTCGTGAGTCACGATGATTTAATGCATGAATTAATGCAATGTGCATCCTGAATCCTGACGAGTGGAATAGGCCACCAGCTGTTTCTTTGCAATAAATTATGCTTAATTTCAGAAGAAGCACAAATTATTTTTTATTTATACAATTTGCTAATGAGATTTGCTATTATTTATATTTTGTTATGATTTCTTGAGCCTGTGCCGTGCATGTGTGTAATCAAAGTAATCAAAGTTTCTATCAATAAATCAAATGCTTCTTGTTGGTTGAAAACATGCACTAAACACTTCCTCATCTAAACCAATCAGATTGTGTGTGCCCACGTATAACCATCTTACGTGACCTCTGTTGCAGAGGTTGTTGCTATATATGGTTGTTGGCCTTGTCCACAGGCATATTTTAGATGGGAGCTGGACCTCAAGATATGCATGTGTATTTAAGCATTTGACAGTGAAATCTGACTAGTGGAAGTCTGCTGTGGGGCAGAGCAAGCTGCCCAGTAAGAACAAATAGGGTGCTCACTGGGAGGGAGGCCTTAAAGAGACAGACAGAGGCTGAATGCAGGGGTTGACAGGGAAATATGCACAGTCGGTTTCCTTTAGATGTCTTGTTTTTGATGCAAATTACTGAACAATATGTATGTGACTTGATTTTCTATTTAAAGAATAACCTCTTTGTTCCTTCATTTTGTACAGAAACTCAAAATGAAATAAGAGAAATTTACACTTTATTGATAATACTCTATTCTGTAACTGTAATGCTAAAATCCAAACATTTCTAGCCTCATTTAATACTTATTAGTGTTTCTGTGCGGCTTCACTGAGCAGCGTTGTGACCTGTGCGGAGCAGAGGGTCAGAAATATCAGAGCAGGTCTGCTGCACTGACCAACATTTCCTTCAGTCATTACTAATATTAGGATGGCTGTCATGCCTCTGATTTAATCCTCCTTGGTGGCACTGAACCAGTTTATTATACACAAATAAAATGAAATACTTAACACCTTGTAAGTGTGTTTAGTGTTTGTGGCCGCGGCTCATTTCCATAGGCCCACAGATGGCAACAGATAGGCCTTGTTGTAAATCTTTTATACAGCGGCAGCACAGCCCAGCGCTCGAACATTTGGATGCTCATGTGTCAGGATATTTGTCCATTAAGAGCTGTGGCCAGTGCACTGACTTCCCCATTATTTCTAGTTGATTACCCAAGCAGTTGCATTTACAGCAAGGATAAGTGAAGGGCACCGGGCAGCAGAGCATTGCCATAGGGAGCAGGCATCCCGCGTGAGGCCCATTTATTCAGATAGCCGCTGCTTCACTTGCAAGATTAACAGCATAAAGAATTCCCTCTCATCTCAACCTTACATTGAATTTTTTTTTTTTATTTCTGCACAGGGACTCAGCAGCTTTAACTTTCAGTATGTCACAGCGATTATTGACATCTCTTCTGAAATTAGGAGGAACTTGGCATAAATCTTTGTTTGAGTCCATGACCTGAACCTGTTCTTTGTCCTTTGCACTAGTCTGCTCCCAGTTCTCCCGAGGAGTTTACGCCATCTTCGGCTTCTACGACAGGAAGTCCATGAACACGCTGACCTCCTTCTGCGGGGCACTGCACACCTCCTTCATTACTCCCAGCTTTCCCATCGACGCCGACGTGCAGTTTGTCATCCAGATGAGGCCCAGTTTGCGAGGAGCTGTTCTCAGCCTGCTGGACCATTACAAGTGGGAGAAGTTCGTCTACCTTTACGACACTGACAGAGGTGAGAGCGGTTATGGTCGGGAAAGCATGCTTGTGTACACCTTTGCAAATGCCACAAGCTTCAGCAACGTTTAGGAGTAGAACGTCTCACTGCAGGAGAAAGTGGATTAAGTTGTCGCCATCCCTGCTCAGGCAAACACGTTATTATACAGGCTATAAGATTTGTCTTTAATATGTAAATCCCTTATCCCCAATCCTCATTCTAAGTGGTTTGATACATTTTAATCTTTGTCAGTAATGATCTCAAATTGCTTCAGTGTGCGGCTGAATCCTGCTCACAGAGGCGCTCAATAGTTTCTTGCTTCCGAGAAATGAGTCATTCACAGGTGCTGCTGATTCTGCTGCAGTACTATGACTGCAGCCGCCCGAGTCTCTAATCCTAGGCACTCGCTGATTATCATTTAGCTCTAATTGGATTATTTAAAGACGGAGCACAACACCCTCCAACTTCTGCATGTGTTTTATGCCCTCTCGCTCCCCTCATGTGGGCCAACTATTTGCAGACTTGGGTCCCCCGAGAGGTAGCATGCAGTCACAATCTGTCTGTACAAACTGGACCATAAACTGATCGCAGACTTGCTGTCACAGTAAAGCTACAGAGCACAGTGTCAAGTCAAACGTATTTTCAAATCGTCCGTTGCAAATAAATTAGAAGATGCAAGAGATGCCGTTTTCCGGCTTCAGTGTCTGCTCTTAAATGTGCCAAACTGTTCAAGAGCTGTGCATCCAAGTATTTTTAAACTGACACAGAGAATTTCTAGGACAGGAGTGCACTCCTTTTTCGCTTCCCCCTGCCTCACGTTTATATATTTCCAGCTCAGGTGTCTGATCCACCGCTCGGTGATGAATCTGATCGCAGAAGCTGATGGTTGTCCAATCATCAGCTTCTGCGACGATTGTGGATGAGAAAAAAGTGATTAATGAGTTTGTAACCTCTCCATGGCAAAATCAACCTTCTCAGAACTGTATCCCAATTTGGCCTTTAGAGCTCCGCTTGACTTTGTTGGCCTCTTTCACCTGCTGTGCTGAGGCTGATGGGCCACCATCTGTAATACTTTGCTCATTTCCACAGCACCACACAGTGTAAACACTACAGTTTAGGATGGATTTCCACAAGCTGCACAGCTTGTGTTTGTTGAGAGACTAGTTAGCCATCCTATTTTGGCTCGAGGTCCCATCCTGCTCTTCCCATCAAGGCTGTGGAGCAATATAGCCACCACTCATCCAAATGTCACTTTAATCTTCATTATAAAAAGAGGGCCTCTATTTAGGGCCCTAAGAGGGATTGGCAGGGGGCACTCAAGAGATGCTTGTGTGAATAGCTTTGGATGGTTTGTGGGGCAATATGACAGTAATATGCTGCAGAGGCATTTTACAGTGATATATGTTATGTCTGTTAACAAGACACAGCCTTTTATTAGAGCAAAAGCAAAGGCATCTTAGGGGCAGCTATAAATGGGGAATGTCTTTTAAATTAGATTTTCCCCACAGCTCAGATCAAGCACTTTATTTAATCACTTTAAGCATAATTATGAAGAAATACAAGACATTTTTTCACACAGTTTCTCCCCACCTGGAATTTTTGTACTTATTGGACAACCACCATAAATAACGGTGAATATAAGAGTTGTATGGACAAATGTAAGACAGTTGGATGTATGTTGGCAACTATTTGTTTTCTAAGAGATCATGTTTTTCTGCCTTTTTGGTTCTTTAAAAAGCGACTGTAGTACTCACCAGCCTCAAATTAATTACATTTATGCTTCTGGACCCACATGCAGAAATAATATAGCAACATGATGTATATGAAGTTAGTAGGTTTCACCTTAAAACAGATCAAGCATATCTTGCACACATAGAATTTTATGTCCTTGTGAAACTTTTTCATGACTGTTGCAGTGGTTGTAGAGTGGCTTGGATAAAACTAGTAGCAGACCCTAGGGTAAAGTCCTTGAACTGGCAGGATTTATATGGGGCACACCTTAACAGCCTCAAGTCAACTTACAAATTGGAGCCATTAAAACAGTGCTGGGATGTTCTATTAGCCTCTCAAAATTGTTGCTCCTGTCTATGGTAAGTGAATATTAATAATATTAATGAATGGTGTAGCCCTGCCCTGTGTATACTTGTCTGACTGTTTAAACATTTCATAATAAAAAAGCCAGCTATTTTTTTGAAAAGAAGTGTATTTGGGGTAAAATTATTAGACTTATATTCTATACACGTGACCGAATTTTAGATTTTGTTGTGTTCCTTTGTTAATTTGGTCATACAGTCTTTGCTGTCTCTTTTTGTGTAATTTTTAATTAAAAAAAAACAGAAAGAAACTTTTTTTATTACCAACTTAGCTCAACACGGGGTACCTCATCCACTCGGCTAGGCTAACTTTGGAGACCTTTGGAGGACAACCCTGCTAACTGTAATGTTCAGTCCTGTCTCCATAAACTGCTTGTGTACTATTATAATGAGTTCTTCTATGTTTGGTGAATTATGCTTATAGTTTGGTTGCTAAAGTTTTTTTTTTATTAAACTTCATGTCAGATTGATAAAGCTTCGACACCATCAGTGCAGCCTCTGTGCTAGCAAGGAAACTGTAGCTATTTTTAGCTTGATGCTATTGTTCAAATGATGAGCTGTGCAGAGAAAATTCAAGGTTTTCTCACCTGCCGAGAATTGAGTCACTCTTCACGTCTGCATGACCAGTTTCCTGTTGGGACAACTTTGAACAGGCTAAAATAAGAATGCACAAACATTTATCAGTAGCAATTATATTAAAAGAAAAAAACTTATTGTGAAACTGGCTGCAGACCCAAGGTGGTGCTGCTTTTGGTTCTTAGTCAGTCAATTTTCTCTATTTCGAACACAAATTGACATGAGTACTATTTTTGTGTGTCTACTATGCAAAAATACTTCAACAACTGACCTCCATCCTGGTTGCATAATCTCAGATTAGTAATGGGACCAAGCCTCTAGTCATGAAGACACCTTTTGCCTGCAGTCAGGATTGGGACTTCATATGTAGTGTGCAGTTGTTAGCCATTGCTACAGCTTTTCCTTCTAATCTTCTAATGCATACTTTGTTGGTGAGTTAAGTGAGTTTTTACCCCCCCCCAAAAAAAAGTCATTTTGATTGAGCTAATAGATTTAATAATAATTTAAGCATTTCATACCAAAACTAGTCTTTCTTGATCAACTTGATTATCGAATGCAAAAAGAGCATACATTTGTTAAAAGTAGATTTGCTGGGGTTTTTTTTAAATCATTGCAGCCCGAGGGCATAACTACTCATCAAAGCTATATCTGTATGATGGGATTTTAAATGTAACAGAAAATAAAAATGCCCAGGGAAACCACTCACTGTAGCCATTCATAATATATTAAAATTTCAAATTTTGAAAGCTATTAATATCAAATAGGTTCGGCTTCACTTTCATGTTGGAGATGCCTTCCTGTGACAGCAGTGCTGTGCTGATCTAAACTAGTTTAACTGACATATGCACAATAAGTCTAAACCACGAGTGGAGTCTCTCTTTATTTATTTATTTATTTTACTGGCATCTCTTACTGTTTCATGCAACCCACGTCTCCTTCGATGAAGTGATTTCTTCATAAACTGAACTGATACAAAAGGAGAAGTGCAGCAAGCCTCGCAGCACCAGGAGGAGCACAACAAAGCGGAAAACAGACTACACACTTTTATGCACACGAGTCATTACGTACAAGTTTATTTGCTACAGTGCAGCATCACCTATTTATCCTGGATGTACTGGCTCTGAATTGTCCTCATTAAATAGACTAATGGCTGCTGGCAAGCAAAGACCTTTTGAACTGATGAACATCTGGATGTTACCAACTGGGCGCAGAGAGAAGCTCCTCACCAGGTTTTCTCATGTTTGGCTTATTTACAATAAATTGCATATTCATCATAAAGCGCAATATGTCGTTCATGCCAGTTAAAAAGAGTTGCTGGGTGGTGTTTGTCAAAGTTATTACACTTTACAAAATTTGTATAATGTGCTGATGAGCCAAAAATTTATTACTACGAAAATATCAGCTATAAAATGTGTTTCTAATAGCTGATTTTAAGTCAGAGGAATCTTTGTTTTGCTGTCTAAATGCCTTAAGCAGCAGTTTTTGTAATGGTCCCAACTGTTTAGCTCTAAGAAGACATTAGATAATGTCAGCAGAGATACAGTTCAACTTTGATTGTTAAATATAAGATATAAAAAATATTTAAAAACCACATAAACAATACAAATACATAAAAACATATCCAAAGGCCATAATGCATCACAGAAAGGCTTTCAGAAATAAAGATGGCGATGGGTTCTCAATCTGTAAAAGGCTGCACTGATAAATAGTTTAATAACTTAAAAATAACTTTACTTTATATCCGACTGCACAATGTATAAAAATAGGATACGCAAAGCCATTAAATTATTCAGAGACTCTTTATATGCAAGGGAGAAGGCCAGAAATTAGGAAAGCCTGCATTAAAAACAGACTCTGTATTGGTGACTGTACTGAAAATCACTTTCAAGAATCGGTAAACACAGTTCTTCACTGCATCGAAAAATGGAAGAGTCTTCTTCTCATTGGAAAAACAAAAATCCATAAGCAACAATTAGAAAGGCTTCCACTCTCTCTGGGCCTGAGGTCATTTAAAATCGACCGAAGCAAAGTAGAAAACTTTTTTTTTGACCAACCAAAATTTGAAATTCTTTTTGGAACTCATGAGCACACGAGGTAATAGAGAAATCACACTGTCCAGCTATTAGTGCCAGTCCTAAAGCCAGGCTCTGTGACGGTAAAGGGGTGCATTAGTGCACATGGAATGGATAAATTGCACATCCGCGAAGGCACCTAATCCATTTCAGTTAGATACAGGGTGTAGCTGATCTACTGTATTTCCATTTTTATGTATTCCGCAGCCTGTGATATTGTTTTGGAATCACTGATCCTGAAACAGACGTAACCAAATAAGGTACCTCAGAACTGTAATTAAGTACAGTGCTTCAGTAAAGGTACCTGTATGAGATCTGACTGTGCAATCTAATGCTCATTGTTGACTATCATTCTCTTGATTCATGAACTCTACATAATGCAAACTGGATCTTAATTTCCTTATGCGGCCATCAAAATGAATAAGTAGCATCTAACAACATTAACCGCGGCTCTCTCCTCCTGCCGCTGTGACAAATGTAGATGGCGGGGACAATTTGCCTTCGATGTGTAATCACACTGCCCTGCTGCTGAATGTCTGCTTGGTTTCTTCTCTGCAAGGAAACATCTGATTAATTGCGCACTGCTAAAGAGCTTCACTCAGCAGCCCGGCACACAGGCTCATTAACAAAGAATGGGAGAGCGGGAGAGGACGGCGCCACGCAGCTGTTCCACTCTGTGAACACCTTACTGCAGCTTCACTTTGAGATGGACACATATCAATAGGTGTAGACCCCCCTCCCGCATCTGTGAGTAACCACTGTTTTGCTGCCAGACAATAATATTGGGACTGAAGCAGAGATTCATCAGTCAAGCTTTTCTACTTCAAGAGAGCTTCTTTCCTCCCCCGTTCAAGGACTCTATTAGGCCTCGTAGTGAATGTGAAAGTGAGGCACACGTGTGGCAGAATATCGTGCTCTTCTGTGAGGCTGTTTGTTTTAGAGGGCGCTGAAAAACAAAGACATGCAGATAAAAAAAGGCTAACACTGTAAGAATCTCCTCTGTCAGATAGGATCTCTGAAATCATAATAGCAATTTATAACATTAATATAACGGATTGTTTAAACTTGAACAGCGCTTTTTTCCTTTTCTTTTGCAGCTTGCTCATAAATGTGGCTTTGCAGAGTGAGTGTCGAAAAAGCTTTAGATTGCGTGGACTCAATTTCCTTTAGATTTACAGCTAAGGCTGGTATTTATCTGGAAAGGCAGTTTGGATGCTACATGCGTGGTGCATGTATGTGTGTGTGTACTTGACGGTGACCTCATTGGTGAAAACCTCAAAGGGCGTTGTGCATTCACTGGGAAGACACAGCTGAGGCGTTGGCTGTGTCTGAGTGTTTCTGCCTGAACCGAACCTCCTCTGTTTTCAAGCACTCAATCCGCTCTGCCAGACGCCCAAAATGGCACCAATTGATCCTTGCACATCCACGCATGCAGAGGCAGCGCAGCTTGAAAACAACACCGATGGAAATGTAAGCTGCAGACTTTCTGCTCAGTACTGCAGCGTCGACTCTTTTATACCCACAAAAACTGAAGTACGTGAATTATTAATTCGGTGTATTAAACATTTTGGGGAGTTCGCCTGTTTAGGAGGAAAATGTATAAATGTGTTGCTTTCATTTCTCACCACAGGTGAGTTTGGGGTTTTAGACGCTGCGTTATGCAGTGGACATTGTTGCTTTCAAATATAAAGAGATCGCTTTTGAACAGACGGCCTGACAGACTTGCAGTACTCAGACTGTAGCTAACTACTGTAGCTACAGTAACCCTGAGAAAGTCATTACGTAACTAGAAGCCGTTGCGTCACTTTAAATCTTTGTTCCTTGCTCGAAAAATGGAGTTGCACTGCTCATTACAAATCACTCTCTGTGAGCATCACTGACAAACCACTCTGCCACGTCTGCCAGGATGTGTTGACAAAGCCGCCCGTGACTGTATCAGTCTAGCGGCTACAAACTGCTAAAGTGTCAAGGATGGATACTTGTAAGAGACGTTAGGAAAGGGTTTTAGTTTTACATCCATAGATATATATTTCAGGTACTTGCAGGTAGTGAAAGCAGTGAATTTTCTAGTGTAAGAAGAAAGAGTTCTGTACTTTGTGATGTTAATGCAGGAGCTGTCCAAGGTCCTGCTGATGCAAGACCTTGGACAGCTCCTCATCCCCTCTGTAATAAAAGTTGTACTGTGTCATGTTAGCTTCATCCATTCTTCTGTTGTCCATCTCTTTATATTTCATACTGTTTCAGCAATAAACATGCGAGCAAATTAGAATATCAGCTGTCTACAGATGCCTTTACACAAGCTGGACAAATAAACTCGATTTTTCAGCAGATGTTCTCGTTATATTAAGAAAAACATGAATTAATAACGGCTCTATTTGTTGTATATAGTATGTGGGAAATCTTATAATACATAAAGTATCATATGCCCCTGAAGGTTCTTACCTATCTAATACCTACATCAGATTTATGATGTCATCGTTTTTCTTAGCTACCACCGTTGAAAGGCCTAAAATGGCCTGTTTGTACCATTTATGGACCTGTACCACCTTATAAACGTGTTCTGTTATGTTCATTTCACAACAGATCACAGGACCATGTTCCCATCGATCTTAGGTGAGCACCCAGAGAAGGCGCCGATGTTTCTAGATGCTGTTTACGCTTGTTTATGAGTTCTAACTTGCTTTTGTTGATGCTGACTTGAGTTTCTGAAGCTAAATAATGACTTCCACTACAGAATTGTGACATTCAGTACAGTGTTTTCTGACTTTGCCCCAACCATATAGATGTTTCTTGGAGTTCTCTGAATGTTGTAATGATATTATCATATTATGAAATCTCATAATATGACTGACTAGTATCCAGTCATGTTACTAATTTGTTGCCGCTTAACCTAATTAGCTGTGGGATATTCCCCCCAAAACTCAAACATTGTGTTTGTACTGTTATTTTGTCACAGGGTTGCGCATTTTGTTGTGACAAAGACTGTTTTTTTGAGGGGTAATAACACAAATAGATAAGGTTGGGGTTCAGTAACCCGTGATGAACATGCTTCTAACAGCGGTCTACTGCTTTGTGATGTCACAGTGTGCACTTGCATAACAGGGTGCTGTGAACAACAGTGAAATTTGTCAGGAAATAAAAGTCTAGCACAAACAAACAAACACCATACATGTAACAAAACTGCTCTCACACGTTTGTTTTATAAACCCTTGAAATTTTGTTAGTATGCAACCTGAAGCTCGATCAGTCATATTTATCATATCTGTTACTGATGGCAATACATAATCAGTGCTTACTTCTACTTCTCTGCCTCTTGAATCAGAGAGAAATCAGTACCTTAAAGACCAGGTGTGATTCCACTTATCCTGCTTTCGTTGTCTGTTCACTCCTGCCGGCTCAGGGAGGAAACAGGGTGAGCAGCTCAGAAGCATATTTGGGCAAAAATACAGATTTTTCTTCCCTCCGCAATTCAACATTGTTATCTCAGCTGCTCACAGATGAAGGAATAGCCTCGTCTTCAAATGAGTGGGAAAGAAATAAAAGTGTATGGAGCTGTGAGAGAAGGAACAGAGGAGTCAGCAAAGCCTTTGTGTTTCTCCCGTGTCAGAGGGACAAGCGCTGTCAGAAATGCTGTCAGATGCACCGAACGCTTTTGACTTCATCGAATTTGGAGCTTCCTCCCATCTTTTTCTGTCACATCCAATTTGTCATATGTAATCTGCTCTAACCTTACCACCTTACACGGACAAATAAGAAACCAGGTGACTAATAGAGAGCCCCTCTGCTTTATCAGGCAGCTGCTCTGCTTATTCCTCGATTCTTGTCTCTGTGTCGCTCAAATGCCTTTCGTCTATTTCAGGGACACTTGCTTTCAGGATAACGCAAGGCCATTACAACAGTAGTCTTTTTGCATTATGAAAGAGATTGATGTGATGTGCGTTTCCATGTTTGCCCAAGAGAAAACGCCATTTTTATTTTGCCTAAGAGAGAAAAAGACAAGGCTGTTAGTGCAGCTCTCGCTAATGGGCCATCCATTTCTTTGTGTGTGGTTTAAATATCTGCACTTTGTGTTTGTGTTAGTTTTCTCACTCCGGCTGTCTTTTATATTACATTTTTAGTGCTTTAGAACCTGAATCATCTTCAAGCGCAACAAAAATTTGTGAATTATTCAATGACGTGTGAATTCAACTTACATAAAAGATGAAAGCAAACAGGAGAAATGCTCGACGTTCTGTTAGCAACTTTGCAGCTGTCATTAGATAAGAAATAATCTGTTTGATTAGGTCTGATCAGGGATTTGGCAGGAGTGGGCGGTGTGGGGGTGCAGGGCTCTTTGCAGTTCAGCTAATTTGGAAGAGGGAGCTGTTATCTATGTTGGACTGCAGTTGGAGTAGGCGTTGTTAGGCTAATTGTGCTCAAAAGTGTCCTTTTACTGTCATTTGGCAGCTTTAATCCTTTTTATTTCACTGGCTCTGTGAGCACTGCCCACTGAAAGCAGTCTTCTTTGTAGAGCCACATATAAGCTTTGAGATTTTTAGAGATTTCTCAGAAGTGGGTTCAGTGGCTTTGTCTGAGTTCCCCCTCGGTGTCGCGCTCAGCTTTGGGCCTCCCGTGACAACGGCGCGGTTCAGATGACTGCAAGAGAATTTTAAAGAGGTCACCTTCCTCGGGGAGGGGGAGGGACGACTGAGTCACAGTTGAGACTGCACACCACGCTCAGCCATCATATGAGCTGCTGCCCGAGACAGACAAGAAGAATACATGGCCAGGTGTCAGCAGAGCCTCAGTCAGGCTCGTTTTAGCGGCTGTGTCTCACAGAGGAAGTAACATATTTGGTAAATGTCCTAATCTAGAAAAATACTTCTCTTAACTACAGAGAGATTTAAAGTGAACCAGTGATTGTACTTGACTATCCTGCTTTGTTTTTTTCAGGGCTACATCCCGATGGTGCTGTGTTTGCTATTAAGCTCATATATTCAGGTTTAACTCACATACAGGCCAACTTTACTTTGTGCTGCCTGCTTAAACAGCTCCCCTCACCTTCAAGCATTTCTTTCACTACATTTGTCAACAAACCTCAAAGTGAAATGTCTAAATTTTTTGTGTTTGTAGACTTGAGCATAAATATCCGTACTGTACTCATGGCATGGTGGCCTGACAGCATATAGCGGCGCTGCTTTGCACATCGACAGCTCACGTTTCATGTTATTGGATCATTGTTTTGCTGCTCTGCCTAAGTTACGTGCTGTTTATAAACTGGTACTAATGTCAACATGTAGCAGGTCGGGCTCGCATCATCTCTTCAGGAGAACCTTTGTCGTCTGACGTCTGTTAAAGCTGATTTCAGCTGGGAGCTGATGAAAGGTTTATCCTCTTAAACAGCTAAGTGCTAGCTACTACACAAAGCTGTGCAATAATTCTCTGTGGGCTTCCTACTAGTAACCCATGTGAGTTTAAAGTAACATTAATTGGCAATGATTGTACAAAAGAATGACACTAACAATAATCACAGTGATTGTCTAATTGCATTTTTTGGAGTCTTGTTTACATCAACCTGATAACTCAGGGCATTTATCCATGTATGCACGGTAAAGACAGCCTGCTAAAATTCAGACTGAGCAAGGTGATTTAAGGGTCTTTAAACACTGCATGATTTAGTATTTCTGAAACTGCTGATCTACAGGGATTCTCCCACACAACCATCTCTATTGTCTGAAAAAGGGAAAATATCCACTGAGCATCTCTGAATGCACCACATTGAACCTTGAAGCAGATGGGCTATAGGAGCTGAGGACCACACCACCAAGTGCCACTCCTCTCAGTTAAAAAGATAAAGCTAATGGTATAGTTCAGACATAGAAAATTGGAAAAACATTGTCGTTTTTTCTGTGTCTCTCTATCTTCTGCAACATTGAGATGGTCGGGTCAGAATTTAGTCTAAACAACATGGAAGAATGGCTCCATCCTGCCTTGTATCTGTGGTTTTTTGGCATAGAGCATAGAGCATCATTTAATCACCACAGCCTCCCTGAGACCATGTCCTTTCTTTTATGACCACGGTGCACTCATCTTCTGATGGCTGCTTCTAGCAGGATAACACCAATGGGGCCACAGGAGAGATATTTAACTAACTAAGGCTGTTTTGGTGTTTTTGTGGAAGAAGGATTTTTTTTGCTCTATAAATAGGCTTGTGGCAGTATGCTCCCGATGTTGAATATGTATTATTCTTCAGGTCAGGGCTGAATAATTGACTCTGTAAAATGCCCTTGATGGTCGTCCTTCCTGCTGACTGTTTTAAAATGTACCATCTGTTTACAAAGTCAACCAAAACTCTGTCATTTGTGCGCCGCCTGATAAATCACACCAGTGTTAATACTCACCAAGAGACTTAGGTGTCCTTTGTTGCTCAGATTTCCTTTTTGCACTGTGGTTTTTAAAGCTAGAGTGCACCGAATGTCACATCATTGAATTCCTTCGGTTCGGGACTTCCTCTTTATTTATACATATCTTTAATTGTTAAGTATACTCAATAGCTTAAACATCAAGCAGCTCATAAAATGTTTAAACCCCAACTATCCAGCTTAGTTTTAGTGTGAGAAAATGAAACTCTCAAGGGAATCGTTTGTAAATCCCCCCAAATCCTTTTTCTTGAGCAGCTACTAACACGTTTCAAAATGTCATGCATATCCCAGCTTATGGCGTTCAGTGCTGTGGGAGGAGAGCTGACACTCAGCTTCTGCCTTTTCATTTCCCTTCTGCCAGCGGTGATATAATGTGCTAGATTTTAGTTTTGATATATATGTGAGCTGATAAAAAAAAAAATCCAGATAAAGGCAGTAGCAGTGTTGGGCTCAGACTGAGGTCAGCTCAGCAGTCTCTTATCAGTCATCAGAGTCTTTACAATGCATCGAGACACGATGCCTCTTTCGAATTCCTTAACCTCGCCCGGCGTCAGACATGTGAGCACATGTCGCGGTGGCCTCTTTAGAAGCCAGAGTGGCTAACGTGATGGCACCCAGCGAGAGCCACTTGTCTTTAAAGGCCATACCTGGTCTGAGTGCTGTCTGCTGTGCACTTCACTGTGAAGGTCACCAGCAGGAGAAGGGAGGGCGAGGGCGAACGTATCAGCCCAGTCGCTGTGCTCTGAATATTTCGGAGGCCTGTTGGGAACACGAGTTTACATGTTCCCAACAGAAAGCTGAAGAACCTGTGGTAGATCCAGATAAGGACCACTAGTTATTGTTGTTGGAAATGCAAGCAACAATACTTCTGATTAAATTATACATTACAAGTGAGTGCTGCCTTAGAAAGGCGGTGTCAAATCTGTATTCTGGATTATTTGCTAAAGATAAATCTATAAATGGTGTTAGTGGACCCAAAAATTCAATTCTCCACTTTACAAACCTTTTGAAACCTCTCTACCTCTCTTTAGTAAGAAAATATTCTTGTACGTTTATGAGTTTGGAGATTTAATGGCATGTTAATTGCTGCATTATTATTTACAGTTACTCTTCGTTCATCGCTCACATTTCCTTTGTACTTTGTACACAGGCATGAATCTCTGTAGACAGATCGCTGCATTGGACCAATCTTTTATGTAAGATTGGTTCAGATCTCTAGATTCATGTATGTCCAAATTCCTTTGGAAAAATAAACCCCCACGTATAAGCTTAAAAACACTACAAAAGACCAAGGATAAAGGAGGACTAGAACTGCCTAACTTTCAGCACTACTTCTTAGCCAACAGGCTTCAGTTTATCTCAGGATGGCTAAAACATACCCTCTTAGATGAACCTTGGCTAGATGTAGAACAAGCACTTTGCAATAATCTAGATATCTCAGACCTACCATTTATCAGCTCAAACATCCAACGACATGAATGCTTTAAAAGCATCAACATCAGTGCTTCTCTGACAGCATGGTGGGAGTTTCTAAAATTCACGGAGTCTTCATTAATCCCATGCAAACGTACACCTATCTGGAACAACCCTGACATATTACAAAACAATAATATGATAAACTTTTCAGATTGGAGTGGTAAAGGAATCAAATATTTAGAACATATACTAGAAGGAACAGAATTTATTTCATTTGACGGACTAGTTACACAATATGGGATCAACAAGAAAAGATTTTTAGAATATCAACAAATTAAATCCATAGTAAAAAAGAAATTTAAACCGGGTCAAGTTGAACTACAAACACCACCAAGTGTGGTTCAATTTCTTACTCTTAAAACCCCCAAATTACTATCCAAAATATACAGAATGCTTTCTAAAACAGATGAATCAATATCACTTCCTATTGCAAAATGGGAAGCGGATTTATCAGTTAACTTAGACCTAAACTTCTGGTCTCAGATTTGCTTAAAAACCTTTCATCTAATTAGAAATCCCAGTCTTCAATTAATTCAATACAAAATACTACATAGAGTGCACTATACAGGTCATCGGATGTTCAAGATGGGCTTTACGTCTACCAACAACTGCTCACACTGCCAAACCAATTCACCGGACAATTATATCCACGCTCTTTGGTTCTGTCCACCAGTTCAGAAGTTTTGGCGCGAGATATGTGAAGACTTATCGAAGTGTCTGAAATGTAACATTCAAACTTCCCCCTTAGTGTGTTTGTTGGGCAGCTTAGATAATGTCACTTCAGAAAAGAATATAGCCCATATGGTTTTCACTGCCCTATGCATAGCCAAGAAAACAGTCCTCATGAACTGGAAAAATAAAAATAATCTTAATTCTAACCAATATAGAAATTATCTATTAGATTACATTAGTCTTGATACAGCCTCTGCCACCACATCAGATCAATTGCTCTGGGCTCCTTTGATCAGCTCCATCACCTAGTGGGGGTGGGGGGTCATAGTCTGGTCCCGCCTTCACTGTTGTGATTGGTGTGGGGGTAGGGACAGGCTTAGGGCGTCGGGGGGTTCCCCGGAGGCATCTTCCTTGGGGGGCTCAACCCGGGGTAGCGGTCATGTCCGGTTAGGGGCTCTGTTGGCTCTCAGGTGACTGTTTCCTCGCGGCTGCGTGCAGCGGGGCTAGGGGAGGGTCTGTGCTGACGGACGTGGGTTACTGACCTGGTAGCCTGGCTGCCCCTGGGTGGGTCCGGGATGGGCGTGAGGTTCTGGGGGCGCTCCGTCTCTGGGCTGGGACCCGGACCGGGCCTCGGGGGCTTGGGTCCTGGTTGGTGTGTTGCCGGGGTTGTGGGCGGGTGGGTGCATGGGGGCCCAGCCCTGGAGCGGGGTGCCGCCGGTGCATCGAGCCACCTGGGGGGCTCTTCAACTGGTGGGGGAGATTGTCACATCTTGCAGGAGCTTTCCTCTCTTCAGGAGCTCCCTCTGCAGGAGGGGGAGATACAGGAGAGGTGGAGGAAGATCTCAGCCTGGGTGTTTATTGTCTTATGTAGTCTGGAAGATGAGTGATGGTAAATGGTAAATGGCCTGTATTTATATAGCGCCTTACTAGTCCCTAAGGACCCCAAAGCGCTTTACATATCCAGTCATCCACCCATTCACACACACATTCACACACTGGTGATGGCAAGCTACATTGTAGCCACAGCCACCCTGGGGCGCACTGACAGAGGCGAGGCTGCCGGACACTGGCGCCACCGGGCCCTCTGACCACCACCAGTAGGCAACGGGTGAAGTGTCTTGCCCAAGGACACAACGACCGAGACTGTCCAAGCCGGGGCTCGAACCGACAACCTTCCGATTACAAGGCGAACTCCCAACTCTTGAGCCACGATCGCCCTAGTGGATGGTGGGGTGGGTGCAGTTTTCTCTGTGGTGGGGTTGGGAGGACTGTCCCGGGCTCTGTGGGGCCGGGAGGCGCTGCTGCGCTGGGCCCCGGTCTGGATGGGCCTGGGCCCCCTTTCCCTGGCGGGTCGCGGAGTATGGGGGTGCCTACTGGGGTCAGCGGGGGAGCTGGCCCCAGGGAAGGGTCACTTGCCCCTCCCTTCCTTCCCTCCCCATCTCCAGCTGCCTCCCTCTTCCCGCTCCACCACAACCACCCACACATGCAGGACCTTGGAGTAGGGGTATGTCACCAGGGTGCAGAGGAGGCTACCCCCCCCCCCCCCCCCCCTCTGTCGCCTTCTGGCTGCCTCTGCCTCAATTTTATCCCACAACTTAGACATTCACATTACTCACACTCTCATTACACATACATATAGGATCTTGGGGGTGGGCACGATACACGGAGTCCAAAGTACCATCAGGGTGTACACCCCACCCCTGGCATCGTTGCCCACCTCTCAATTTTAAATACACGTAGACATTGAGGGCCAGCAGGAGGGACCATGCGCTTACCTGCTGCTCTCTGGCAGGTAGCTCCATGCCCTCCTGGGTTTTAATTGCACCTTAGAACTAGGGCTGCCACGATTAGTCGACTAGTCACGATTACGTCGACTATCAAAATCGTCGACGACGTTTGAAGCTTTGTAAGATCCCAAAAGACGCAGGAATTAGTAGTAGGATTTAAGAGTGTAATAACGGACTGAAACAGAAGATGGCAGCACTGCATGTACAAGGATGCCAGCTGCCGTTAAACCCCGAAGAAGAAGAAGCTCTGTCCCAGAATTCATAGCGCGGCCCAGCCCAGTTTCCAACAATGGCGGCAGCTAGTTAGTTTTAATGTTACTCTTATTATTCTTTCTGGGTCACAAAATAAACGTTTAACATATTTTCAGGCGAGAATGTAGCTGTGTAAACCTCAAATATCTGCTCAGTTTATCAAGACACCACATATTTTCAAAAGCGCTCCGACGTTTTCGGAGACGTCTGTTACCCACTAGCTCGATAGCGAGCCGGGGGCTAGGCTCACTAGAGCCGTGAGAACACCGGACTCCCGGCAGATCGTTTTCAAACCCACTGCCGTCTTTCGCTACTCAGGTTAAATATATATAAGTCACTTAGATAACTTAAAATGTTATTGTTTGGCTTTTTTTAGTATTTTATTTGTTCCTGAGTAAATCGGTTTGGCTGAGATTAAAGTTATAGTTTTTACACAGCTGAATAAACGTCAAGCAGACAGCTGATTATCAGAAGTGTGAGATGCTGGAAAATTTACTCCGGTGTCCCGTTATATTTTAGATAGCAAGGAGTTGATTAAACTTCACCGAAACAATCTGCAGATTTCATTAAAATTTAATAAACTATCATCTTGTCTTTATTTTTAGTTAGCACAGACCTTAAACACTTAAAGCTGTAAGCTAATGATAGTTATATAAGAGCAGATGCTGCTGGTGCAATAAGCTGTAGTTTTACGTCCAATGGATGATGATCTGATTAGTCGACTAATCGCAAAAATAATCGGTGACTAGTCGACTATCAAAATAATCGTTTGTGGCAGCCCTACTTAGAACGCACATGCATCAACACTACAATGAGCGGGTGGAGGGAGGTTTGGAGTCTTCTCTCACCCCCATTCTCTGCGACCTGCTGGAGCGGGGGGGCTAGGAGGAGGAGTTGGCCGTCCGACTGCGGTCTGGAGTGTGGGGCCTTCCTGCTGCTGCAGAGTCGGGGCGGTCTGCCTCCCCCCACCGTAGGGAAAAGGGTAACACCACCTGGGTCTGGGTGCAGTTCCCCCTCCAGGGGCAAGGGCACCTAGACCCGGTTTGTAGAGTACGCTTGGGGAGTGTGATCGTGTGTACAACGTCTCTTTATGTCTGTCTCCACGTTGGTTGAGTGTGGAGTAAGTGCATATGAGAGCATGAGGGTGGGAATGGATGTTTGTATCTGTGTGTGCCTGTATTTCTGTGTCTATATGTCAGGTTGGGTGTCAGGCGCCACCTCTCTGGGGACATCTCAGGCCCTCCAAGGTATGGAGGCCTATCTCCCCCTACCACCACTTCCCCTGCCAGTGGCGGTCCCCCTCGGACATCGGTGCGTTGGTGGTTCTTTGTGTCCGGGGGTGGGCGTCCGGGTACACACCGGCTCACTCCTTGGCGGCCGCTCATCGGGGCCTGGAGCCTGGGGCTCGCTCGGGCCACTTCGGAGGTGGGGTGCCCCCGGGGGTGGACTGAGAAACTTTGCTTCACTGGATAAACAATAAATGTGAAAACAGACTTCTAGTACCAACGTCACACATTCATCTTTCTGGGCTGTGAAGGTCAAATTTAAGTAGCTTCAAGCAAATGATATTTCTCCATGGTGCTGGCTTTAAAAATTCAGGTGTAATGGCAAAAACAAGTGAATTATTCAAGAATCTTTAATATTAAAAGTAATATCTATCATTTCCTAGAATCAACAGTTTCATCCCTTCTGTGAAAGAAAAGGGCAACAGCATGTGATGCATTTAGTCCAGTCAGCTGAAGTGTTCCTGCTCTGACTTAAACAGCACTTTTTTCCCTGCCCATTAGTTGTGACTCAGTACAGTATGTAATAAGCTTCTGCCATAATGCATTTTTGACGTGTCCTGTGTACTGTTCTTTAAAGAATGAAGAGATGCAAATCTTTACTTTATTCATAATCTTTCAGCTTGGGCTTTTCAAAGGTCACCTGTCTTCCTACCTACAGCAAAAGATGTATAAAATATTTTAAATATACTGAGTGAGATTCTTGAGTGATTTAGAAAGAATATTTCAACTTTGAATTATATAAATATCTAAACAAAGCCAGTTTGTGTTCTGCTGTTACAGAGATGAACCGTCACTGGATAGCTAGTGTGTAGGCAAGGGCCAAGATTTTGTTACAGGAAGCTTCCTGGTTTGCGTTTGGAGTTCATGTGTTGACAAGTCATGCTTGAGCAGGCTTAGGTTACATGCGGGGAAACAGCTCATGTGAAGAGCAAAACAGGGGCATTATTTGTGGAAATGCAGTTTTAAAACCATCACCTGATCATTTTTGAATAATTATATTATTAGAGTGTAGATCACGGGTCACGTTAACAGCTAAAATATGCTTACATTCGCCCATAAGGTCTTCAAGATCAACTTTAATGGTCAAAAATTGACAAAAAAAAAACATGTCAGCATATCGCTATAAAGATTTAAAATATTATTTAAAATTTGTCCTCTGATCTTTCTTTTAAGGTCAATAGATTGAGTAGATTTTAAATACACTTAAAAGAACATAGAAAAACAAAATGAATAGATCCAGTAGTATTATCTTAAAAGTAAATACTGCCCAAAGAGTGAGCTGCCCTGGCGGAGGTTTGCGCTGTTGGAGTGCTTCTCGTTTAAATATGTATCTGTATTTTGTAAACAGTGACTGATGAATGGCAGATGAAACAGGAAGTTTTGGCCTGGACTCGGCTGCACTGGAAGCTCTGAAAAATCAGCTGCTGCAACCGTCCTGCAAATGTGTTGATGGGCTCTCAGATTGCTTGGCAACAAATTGATCCGTTCAAAAAGGCAGCATGCAGCAATGACTCACTTTATTTAACCTCGCCTCAATCATCCAAACAAGCCTGTTTAAAAAGATCTTGCACCACTGTAACCAAAATAAGCTTGTATTACCTATACTTTCTTTCAATCTCCTCAATTATTAATCCAGATTTACTAATACCACACCATAGCTTAGTAGTAGGGATCTTATAAACAAGGTGTACTGTTTCACTACAGTGTTTCAGGTTTAAGATTTGTACCCTCTACTCACAAAAACTGGCTAAAACATGGTGTTTCTGAAGCTAACACACAGCTGTATGCTCTATTTCCATGTCACTCACTCACTGATGTTTTTTTCAGCTGATTTAGAAACTCCCTTTGCACCCTGTCATGACTGCTGACCACCAGTCCTTAATCTCCTTAGTAAACCACCACACACCATTATAACAATGTGGCTTTCTTTTATATACAGTCTATGCTTTTAATGTGTCACCGCTCAGCCAACTTACTCTTAGCTCAGCGTCTTTCTTTCATGTGCCTCAGCTACTGATTCATCCCGGGGTGCAGTAAGCTCTGCCAATTGTGCTTTCTGGATCCTTTGGGAAGTCTATTTCACTGCATCTGCTAAGGTACATGTTTCATATCTTATTGTTGCGACCCCTGATTTTTTTTTAAAGAAATATAAAATATAAAACTGTTGCATTGCAACTTTCATGGGTGAATTATAATACGCAGAAACACAGACATTTCTCTTCCATATCGTTTGTCCTTTCTGCAACTTTAAACTCCTCAGTCTACCAGGGAAGAGATAGCAATGATGACCTCCTATGACAAACTGCTAAGGCAGCGTGGGACAGCTCAGTCATTTCCCAGTTAATGGTTAATTATGCTCTATAATGCATCTATCTTTGTTATAAGAGCTGCAGCTTTAAGCTAATCGGTTGTGGGGATTCTTTGTGGAGCCTCTTGAATCTGCTTTGTCTGTCAAATATTTCTTTTACGATCCTTTTAAACATTTGGCAGCCGTTCCTGATATTAATTCTGAAGAGACTCATTAATCTTGTACCTGCACGTTCCGGAAAGGCCTAATTACAGGAGCATGTCTGTTTAATTCATATGCAGTGTAAAGAAAGAGCTCCCAAGCATCTCTAATTTCGGCTCAAATTTTAGCTTTTCTTACTACCTTTACGCGAAATGTGTTGAGCGTTTGTCAGAATTTAGACTGGTAAAAAAAAGGCAAATCAAACAACCCCCCCCCCCCCCCCTCTCCCCTAGATCTTCTTCTAGCCATCCACTCGAGCAGCTGTTCATATTTCAATATCAGGAGACTGTTTGACTGCCGCCCCAGTACAGCTCAGTTTTTACTCTGAAGCGCGCCTCTTTGTTTACTTACTTCACGCTATTTTCTCTCACGTTTATTTTCCTCCCTGCAAGCGGTGCCTACAAGATGATTGGTACTGTTTAAACATGTTGACAATGCATTATCAATTAATAGTTTACATTCTGTATGACAATAAATGGTTACAAACCATTGCTGGAAGCCACAATATCCTTGTTTTTGTTTTTTTCAGCGCACAGGGAGTTTGGGATTCTGAGCACGTTTTCCTTCTTGTGTGCTCTGAAATCCAAAAAGACAGTTGTGTGATGGAGCTCTCTCCCCTCTGTTCCCCCAGGGTTTGCAATCCTCCAAGCCATCATGGAGTCTGCTGTAGCCAATAACTGGCAGGTGACAGCTCGCTCGGTGGGGAACATTGTGGACCCCACAGAGTACAGGCGCATCATCGAGGAGATGGACCGCCGGCAGGAGAAACGCTTCCTCATCGACTGTGAGGTGGACAGGATCAACTTGATACTGGAGCAGGTATTCAGTTTGCAAAGTGCTAATTCAGCCTTGCTTAAAAAAAATAAACAAATCTCTTTTCCTCGAATATCAGGAAGTAAATCTAAGATTGCCTCAGAAATATACTCTTCCCCCAGCCTCATGATTCGGCTTGTTCCATTGTTTCTAAAAGAGGAAACATGCTATTTCCCACTTTTTGCTGCAAGCGCCACTTCATGCTACACTGCCAGTAAAATACGCCATTTCTCCTAGCTTGGTCCACTCCCCACTTTTCATTCCTTTTTCATTATTACCCTAAACACTTGGCACGTGTGAAGATCGCCTCAGATCTTGACACTCTCATTTAGAACTGATTTTAAAACAGGCAAGGCGGTACATTAAATTAAGGCTTGTTATTTGTTGTTTTGTGTGTGTGTCTGTGCACGCACGTGTGTGTGTATGCACGTTGTTTGAGGTCACTTGGGCTTAATTCACGTGGAGGAATTAAACAGTTCTCTCATCCTTGTTTCCTAGGTGATCATCGGCTACAGTTTTCCCACACGAATCTTGATTCAGGTTCAGTGTTTGCTAATGTGTGCTGCTCTCTCTGACTGCACCATAGAGAATATTTCATTGTCAGAAACGTATTAAATGAGTGTTAACTGAGAATTTTCCTATCTACTCAGAAGATCATTAGTGTTCAATTGGGGGATTAGTTTGGTGCACATGTGAGTACATTAGATTTTGCAAATGATTTTTTAAGCGTACGCCTTCTTGAGGTACGTGAAGCTAAATAGTAGAGTATTGCTGATGTTATCTCCACAGGCTCAGACTGAAGGTAATGCTAACACTGAGTAGCTGTCGACTGCACTGCACACTTATTACTTTTAAAGCTTTTTCCTTTCAAGTGAGACACTGTAGTCTGTTTATGAGGTGTGCCAAAATTAGATGAGTTTGCCCCATAGACTGTATTCAAAAGGAAGATGTAGCTACAGTAGTGTTTGGCATTAATTTGCACTATTGTTTTGAAGATTTTCTTTCCTCACCAAGTGCTTGGTCATAGCGAGTTGTCTCGTTGTTGGGTTTTCGCTGTATTATTGTAGTGTCTTTACTTTACACTATGAAGTGCTTTGAGGTGACTGCTGTTGTAATTTGGAGTTATATAAACAAAACTGCCTGTCCCTCTGTGTTAGCCCTGCGACAAACTGGCGACCTTCCAGGGTACATCCTACCTCTCGCCCTATGATAGCTGGGAGAGAATCAGCCAATCATATGGCAGTAACTTATTTAGGCATGTAAACATGTTTAAGATGATCCGTTGTAGTTCAAACCTGGCATTGGAATGGTGAAGAAAGGTGGTTTAAAGAGACTCTGAATGCGGCTTGATTATTGGGACAAAACAGGCTTTCAGAAACTGTTGATTTACCAGATGAAAATGGATTTGGAAAACAGAAGATTGGAAAAATGTAAATGTATTGGAAAAATGGATGCATCCTGCCTTGTGTGGTGTAAATGCAGATAATTTCTTAACACTTTGTTTAACTGATCATGATTTTGGCCTCTATCATAGCTGACCATAATAATGTCCATCCTTTTATGACTTGAACTTGAAGAGTCCACCGTACTCAAACGGGCTCCTCACTCCAGACGGAGCTGTTCACTGCAGGAAAACAGGCTTGGAAAGATTCAGGCATACAGAGCACATGTGTTCATGTCCCATCATTTACCTGCATACAGTTTCTTTGACCATGAAGCAGATTTTTTTGCTAATCATGCAGTCATCAAGTAGTTTTGATTGTCTAAACTTAAATTCTTACTAAATGTAAGAATCTGATCATGTGAGCCTGTTTTTGAACCGTCACATGGCTCGTTTTTGTGTTTACTGGCAAACGCTGCTGTTTTAGACACAAGGATTAACAGTGACCAATTTGACAGCAGAAAGTTGTTTTGTTTTTTTCCAGACGCTGCACACAGCTGCACAGCAGAGTTACAAAAGACATTAAGCCCACAAGTGTAGTTTGCGTGTGCGTGCGTGCTGTGTGCATTTAAACCATTAATCCTGGGCACATCTTAGCCTTCTGTTCTTCGCTGAGATATTTGTGTATAAAGGCTTCTGCCCTCTACATAATGATCCTCATTATTGCAGGCCTTATGAGTTTTACTCTGACCTTCACTGCAGATCTGTCTTCATTTCCTCTGATGCGGGGGATTATTTTTAGTGACAGTGCTGAACATTTTCATTAATCAAGAGAAGTTTGCTTTTCCCTGCCCTTCAAATTTAGATCCAGGGTTTCTTCAAGTGTTCTCAAATTGCTTCCGTATTAGATTCAACGTATCCAGTCATACAAAGGTGGTCACTCTGTGTCAGATCTGACCGATCCAATCATAACCTCTCTTCTGCGGTGGCTTAATGTGAATCGTTGCCTTGTCGGCAGCATCTGTCAGACACGTATCTCTCCAGATGCATAAGAGTGGCAAGGCAGGCCCGTGTCTCTTGAGAATGATTCCTTATACGAGCTGTGACATCAACACTTGCTTTAATGTAATATCAGCTCCCAGTGTAAGTAGGACACACTGTCCCATAACAGCAACAACAATGAGCCTACTATAAATAGCCTACCCTCCTAGCCTGAGGGAAGATCTTTCACAAAGGCAGGAGTGAGCAAACACAACTGCGATCACTCATGCATCAGGAAACAATCGTTGTGGACATGATTTAGTTTTTAATCTGCGAGGCAGTAATCAGAAGAATTATGATTCAAATCTTTTGATGCCTTCTGTCAGGATATTATAAAACTCATCATTAATACATTTTATTTGCAAACATCTGCTGTTCGGTAGATGCTGTAGTCAAGGAGGCAGTTTCAGTTCTTCTAGGCTTTATTTGTTGATAAATGTGCTGTGGGAGTTTTGGTCTTCTGCTGGCTCTCTCACCACCTGTAAAAGTATCAGTTTGCTCATCTCTTCAGTAAAGTAAAGACGGAGCGATAAACACCTCTAAGGCTTCTCATCAATAATAGAAGCACAGTGGATTTGTTATCGCTCTAAGGGAGGACCCATCACCTCCAGCCTCCTCCTGCACAGCTGACAGACAGAGGAAGAGTCAGAGGGAGAGATAAAAAGACTGGAAAGGCAGAGAGCTTGTGGGAATTGAGCCATGTAGTGTGACTCTCCCTGTCTGGTGCTGTGGAGGGAAATGGGAGAAGTGCTGAACACCCAGAGGTGCACTGGAATTCCACACCCTGTGAGTAGGAGAATGAAGCATGCTTTATTTAACTTCCTAAGACCTGAACTCTTCAATGGCATGCATTTTTAATTTCTCTTTGATATTTGGGCACGTTTTTTTTGTGTTTTTTTTACCTGAATTTTTGTTTCTGAGAGAAATGAGATCCACATAGGAGGACATTTGTTTTAAATTTCCATAGAACAGTATCAATATAATGTCCTTGTAACTGGATATCAGGCCCTTGTAGAGCAAAATGTATTATTTTGGTCTAGACATCCCAAAATGTGATGTCCACATATGTGGGCGCCAGGTCCTAGGAGGTTAAATGAGATTATGCTATATATAGGGTCATTATTATATAATCAGGGAAATTGCAGTTTTGGCTGTTGCTTTGTTGGGAATTGCTGTTAAAGGTATTGATATTTATAGCTAAAATCCTGACCAGCTAATGGTGGGGCAGGACATGTCAGATAGCATAGGCAAAAATCATAACAGTGTGACTGATACTGACAAGCCTATGTCAAACAATGTACAGGGTGGACCATTTATATGGATACACCGTAATAAAATGGGAATGGTTGGTGATATTAAAGTCCTGTTTGTGGCACATTAGTATATGTGAGGGCCCCTGTACATCTCTAAAAATGTAACTGTAGGTGTATCTATAACCTAATGGTAGGACAATTTTACCACACCTTGATCACAGGGGGCCTCTTTCCACACTTCCACGCTCCACACACTTTTGAATACAAGGTTCTTGGGGGGAAAAAATGTAATTAGAGGGAATATTTTCAAGTCAACCAGTGCTGATTTTGGCCAGGCTGTGGAGTCAGTTGGGAGCAGTATTATGCCAGGATGGTTAGCAAGTACACCCGTAAGAACGAAGAAATGAAAGTACTGCAAAGCACTGGTTTTACTAATACTTCAGATATAGGAAATGTGTTTTGTATGTCTGCTTTATCCTTTAAAGACTCAGTTCAGTTCAATTCAATTCTATAGCACCAAAAAACAACAGCAGTTGCCTCAAAGCCCTTTTTAATTGGAAGGTAAAGACACTGAAAAGATGCACAGATTGCCTGATTGTGAGATACAGTCAGTGCACTATTATTTACAATGAACGTACAATGCGTATGTTTAATTTAAAGGAGTCTGTGAAAAGTGAGCGAGACACATATGGAGGGAACATTATGGCAAAATGTCTAGACTGCTGTTATTGGATTTATAATAAAAAGCAGCTTTAAGAGTGATAAGATGACCTCGGGCTATGCTAACTCAGGAAATAATTACAGTGCATTACAACAAACTAATATTATACACAGTAAAATACACAGTCGGGATAAAAATGCAAGCACAAGAAATAAAAAGAAATAAACCTGAAAATATGGCAACTGAAATACAAAACATAAAGAGCAGTTTTAGGAATATAATAAATTGTATTTCAGTCGCTGACAAAAATACACTGAAATTTAAAAGAAAGCTGTCCTGCGCCAATAAGTATTTAAAAGTTATTTGACAGAAAACGCTGATGCAGCAGACACGAGTTCCTGACATCCCAACCGAGAAACAGCAAACACTCGTCCCCCACTCAGTCTGTAAGTGTGAGGCAACAGTCAGCAGGTTGCTGGTTGCGGCTCACAGCCTGTGCATCAGTGCTTGGTAAGACAGCTTGTCTCAGAGATTTTATATCTTTTTATATCTATATGTATATAAATAGGGCTGTGCAAAAGTCTCAAACCAAACATTGCTTCTCTATATTTTGTTTACAAGGAGCCAGACTTTCTTATAATTTTTTTAAAGTGCTCTTAAGAAATAGTTCTCCAGGCTTGCTGAAGATCTTGAAAAGTTTTTCTTTGGGTATTGGCTGCTTTTTTTAGCCATTTTCAGTCCAGTCTTGTACATGACCACTTTCAGAGGATTTTCTTTGTCCCTTACCACTGACCGTTGAATTCATTCAAGTATAAATAGCACCTAATTCAAGGGATGAACTGGTGTTGTGTCTACAGATAGCAGACACCAAAGAACCCATTTTAAATTGTAGTTTCTTTAGGCACTTTGTAACTAACAGCCTGTTGCAAAAACATATAATTTGTCCCTGTTTCTTTAGGTGACACTGCAAAAGAGCCAAAGATAAAACAGTCTAACAGACATAAAATTGCATTTTTGCATCAGAGAGGCAATTCCCAAAACGAAAAACATCTTTCAGAATGATATGCAGTGAGGAAAATGGATAAGTGGCAGGCTTATCTACAGTATCTAAAAGTCATATCCTTGAGAAACAGGAAAAAAAAGTCAGAGATGCATCTGGGCTTTCAGTTGATCGATCTACTTTTCACAAAAGCCTCTGCAGAAATGGTCTCAGTGGAAGACAGGCTTTCAAGGAAGGGAAACAAGGAGAAAAGCCGAGTTGTGCCAAATTACACAAGAACTTAAAATCAGAAGCAACAGGTCTGATGGAGAGATGAAGTTCTATATTTCTGGTTCAGATTGTTGTCAGTTAGTCCTCAGGAGGTCGGAAGAGAGGTACAACAGTGAGTATCTGCAACCATTTGTGATACACAGTGCAGGCTCATTTCAGCCAGTGGGGTTGGACATCTTGGCAACAGCTTGATTTTTCAGAATGACAGTGATCATAAACACACTGTCTGCGCAGTGAAAGCATACCTGGATAGAAAACACACAATGGAGATCCTGGACTTTAACATTATTGAAGCAGAGTGAGGTCATCTAAACAGAGAAGAGAACAAAATGTAGCCAAAATCCAAAGACGAGCTATTTAAAGACATTACAGGAGAGCTTGTCTAACACAGAGACAAGCTAAGACATAGGTGTGTGTGTGTGTGTGTGTGTGTGTGTGTGTGTGTGTGTGTGTGTGTGTGTGTGTGTGTATATTACACACAAGGACAAAGCACCTTTAGTGTATTATCCTTTCTCCTCTTTCTTTTACTGGCCTTTCTTACTTTATCATTGAGGTCTACTTTATGAACCTTCAACTTGAGCGACAAATACAAATATGAAAGAGCGGCATGAAAAGTGTGTGATGTCCCAACTTGAACTGTAATGCCCTTCAAATAACCACAACAAGCGAGCTATCTGTGCCTTCATTTTCTTTTTCCAAAGTTTGACTGCAAAAAGGAAACATGGCTTCTGAAAAAGGAAAACAGAGAGTGTAACAGAACAAGTTTTTGTAGAAGGCCTCTTTGTAGCCGGTGCCTCCAAAAAGAGACCCCAGAGAAGTGTAAGTTAAAAGCTAAGCAAACGAAAAACAACATCAGACACATGGAAATGGTAGAGTTGGCAGGTGCTCAGCTGCAGAGAGGATAGTGAGAGCATTAGAACTTCATAGACATCTTTTGTTTTGTTCAAACTGGCACTCAATAAGACGGCTGTGTGAAGTTTAGAAATGTGTAGCTGTTGGCTACTACAAATGAAAGAATCAGCAGCTTAAACAGACTGTAAACAGGTAAGTCCATGCACGCTTCTGTGACAGTTAAATCCCTCCTCACATTTTGCCCTCTTTTGAGTAGCATAGCAGTAATTAGTCGTCTAGTGTAAGAGGACAGAACTTGTGGTTCTGAAGAAGGTAGATGACAAATCACTGTAAAAAAAAAAGAAGAAGAAGTCTCCATCAGTGGGAAAAGAGGCTTGAAGGCTGTTGGGCAGTCATCCAGCTCAGTGCAGGACTGGATGGCTCCAGCCTGCTTAATTAAAGGGAATTCTCCAAGGAATTTTTAGGCTGATGGCCCTGCAGCTCGGCCCAGCTCAGGCAAGCCGCAGAAAGCAAAGCACAGACCTGCTCATCCACACATGCGAACCCGAGGAGCCCTGAGGGCAGACAAACAAATATAATTGAGACCTGAAACAACCACTCAGTCTCTATCTGTATTCTGGAGTCACAGTTTGTTTCCTCCACAGTGCAGTGAGACGGACCCACATTTCTGATTATACCCTCAACCAGGAGGTGAATACTAATGTGTGGATGCAACATGAGACTGCGTGCTGAGTTTATCTGTCTGTTTGCTATGATTCATTTGATTGTAATGCACCGGCGTGGGTTGGAAGATGATGCATTGTGTTTTATTTTTAACAACGCACTTTAAAAATCGGTTCATATTTGCACTTAGAGATATCCTGCTGATATGCCAGCGTCTAACTGCTAAGATTGGACATCAGTTGTGGAATGAGAGCTCAACTTAAAGAAGAGCCTTACAAAATTGATGCCAGTTAACTAGTAGTTCAATATAATTCTGTCTTCCATCTGTCTGATAGATCTGAATCTACCGTCAGCAGCCAGTAGTGCTGTGCAATACTGCAAATTTTGACAATACGTTACTAAGTAAAAACAAGGGCAGTGCTGCAGATACCAAAAACGATGCTGATGCTTTTAACCTATGAAGGCAGCTTATATAGCACAGAGAAGTGTGCCATGACTTATGAGATTAATCATCATCAGCTGGGTTTTTGGAGAGCTGGAGTGTAAATGTACCTGTGTAACAATACCAATACCAGCGCTGGTATAAAAACCAGAATTAAGTTTATTTTATGTAATACATATTGTATTTATTAAGATCTGAAGTAGTGATTGAGTCCATAAACTCTCTAAGTAAGTGTTACTGAGGTCATGGATTAAGGGTCCTGGAGGGCATTTTTTTCCCATTTGTGTACAACTGAACTTCTTTGTAACTGCAAAAGCAGCTCTGTAGCATTGGCGTCACTTTTCAGACCCTCTGTATCGTCTTATTTTGCTCACTTGTCCAAGTAAATGGGGACCCACTCTTAAAAACATTTCCTTGCCACACCAGCGCCTTTATGTTAACAACATATAAGTGGCAGTTTTTGTTTCCACAGTCAGAACATGACATATTTTGTGCGCACGGGTTTCCCATTTGCAAAATTAATCTGATATATTATGAATCAGCTTTCATGGATAGCATCGTGGCAGATGCACGAGGCTGTTCTCTCCCAGACAGGAACATTTACTGTAGAAAACAGTTGGGAGGGCATGACACATAGACTGTCCTTCCCATTCAAAGAGCATTAAAAATTCAGAAGACAGTCAGAACAATCAGTGCTGCAGGTTTTCTTCTTGCTTTTAGGCTTCAGGTCTTGTTTTCCCTTTGCTGTTTGAGGAGGCTGTTGTGTAAGAAATGAATTGTGACACAGAGGAAAGTATAAGTCCTGTGACACTAAAAGTGTTGCTGTTCTCAGCGATGGTAGTGCCTGACCTCATCCAGGCTCCCGGTGGTTTCACATATACACAAAAAGCGATTATCCCAGGGGATCGTGAAACTGGAGCATCGTGATCCTAAAATTATTTGTTATGCCCAGCTGCTTTTTTCCCCTTTCTTTCTTTCCTTTTCTTTTCCAGAACATCTCTGCCGACAGAGGGGGGAGCAGATCCCGTGGCAAATCGAATCAAATTACAAGAACGTCTGTAGTGCGCATGATACATGAAAATGAAAATAGACAGTAATGAAAATATCCTTGTAAACTATATTGGAGGGCTTGACAGCACATGTAAAAACCTGCAGAGAATTGTTATGTTTGTCCTCATGATAATTTCTATAATGAATATTAATGCAACTACATCAAAGAGTAATAATAGTAAAGGGCATAATCACTCTGATCATGAACCATAATATTTGAGTTATCTTCTAGAGTCACTCTGTTTTCAGAAACTGTTCAGTCAGAACTTTAGTATAGCTGTCCTTCCCTTGGTTCGCTGCCATCCTACAGCAATGACTGCTGAGGCAGGTGGTAAACACATTTTCTTTTTCTCCTCTTGCAAATCAAAACTTCATCAGGTATGAAAGCTAGGTGATGAATCTATAAACCAAATGTGCATGAAAGTATATCAAAAAAAGCTTTTATTAACTACGATGCAACATATAAAAAAAGCATTTGCTTTCCAACACAGCCTTAATATTTGAATCATGGCTGTAAAAGACTGTAGCAGTCAGCAGTGAAGGTGCTACTTAGTACAGTATGAAGCATGCACTATGAACCGACTTCAGAGTGCTTTGAATTCAGTATATCATTCACACCTCCAGTTATTGCCTACACGCCGCGCTGCAGTAAGCAGTGAACGTTTACACCTGATTCTGTTCTAGCAGCTATGCAGTGCTTTGGGCACAGCCATGTTCACACTAAGCCAGGTACATTTCTAAACGCATCTGTTTCTCGCCGTTTTGGCCCGCTGTCCAGACTAAAAGCTTGCACAGAAGTGTGAGGTCCTGCGCCGCCTGCCTTGTGTGTGACAAACGAGAGTCGTAGCCAGTCACTCCAGGCGCTGCAGCTTCATTAAGTGCTCGCCACACTCGGGTCACTCTGGCTCTCTCTCACGTGCGGGGAAATGAAAAGACAGCGAGCTGCAAAGCTTCAAGGAATGTTTTTCCTTTTGAGGGAACTGGATCAGGAGTTGAAATTGTTTTGCTTTTCTGGAAAACAAAATTTTGATTTAATGTTGAAATGCCATAAGCTTGTTAGAGGGCCAGTCTTGCAGCATCATGGGGAATATTATGAGACATTAAACAGGTTTTTATAGTACACAGGTGTTGATGAAAACACAGCTATGTGGTCCATACTTGTGCTGCTTCTCTCTGGGAGTTTTGGTGTTCCCTGCCATAAAATAAAAGCATGCTTAATAATGCTATCTAGTCCTAGTCCTGTTGCTTTCAAAAGAATCTCACTTTTGGTTAAATAAAGATAAAAAAATAAAAAAACAAACAAAATAGGAGCCTCTGAGTAAAACGCTACATAATTTGTCTATGAGTAGTACTATGAGTAGAAATCCACCAATGAGATGCTCTCCTTTTTTCGGTGAAGTTGTAATATTCCTCATCTTTATCCGAGTCCTTTGTGAAATCTCTTCAGTGTGATATCACTATCACTCTGGACATTTAACATTTAGATGATTTCAGTGGCTGAGTATACTTATCGAAAATGTGGAGGAGTGTAGAAAGTGAAAAGACAGGGAAAAAAAGCAACTCTCCACCCCCGCAGTATCTTTTTGAAGCCTCACACTCGATGGCGAATCAGAATATATGGAGGGAGTGAGCGCCTGCGAGAGGGAGCGAGATTGAGCCTGCGAAGAAGTTTAAAGAGATCGGCGGATGCAGCTCTCTCTGTGTCGGCTGGCTCCGACAGGTGCTGTACAACATTTTGGGTTTAATTAAGTCTAGTGCACAACTGAGACAGGCGGAGCAGGAAGCGGAAGACTGCAGAGCAGAGGCAGCTGCAAGAAAAGAGAGACGGAGGTTTGCCGAAGCCTTGACCTTATTTTACATGTTGAAGTTAATGGAAAGGAACAAGTGCTGTCATCACAGTTTCTCCCCACTATGTGTGCGTTTCATGCAAACGCACACAAATGTACGCGCTCGCATGCTCCCTCTTGCACTCCCGAATGTCACTTTCTTCTCTCTTTCTCTTTCTGTCAGCTCCTCTGCAATTGGAGGTCTTTGTCATATCTGAGTCTTCGTGTTTCTTAATGTTCTCAGTGTTGTTGGAAGGGAATCTGACTCACTCCGTGTCTTCTTCTGCAAATTTGTAGGTGGTGACCTCGGGAAAAAACAGCAGAGGATACCACTATATCCTCGCCAACCTGGTGAGAGCTCGCAACTTGAAACAGCACAACACAACTCGTAGCAGAAGTGCTTGTGTGTGATGCAACGTTGTGCAAAGAAGTGCAATGTTCTCAGTGGATACATCTCAGGAGCACAGTCAAATTTGGTTCTCTCAATATATAGTTGTGTTAGACTTAAAACTGAATGGTGCAATTAAATCGATGAAGTTACTCAGCGTGGATAAGCTAAAGCAGATTTAAATCTCTCATCTTTTTTTCCCTGTTCTCCTAATGATCCTTTTCTCCACTACCACCAAGTTGTGCTCTTTGCTCTCAGGGTTTTTCCAACATGAGTCTGGACAGGGTCTTTTCTGGTGGAGCCAACATCACAGGCTTCCAGATCATCAGCCCAGACAGCCCCATCGTCCAGCAGTTCCTCCAGCGCTGGGAGCGCCTGGATGAAAGAGAATTCCCAGAAGCCAAAAACACTCCGCTAAAGGTCAGTGAGGCGAAGCTGCCGATGCCGCAGTTGCATTTTTATTTAACATCTTCAAAGGCTGCCGTCGCTATTCATCTTCTGAGTTTCAGGGTAGTAACTTGGCTTCAATCAGAGAAAATATGTCAGTGCGAATCATTTCAGGGATTCAGTTCAGTTCGTCTCGCTTGTTTTACACGAGCAGCGCTCTGTGGTAACCTTGCTCTGACGGCAGCTCAGTGTTATGTTGGGTCTGTGTGATGTCACTGGTGCATCATTGGGATTTCTTCTGGCCTTTGACTCAGTACACATCAGCACTCACCCACGATGCCATCCTCGTGATCGCGGAGGCCTTCCGGTATCTTCGGCGGCAACGAGTGGACGTGTCACGTAGGGGGAGTGCGGGCGACTGCCTCGCCAACCCTGCAGTGCCCTGGAGCCAAGGCATCGACATAGAGAGAGCCCTCAAAATGGTAGGACTGAGAGCCTGCACTGTCTCACTGCTTATTTTATTTACTTTATAGTTATATGTTTGCTTATTCTCACTTTCTACTTAGTAATGTTTCCAAAGTTTTTATTCTTTAGGTATTTTTTTTCCTCCCATGTTTTCTTTCTCTGTGAAAGATCCCTAAATGTTTTGCCTCTATAAACTACAGGCTACAAATATAGTTTTTTATGCCATTACTTGCTAGAAATACATTATAATTTTTTTTCACAATTTAATAAACAAATGCTGCAGCACTTAGCCATTAAAATATTATAGAACTGTGAAAATGTATTGAGCCACCCCTCATTTATTTATATTTTGTATAAGTTTATACAGTTCTAACAAGCTTTCCACTGAGGCTTTTAGTGAACAGTAGATGAACACACAGGTCTTATGTTACATCTTTTTTGCTTATGTCTTAGAATATGATTTTTTAGATTTAGTTAATGAGCCATAGATGTCTGCCACTTGTTCTTTTCGCCTCCACTTTTCTCAAATTTGTTTAAGTACACACTGCACACCATGACAACATACGTCAAGTTTCAGGTTGGTTTAAAAAAAAGATAAAATACCCAAGAAATGAGGGCTGGCTAAAGATTTTTGCCTTTTACACTATATTTAATAGAACCATGTTATTCTGTGAATACACCCATTCCTTACATACTGCAACGTGAGCAAACAATTATAAGAAACCTGCTTCTGGTGCTCCAAGTTAGTCTGACCTAATAGACTGGATCCTTATTTAAAGTGATTTAACTGATTAAAAATGAGACCAAAAGGTGAAGCAGAGCCTTATATCACAGCCGTATGACACACGTTACCATGTGGTTTATACATGCTGTATGTTAGGAACAGGTGGTATGATGCTTTTCTTGGTGCCTGGCAGGTCCAAGTACAAGGTATGACAGGAAACATCCAGTTTGACACATTTGGTCGACGATCTAATTACACAATCGACGTGTACGAGATGAAACCAAGCGGCCCCAGGAAGGTAAGTGGGCACTAAGGTTTGGATGTCATAATTTAAAAATTTATAATTAAATACTTTTTGCAGGTTAAGTTTATGATACAGACCCATGCTATGTGCTTTGCATACAACTACACAAGCATAAGTAAATTTGAAGCATACCTTTTTTGAGGGATTTTCTTCTCTGGGCATATTGGCACTACATAAGTTAGGGCTGATACTGATTTGGACAGAAGCTGCCAGTAGCCCGGGCTTTCTGATCCAACTCAAATCATGTAAGCTCCCGCTCCCTCTGAGAGTTTGATCTGGAATATATCCACCAAGAAGCAGCCAAGCAGATGGAAGCTTGAAGTTTTGGAGAATGGATGAATAATTGTGATCACCTCACACTTACAGAGAATTTAATAATAATTGAGTATACTCACAAACATACTGTTTAGACATATATTCATGGATATTTAAATGCAAGTTTTTAAACTAGTGTTCAGGTCTTGTTATTTTAATTTAAGAAATTCTCTCAAATAATCATCTATCCATCGATTTACTTCTGGTTATCCAATTCAGGCTGGAGCCGGTCCCTGCTGTCCTAGGGTGAGAGACAAGCATTCATGCTCACATTCACACCTACAATTAATTTAGAGTCACCAATCAACCCCACGGATGTCTTTGGACTGTGGGAGGGAGCCAGAGTACCTGGACAGAACCAGTGCAGACACAGGGAAAACATGCAAACTCCACACAGATTGCTAACTGCTAAAACGCTAACCACCACACCACCCTTTCAAATAAGTCATATGGAGTGTTTTTACAGGAAACCCCTAACATGATGTTAGTGGGTTAAGCAGCAACATTTACTTGTATGTGATTAGAACTATGACAGTGAAATACACATTAGTAGCATAACACCTACAGGCTCAGTGTAAAAAGATTTGTACTTTGTACTGTTTTGAAACAAAAAATTGTGCATAAGGAAGAAGATCCAAAGTTTTTGACATGGACAGAAACAGCTAAGAGGTAAGAGCTGCAGCACACATTAGCATTTAGCTACAACGTGTCCATTTACCCTACATGCATGGACACATGTCTTCTCTTGTGCCTTGGCCTTTGGCTTGCTAAAGGAACTGCTGTGAGGGAGTGCACTCACTTGGAAAAGCCAGTTAGCTAGTTAAGTTGTCAGCTGTAGCGCTTGTCAATGTTTGTTAGTTTAGATGCTAAAAGATTGGGACCTGTTCTTCTCTACTTCTGGCAGGACACTGTCTATGTCCCCATTAGTTTGTAAGGTACAGGCACTGGAGTAAATCACGCCCACACATCTACCCTGAGCCTGAAGGTGAAAAGATTGTGTTTTACGCGTTTTTTTTTTTTTTTTTACTATTAACGCCAAGATTTTTTTGATTTCTGACTACCTTTCTGAATCGTAACAATTTCGTTACACTGTGATACAACTCCACATTAGTAAGTAATACACTACTGAACCAAAAACAATAATGTCTGAACACACACACACCCTTACACGTGACACCCGTAAGAGCTGCGGTAGCTCTGTGACACTGAAACCCCCACAAAGCTGGCACCGAAAAGGAGTGGCCCCATAATGTCCACACAGCTCAGTTCACAAGACAACATACATCACAGACCCCCCCATCCAATCACAGTGTGAGACAATCTACAGTGACAAGAGAGTGAGTACTGCGCATTATAGCTTCCAGAAATGGGAGAGTTCTTCTTGGCTGAATAAATCAGAGTCTAGCAGAAATAAACATAATACAGCTACTGGAATCATCTCAGGTTGAGCAGCAACAAGCCAGGCTTTGTTTGTGTTAGATCATAATGTGTGTCTTTTATGTAGTATTAATAGAAAGAGAAAAAAAATCGACTGCATTGGCTAGATAAGGCATTTTTAGATTATTAGGTTTTTCTTGCTGGTATTAATTTTATCAGTCCTCCAGTGCTCTATGGGTGCTGCTTTCTTGTTATATAAGAGAACATTTGCTGAGCCAGGAATAGATTACTCCTACTCTGCTGAAGTGTAGCCCAGGTGAAGTGAGGAGAACCACTATGAGCTTTTTATTAAATCATATATCAGGAGCAACCGACACCGTCTCCAGCCGTACAGATAGAGCTGACCAGCTCACGTGAACTCGGAGGGTCTACTGTGAAAATGTCTTTCTGCTTCTCGTAAATAACTGCGGACCTCTGTGTTGTTTTCAGATCGGCTACTGGAATGAGTACGAAAAATTTGTATATATAATGGATCAGCAGGTCACCAACGAGTCCTCTTCTGTGGAAAACCGAACAATTGTGGTCACTACTATTATGGTACACACTCAAGTGGTTTTAAATGTTTCACCTTAAGATTTCTGCCACTCAAGGTCAAGGTGTCCTTTGTTGCAATCTGTCCTGGGAGGGTAGAATTATTTTATTTTCAGTTGCTTTCCATCCACTCACTACATGTTGAAACAGTCGATTCACACAGAGTGTTTCAACTGTATCCGTGTGGGTGCCAAAGCATTTTGGTTTTTTTATATTACAGTGGGCTGTTGTAGTAGTGACATCACAATAACGGCTTTGGTAATGATAACTATACACATCGTGTTCTCATTCAGTGCATACGTAAGTAAAAACGTTTCCCTCTCATTAAGTAAATTGTCAGTGACGCTGGACCAGAGACATGAAATGATCTGCATACAAGGAGGATGTAAACAGCCAATGGCTGCAACCTTTGGCTGTTTATCCCTTGTCTAAAATTTACTTAGTTAAAAAATTTGAATGAGGATGAGAGCGCTCCAGGAGTAAGCAGGGGTGAGGTCAGTTAGATCAGTTGCAGGCAGTAGCTGCAGTTTAGTGATCATCAGCCATTTTTAAATGTAAGATAAGGTGCGCCTTATCTTACATTTAAAACCATGGCCTCTCTGTCTTTCTGACTTTGCCTATTATGGTTGCATCTTAGGCAAATTCAGAATGAAATAGTCACGCATTCCCATTTCAGTGTCTGGAAACTCATACTCATCTTACCTAGACTGGAAGTAAAGTGTTGTTTAGAGCGAGGGAAGAAATGAAGAAGCGTAGTGCCATTGCATTATTTTTTCTCTCTGCCAGACATGATTTTGATTTGAACAGAAACCAATTATTGTTTTTAGAGGCATCGCAGTCATCTCATTAACTTCATGTTTTTATTACTTCCCATGACATTAAAGAAAACGTTTAATGAAAGGACTACCTCGCTTTGTTGGGGTGCAGTTCTTTCATTTTTTGTCTCACCATAACACCGAAGACTGCGGAGCGAAAGGGATGTGGAAGTCTAAAGTTCAACAGGAGCCATGCTGTTGAATGCTCCAAAAACATCAGCAAAAGCCAACAGTCTCCCGTGAAGAAATTGCATTTATTCTGTTCTATTAAGCTGAATAACCTCTGAAAACATGTGCATGCCATACGACAAAGTAAGTACAGCTTTGCTTAATATCCCCCCCAAGGTGACACTGGTTCATCTTTAATGGCAAACATGTTTTGGATGTTACATATTGGAGGAATGATACAACAATCAAGGCACAGAGGCAAAGCATATTAGCATAATCGAGGCGATGAGCAGATTATTTTATTGTCGTAACGGAACAAATAAAAAAAGCAATTTGAACCAGCTTTAAACTACTTTTGTGGTGTGATTCAGACCTTTTTTTTTTAAAAAAGTTGTTCGATAAAATGAGGTAATCTCCATGTGTTTGATGTCTTTAATCTCTCTGCTGCCACTGACGTTTACTTTATGAACTGGAAAAGTGCTCCATTCAGCTCGTCCTGCCCCCTGTGCCTTCGCTGATGCAAAGCACACGCAACCCCCCACCTATTGCCCATTTCTGCAGATTTAGATTTTTCTGGATCAGGTTAGCATGAGGGAGGCCCGACATCCTGCTTTGCACTTTGCACTCAGTTATAGATGCTTTGCTTCTCCCGTCGGTGCAGTCGGCCTAGTCCCCCCTGCCACCCACCCCACCCCTTCAGTCCTCCACTTACGTGCCCGTACATGTGTTTAACCTGTGTTTGTCTTTATTCATATGTTCCCCTCATCTGTTGGTGCCCTGCACGTGTGCATGCAGCAGTACCAATAAAGGCCTCATGTGACCCATATGGTTTGGTCACTGTGGATGTGATCTTGCTTTACCATGAACTAAAAAATTATGTCTAATTAACAGGAAGCTCCATATGTGATGTACAAGAAAAACTATATGCAGATGGAGGGGAATGACAGATATGAAGGCTACTGTGTCGATTTAGCTTCTGAAATTGCAAAACATGTGGGGATAAAGTATAAGCTGTCAATAGTGCCCGACGGGAAGTATGGAGCCAGAGATCCAGAGACCAAGACGTGGAACGGGATGGTGGGTGAACTAGTCTATGGGGTAAGTGTCAGCCTGCCTGTGTTTCTGTAAACTGTCCGTCTTTTGTCATTGTTTGTGACTCAGCTCGTCACACAAAGCACATAGTAAAACATCCAGTTTTATCAGATTAACCAAGTTTTTTCTTGACCAAAGTAAGTTTGTCTATAGCCAATTAATCCCTTAAAGCTTCAGTCATATGTCATAGAAAACAGTTTTACACTTCCGTATTTTTCGGATTATAAGGCGCACTGTCGATGAACAGGTCTGTTTTCATACATAAGGAGCACCGGATTATAAGGCGCATTAAGCGAAACAAAACAGATAAGTCAAACTTTAGTCAACTCATTCTTCTTGCTTCCTCCACTTCCGTACCATTGATTCATTATGTTTAATTCTCTCGCAGCTGCTCTATTCCCATGTTGTTGCAGTATATTAATGACTAACCTCGTATTGTGGATGGATTTTCTCAGTTGTTCTCCTGACTGAAGTTTGGTCCGTTTACAGCATCCTGCCATGCGATTGCATTTGTCCCTAACCATCGGGAACCCTCATGTGACTTTTATCAAGTGGAAAAAAGTTAGCGTTCATCCTCCAGCTTTACTGTGTTTATGCTATGCTAACAGCTATATCGCTAGCAATCACGTAGCACAGCGGTCCCCAACCCCTGGGCCTCGGACCGGTACCGGTCCGTGAGTCGTTTGGTACCGGGCCGCAAGAGTTGAGGCTCAGGTGTGAAATGTATAGTTTTCAGGGTTTTTATCGGTTTTCAGCGTTATTTTGTAATTGTTTTTATCGTTTACTCGGTTTTCCTGGGTCTTTTCACGTGTGTTATGAATAAATTTTCTTTTTTTCGGTACCGGTACTAGTTTTATTTTGTTGTATTTATCTGCGACACCTTAAAGGCCGTTCCATGAAAATATTGTCGGGCATAAACCGGTCCGTGGCGCAAAAAAGGTTGGGGACCACTGACGTAGCACATCATTATATACCAGCTAGCCCAACTTCAGTAACCCTACAAAAGTCACTACTGTTTAGTTTTCTGTCTTCATTTATGTTGGAAGTGAAAGCAGAGCTGTACGTTTTAATTCTTTCAGAACTCTCTCAGTCAGAACATGCTATATCATGTTTAGGTGGAAACTAGCGAGCTAACTTCATGCTAACTTGTAATTCTGTTAAATTTAATGTTTTCATGGATGCCTGGATGTTAAACTTAATTGTTACACCTGGTAAAGCAGTAACGCTGATCATTTTATTAAAGATGAAAGAATTTAGACAGTTTTTAACTCTCAATGATGCCGCAGTGTTCGTTTGACTTTAGGACCTGAAGTGAACTGAGTTTTGGACCCAGATTACTCCGCGAGGTGAGGCTTCTGACTACGGTAGCCGTAATGCTCCGACAATCCATCAAGTGGTGCAGCGTCGTAGCTTACCGAAGTCGTACTAACATATTTATGACAGATTTTTGTGCGCAATGAACCGCATAAAATCAATTCGAGGTCAGTAATCACAACCAGAATTCATACATAAGTCGCACTGGATTATAAGGGGCACTGTTGATTTTTGAGAAAATTAAAAGATTTTAAGTGCGCCTTATAGTGTGGAAAATACGGTACATAAGAATAAATTTAAAACAAAGAAAAATAAACATATTTATCTGGAGAGTGACTCAGTTTTAGAAATCCCTCCTTCTCCTGTAGAATCCACTCAACTGAGTTTGTCATGTGTCTCGTGGATCACTCACAGCCGAACTGGCTTGAACAAGACAATTTGCATCTTTTATGAGGCCTCAGCTGCTGAACGAACGATGCTAAAACATCTCACACGGTTGACTGCAAATGTAAAAAGATATGCATGCAGACGGTGATTCCGTGCCTGATTCACAATCTGACACCTGTAGTTTCTGCCGTTATGTCTACAGCAGTATTAATAGCTGGACCGACAGAGATTGCCATCTATTTTAATTGAACGAGCCGTGACAAGGCCTCATCTAAATTTGTGCATCAACACTAATTTTATATTGCTGCCAATTAACTGCTGGGACGTAAATTCACAATGAACAATAGGCAGCTGCTTTTGCCTAAGACCCCTCCTGAATTTATCAGCGACATGAATCCTTTGTGTTCAGTTTTCTTTAATGTGGATTACGTTACACAGCGCGGTCAGTAAGACCAGAAAAGCAATATTGAAGCAGCAGTCTATTCTGTTCCAGTCACTGCAGACATTTGTCAGCATTTGTTTCTCATACTAACTGATGAGCCTGAAAGGCAAAGCAGAGGATCTGTTGGAGGTGAATTTAACAGGCTGATTCACATTTCATGAACTGCTTACATAAGCTCATCCACCTCTGTCTTCCAACCCTCCGCTTGATTCATGGAGGAGATTTGGATCGAGACATTAACAAATGCTGAGTGACTCATTTTTAAATAGCAGATCCCCTCTGAAGGGCTTTATCACAGGTCTGCTATTCAGTATATACTAAGCTGTGCCATTTCACAATGTTCATTCTGTTTACTCTGTGAATGTGCTGGGAGTTTGAGTTGGTTTGAGGTTTATCAATATTTACTCTTTTACAGAATTTAACGCTTTGTTTGGTTATTATTTCTTTTCTGTTAGACTAAATCCCGCTGTGCCTCCTTCCATTTTCACAGAGAGCTGACATAGCTGTGGCACCACTAACTATAACGTTGGTTCGAGAAGAAGTGATAGACTTCTCTAAACCCTTCATGAGCTTGGGCATCTCCATTATGATTAAGAAGCCCCAGAAGTCCAAGCCTGGGGTGTTCTCCTTCTTGGATCCACTGGCCTATGAGATTTGGATGTGTATAGTTTTTGCTTATATCGGTGTGAGTGTGGTGCTCTTCCTGGTGAGCCGTTTCAGCCCTTATGAGTGGCATCTGGACGAAAACGATGAGGCCAAAGACCCTCAGAGCCCCCCTGACCCTCCAAACGACTTTGGGATTTTTAATAGCCTGTGGTTCTCCCTGGGTGCCTTCATGCAGCAAGGATGCGATATCTCACCAAGGTTGGTTTGTTGTGTTCACTCCACCACATCTCCGATGTCCTTGTCATCTCTCGTTGCATTTTATAGTCCCATACATGCGTTCCCATCATGCATTGGTGCATATAGGTTATTTTGAGCTTCACTATTAGGGCTGTCCACCTAACCTCGTGCTCCACTTCACTGCACTTTCCTCCCATTTCTATATGAGCAAGAAACCATCATCAACTCGTCATCTTTGTGTTTTGAAGCTGCATGCTGGCAGCAATGCTTTGCATCCACAAAATAACTTATATCCACCATGCTGAGGGCTGTAAAATGCACAGGGGTCATTACATTTCATTTAAAGTAGGGACTTGATTTCCTCTTGACTCTTGGAGGGCTACCGTGTTTTTGCTGCATGTCCCATTTTACGGTCATCAACTTGGTGCATATAGGGTATATTGTGTGGAAATGATATCAGTTCCATAACTATATATTTTTCCAACACAATGGCCATCCAGTCATACCCTCTACTCATTCACTCATCCATCCATCCGTTTACTCATCACTGTTCTGGCATCTCTGACTTCTTCAAGGATTCTTGTTCTGACACTTCCTCTTATTTGACTTTGGAAGATTGTAGAGAAGCTGGTTGAAGAGCTAAAGCAAACTAATTTGACCAAAGGTTCTCACAGATTTTCCCAACGTTTCATGGAATAATTAAACGGGTGATATGTCAAATATGTTCTTGTTTTTATTTTATTGGACTTTTAACTCTGAGTTTTTTAATGTTATGTTTAAAGAAAAAAGCAGAGAAGGCACCACTCCTGAAAACCTGGAATTTGCAGATTTCTCAGTCTCTAACACCTCACTGGGAAAAAAAAATCAATTAAGCAGCAAATGAGGGATTTTATGTTGGCTTCAAAGTACATGCAGTTTTTGAATTAAAACTGCTGATGCTGTAATTTTTGCTAAATTATTCCTTATAGCTCCGACACAGACCAGCAGTTCCCAGGCTACTCTAACAAGAGGAAATGTATTCTCTGATTTCCAATCCTTAATCACACCTTCTGTTGCCTCTAGGGCATTTTTGTGGCTAAAGCTTTAAATCTGGTTCAACCACATTTTAACCAACTAATCTCTTATGGAAATTGATCTTACTGTGATTTTCTTTTCAGGATTAACTCCATTTATGAGCAATTTTCAGATAACACTGGTAGAGTCCTCACACAGCATCTCTGAAACACACTGTAGGTCTGGTGAAGTGACCGTGAATACACAAGAACAAAAATATAAAAACGAACTAAGAAAACAATAAATTAAGAGAAATCCAGAGCAGCGCATCTGCAATGCAGGGATTCACTGCGATTGAAGTGCGTCCTCATTTAAACAGAGGAATGAGAGTTCATCTGAGAGCAGCCGAGTCAGTATGTGTGTGATCGTTAAAGCAGAGGACCAGAGAGAATAGTCAAATTTGAAATTACGTACCCGGGGTTGAACTGCGAGGTTCCTTCCTCCCCAACGTGTTGATGTGAGCATGCTGATTTCCTGTCTCTACCTCTGCTCTTTTTTTCCTTTTCCTTTTTTTACTCCTCTTAGGTCTCTGTCCGGCCGTATCGTGGGAGGAGTGTGGTGGTTTTTCACCCTCATCATAATCTCTTCCTACACGGCCAACCTGGCTGCCTTCCTCACCGTGGAGAGGATGGTTTCTCCCATTGAGAGTGCCGAGGATCTGGCCAAGCAGACAGAGATCGCCTATGGGACTTTAGACTCCGGCTCCACTAAGGAGTTCTTTAGGGTGAGTGTCTCAAATGCCTGTTGCTATCCTGCTGCTGCACTGTATAAACTGACCTCTTTTTAGGTGAATAAGCCTCTATAGCTGTGCTGTGTGTTTTGAACCATTACCTGCCAGGTAAATAAATAAATAAATCCAAAGACTCATTACTAAAAAAAAAACCTTAAACTACTTTTTCTTGATGCAGCACTTTCAAACTACTGAAACCAGACCAACTGTATAACTACATCTAATGAATTCATTATTAAACCTAAAAGAAATTAAACATTAGTAAAAACACAAACAGCTGTGCGACAGTTGCATGCGTTTCTTTTGTTTATCGATTTAAAAGTGCTGCCCTGAAATGAATAACTATGCTGAGCTCATATTTCTTTCAGAGAGGAGCACCAGTCCGCTTGTGACTGCCACTGAAATAAATGATGGCATTAGGCTTCAGAGGCAGCGCCTGTTATCAGCCTGTTCACAAATCCATTTTGTCCACAAAATTAACTTTGGTTATCAAAATAATTTTTCCCAGCTTTTTGGCAAAAGGAATAATTCAGCTATGAAACTGGGACAGTAATGCTTCCTCGTGCGACCATCTGCAGTGCCATTAATCAGACTTTGATTAGCCTCACTGTGTCTTCGCTAATTTACTCAAAAGTGCTTCAGAAGCAAAAAGAAGAAGTACAAAAATAAACGCCTTATAAAAAGAAACAGATCAGGCAACTGGTTAGTGTTTATTGTTTAGAAAAGCAGGTAAGGTAATTTAAAAGCCTCCATGTTAATTAATGCTATTATCATTTTGAAACTGATGTATCTGATTGTGTAGATGTAGCTCTGTCTTAGCTTCTTAATCGCTGCCAGATCTTAGATGTCCTCAGGAGGATGTAGTTAAATGAAGTGATTGTTCAGTCTGAGTATCGAACACGTTTTTGTCTGTCTTTGAAACTTTGGAAAAACTTTAAAGAGAAACTAGAAAATGTCATTATAATTCCAATTTGCTGGCCTCTGTCACAAAACTGCAATCTCACAATAGACGCTCTATTCCTTGGAAATGGAAATGTCATTCACATCCGATGTCCAGCTCTGAGCTGTGTCTATTTTTAGTCCCAGTCGTTCTCTTGGTGTGATTGCTTGGAGTGAGTCTGAGACATTTCGGTATATACAAACCCAGCTCTCCCTTTAGACTCGAGAGTGATCGGGATGCAACCACATCCTACAATCTCTTCTGAGATTTACAGACAGCATAAATACAGCATGTTTCTCTGTGTCGGGTTGGGTTATTTGCTGCTGGCTGGAGGGCTTTCTTGTTAGGACAGAGTCAGTCCAAGCATAATCAAATTAAAGCATGCATGCAGAAAACAATCGCAGACAAAAGAAGAAAAGATTCTGATTATATTTTAACTTCGGGATGAAAGAGCATTGCTTTTGTTTATCGTGTTTAACTCCAGTGAGGGAAGGGTTTTGCAGGGATCTAACCAAGTGTAATATCTGACCCAAGAGGTTTACAAAGGTGTTCAAGCAGAATAGCTCGATCTGCTGTGCAAAACTGACCCGAGGTCTGAAAGCACAGAAATGGAGCAGTCAGTATGATCGGTGCCAAGGAGGTCTGTAACTTGATGTCTCCTGCAGTAAATGAAAGTATGAAAAATGGGCCTGTTTAGAAAAGTGTCATGGTGCAAAGGAAATCTTCGTCCCAAAAAGTTGAGGCCGACTGGGAAATGATAAAGTCTCGACTCGTCTGTTTGGGAAATTTAGAAGGATTTGGTTTTCGATAAAAATGCAAAACAAAACAGCAAGTCACTTATCTGTCAGAAATTCAGTTTCATTTTACTGGCTTATATCCAAACTCCGCTTGTACAAGGCTGTTGTTATAGCTATAGACAGACAGAAGTGTGGTTTTAAGTTGTTCCTATTATCCATATCTGCGCTCAGTTCAGTTCCACCAGCCGATTGGAGTCTTTCAGTGTCGCATTTCAAGCTTCCTCCTCCAGTACAAAGACATGCATGTTAGGTCAGCTGGGGATTCTAATTTGGATGAGAGTGTGTTAGCTCTGTGATACACTTGTGACACGCCTCTTGCCCTGTGACAGCTGGGATAGGCTCCAGCGCCTCCACAACCCTGACTTGGATAAGCGGAAGTAAATAGATGGCTGGAAAACAGAAGCCGTTGTCTATTTGCCTTATTTGCTTATCATTCTGCAGTATATTACAGATGACTGACACATCTAGCAGCCTTAAAAAAATATATCTCATTCACATCTGTTGAATGAGACATTTTTTACAAATAGATATTAAATTGAATATTTTAGTGGCTTCCTGGTGAGTCATTGCATTGAAGGCAGCACCATAAGCAGCAGTTCCTCTCTGTAGATGCTCTAATCTGTGATGTATTAGACAGGATGTGATTTATCAAAGGTGCTCCTGAGGAGATAATTGACAGACATGTAGTGACTTTGTCTTGAGTGAAAAATATGGGCTCTTTCTGCATACAAACTGGAAATGCCAACGCAGAGGAGCGTTTCTGATGAAAGGTTTTTGAAATCTGGAGATTAGACACTAATGATTAATAGAAGCTATCAATGCATTTCAGCCTGATCATCAAAGAGGATGTATCACTTAATACAGATAATACATGCTCCTAGGGCTCATAATATATGATGATAACCAGTATGCTAATAATTAAACATACGCTTTAATTATTTGTTCTGGTCCTCAGAAAGGTTTTTTGTCAAGCCCCTCAGCTTTTTAAAGCATTGCAGAGGTAGTTTTATTTAAAATAGATGCAAATTTCTCATATCTATTTTGTGTCTTTCTTTCTGCCATTCTGCCATTTAAACCTTCCATTGTATATGGAGTTGTATAAATATGTATAATATTTAAAAAGATAAGTAAAAACATTTTTGGAGACATTTTTGGAACTACACCTATTTGCTACTTGTGGACTAATTAGGAAGCTAGCTTAGTATGAATAGACAGCTACTGTACAGCTTGGTTCTCTCCAAACCTAAAAAAATTTACTAGTATCGTTAAAGTTCATTAAAGCATTAAAACCATATGTAATGTCACAGACTGGTTTGTGAACAACTGTTCACAAAAGAGACCATAATTGAATGATAGTGTTGTTTTTTTATGCTGATTATAGCAAGCTTGTTTAACAAGGTACTGAACTGTCTGTGGGACACAACCTGTCTCCAATCAGTCAGTCTCTCTGAGACAGATTGGCGAATGTTTACAAATAATTGTCTAATCTACAAAGGTGGATAGATTGCTAACATGCTGCAATCAGTCATCCTGTGCTGATTAGTGCATCTCTTTGCAATTCAGTGGTTGCATTCTAGTTAGAATCCTTTATAAAAGTATTGTTGCCAGAGGTTTCTTCCTGTTAAAAGGGAGTTTTTCCTTCCCACTGTCGCCAAAGTGCTTGCTCATAGGGGCTCATATGATTGTTGGGTTTTTTTCTCTGTATGTATTATCGTAGGGTCTACCTTACAATAAACAGCGCCTTGAAGCGACTGTTGTTGTGATTTGACGCTATATAAATAAAATTAGAAAGTAGAAAGTAGCTGCCATGCCATTTTTCACTACATCACCATTTGTGGAGAAATTTATGAATTTCAGTTTCAAATCTATAAATTTTTGGCTCGACTCTGAATGGAAGTACTTAATGGGAATTTCTTTCTATGCAGACAGCAACAGAGTTGCAATTATTGCAGATTTGTCACAATTAATCACCATATTACCAAAAGCAGATTTCATGTAATCGCCAACTTGACCCCATTCAGTTGCAAAATGATCTCTCAATTTAACAAGTTAAACCATAAGAAGTATTACCTCCCTGTACAGCTGCTGGCTATATAGCGAGAGATCAAAGCCACTCTATATATGAGGTGTAAATATGTTTATTATTGTTGTGAAGTTCTGAAATTTTAACGTAGAGGTTTAAGAGGATTGACTCTTGGCACAAGGCTCAGGTGGCCAGATTTGAGAAACCACTGTTAGCTTCACCTCTTTACAGAAATTATTAAAATCTGCTATATATTATAGGTATTGGGATATTTTGTGATTAATTTTTGCACATAATCTGTCCTGAGCTTCACTCTCCAGTGTGCAACAGTTTACAGAGTATGGTGAACTGAACCAACTAAATTTAGCTTGTTGCATTTCACTGTCTTGTGTACAGTGATCAGATGTTAGAGTGGGGAACGAGCGCATGAGCGAAGCAATATTAAAGATCATTTTAATAACAGCTTTGTGCTAAATGAGCCATGCTTCTGTTTGGTTGCTTTCTTAATTTATTTCCACTGATCATGAACATACAGTAAATGAGTTGTAATTATATCCTTAACCATGCATGTAACTAAATATTGAACGCCACTATATAAAAACACCAAAAAGAGTGCACATGCTTTGCTTTGGCCCGTTGTCTTCGTTTTGAGATGCCAGCAGCGTGTCAGACACGCTCAGGGCCATGAGTCACTCTTAGCTCTGTCAGCTGCTGAAAGACAAACTGGTTGCTGGAAGAAGGACTACTTCATTTTCAGAATGGATGACGGGCAGTAAACCCAAATTTCTCACTGGCCGGAGGACGTGACCAGCTTGTCATATTCTCGATGTTGTGGTTACACCAGTAATTAATTGAGAATAATTTGTCTCAGTTAAGCCACCGTGGTGAGAAGATTTCGCAGCGCTTATATCAGTTTGACAGCGTGAGGAGTTTCACAGATTTCCGCACAGATGACCGGCCTACTTCTGACAAGCATACATTTACATGCAACCCAGAGAAGAATTGCAGTTTGCTCACTATGGTCAGACCTGTCATCAGCTATTATTGTCATGCTAACAGTGTTTACATGAACACTCCACTGAACTGAAATCGTGCATATGTCAAGAATGATTCACTTACTAGCCCGAGCCCACAATCCATTACATATCTGGTGAATTATTTATGTTGCCGTACACGTTGCCGAGCTGACACAGTTTGTCAGTTCACTCTGATGTTTTCATTTACTCTCACCTAATAGAAATAATGGAAGACTGACTCACATGACTACTGAACATACAATCTGGAACAAACCGGTCGCACAGACGCTGTTAATAAATATGAGTTCAAGCCAAAGTTCCCTCTGAGATTCATCTCTCACAGCCAAGTGCAGGTCGCATTAGCCCAGTTTAATGTAGCCTCGTTTTTTTTCCCCTCTCCTCTCTATTGTAGACAGCTGTGTACTCCTACTCCCTGGTGCCCAGCGATCAGCCTCTCGCTGGCCATTTTTAGCAGCGTACTGAGTGTCAGAGTAGGGCCGTGCTGTGCATGTCTGTAGCTGCTCCAGCTGGCAGCTGACTGGGCCACAGAGGTGAAGCCGTCAGACTTGAAGTTAGCGGGTCAAATAAGTTAAAGAAGATGCCATTACAAAAGGAGTTCTTGACACTGTCAAAGAAGAGTGTATTTCAGATCACCCATGCACAGCATGTGAAGAAGAAGTACTAGAAAGGTTTTTTTTCCCTTTTTTTGTTTTCCTGGTGAGTCACAACTCGTGTTATTTCTGTGTTTGCGGTACAATTGGTGTGGATGCATACTGATCCATACTGAACACTAAAGCCAAAACAACAAAAAAGACAACCTGCTGATTTTTCAGGTATTTAAAAATAAATAAAAAGGGGGGGGGGGGGGGGGGGGAAGCTGTGCAGACGCCTGACTCAACCAATCATTTTAGAGATTTAAAAGGAGTTCAAAAAGATTTTTGTAGCTTCTGTAGCTTCTTTTAAGTGCAGGTGGACTGATGCAGTTCCTTCTTGACCTTAAACACATCAACGTAAAGCAGGCTCCAAAATCAAAACACATGCACAATGTGTTGCATGCATACATAGTGTTTGCAACTAAGTTTGTGGAGTGTGTGGAGCCTCATCACAGCTTCTATAGGGTGGGAGGCGAGGTACCCTCTGAACAATAACACAATAATTCAGACTCACATTCACACCTATGGGACATTAACTATCAACAGTTACCCTAACTCCACTGACTGCATGTCTTTGAACTGTGGGAGGAAGCCGGAGTATCTGGAGAGAATCCACACATGCAAACTCCACACACTAAAATTCAAAAACGGTACATAAAAAGCAGCTTGTGTGGATTTTTTTTAATGCATCATTTTCTAACCTTTTATCTTTGCAGCTATTATATGACACACACCGTGCTATTAACATATATATAACAATAATATTCCATAAATAATAAAGTAATAAATAAATAAATAATATAGTGTTGTAAGCCAAAGGGAATAAAGATTGGCTGTTTTACAGGTGAACATGCAAAATAACTCTCTGTTCTTAAGTTTTCAGTATATTTTTAGCTGCTGCTTGATGCAGTAGCTCATGACCTAAACAGCTACATATGCACAGTACCGGCAAATTCAATCCATGCATCGATGTACAAACAGATTGATTTGAATAAAATCTCAACCGTGATGGCGGCGACTGTGATGAGCTGTGACCTGCTGGCAGGAACATAAACTGTGGCGGAGGTCACTCCTGCTTATCGATACTGATACCAAACATGTGCTGCATGTTACTTCTGCTGAGCTGCCAGGTTGTCAGACTTCAGGCTGCTGGCAAGGAGCCCACTACCTCTGCAGCACCGTTTGCACTTAAAGGGTAAATCCACTCTGAATTACAAGCAGCACATGTCTGTTAGTGCAGCGCTCAGTACGCGATGAGATCTGTGAGGTCACAGCAGGTGTGGTAACAGCTCGAAACACCTGCTGCTGAAAATAACCACAGCAGCAGCTATCTTCCCTGCGATTCAGAGCCGAGCTAGTTAGGAGTTTTGGAAAATACACTTACTTTCTTGCTGAGCGTTAGATGAAAATATTGATACTACTCATGTCTGTGCACTAAATATAGAGCTGGAGCAGGGAGCTGTGTGAGCGTGACTTCCCTCCCGCTGTCTTGGAGGCGGTCCTAGCCTATATTAGAGGGCAGTTGGCCGGCATAGGAGGGTCGTCAGCTAACACAGCTCACCTGGACCCCTCCAGCCTTTGAAAACTGGCCGCAACTCCTGGCATCAACCGTCTTTAGTGTTTGCACACACACATCCACATGCTGCTGTCCTTTGGCTGAAATGGCTCGTTTCTTCATTCCAGTGTTTTGTTTTTTTTTTGTTTGGATGGGGGGAGTTTAGTTTTAATCAATTCAATTTTACCTGTCAATCTCTTGCACGTACTCACTACTTGTAACTTTCCCTCAGCCACTTTGTGACTGTTGCCAGTCTTGTCATGAGTACATATTGAAAACTGAGGTGTAACCTGTTAATTAGAGACCATCAGAGGTGCCTTGAGAGTATATTTGGTGGCACTAATTGTTCATTTAGCAGCTCGGACCAGAATAAAGCGTTACATTTTTGAGTCTTCCCCCCCTAAATACAGCAGCTAATAACTCTAATAGGTGTCTGAGGGGGAAAACGTTGACAATATAATGTTTTTGATATCTTGGCTGTTTTTTATAGTTGGATGACAGAGTTCTAATAAAGTATGAGAAACGTGTGGGAAACAGAAGTTTCAGCCTCTTGCCACACCTCGGTTATTTTGCACAAATCCCGATAACATCCTTGCGGCTCCGGCTCCACACTTAAAGTCCAGACCTGTATCAATATTATCATGTAACTCGGACTCCCAGCAGCTTCATGCGATTGTTTTCATGGTTGTTACTGTGCACCTTGACCTTAACTGTCTCTCTCTTCTCTCTCTGTTCCCCTGAATGCAGCGCTCCAAAATAGCAGTTTATGAGAAAATGTGGTCGTACATGAAATCTGCCGAACCCTCAGTGTTTGCCAAGACAACACCAGACGGGGTTTCCCGGGTACGAAAGTCGAAGGGCAAGTTTGCCTTTCTTCTCGAATCCACTATGAATGAGTACATAGAGCAGCGGAAGCCATGCGACACCATGAAAGTGGGCGGCAACCTCGACTCTAAGGGCTACGGTGTGGCCACACCAAAAGGCTCTGCATTAAGGTGGGTGGGATATTATAACAATATCCTCCATGTTGTTATAGTATTCCACCTACCCTGATGTTTCCTTTTCTCATCCTCTTCTTCTTAAGCCCTTTGTTTTTTTCCCCAAGTGCATCTCCGAGTGAAACATGTTATGAGTTATCTGAATTGAATCACACACATTGAGCCATTTTTGATTTCCTGTCCCACGTATCTGGTTTGTGTCTGTTGTTTTCTCCTGTTTCTTCAGGTTATCAGTATATTAGTCACATCGACGTGTGCACGTGCCACTTTCCCTCCATCCTCTCGTTTGTGTTGTCTCTTCTCCTTCTCAGCTTTCCTTTCTTCTCCTTTCTGTGGTGCCCCCCCCCTCCTCTCTTTTTCCCCTTTCTTTTCCTTTTAAAAATATTTCTTGAATTAATTTGCTAGTTACAATGCTGGTCTGTCAGTTGTGATGAATGTTAAGCTGCATGCTAGATGTTCTTGTTTCTAAATGATCAATGACAGAATGTCCCCATCCCGCACACTTCAGTTACGAATGTAACCCTCCATGCCACCTCTCTAATATTTAACGTTTTCTTTGCTGTAAAAATGCTTCTTACCCTTCCACACCAGTGAAATTCTTTACCAATTTGTCCCTCCCGTGCTCCCCCTATGAACCATTGATATTTATCACTATTTCTTACTAATATTCTATATTAGATTTCTCACGGACCTGTTCATTTTCTTACAAGTTATGTTTTATCGTTTCAAGAAATGCTGTTAACCTGGCAGTGTTAAAACTGAATGAGCAAGGCCTCTTGGACAAATTGAAAAACAAATGGTGGTACGACAAGGGAGAGTGCGGCAGCGGGGGAGGTGACTCTAAGGTCAGCCTCAATGTCACCAAAGTCGGGTATCCTAGAACAGAGTAATCGGCAAGGCTGTCGTCACGGAGTGTAGCATTTGGGGCCAATCACGTGTTTAGAAGTTACTCGTCATTACCTGTGGCTTTACTATTATTTATTATGCAACAGTGATCAACTGGGAACCCTTTGCTTGGCTAATGGAGGAGGAAAAAAAATGTGAGCTAAACCAGAGGTATGTGACGCAGGAGGTAGGAAAGGCAGTGGGTAAAGCTGTGCTCGTGACAGAGTAGTTTTTGGTCTGTGGTTATGAAAGATGGAAACTTTAATTTTTCTTCTGTTTTTTATATCTACAGACCAACATGAATGTTCTTTAAAACTAACGCTAGAAAGAGTGAATAAAATGTACGTGCACTCTCCAATCTGCTGCTTGAACCGCTAGGGCAGGCACAGGAAACAGCGTTGTCTTGAGGGGACTAAGCATTGCAGGCAAACGTGAGAATTCTAATGACAGAGTGGCGACTAATGATCCAAACTTTTTTTTTTTTGTCCGACATCCTCTCACTGAAATCCAGAGTAAGACTGACAGAAACCTTTGCTTGGTCTTGATCAAAGGCCAGTCAAAGAACTTTCCCTGGCCATCCTGACCTGGCAAACCCTTCAACGGTAGAGTGTAAGATATGACCAGGGGCTCCATTTGTGCAAGAGGATTTGATTTGTGCTTACATCTTCTCACCAAGTTACTGTTTTGTAATAGCTAAAAAGTGTAACTGAATTTTGTGAAGATGCTTTCAGCCCTGAAAGTGAGACTATGCAACGTTTCCTTAATAGCCCATTATTATAACCATAAGAGTTACTCACATACAGGACAATGACATGCTGGATTTATCACAGGGGCGTAATTTCTGGGGGGGTTATGGAGGTTACGCGCCCCCCCCCCCCCCCCCCCCCCCCCAATAATCAGACCCAACCAATACAACTCCCCCAATAAAATTATGAATTATCTTGAATTATCTTGCATAAATAGACTGTTGATTTTCTTTACTCATTTCAGGTATTACCAGGAAAATTGTTGCATGTTTTATCATCTGGGAATTTACCCAGATTTATTTATTTATTGCGACCGAGATCTTCGACCCCCCAATATTCAGCACAAAGTTACGCCAATGATGTATCCTTTTCTTGTTTATCGGTCACATGATAAAACTCACACTAGATGTAATTCAAAGCTCATTACACTGTCTTTGAAAGGTTATGTAGTCTCACTTTCTCTGTTAAGTTAAAACAAAAAAGAGAAATTAAATGATAATAGAGGACATTAGCTAATTATTACTGTAAAGCATGTCTTGCTTTTTCATACTGTGTGCACGCGCATACTAACTTACATCACTTCAAACTTTGCAGAGGAGCTGCAACCTTTCTTTGCACATCAGTGTTTTTCAAATATTGACACTGATGACATATATATATATATATTCCCCCCCCCTTAATCAAATCAGTTGTACAAACTTAACATAAATGAGGCCCCTGATCTTTTGTTTTAGACACCAGGATCTAGACTCTGGATCCATCTCTGCCTCTGCTCTTCAGCTTGCATCATGACCACAGTACACTTGACATATTAAGAGAGAAGAGACAGGACGAACTTTCCTGTTACTGACTCTGGTCGTCCCATTCCTGAGTGAGCAGGATATGGATACTGCCAGAGGGGGTAACGCAAAGAAACCGTCTCCTCTCACTGGCAACTGTCCTCTGTCCCTTTATGTCCGGTTAGAAAGAGAGCAGCTGATCAGTGCAACAGTATCACTCCGGACTGCCACATTTCTTTGTCCTTGTTTCACTTTCAGAAACACCAGTGTTGGCAATTCAGCAATAATATGGAGATATATTGTATGTGAAGACCACTGCTGTTATCACTGGGAGTCCTCAAATGAAATTCAGCACATACATGTATATGTATAGACTACATATCACATATATTTTAAAATGTTTTCATGTTTTTCTACTCTGAGATATTCTAAATTTATTCAGTGAAGCTGAACTAATTTAAACCTTTTATATTTGTTCCTGTGGGTTATTTTGGTATTGAGTGATTTTGCACGAGTTTTTTATGTTCTTCTTTGCTGTCTTGAATGTTTTCCCCTCTTTTCTGTATTCCTGTCCTGCAGAGAGTGTGAAAGGTAAAGTTGTGAGGTCACTTAAATCACACAGTAAAAGAATCACCTGTGCAAATTTGTATCAAATCCTACAAAGCACTAAAACTTGTGAAATTTTAAATTTCACATGTCTTAGCACAGAACCAAGCATAAGCAAAAGGAGTGAACCCACACCTCTTTGATGGAGGCACACTGACGCTGGAGATTAATTATTTAGCTTCACAAATGTAAGATGTTGTATTCCATTGCAACAGGTGTTGCAATGGTGTTCGTTACATTCTTTTTCAGTCCCGCACTTTGTCACGGGGGTTGGGCTTATACTTCTTTTAAGGACTGATGCAATGAAAATCCTATTTCATAAGTCAGCTACAGATTTCACATGTGGCTCTGCAGACAGATTTAGGCTGTTTACACATACATTTGTTAAGATTCCTAGAGGAAATTATGCCTAATAATCACAGATTTCAATGAAATCTAATTGACAGCGGATGCATCATTAATTTCCCTTTTAAATAATTAGGCAATCAAAAGTGAGATAAAAACAGGCATCTGTGGACTATAACAATGAACCATATTGGGTTTTTGTTTTTTTCACGTTAAAATAACATTTTTGAGTATTTATAGCATGCCAGCTGTTGAACGATTAAGACATGTAACAGTACTGTCGCATTTTTTTACATTTAAGCAAATCAGAGAGTTGAAAGCTGTCAAGTATGTAGGTGGGCTGCACAATCTTTTGTATTAAGAATTATAAATACAAATAAGGGAGATAACTGGCAGAAAGTGGTGAAATGGTATATAATGCACAGTTCTAATAGCTTCAAGCAGATATCAGTGTGTCCTTCGATCCTCACTTTCTCCCATAACAGGAAGCTGGTCTGTAAACATAATGATCGGAAATCTGCTGAAACACATTTGTGACATAGTGTATAAAATGTGTCACCATTCAATTGAATTAGTGAAACTGTTGACAATATAAATGTTTGTATAAAAAAATTAATATAAAAATAATATCTGTTTAAAATATAAGTACCTAATTCTGCAGTGCTGCTTATATTTTCCTTTATAGCATATTACTAAACCCAGTGAGTACTGCTGGCAGCGATGTATTTTTGGCTTTCGGTTTAATTTGGACCATTTGGATCTCTGTTTGCTTTAATGTGAATCAGTTTGATAGATCACCCTTTTTAACTGTTTAGGGTTCGCTCTCAGTGGAGCGAGCCGTGAAATGCTATTACTTCAGAGGTTTGGGACAGCTCCCAGTGTTTGTCTCTCTGACAGTAAATGACAGGTTGAGTTATTTAGCAGTACACACCACAATGCAGCCAACTGTGTGTCTCTGGGGCAAACTATTTACAAACCCAAGCACAATAAAATAGCCCAAAAAAGCCTGTGCCTCCAGCTGCTTCAATAATGTGCTTCTGTGCAGAGGCTGGATATGGATGCATCCGTTTTGTGTTTAGGTTTATTCATATAGGAAAGATTCAGAAAATACATTTGCATTTCTAAACTGTGAGTCTGGGCAGTGGCTGTTGTTTAAAAGCACATGGTCACCACCTGGTGGTGAGCTTGAACCTCTTTATGTGATGACCAGCAGGCTGTTGCAGTCCACCTTGTGAAGTTTTCCCCCTACTGGATGAAAAATCATGTTCATAATTTATAACAAACAGATTTTTTTTAAGCAGCTCAGTGGAGTAGATCATTCTACCCAGAATGCCACAAGGCAGGGTAGATGTTAGCCAATAACAACCAGTCATTATCCTAACCAGCTCGCCGGTTTATGCTAATTACATTTACCACTGGAACCTCTGCTGTGGCCTCTCTTAGTGCACCAAAGTGGAGAATAAATACAGCCAGAAAATCAACATACAAACCACTAGATGTTGCTTCATAAAAAGTGTGTTTGTATTGTGCAGAATGAGGTGCCCTTAAACAGTTATTATGAAAATCATTTAAGTTGGTAGCAGTTGTGCCTGCTCTTAAGTTGATTTCTTTGGTTTGTTGTTCATCCTCATAGTGTCTGTAAAGCTTCTTCTAGATAATACAATTATAAATATAAATGTGTAGGATGATTCCTGATGATTCTGCTTCAGAGGAAAATATTAAACTCTGCCTAACTGCCGACGTTAAATTGGCTCTGACTCGATTGCATTTATAATCATGCGTCTAGCGTCTGCTGTTTGTCTCTGTAGTGTTCAACGCTCAAACAAACTAGTCTCAACTTTGCCCTTCAAAGTGCTCTTCTTGGAGATCAGGACTACAGATCCCTTGCCCCCTGCCCTTTTGTTCTTTTAATATTCATTTATTTTTTATGTATTATTGCAAAACACAAGGCGTATTTGACAAGGGGGAAAACACACACGCACACATACAGTGGTGAGAGCAATATATTGGATGATGATGATGGATTGCATACACTGATCTTTATTTTCTGAAAGGAAACAAGCCTGGAAATCTAGCAGTCGAGGAAATGCAGCATAATGTCTTCCACAAAAAATCCCTGCAAATCACGACTCTGACCTTTGGAGTCAGCGAGTCTCAAAGTAAACAAATAAATCAAGATCGTTTCATGATCCCTCTATAGTTTCCTCTCATGTGATTGGTCACTCTGAGTTAAAAGGGGTGATTTTGTGAGACATTAGCCTCCTAATAGCTGTTTATAGAATTGGACTGCTGTTAGTCAGGAAAGGGTTCCTGTTAGATCCACCTTGCTGAACTTCAAAAAGGCTGCCCATAGCAACAACAACAACAAAAAGATAATAATGTGCCCTCAGCAATTACTGCCTCTGTTTTCTTTCATTCCCTGAAAGCTATGCAGCAGCTGCTTTATTCTGCAAGTTTAAATCTTTTTTTTCTTCTTCTTGTGATCAGTGTGTGCCGATTACTCAAAGCGATATAGGTGGGGTCTGGCATGCTAGGTTAGCCATGGATCATGAAAGTCATATTTTTATCTATATACTGCAGTGTTGCTTGCTATCTGTGATATGTTGGCCAGGACCCTACTCTATCGCTTTGTACAGTATAAAGTAGTTTTTAAAAAAGTTGAATAACATAAAATAACATAATACAATGTTATTTATGTTATTTCCCACGTGAAGAACTCCTGTAAACCTTGCAGTATTGAAACTCAGTGAACAAGGCATCTTAGACAAGCTGAAAAACAAATGGTGGTACGATAAGGGTGAATGTGGAACCAAGGACTCTGGAAGTAAGGTCAGTCGCTGCAGGTCTTTTTACACTGATTGCTAAAATGCATTTTGATCTAAATGTTCATACGCAAACATCGAAAGCACACAACAACACATGGAAAACATTCAAAACTAGGTTTGCCCTACACATACCGCAGTGCAACACACACCTACACTTTGAACACGGCTCATTACATTAACTTCTTTGTTTGTAGACAATTCTCAATTTTTAAAATAAATAAAATTTTTTTTGCATGAGAACACACACGTTTTTTTTTTTATTCATACCATAAAGTTTTGAATTGAAACCATTATACTGCTGTTTTTCACCCAGACTTGTAGTTTATTGCTGATCTTATTCATTGGTATGTGAAATAGTTTCTCTGGATTTCCCAAAGGCATCCTTATTCTGACAAAGTCCAAACTGACCTTTAAATACCATCTGAGCTCTAAAGTGGTCAAATGGTATTTAATAGTCATGTCTCAAAGATGGAGTGTCAGAGTAAGGAACCTTTTGTTAAAAATTAATTAAAATTAAGAGATTTATATCCTAGAAGTACTTTTTAGGTCAACAAAAAAGCAGAATTTACCTTTTTTTTTTTTTTTTTAGAACTATACAATATATGTTAAAACTCACATACAAATGAATTTCAATATTAGGCTTTTTTTAATAGCAGCAAAATGGTTCAATTCACCTTTACAGCTTGCCACCTTGATTGTTACATATGCAGTGTTTTTGAGGCTAAGTTTAACAGCTATGATAGTGATCTGAGGATTGTAGACCTGTACGACCACGACCGCCTTCCGCTAGACGTGGCCTCGTAAAGAGACCATAAAACAGGCAAAAGATAGCAAGTCTCTCTACATTCACCTTCACAGCCACTTAGAGCACAAATAACTTGAGACTAGAACCTAGACAGATTTGAGTTGCTCCAACTTTTCTCATTTTTAGGTAGCCATACCTCAGAGGGATTTGTAGACAGATTTAGCAGCCTCCTCACAGTTTCTGTGTAGTCATAGCGCAGCAGGGTGTAAATATAGTGTAGGTTTTTATGTTAGTGTGTATGAGGTCAGCCTCAAAGTGCCAGTTAAAAGAAGTCTTAACGGAGGTCTTTACCTTCCCCAGGACAAGACAAGTGCACTAAGCCTGAGCAACGTGGCAGGAGTCTTCTATATTCTAGTCGGAGGGCTTGGCCTGGCTATGACCGTGGCTTTGATAGAGTTCTGCTATAAGTCACGGCAAGAAACCAAAAGACTGAAGCTGGCAAAGAATGCCCAAAACTTTAAGCCGGCCCCTCCTGCAAACACCCAGAATTTTGCCACGTACCGTGAAGGCTACAACGTCTATGGGACAGAGAGTGTGAAAATCTAAAGGGTATGTCTTTTACTGTGACCGTAACCTGTTTAGAAATGTACTGAAGTCACATATAAGTGAAATGTTAAAGTTTTGTCTTCAGATGATTCTCAACTTTTAAACTTGCTTCGAGGTTTTTTTTTGTTTGAAAAAAGAGAAGTTGGAAACCTTTTGAACCATAGACTGTATATAAAAGATGGACGCTTCCAAGTCTGAAAAGTGAATCTTCCTAAACTTACATTAGTGGCCAGCAGGGGGTGAATGCTCCTGCAAAGCAAAGTCAAAATGGAGTGTGTGAGTCTGCCGTGTTCCTCAGTTTCGTCTGTCAGTGATATTAAAGCTGAGTACATGTTAACCCCACTCAGCAGCCAGAGCCTGAACTTCAGCAGGTGCAGCAGTGATGAGCAGTCAGGCTTGTAACGGCCGTTTCTACCTACTGTTTGTTTCTACAGTGGAAACAATGTGTCTTTTTGGGCTGGTTTTCATATTCGTTTTGTGTTGTCGGCTTGTAAAAAATAAAATAAAATCGTATGCGTGTCGTTGTTTGGGCTCCGCCAGGGCTGCCCTTTGTCACCAATTCTGTTCGTAGTTTTTATGGACAGAATTTCTCGGCGTAGCCAAGTGGTGGAAAGCTTTCACTTGGTTGGTCTCAGAATCTCATCTCTGCTTTTTGTGGATGATGTGGTTCTGTTGGCTTCGTCGGGTAATGTCTTCCAGCTCGGACTGGAACGGTTCGCAGCCGAGTTTGAAGCAGTGGGAATGAAAAACAGCACCTCCAAATCTGAGGCCATGGTCCTCGGTCCAAAAAAGGACCGAGTGCCCACTCCAAGTCAGGGATGAGCTCCTGCCCCAAGTGGAGGAGTTTAAGTATCTCGGGGTCTTGTTCACGAGTGACGGGAGAAGGGAACGGTAGATCGACAGATGGATTGGTGCAGCGGCTGCAGTGATGTGGACGCTGTACCGGTCCATTGTAGTGAAGTTGTGCTGAGTGTAACAGGGAAGCTTTCAATGTACCGGTCGATCTATGTCCCCATCCTCACCTATGGTCACGAGCTGTGGGTGCCGACTAAAAGTGGCAGAAATGAGCTTCTTCCGAAGGGTGGCTGGCCTCTCCCTTAGAGATAGGGTGAGAAGTTCAGCCATCCGGGAGGGGCTCAGAGTACTCCCCTCCTCCACATCGAAAGGAGCCAGTTGAGGTGGTTCAGGCATCTGATAAGGATGCTTCCTGAGCGCCTCCTGGGTAAGGTGTTGCAGGCATGTACCACCGGGAGGAGGCACTGGGGCAGACCCACGCTGGAGAGATTATATCTCTCGGCTGGCCTGGGAACGCCTTGGTGTTCCCCTGGACAAGCTGGAGGAGGTGGCTGGGGAGACGGAGGTCTGGGCTTCTCTGCTTAGGCTGCTGCCCCCGTGACCCGGCCTTTGATAAGCAGAAGGACATGGATGGATGGATGTATGTGTGTCTTCATAGGAGTAGAGATTTGTGTTGGTGTGGCAGTGTAGGTTTATATTGTTAAGTGGTAATTTTGAAAGTAAGATTCAGGTCATTTTACATGTAACGGGTAGTGTAATGAATTACTTTCAAGGTGGTACTTAGGTAACATACTGCATTACTTTTAAGAAAAGTAACGAGTAATGAGTAATTCAGCAGCTTTTTAAGAAACATCCCAACACTGCTGATGTCACATTAGCTGCATCCCTCCTTTATATACAGTCTGTCTTTAACACACATTCAATTCAGTCTCAGCTTTCTTTTTATAATATTTCACTCTGCTTGACTCTAATCTGTAGCTGATTGTTGATTACCAAGCTTAGTATCTAAAGTAAATTGAACATTTTATCAAGTTTACCTAACCTACTGCAGCTGGTTTGATGCCCTCAGATCTGATGAGCCTGAAGTAATAATTTTCTGTAGTTAACTCACTTTTGTGAAGCAGCAGGGGAATCTTGGCTTTTGAATCAAATAAGCTGAAATGAAATACCCACACACGGCAGTTTTTCATTTGACTCTCTTTTGCACATCTTCTGGCTTCACACAGGTGAATTGTTTCGATTCCCGCCGGTGATCCTGGATGGAAACTGCCACTCTGTGTGACCCCGACACTCCGTGGTTGGCGTCCTGGAGGCAACGGCCTTCTTTGTCACCAACTTGGACACAAGCCTACAAGTCAACAAGTGCTCATTTTGGGTTATGAACCCATCACACTAACAGAGGGCAATGTTGCAACAGGACTTTTGCTTCTGGAAACATGGGATTTGCCTCTCGTAGTGCCTTATGGAGCATTTCTGCATCATGGCAATGCAATTTAAAAATTTAATTCACTTGAAAATAAAAAATAAATAAATAAAAAAATCTGTGGAAGTAGGGCAAAACATTGTTTCAAATGACAAACAAACTGTTGTAATTTCAGTTGTTTTCTATTTTAAAGAAGAAGAAGAAAGAGAAAAAAAGCCATGATTTGAAATCAAAATCCTGGATTACTTATTTAGTCATTTGAATCCTTTACAGACATATTTTTGTGGTGAACTCTTAAGTTGGATAAATGTTATATTTAGTGAAGTAAAGTCATTTTCTTGTTTTACTATAAGGCTTTTTTTCAGTGTATCAGAATATCTAGGACAAGCATCGAACACTAGGGTTAAGATCAATTTAACTGACAATAGTGAATCCAGGTTTTTACTCGGAAAATATCAATAATGTGAAATTAGTGGTCATCTTAAACAGCTTAGGTGGTGTCATTTTCAAAGCCAGCTGGACGTCACATACGACTGAATCTGTTTTAGATGCTTGTTTTGAATCGACTTTGTGCATTTCTTTCAGCTGCCACTCTTTGAAAAGAAACGATTCTTTTATTGAAATGAGGCCCGTGTTTGATCACTTAATGCCATATTGTTGAAATCAAAAGATTCATAAATACTTTAGAGGCTAGGAAGGTGACCCCTTTTTATGTAAACCGAACATTCAAATGGTTCAACTGAGCTTATGGTTTACACTTTGTACACACTTTAGAAGCTGTTCTCATGTAAGCGCAGTATCTGCAGCTGTGATTCTCAACATCTCTTTTTTGTTGGTAAATGATAACACACCATAGCTTCTTTGGTCGTGAAAAGCTTTCTGTGTCTATGCATTATGCAGAGGGGTGAAACTGTACATTGAGGGAAGAGCAACGAATGAAACATTTGTCTGTTTGTATAAGTGAAATTTTTATATACTGAATAGTGGGGGGGAAAAGAACCTACAACCGCTACAAACAATGTATGCCTACATTTGTTTAGTATATCAGACTTTCTCATCCTTTTATTCCCCAGAAAAAAGTGCATGTGAATTTGGTAATAGTTTTAAACAAACTGCAGATCGAAATTGACCCTGGTTTAGTTAGTGTCTGTTAATGACATCTGATTTGGTTTAGTTTTTCCAGTTCATTTGTAACAGTACCTCAACCATGAGAGTTGCATGTATGGACACAGTGAACCTCTGTGGAGGGGTCATGTACAAAGGATTTTATTACATTTCCTTAATAAAAGCAGGTTTATATTTACGTGTGACTTTTATCTTTTGAATCCTTCAGATTACACTACAAAAAAAAAGCTTATTTGTTTTAGTGTTGGAAAATGGCAAGTAGGTGCAGCAGTTTATTGAAACATGCACACATATATGTGTCAATACTGTGGAATAGGGTTACGGCCACTGCTAAAAGACAAAATTGGGCATGTCTTTTTTCAGTTTTTTCCCCCAGTTGCCCCAATTCTCTTCTGCACTTTCCAGATGGTATTGCATCATTTTTGACAAGATCCTCAACACCACTGACTAAAATGCAGCATAAACCACATCAAAGCTTCCGCCACGTGTTACAAATGGCTGTAGTCACTGTTGCACGTTTCTCCTGACCTCTTCTGTATATATTCAGAATTTGAAGCATTCAATACAACTTTATTTAGGCACTGTATACTGTCAAGACAATACAAAAGTAATTCGTCACTCCATCAGATCTGTTGCCACTGATATTTCAGTCCAGTTCTTTTGTTATTACCTCAGATTGTTCTGTTTTCCTTCTGTAAGAATGGCCTCCTGACAGCCACTCTTCCATTAAGAACATTTTTGAGGCTTTAAAAAAACAAAAACAAATTCCTACTTCTTTAGGTCATGACTTTCAGATATTGTTCATCTGCAGATGTTTTGATTCAGAGATCCTTCACTTGTCCAGCTGGCTAAGAGCTCTTTGAGAATCACATTGTTGATGCAAATAATTATTTTGTCTTCCAAATTGTGTTCATGGATGGACTAAAAGAAATGCAACAGATGGATGGTGTGCCTAAAGATACTATTTAAAAGCTTAGCTTTGCTAAGCTGTCTGTTAATGTAGACATATCACTGGTTCATCCCTTGAATTGTACCTTTTTATGCTTAAATGATCAATAGGTCAGTGTGAAGTAGCTTAAAAAATTAAAATCTAAAGTCAATTCTTTATACACTTGACTATTTTAAAGTATAATACTGTAAATTAAGATGTTTGTTTTACCCCCCCCCCCCCCCAACCCAGCTGAGTGACTGGCCTGCAGATAATCCTCCTTATGCATGTCCTTACATTCATGGCAAAGAAAAGAAGGGAAGATAGACACAATATCAAACTGACACACTAGGAAAACTATTATTTATTGTTTTTGTTGTTGTTTAAAAAAAAGAAAAAGAAAAAAAAAGAGAAAAAGCTTACACTCATTGAGTACAGCAGATAAAATCTCCAAAAGTCATTTTGAAACAGCCGTATTTGGAGTACAGAGTATCAGATTTTGTGTGTGTGATTTTTTTCCTTTACAATTCTACATTTGAATCAACGTCAAACTGACATTTTTATAAATTATGTAAAAACCTGTTTAACACGAGGGGGGAAAAAAACCAAAAACACAAAAGAGCTGTATGGGACATTTAAAAAAAAAAACAAGAAGTACAGAAATAACATGATGTGAATTTCATGTTACCCTCTTTATTATTGTACACAATATACAAACTGGTTCTTTGTATCATTTTACTCACATCTACCGTCTTACTCGGGTTAAAAGGTGGAGATAAATAAATAAAAGTATCTACGTATCTCAAAAGGATATGAGGTAAGTGAGCATGGAAAGCATGTTAACTCCAATAAAACAAGCAAAAAGCAAAAGCCCGACACTGTACAAAAAAGTAGACATTTTCAAGCATAAGATTATTGAATCTATGACCAGATGCAACCAAGAGATCATTTCATACAGTAACCACATTTCTAATTAGGATAATAACACTGTGATTACGGCAGCATGTTGCGCCCATATCAAATAATAATAATAATAATAATAATAAACAAAAAACAAACAACAAAACAAAAAACGGATACAAATTCACCAAGAAAAAAAAAAGTTTCCGCTGGTTTACCGTTGTTTGAAATGGAAAAATAATGAGGTGATCTTTAAGTTTAGATGAGTAGAACTAACAAGACTTGAGGTGGAATTTTTACAAAACGAAAAAAAACTAAAAAAGCCAATCAGGCCAAAAAAAAAAAAAAGAAGAAGAATATGGGTTCACAACAGATGGAGTTGCAGATGTCTCGCAGATAAAAGCACAGCTTCTCCAGTTCCGCTGCAGCACGTGGATCGAAGAGGAAGAGAACAAACCATGAGACACGGAGCAACGGTTAAAGCCACTTACAAAGAAACTGTATGTGTCTTACCTTCACTAATTAGTGCACATTATCTGTGCTTGTCAGAGGATTTATGAGTACGACTGTTAAGGAAACGGTGAAATGCTCAAAGATGAAACAGCTGCTCATAAAAATGTAGTGACGAGAAAAGTCTTTAAAGGTTGTTAAATGAGTGCGTGGCAGTGCTGAGAAAGTCCTCTAAATAATACACCGACAAAAGAAACCCACAACTAACTGCAAGTGTGTGTAAGCCTGCCTGATATGAGGTGTATAAGCAAAGGGACTGGCACACTGGCTCTTTGAAATGTCCATCTAGAAATATGAAGTTGAAGTCACATGATCAGTTTAGACTGGCGCACTGGGCCAGAGGGGAAATAAGCCGACCACTAAATGTTCAAATAAGATGAATCAAACAGTTCAATGCAGAGGTTAAGAGCGCCAGTTAAAAACAAGCCAGCGGGGCTTGGTTGTAAGCGTAAATGTGGCATCTGCTGCAATCCTTATTGGATCTGAGTGTTTGTGCGGACACATAATATACTAAAATGAATGTAATTATCCCATAATAGAAAACAAATTCAGTGCCGCGAACAGCTATAAGTATCTTTGAAACGCTACTTAACTTGATAAAAACTGTATTTGGCTAAATCAGTTAACTCCATCTACACTGGTCGGGATTTACAGTCTGAAATAAAGACGGCAATTTACGAAGAGTTCATTAAAATCACCTTCACACTGAAATGTCGCTTTATATTTAAGGATATTGCTTTTTCTCTTCCTTTCCTCCACTGCTGTCCCTCTTCTCTTTCTTTTCAGACTTCTCTTTGTCATGTCTGGACTCCTGCAGCACAAAAAGAAACAGAAAAAAAAAGTACATAATGACAATAAAGTCCTTTAGTCGACGGCTCAGGAGAGTGCGCGACAGCGACTGAGTCTGACCTTCTTGCCGCCAGAGGACGTCCGCTCGGGTTTCACAGAGTCGGCCTTCTCTTTACTGGATGATTTGGATCTTTTGCTCTTCTCTTTCTCGGCCGACAGCGGGGAGTCACAGGAAGGACTTGTGCTCTTGCTGTTTTTGGAGGCATCTAAGAACAAAATGTTGGCTTATATTAATTTTTATTTTATGTTGTCCTTGTTTGGCTGAGAGCTCCTTCAGATTTAAAAAATAAAATAAAGACAAAAAACAAACGCTTACTGGTCCCATTCTCATCCTTTCTGCGTTTGGCTTCTTGGCTCGTCTCACGGTCGTTGACAGTGTGGTCCTGATAGACAAATGACATGATTTAATAATAACTAATATTTCAACTATGTCCTTGTTGCTACTGCCTCTCCCTCTAATATGAAAACTAAATCTGAAAAAAATCCATTTCACATAGTTGATGAGGCGGTTAGACACTGACTCTCTTTCGCTCTTTCCGCTCTTCTTTCTTCTCTTTGGATCGGCCTTGTGTGTTCTCTGAGTCTTTCTTCTCCATCTCCCTCTCTCTGCTCTTGGACCGGGCAACTGAATTGAAGTTCATGTGGTGCTGGAAGAACAATTACATATGAATAGAACAAAACAACTCAAACAGACAGCAGTGCCTTTATGTCAAGTGTTAGTATAACTTTAAACATAATACAGCACTGCAGGGGGGGAATATGCCAACAATGGTGGTAAAACAAGTAGAAAAGTATTTACTATTGTACTTTTCCTAATCACTCTACATTGATGACATACTTCCAAATACTGACTGGTATTCAGTCATGTGACACGTGACTACTAACTGTTCAACAAAGAGTTCACAGTGGCTCAGAGTGGGCTGAGATCTGCATTTAGACTAAGGTGGAGTTGTTTGTCATTATGAGAACAACAACGAAAGAGTCCAAAGGAGAAAAACCATCTGTCAACTCATTTAAAGTCAAGTTAGTTTGTGATTTGTTTGTTGCAGTATGACTGACACTCAGTCTGATAGTTCTATTACATAACCCGAAAGGTATGTTTGACACAACATGCAAGGGATTCGCTTTCAGTGAGAGCTATGAAATATACTTTTCAGAGCAGTTTGAAAAGTCTTACACCGTCTTTCAATACAGGAGTTACAGCACAAATGTTGATAAAGGGCTTATGAATCTAGATACATAGGCATGCGAACACATCTTATAGTCTTAAGTCAAAGGCTGACATTATAAACATAATATAGGCATCACTGGTGGCCTGCGGCCAACAATGACGTGGATGAGGCAAGTTGATTGGCTAGCAGCTGACCAGGTTTCCACTGGTGGATTAACTTGTGAAGCAAACTGGCTGAAATGTACCATCACTATTAAGTAGTTTTTTCTCATTAACATGTCAATAAAAGTCCTTCATAAAAATGTTTGAATAATTTAAATATGAAGAACCCAAAGGTAGCTGCAGTGCCTTTCTAGCAGTGATGCCTGGAGCATGCTGGGGTGAGCCTACAGGGCAGAGCATATCCCACTACATTTAGTTCAGTTATCATTTTTCCACTAATATAGATTTATAATATGAAACAGAAATCCCCTAATAAATTAGTTATAATACATTAGGCTATCAAAGTAATGAAATTACCTTCATTTGAAGTTGGAGGGTAGTCTAATCTACTGGCTCAGAGGCAGAGTAGGAAAAAATGTTATCCTGAACCCATTATAATGAATAACTATTAATTAATAAAACAATCTGCGTTGATTAAGTTTTAAGATTCACAGATTCTTTATATTTATGATTAAAAATATAAACCTGTTACAATCAGCTGGAAATGAAGGGACACTTGAGTTTATATCTACTTTGTCTTGATAAAATATTGCTGTCCAACAAGAAATATGGCCCTATAACTGCACATAGTACTCAGTAACTGATGGTTTTCATTATAAAAGTGTACTGTGTAATGCTACATATATTAGTTATAAATTTTTAAGGACACAGCCAGCTGGGACTTCATGTTATTGTCTGGTATTTAATTTGCCCTTGCTGACATAAAAAGAGGTGAACAAGGTGAAGATACTTCAACAAAACCTGAACATAGCAGCATTACGGTTTGGTATTTATGGCTTTTTCATGTTTTTTGTTTTTTGTTTTTTTAAGGTCTGCAATGACTTTACTTATTATTTAGGCAATGAAGCTAATGATTCTAGCAATTGACTAGAACCATCTTTTAAAAAAAAAAAAAAACCTTAAAGTTGCTGCTAAAAATCATGAAAATGAATACAAGTCATGTCTAATTCACCTAAATGCAGTCTTTAGCTGATGCAGTCTAGTGTAAGCTACATGCACACTTCTTCCAAGTGGCAGGTGTAGTTTAGCAGGAAAACATTTTCTACATGAAACTGCACATTACAGCTTTGGCAGTTCACACGAGCGACTATTTTTATTTTATTTTTTAAAGTGTGCGAAAAAAAGACCGAATCACATGATATCAAACACTTTTTCATGTGAAAAGCTGAAGACGTTTTTGACTTGTGAACAAAAAGCTAGGAATAGAAGAGTTAATTCAAACCTTGGATGTGGACTCCTTGGGTTCGATGCTATTGTCCTGTAGGGATGAATGGAGATGACAGATGAGCTGGGAGGGGGTGGGGGATTGGGAGGAGGTTGTCAGACAGCAGCAGAGAGTTGGAAAAAGGGGTTGGGGAGGTGGGGAGTTGGGGCTGGCCGGACCAACAGCACACTTCTCCCTTGACCTCTGACCTTCAAGGACTAAGGCTTTGACAAGGTTATAACATAGAGGAGAAGTCATCATCTGGAATTGCAATATTTAAAATAGAAAAACCCTGAGCATATATGAAATAACTGCTAGTCTTAATACTACAGACATGTCTGACCTAAAATAGAAGTCCTACACCACAGCTGGTTTTCAATACATCTAAAGTGCAAGTGCTGAAAGTAATGTGTGTGTGTGTGTGTGTGTGTGTGTGTGTGTGTGTGTGTGTGTGCGCGTGTGTTTGTATATAAATATATAAGACAAATCACTCAATTTCTTATGTGCTTGATTGCATCCCTACATAGGTAACTGTTGCTGTCACTTACAGTTCAGGAATGGAAAAGACACATGGAGCCTATTTCTCTGGTGGAAGGGTAAATTAAAGACCTATCACAAGCTTCCAGTGGTTTGGGCAACGCTCCAGACGATTCAGGCTTCGCCCACTCTCTCCCTCACTGCCTCTCTCTTTGCAGGGGTGGGCTTATTTTCTTCTGTATTTTTGGTAGATTGAAAACTGCAACATTCACATTCTCCGTTGATCTCAGATGCTGGTGGCTCTGGTTTTCGACTCATTGCTTGCCAGGAGGTAGTACAACTGAAGATCCCATTGGCTGGTAAGTCGTAGGGATAGCACTGAAGGGGGGGAGAGGGGACTCGGCAGGACTGACTGGACTTGCATCTCGTGACGTGCAGACTCCGTGAAGGACGTTTCAACAAGCGGAGATGGAAGAGGGACTCAGCTGCAGCAGAGGCACTCCTACAGCAGGGAAGATGCTGGACACCATCCATCTTTGTGCTGCATCCGGGGGACGTTGCGGGGTTAGCGAAATATTTCACATCACAAAAAACAGGAACTCTTCACAGCTCAGAAAAAAGGAGGGGGGAAAAACTCTTGGGCATCATTTCAAGTAGTAAAACACTGCTCCGGGTATGGGGGGGGAAAAAATTGCCTATGGAGCGCTCTTTATTTGGCAAGCCTTTTTTTTTTTTTCTTCAGGTGAGTATTATTCTCAAAAACAAAAAAAAACAAAAAACTCCACATGGAATATAGAAATGCTTAAAAAATTTCTTTCTTCCCAAGGCACACTGATTGCTTTCATTAATATGAAAATAGGTAAATATTTCAATATGAAAATACTCAATATACACAATATTTTCTTGGCTAAGTCCTTGAGGAGATCTCTCCCAATTCTGCAAAATATCATGCGTATGTCCATGGAATGCTTTCCAACTCCCATGGCTATGGTTGGGATTTCCGTGTGCGACAATTCTCCTTTGTTGATCTTCTGGGCTGCTGGAATGTGCAACGGCAGGGAACGCTCCGGCAGATAGAGAAGAAACTGGCACAGCCTTCCTCAAGCCATACTAACCTTAACAGACGAGGAGTGGGACGGGGAAGCGTGACTGTCGAGCTTTCGTCTTTTGTGATCTGTGAGAGACAAGCCGAGCGACACTGGTGTTAATTTGTGCATTAGCGCCATCCATTTAATGTCTTACAAACATGCTACAAAAGGTAAGAAAATGCTGAATCTAAATATTTAATTTTACTTAAGTGAATTCATGTGATTTACAAATGTAAAGCATGTCAGCATCCAAGTGGACAAACTGTCGCAGAAGTAGAAGAATAAATGAGATGAAGTGTACGGACCTCGTAAGAGGCCTGACAGAGAAGTCAAAATGTTACGGCACACTTTCATGAGCAGTCTAACACCACTGGAACGGCTTCTTACCCCTCTCAGATTCAGCCGACTCAGATCTGGGACCTGGTGACTTGAGGGACCCGGCCACAGCACTCCTGTCTCCTTTCTCCTTGCTCTTGGCCTCCTTGACAGCATCACGCTCCCTGGACGGTTCCATGGGCTCCCCGTTCCCGGCTTTGACCTTGTCGTCTTTTCCACTCTTCTCCTCTGGCTTCACTTTCTCCCTGTCTGCCTTCGGGGTCTTCTCCTTACCCTCTCGCACCACCCGCTCCTCTTTCCCTGCCCTCTCATCTCTCTGCTTTTCCCGACGGTTCTCCGCCTTTGCCTCTGGTGTGCTGCCGGGTGTCTTTTCTTTTTTCTCTTTTTTCTCCTTCCCACTCTTCTCTTTGTCGTCCCGTTCTTTAACGGCTTTGGTGCTGCGGAGACATTTTTCCTTTTCAAAACCATTTCATTGAAAATGCTTCACAGAGAAATCTTCTGAATCCAACACTCAATTATATTTTATTTATACATTGCTGTATCACAAAACAAACTGCACACACTTTCAGCAGCCGATGAAACTGGTGGATTTTTTAAAGCTTTGTTTTATTCTCCTACCTGTTGAGAGCACCGTTGCCATTGCTGGTGGTCACTTTGGCTGCTGCACTGTTGGCTTTGTTCACTGGCTTTGTGGTCCCCTGAGATTTATCCTTGGCCCGATCTGCCCAAAAAAAATAAATAAATAAATAGTCGGACAGGGTTTATTAAAATTACAGGCTTTCATATTGGAACTGAAGCACTGAGTGTTTATGCTGCATCATTGTGGGAAAATAGTAATATAGACATACACAACAAAGAATTTAGTGTTTGTCAGATTAGAGAGAAAGGTGGTAGGTGTCACACTTTAAAATCCTTCACTCACCACCATCCTCTGAAGTCCCCTCCTCGGTCTTGCTTGTGTTAGTGGCAGGCTTGCCTGTGCTGCCGGGGCCGTTCTGTTGACTGGCAGGTGTGGCGCTGCGTGCTGGCTGCTCTTTGTGATGAAACTCATTCTCAGGGACCATGTGCACCTTCTGGCTTTTCAAGCGACCTGAATAACTGTAAGACGCATAAAGGGTTTGCAACAGCAGAGACAAAACTTCTAAAAGAACTTCTCAGTGTCACGCAGTGCAAGAATTAAACTTTTAGAAAGGGGTAAATATCAGGTAAAATAAGCCCCATTGTATATGTCTAATCATAGATTGCACACACACACACACACACACACACACACACACACACACACACACACGTATGTGCTGATCAATATCCAATACCAAACACAATTCTTTCCTATACACAGTGAAAACGTTCACGGAACAACATTCACTGCATATAGGATTTTTACTCAAATGTTTATAGAAATCCAGGTTCTGTCCTGTCTGCATACTTAAAACAATGGACTTGCTTTGTAGCTTTAATGGGTCAGTGGCATTAGGTTCTTCCAATTAAAAGTCACCTTACCACCCATTAAAAGGCTCAATTATCAACACTTAACAACTATCTCCACTCTAGGGCTAAAAATCAAGTGCACCAACCCATATTTTAACATAATCATCTCAGCTACAGATACAAGCTTCCACTCCTACATGTCTGATAAGAGTTCATAACCCCACTTCACACGATAGATGTTAACTATAAGCTCCACATAGAGCTGATCAGCACACAATGTTACCCCATTGCTAAGGCATAGAGGTCTGGTCGCTTATCCTTCTCTTCAAGGCAGATCTTGTGGACACGGCACTCTAGTGCTTGGCCCAGGTTCAGGACCTTCGGGTAGCAGGGCAGGATCTTGGTAAGTACTATTAAAATGTTCCTGATGTGGGTGTAATCTCCTGTTTCCAAGCAGTGAACGGATGCCTGGTTGGGGGAGAAAGAAAGGGTGAGATCATGGTTAAACACACACCATTAAGAGCAATGCTTAAAATCATTTGGACTGAATATAATAGAAGAGTAATGGTGAACAGACAACTCACTTTAGTCAGCATGTAATGCCATTTATGAACCACATGGCGGAAGTTTTCATAATCTAGCTGATCTGCTTTGTTTCCTCCATCAAAGCCTGTGGCTCTGAAGATGGTGAGGAAGCCGGGATAATTGGCACACTCCTACGACCGCACAAAAACAAGAAAGATTCACATCCAGCTCAACACGCAGCAGAAATTTTTCCAGGTACACAGAACATGTAGACATGGACACCTTCTCATAGATGGCACGGTCGCTGTGCCAGCGGGTCACCGTCTCCAACATGCAGCAGAGGAAGCGTCCATAGCGGTGAGACTCATTCTCCGTACAACTGGCCACAGTATAAATGATAGCAGAGAACACCTGCCAAGGGAACAGTGGACAGATTTTACTTAACGACTGAGGCAGCATGATCTATACATTATAATGTGCATGTATATTATTGGAAAATAAGGGGCAGTGCCCACACAAATTATGGTAAGTGTTCAAGCTTTTATGCTAATCATCATTCAGCTGAACCTTCTTAGTATATCACTTCAACCTAACATGATTCACTTGAATGGTTGAAGAACCACTCAATGATAAAGACTTTTTATTTTAATGGATTATTTTTACTCCTTCTCTTCTGCAGAGCGGGATGAATTAGAGCCTAGTTTATTAATCACATTATGAATATTTATTATTTTTCTTTCTAAAGCACTTTGGCTTTAAGAAGCTCTAAAAGTGGAGGTTAAATATTGTTGTCATGCGCAACCTCTTACCCGGTCGTAGCACAGTAGGGTGCAGAAGTTGGGAGTCTTCTGCTGATGGACAAGCTCAACGAATCGGGCACAGTACACCGCGTCGATGGATGAGAAGATGCAGCGAGGGAACAGGCAGAGCTGCAGGAACTTTGTTATGGTCTCATTTTTTGTGGATTCTGTCAGTAAGCATTTAGATTTGTGTTGGAAAAACAATGGACATTATATCTTCTCTCATGAATGATCCCATTACATCAGCTTTATTCCCCATTATTACATTAACTGACAGCCATGCAGCTGCTGGATGTTTGCTTAGTGAGAAATGCTTGTAAATAATGCAGCAGAATTTATATTTATAGCTTTCTCTTTGGGTCAAAAGAAAATTGATGCACTACTTTCTTTTCTTATTTAGAAAGACTGTGCACAAGCTGACTAAGATACATCAATACCACCAAACATTAAATCACTTACTGGCCAATAACCAGTTGTCTTTCTCCAGTTTGAGGCGGTGTAGAACTCTTTGGACATGCTCCAGCTGCTTCTTCTCCTCCTCCTGTAGTTTTTCCTGCAGTGCAGTGCAGCGTTCCTTCTCCTTCTTTTTCTTATTCAAGGGCTACATTGGAAATAAATCAAACAAAAAACAGTTAAATAAATACACCCAATTACTGATCACAATCATTTTACAAGTACTTCACACAGATATTATCTTAGTCCTTAGACTTTAGAAATTACACTGATTAAAATCAAAAACATCATTTCTGTAATAAATCTGCAATCTGCTGTCCAGCAACAACTCTCAAAAAGCTACTCACTATCTCAGGGTTCTCCTCAATTTGCTTGATCTGCGCCTTGAGCTTATTGACCTCACGCTCGTAGGCAGCATGTGGCACGGCCAAGTCGTACATGGTGAGGGACCAGAAGGTGGCGTAGAACTGAGGGCGGAGATCATCCCAGACCCTGGCTGGATGGAGCGATACCACAGCTTCATGCACCGGTGTCATCACCTGTTCACAGGCCGCCACATACTTGTGCACCTTCTGCTGCTGCCGATTACCTTTTTCTGCCTTCTTCAACTCATCATACTTAGACTGCATGAAGAGAGCATGAAGTTAAAGGACCCTGAATTTTTTCAAGTTAATAAACAATATCCATTTTAAGCAATTCAAGCAAAAAACTAAACTAAACTTGTGAAGAGACAGATATACCATAAAGTCTTAAAACTTCAAACTTAAACAACAAAGTTACTTTTTAAAATATTTCCATTTTATTCATAAGACTCGAGTTCAGTCAGTTTTCAAACCCACTTTTTGAAATCTTTGTTTCAATGAGGGAAATCAAGTCCATAAGGACTGAGACAATTCAAAGGCAGTATGTTGAAAAAAATTAGAGTGATCTACTCACCAGTATCTGATGGGCATACATTGGCCTAGACAAGAAGAATGCAGCGTCATGTGGAGTGTGGAACTGGTTACAAAGGATGTCAATAGAGGGAACCCGCTTGATGTAGTCCTCCGTGCTGAGGTTGGAGGCCAGAAAACCACCAAACTGCACTAGTGTGTCATGACACTGCAGGAAGTAAATTATTAATTATATATAGGAACAAATGAAACATAGTCTCTTAAGTTTTTGTTGTTAGATGTGTTTCAATTTAGTTGTCAAATGCAAGGTCAGTCAACTGTTTAATTTTACTGTGAGAGGGTGAGTACCTGGTCATACAGATGTCCAACAAGTTTAAGATGTTTCTCTCCACCCTCCAAGAAAACCACGCCGTTTCGTTGCTGGGCCATGAGTAAACACAGCGGTAGTGCTAGTTCGTGATCCAGAAGCACCTCCTTCAGACGCTGAGACGACTTTTTAGTGTTTCTGATCTGGCCGAAGTATCCACCCTGCAAAGAGAATCAGACTCATGATCCGTGCACCTGCGCTGAGATTAAAACAACGGGCTCAAGAAATCTTACAGCTCTTTCTAACGAGACTGCATTAGTCTCATACCTCGGCTTTGAGTTGCTCGCCTCCCGTCATGGCTTCTAACTGTTCCGAGGTCATCTCATCGGTGATCTCAATGCCAGCCATTTTCTGCACCACTTCTTTCAAGATCAACAGGTCAAAACTGCAGTAAAAAGAGTGAAGTTCCTCATATGTTTAAATAAGAAACATATAAAGCAAAGTAGACAATGACCGCCAAAAACAACCACATGCTCATCTCCTTAAAGACATTTTATGATATTTTTAAAAGTGGGATTAATTAAATCTTTTCTGATTTCTCGGTACTGATATTACAAGTTGTACAGCAAGTTTGTATCTTTTATTATTTGAAATGATTATTAAAAAATATTTTATCAGGCAAAGTAATATGAAAGAAAAAAAATCCAATGGTCCTTGGACTCGCAAGTTAGTAATTCTATGCCGTCTCTGCTAAACAGTTTGTATCCACTCACCTTTTCCCTGCTTTTAGTTGATTGGTGACATATTGAAGGAGGCCAGCCAGCTCAATCGGGTACTTTCTGAACACAGCTCCACACAGACTTGCCAGGCCTTGGCGTATCAGAAGAACAGGTGTTTGTTAGATATTCATTAAAATATCAAACAATTTCTTTTCTTTTTCATGCAAATGAAACCGTGAAGCCACTCACTCTGAAGCCACGAGGAGATGGTAGTGTCATCGTGCTTCATCTTTTCCTTCTCAGGATTGGCCAGAGCCTCAATTATGCAATCTGAAGACAGAGTTAAAAGGAACAACACAGACGGACAACTCCCTCACAACTCAGAAACGCACACACACTTGTTAACAAACTGAAAAAAGGACAAAAAAAAGAGAAAAAAAAAGTGTAGGATACAGGCCAAGACATCGTAGTTGAGGGATGTGAGGTATTTCAGGGAGTCGACCACGGGGCTGATGAGGTTGTCGTACCATTGTATCTGAGACAGGATCTGCCATAAAACAACGAAGGAGGAGGATGAAAAATGACATTACACATTACACCACACCTTATAGCATTTGTCACATATATAAAAAAAAAAAAAAAACTGTGTCTGAACACACTGAAACAGATGAGATGCTCATTTGAGCAGTCTTATATTGTGAGGTGCACTGATTTGTTAAAATCAGTCTCCCAGATGCAGAACAAAATGTCCTACTGATGTGTATGAACAAATTTCATTCAAAACATTTTGCTTTTTTCCATGCAAACATTTCCTGCCATTTAGTTTTTGCCAAGTGACTATAAATTTGATTAATGGATGTAGAATTTGCAAGCAGGACGCTAGACATGAGCAATTCCTCGAAACCATGTAATCGGAAACCAAGCCTGCTGTAGGACACAGAGAGAAATCTTACTGGCAACTGTATGGAATAGAAAAAAGAAAAAAAAAAAGGTGCCACATGTCTAGAGAAGTATTTCTTTACGGCCATAAAAATGCAGGATTGGTTGCTCTTTGTAGTTTGTGGACACACACAGTAAAATAAAATAATTGCAATAAAAGGGACTTACATAATCAAAGAGGATGGTGGGATTACTATGGCTCAGTTTTCCAATCTGCCTTCCAGATTGTTTCACGTTCTCTTTGGTCAACCGCCTGAAGAGTGGAGCAAAAAAGGAAAAGAAAGGGAGGACAGGGGAGAGAAAAGACTTAATAACACAAGATGACACAAAGAGCACTGTGAGCAAAAACTGTCACTTCTATAAGTTTCAAAGCAGTTGGAAAATGTTCTTACGGTTGTCATCTTAAAATAAGAGAACTGTTACTATTTTTTTCCCCAGTAGCAGGACAGTGTTAGGATAATTACTTGCCCAGCATCAAAAGTAAGTCCCCCTTTTGCTACAACATCCTCATGTTTAACTGTGCTTAAAACAAAGCTTCACTTGAAGTGGTTAACTAAAAACCAAACAAATCTCTGCATATTTCTATTAAATGTCCAACTTGAATAATAATACTATTACTACTAATAATAACAACATTTTTTTACACACACACACACACACACACACACACACACACACACACACACACACACACACACACACACTAAACTTTCATTTGCTCCTGCTTGTTTAGTGTCATGCAACGATAACAGTGATTAATATTCAACTATTATCCAAAATTTGTTCCTGAGTTTAGTAATGTACCACACATCATTGAAAGGTAATATGAAATTGACAGATTTCAGACAAAAGATTGATCAACACTTGAAGATTCAACAATATTAGATGTTGAAAAGATGATCCAAAGGCACAGAAAAACATTTTACTTACTTCATGATGTATTTGGCCCTATCCACGGTCTGAGCTTTGACTTTAACCAATAATGGATGGCTGGAATATGTCTCATTCTTCCATTGCCCATATAACCGATACCTTAGAGAACACATAATGAGAAAGCAAAGGTAAAAACTTAAAAACACCTGTAAGAATGGCAGTGTATGACATATTAAGAATCTACAATTTCACATCTATAAGAACTCAGACTAGAGCAGGGCGATATGACCAAAAATATTTATCACAATATACATTTGAAAATCTGCGATAACGATATAACTGACGATATAATTGACACTAGACAAAATACTTTACAACTCCACAACTTTATTAGTGCAAAAAACCCATCAATGTATTTTCACTGAAACAAGCAGCTGTTTTTTTAATCTGCATTAAAGTTATATAAAAATTAACAGTGCGAATGCAAATTCCTTGCTGACAGTTTAACCAAAAGGCATTTCCAGTGGAAATTGGCCGACATATCCTCAGCATAACCATGTATAATATCCACAAAAGAGGTTATACACACATAATACAGTAATATTATGTTGAAGCACAGTACGTATCACTCCGCGAGGCGCCTGCCTACGATAGCCGTAATGCTCCGACAATCCATCAAGCGCTGCGGCTTCGTAGCTTAGCAAGGTCGTACTAAAACATTTGACAGATTTTCGAGCGCCGTGTACATAAAATCGTTTCGAGGTCAGTAAACACAACCAGAATTCATACATAAGGCACACGGGATTATAAGGGGCACTGTCGATTTTCAGAAAAATCAAAGGATTGATTTTAAGTGTGCCGTATTTTCCAAACAACACGGTAATAACGACGGCCCGCTAGCATGCGCTACCAAAAATAGTGCTTTGTTGTGTATCTGACGGACGAAAGCCAAACCAGTTCCACACCACTGAAGCTGCAGCATTTTTACAAATCAATTCAGGTTCATCCATTTCATTCAATAATCCGCTTTCGCCCTTCTCATTCTGCGTCGCCGCCATGCTTTTTCCGCCATGTGCGTATGAAAACAAAGGCACTGCGCATGCACGTTTTACCCATATTCTATCGCAATATTTTCTTATCGTTGCCCAACATTATATCGGTATTACCGTTAAAGGTATGATATGGCCCAGCCCTAACTCAGACCACGCTTTCAAGGGAGTTAAGTTCATTAAACTTGCAGTTCAGAGCAGTTTAGGAATTTTCTTATGCATCTTATTTGCTCTTGTCAAGACAGCAACGTGAATGTCTAATTTGTATCACATGCTTCACAAAATTAAACCAATAATTAACCGTGTCATTTTTGAAATAATAACACTAACAAAAAATGTTTTAAATGCATCTGCACATTAGTACTATGACAACCCCACTGGCAAATGAGCTACAGTACCTGCCCATTTGTAGTATACAGGAAATAATTTCTTTTGACATTGTCAAGACGGATCAGTATGCAGAAACTTTCCCTGTATTTCAAAGTGCAACTATCATACGTAATCTACAAGTTTGTATTATCATCTGACAAAGTGACATGTACAACCAGAAGTAAAACAAATCCTCTGGGAATATGGAGCATCAGTGCCTATCAGCGCTGTGTGAAAATGTCCCATCAAAGGCTCTAAAAATAAAATTCTTGCACTGCTTAGAGGAATAGAAAAGTATATTGCACATAGAGCCACGGATCTCACTTTGCATAACCAAGCATTGTTTTAAGAACTGAGTGTGACTGTGTGTGGTAGTTGTTCTTTGGCAGCTGGTATACACCATCCTTGAGCGACGCCTGAGGGTTTATGAACCAACAATTACACAGCACCACATGCGGTGAGTGATACTATGGTGCAGCAAATGAGTGTGAGTCTGTGCGTGTCCTTACCTATGCTGGTAGGGAAAGAGTTTGAAGAGACCCCACAGCTCCTCAGACATGCAAGCATTGCACTCCATCAGAGAGAGTGACGGGAGTAGCACCTGGTCTGCAATACTCAGGAAACAGCTCAACAGTGTGTCCTACAATGAAGATACCATTAACATGAATAAGCTTCTCAAAGTTACATAAACTAAAAATTAACCCATTAAATATAGATAAATAAATAAATCAGTGTTTCTATAGGTAACAACCATGTGACTTTATGCTCACCATTTTGTCTTTCACCTCAGGTCTGTTATCACTTTGGTACTGAGACAAAACAAAACAAAACAAGAAAAACACAGAATAGCAGTCACAATTAGATGAAGGCTGCATTGCAGATGTGGAAAACAAATAGAGGGTGGTTTGTGGTGTACCTCTTTCATGAATGCCTTGCCAAGACGCACAATCTTGGCAAAGAGGATAGGGTCATGGGAGAGGTGAGGGCCCAGGTAGCAGAGCATGCTGAATGTGTCCTTCCTTAGGTCCTCAAAGCTCTCTGCAGGCTGAGGGGCCCGCTTGCTCCTTAGTGGGTGCATTACACATCCTCTTGCCCCTTTAGGAACACCAGCCCTAAAAAAATACAGAGGAGCATATCAAAGTTTGTGTTTAATTTCATATTTTTTCCCAAATCAGTTCTCCATGTCCCATGTCCCAGTGGGCTTGTACACATAAAACTGAGAAAAATTCAAACCAGCTGTAAAATAAGATGTACTTGTGCATTCTTTTGGCTCTGACTACACATGGTGTGCAGTAAATGAAACATGAAATCAGCACCTTCTGTAAAGAGGCTCCACAGTCAGGTGCACAAGCTGGCAGAGTGCCAGCGCGATGGCCTTGTGAGAAGTGGCATAGAAGGAAGGCATCTGGTCCATAATACTCTGGGCATGGTGCCAGTCTCCGATCCTGAGCAGCGCTTCCAACAGACCAAGCTTCTGGTTATCAGGTGGCTGTAAGCACAAAAAAATAAGAGCAACTAAGTGTCTGTCTATTGTTAAATATGCCAACGTCCAGTAACATTCACTAATGTAATTAAAGCAGACGCAAGAACTAAGTACAGCTGCTGTCACAAAACAAACTGACAAAGAGGCTGCACTAAGATGTTAGTGCCTTCAGTTGCACACCATACTTCTTGCCTCTTTATTTGCTGGCATCAATTGTTCTCTAGCCTACACCGTCACATAGGGCTGCTCGATTATGGCAAAAATGATAATCACGATTATTTTCACTGAAATTGAGATCTTGATTATTTGACGATATTTATTTAACAATAACAATGTATTGAATAATGACTTTAAAGATTGTCAAAAAATAATATAAAATAGTGTGCAAATACTGATAACAGTGCAAATGTTTGCAATATAAAAAATAAATGAAAAATGTAAACATCTATGTTAAGTGAACTTTGCAGTGTTGCTCTGTGGTGCAGCTACGACACTGTAGCAAAGTTTACACACTATGTCTACGACTCCGCGAACCCATAATGTTTCCACACCACTGAAGTATTTTTTACCTCTCTTTTCAACCAACAGCAGTCACTCTCCTCTCCAAATAACTTCTGCTTAGCTTTCCGAGCTTCCCTCGGGTCCTCTTAATTGTTGTGACACGTGTTCAAAATGCAGAGAGGTGCGCTCGATTTGCCACACAGAGCAGCGTGAGAGTAAAGCACGAGGGAGGGGCTAATAATCGGCTCAGTCATTTTTAATGATTGTTTTATAGCCCAGATCGTAATCGAGATTAAAATTCGATTAATTGAGCAGCCCTACCGTCACACACTGAATCAATGCTTTTGTTTGGAGAAAGTCAGAATTTTATATTTTAGAAATCAAAAAATAAGAACATTCGTTTGGAAACTGATATTTTGACATCTCTTTTATTTTATCCATAGCTATCAAACCTTGTTAGTACAGTAAAGTTCCAAATTTTTTTCTACTAAGGAACCCTTTAATGATTAAAAAAAAGCAATTTATACAATAAAATTAGATTTTTTATGTTATTCTCTTAGCAAAGTTACTCTATTTCAATCCAGTGAACTACAACGAAGCTTAAAACTGAGTATGATAAAACGCTTTAACTGAAAAAAAGAACAACTCAACTTAAAACTAAAATAATAATAATGTGAACTTTAAGAACTACTAAAATAAAAACATTTTTGCAATGTTCTGAACTTCAGTGTTCTGTAAGACACTGTCTGCATCATAATAACAAAAACACTCAAAATAATAAAAACCAAACTTAAAAAGGAACAGTTTAAACAATAAAAAAAACGAAACTCAAATCTCAAAACTCACTCTGGAAAGTAAATGAAGTAAAACCAAGTAAAATACACAACTACAGTAATTCTGCTCCAAGTAGACAGTTCTGCTACAGTTCCTTTTTGTATTGCATCACTTCCATCCATCCTGAACAGACCTGCATGCAACCGTAATAAGAAAAAAAAAACCTTCATCACCTTGTCATTTTTCTCCTCTTCCTTCTCTTTGTCCTTTTCTTTGTCCTCACTTTTCTCAGAGGGCAACACAACCATGACCAGCTTGCGAGCTATCTGCTTTGCCTCTGAGATGTCTCGTTTGTGCTCCTCTATGATGGCGGCATCTAGTGGCATAAGCTGGGAAAGCACGAAAACAAAACAAAAATTCAGTCTAGAGGCGATGCTTTGTCCACAAGAGTCACAATTAACATATTTGAACTAACAGTAAATTTAGGCATATATGATCCATAAGCCTAGATTTAGTTGATGTTATAACTAATGTAGTAATTAGCTGGATTTGCAGGTCTCTTCCTTACATGTACGTAAAGATCTTCCAGCTCTATCAGGTTATAGTGAAGGAGAGCAGCAGCAATATGGTAAAGTGACTTTGGGGTTTCCTCATTGGGCTCCTGAAAAAGAACATAAATCAACAAAGAAAACAGAAGTGATAAATATGATTCAGAGATTACAATTATAGGAGACATTTTAAAACACAGGTAATAACTTTGAGGTCATTTACTATACTGCTAGACACAGTCTGGCTTCTTTTATTTTTATGATGTTCTTACCTGGTAGAATTTGAACTTAAAGCCCAGGATGTGGCAAAGGGTGAGAGGCTCACACATGTAAGACTTGATGAGGGACAGGAAGAACTCATCTTGGTCAGATCGACTCTCATACACCTCCAGAATTATGTCCAATACTCGGTTGGGGTCTAGGTTGAAACATCCTGCAGGCAAAATAATCAGGAAAACTAAGCAGCCAAAAAGGAGAACTTAAAACAGCTAGTCCACAAATTCTGCTGCTATAATGCAAGGTTAACACAGAACAGGAGAGCCACCGGACCTCCTTGCGGTAGGGGACAAGGATACAGGTTTTTATTTTTAGGTCACCCCTCTGTATCTGAACTGCCTTGTAATACTATTCCTTTGATCTCAGACTGATGAAATCCAATATTGTTAATTTATCATACACTAAAGTAACCACACATTCAATTTAAAATCATCACTATCCTGATGCATAATATGTGGTAGAGACACTGAAGAACATTAATAAAAAGTACTGAGTTTATAAAGTCTGGTTAACAAAACTGATGCTGAAAACAAAGAGCCACGACACTGAATAATGGCAAGAAAGTGTGATTTTTCAAAGCATTTTACAGTGAAGCAGACCTTAGATCATTTGGATTTAAAATGTAATTACTTTATCATTTAATCCTATTAGACAACAGGAAAACATAATCTCTCCAGCCATGGCTATCAGTGACAGAGAGAGAGATAAAAACACCCTTAAGAAGTGTGTAAACGATAACAGAAGCACCATGTGTGAAGCAGTGACAATGAAAAAGCAGTTTGTTACCTATGAGGGATTTGATGCTCTCCAGAACAATATGGCTGGTAATATTCCCCGACAGGTCTTGGCCTAGCTCAGTGATTAGTTTGGCGTAGCCCTCGTTCTCCTCTCTTAGCAGGTTAAACTTTTGCTGTTTGTAACTGAAAAGAAAAAAAAGAAATGTTACACAAATCTTGAAAGGACTTATGAAGCACCTTATCTATGCCTACATCTTTATCACATTTCTATACTTACAATAGTTTAGTCTTGATTTTAACAATTTTCTGATTGAACTGATGGGCTTGTTTTATAAGTCCAAGGGACTCGAGAGTTTCTGGATCCAGCCTCTCTTTCAGAATGGCTTCAGGGACACAAAACTGGGGGGGGAAACAAATTTTTAAAAAAGAGGCAAGTAATTAGTTCATTTTCGTACGTTATTAGAGACACGACAGTCAGTAAGGCCTCTATAAATTTAAATAGAAAGTGGCATACAATTTGTTCTATCAGCTGATAAGAAAGTAATACTTACCAAACATGCTCCGACCAGCTGTGTGTAATGGTCACGTTTGTTTTTTTCTTCCAGTGCACTAGTCTCTAAATCTGTGAAAGTAAACAAACATTAAAAACAAACAATAAAAACATATCAAATCAGATAATGTCGTCATAGTACTAAAACAAACAATCAAACAAATAAACAAACTCAAAACCAGAAAAGTTACCTAGTATACTGAACACATCTGCTAAAACTGATGGCATGTCTTCTCGGAGTTCCTGAAAACAAACCAAAACAAAAGATAAGTAAAAATGTTTAAGGCTTGGCAAAATCTATTGTTACGAGGTACAAAGAAGCTCTAACAACACAACTCCTGTGAGTGGGTAGATTTTGTTTCTTTAGTATCTGTAATTTACCATCATATCTTTAAACAGACGTATAATTACACAGAAATACTGAACACATTATGTGCCAAAATAAAACGATAAGTGTTTATACACCTGACATACAGAACTTTATACATAAAAACAAAATTTGAGATGTATTGCTATCGGGCTAATAATGTTAAACCATGAGGTGGTAATAAGAACCCCCCCCCAAAAAAAAAGAAAAACACACAAAACAAAAAAAAGCCCAACAACAACAACCTTGAGGTAAAAACAACAAGCTAAAAACACATGTACCATCATGTCCCCAAGGACGCTGGTGACAAGATCCAACTTGAGGTTCCCCTGTACAACTTGCCAGCAGAGCTCATATAAGGCAGTCTGTATGTCTGTAGGGGTAACAGATAAAAGCACAAGCCAAGTTTTACATAATACTAAAATAAAAAAAGTAACTGAGAAATAATTCATAACATAAACTAAAACATCAAAGATTAGTGTAAGTGATTCAATGCAGTTGAATAAACAAGGAAAGTATTTCCTTTACTGTCACAACGTGATAGTAAAATTTGTCCTTTTGGACATAAAATCACTTGATTACAGTGTTATCTGAAATTTTGTGACATGTGTCAGCACACACACCAAACAGAAATCTCCACATGGGCTGCTTAGTTCCCTTCTACCTTCCAGCCATTGTTACACGTGGATAGTACCGTGTTTCATTGATTTAATTTTTTTAAATCTACTTATTATTTAAATTTAAATAATTTTAAACCTTTTGCATTCATTTTGGAAACTATGAGAATTCCCAAGGTGGACGTGTGTACATGAGGAGCAAGCTAAAATACAGTGACAGATGCATACAAGAAGAGTATTAAAGGAACGAGGGTCACACTCAACTCACCTTTAATTTCACTTCCATGATCTGCTTTCTCTGTAAGGTCTTTGCAGAGTTGTACACTATGAAGTAATGAGAGAATTCTTTTTTAGATTAAACTAGGATACATAAACATGATGATGAAAACCCTTATAAAGCTCAATGAACGAACCAGGATGCATGAAAACTTATTTAAATCCGTTTGTTCAGTGCCAACAATTTCTACATAACATTATTCTTGTAATATCCCATTCACTTCCTCCAAGTTATATTTCTAAACCACATAACACTATACCTTTATTTACACCTTAATCCAGTCTTAACATTACACCACAAAAAGCTTTAGGTTTATCCTAATTATCAATGTAGTAGCTCAAGAAATATTATATTACCTACATTGTCACTACACGAGTATTTATGCTGAAACTGCTGTGTTTGTATATAACAATAGCACTGGCTCTTATGTTTGCTGGATTGATTACTGACTGAATCTTTGGGCGGGACAACCCTTACCTTCTCTGTTGCCAAACGCTCGCACAGATTTATAGTTAGTATTTACTGAGTGCCATGTTTCTCCCTCTTAAATTGACTGTGATAACTTAGCTGGTGGATTGAAAGACTTAACGGTTCACCCAGTTGACAGCTTGACTGGTCTTAAAATATCAGAAGTAGTGATGACAAAGGCAGACTAATAGAGCACGTTCTGCCAGGCACATCCCATTTATTAAAAGGTACAATTACACACACTGGAGCACACTAGCTCCTTTCCTCTGTAAGAAACGCAGCACAGTCCATCAGCTTAACTGTTAGTGATAACAGCTTGTCAGGTGCTAAACACACTGTGAACAAGAAATGCAAATGCTGCAAAAAGTCAGAGTTACAGCAAACGGACACCTTGGATTGCCAGAGCCTGTAAGGTCAAATGTGCAAAGCTGCTATTTGTATAATGAGGCTGACATAACATTTTCACCACTTTAAGCTAAACCCTGGTCTCTGGGACTGGTTAATTGCAACTCACCTGGCATAACTAAATAATATTTTTAAAAAAAAAGTAGATCCAGATGTCCACAATGTTTTATATCAATGAATTATATGGCTTAAAAATATTGGTTACGTAATAACAATGTGATACTTATCAACATGAAAACCACATTTTCATTTGCTGCCTGTCATTACAGAGGATGGCATCTCACTGTGCTGCCAAATCACACTTTCACTGCAATGTACTCAGCTTTGCTATAACGGGTAATTTGCCTTGATGGAAATACTTTAATAGTTACCCCGTAGTTGCAACTGTTTGGCACAATTTCCAGTTAAAGTACTATCAGTTATTGACACAAGATAGTGGAACGAGAGTTTGAGTTGGTGCATCCCACTGCAGGCCTTTCTTAAATATGCAAGGCCTACAGCACATAATCGTAGCTAGTACTGTGGATGAGCCTATTGTGTCTCAGCTCACAGGCGATGGCAGTACTCAACATTAATGCGTGAAATTATTATTCACGCAACGTTTTTCTTGTATTTTTTGTTCTGAAGAAACTAATTTTAAGATAACAGTCGCCGTACATCAAGGTGTTGGGAGAGGCTTTTACAGTACTGCTTAAATTATTAAGTTTAACATGTAATGTTAGTGATAAAGTTTACTCTGATAATCGAGATGTCTTTATACAGTACCAAGCGCACAGATGTGCATCGATGAATAACCTTGGCTATGTCCACAGTCTCTATGCAAACCTTACAGCGACTATCCTACACCAATATCTAAATTAACGCCAGCTAAGAAAAGTATGACGTTAGCTGTAGCTAGGTTAACATTATGATTAAAATATTCATCTCCTAAAATATATATCGTCAAATGATACGTTTTGTTAAACTGAATCAAAAAGCGTCATCTTTATTCTTCCAGGCTTACCCGACTAAACATTAAAGCATACGAAAAGGAATTCAACAAAACAATTACTGTAGCTAACGTTACGGCTAATCTGCTAAAGCGTTTTGTCAATGTCCGTTGTTTTCCCTCCACACGATTATTTAGTGTTAAGGTTTATAACAGGCTGCCCAAGGGGTTTTCTCGCCAGCTAATACTCGGTTGTCTGCTCGAAGTTGATAACTGCTAATTCCTTGAACTTTGGAAGTACATTTATTCCACTTTACTAGATAGTGCGATATCGAAGCAACAGAAGAGTATGCTATGTGTATGCTAGCTCGCTTAGCGTTAACAGCCATAGTGTTTACACATTGACGGCGAATCAAATGGGAGCGTAAAGCTAGCCTTACTGCTAGCAGACAGCATTAGCTTCCACGGTGACGTTCAAAGCCATTGACGTCTTCTTTTCACAAGTCTAACAAATTAACTGTATTCAGTACTCAGGAACTAAATTACATGTATTGTTTTTTTTAAGTAAGTGACACTTGTAAGCCACTTTAAATTTTAGCTGCTTGGCTCAAGCTAACACACCTAAAGACCGGCCTTATATTTGAATGCTAGCTACGTCATTCTCGATAGTTTTTATTCGTAAACAACGGGTAAAAAGATGCAAAATTCAACACTGCCTTGAAATTCAGATGCACTCACAACTCATGTTTTCCTGTTTTTTCCCAGTTTTTGATCCATTCACTAGGAAGGGTAAGTGTCGCCATCTTCCATGCACACAGCCCGGATGTCTAGTTTATCATCATGGCACACACAGGGTCAAATGTGGTGGTTAGCCGCCGCTGCTAGATCACTGGTGCATTGTGGGACATCGACAGCTGTGCGTCCGAGGTTTTCGCACGGAGTGGTGGTGATGGTCGTGTAGTCTTGGAATAAGTTTGATTCTCCACGTTGTACTATTTAACTTGTTTAGTTAAATAAAATCCCGTGACACTTGAACAACCCAATTTAAATCTACCAGTAACATTTTCTCTAAGAACTACCTAAACAACAAATTGCAGGACAGCTGCGATTTCCATAATCCTCCGGTGCACTCATGTTTCATCAGTAAAAGCCAGTTATAGTTACAGTACAGGTGTTCTAATACCATATCAAATCATATTTATTGCTGTGTTATTAAGTCGTCACACAGTTGTAGAGGGTTTATTCTGTTCATGTTACATCTCCATACATAAATACAAACCGTAAAGGATGCAATGGGCACTTTGTAAATAGAATATAAACACAAATTTAATATACGCAAATATTTAAATATGTATAAACGTACAGATGTTTGCACATTTTCAGCAGTTTGATGCAAAACAGAAAAGCTCCAAAATGACATGAGTCATGTAAATTTACAGACAAGTCTAAGATGTGTTTTTCTCATTTGCCTAACATGAAAAGTTATTATGTATGTGGTAATGTTTAACCCTCTTGTTATGTTGGTTTCCAGGAACACCAATTATGTTCCTGGGTCAATTTGACCCAGGGCATGTGTACTCATCCAAAAAGTGTCAGAAACACTGGCATTGATTATTTTACAATTTTCTTGTATAATTTTGATTTTCTGGTTTTCTGTAGTGATGCAGATGACATCTCTTCTGTTCTGGGTCAACATAACAGGAGGGTTAAGACCTGATGATTTGATTCTCCAGATTATAGTGACACTGAGGAAATAAGGTTCATTTTCAGCTACAATATGATTACACCTTCTTTCATAAAGTCTGATTCTGCCAGCCAGGCCAATACACAGAAGAAATACCGGAACAATCCACGGTAAAACAAAGAAAAAAAAAAACAATGCACTGTGTGTGCACTTACAAATTAGTAGATTAATGTCAAAGACTTACATTCTTTTCCTTTGACAATTCCCCAAAATTTCACACAAAAAGAAACAGTAAATATAAAATGAGCACCGATTCACAATATATTACACATTTGTAACTGTATAATATACAATTCTGATACTATGATTGTTGGCTAAAGAATTTAGAAGCTTTGTAATTTAGAATATTTCTATAACTCTTATACACGCAGCAGTCGCAAACCAACCAAACTGGCAGTTTGAAAAACTATTTCTGAACACCTGCAAATACAAAAAACAAAACAAAACCAAACAAACACACATCGTTCTCAACCATTTTAAAAATCCTTTCTTTTAAAGATTGCAATCATGGCATGTCTCTAATATTAGATATTACTAGATACTATACAGTGGAAAAAAATAGTTAATATATAGGAGAGATTACATATTTGAGGTTGAGTCAAAGTTTTACAACATTGTGATTTCTTCCAACATTAAAAAATAATTTTAGATGCAGCCTCAATTTGTCAAATTACTACATCTGAGCAATGAGGTACGTTTGTACCCGTTCGCTACAGAGAGACGAAAAGAAAATACAGCTGGCCACATCTATAGTAACATAATCATTTCCTTTAAAAAGGATCATTTCAATCTCTATGTGAAATAACATGATTAATAGAAACCATTAATTTACATTTGATTGTCATTACAAAATATCTATAAATCAAAGTTATCTAGAAGGTATAAAAGCAGAACACATGTCTCTAAAAAATACCATCACAAAGAAATCTGAGAATGCTGTATATATATAACTTGTGGCAAGGCCTTTAAACAGTATGACACGCCAGTTCACATTATACTTACTGTGTACATGTTTTGATATATGGCTACATGCCATGCCAGAATCTACAGTTTAAAAGTTCAGAAGGTGAACAACAATACCACTGACACCCTTCCAATATAACGCAGTAGCCATTTAATAACTGCTGCCATTATGAAACATTATATGTTCAGCGTATGTCCGGATTGCATCAGAGAGGGGGTTCGTTTAAACCTAAGATAGTTTCTCGATGTAAAGCTTAAAAATGACCATCCAGCACAATTACCACCTCTGTGACCAAGTGCAGGGTTATTATAGTGTTCAACAATAACTGAACACTACAAGCATCAAAACAGTAGTGTTATTCTGCAAGCCTATTATATTTTCTGGTGTTCATGAAATTGTGTTCACCCTCCCTGTATATTGGCCGCTATGTATTTACAGACATTTTTCGTCTACTTAAAGAGTTTAAAGGTATACATCATTCACTTGAATTTTGACCTGTTATCGTCCCATCACCATGCAAACTGCTACACAATATCCGTACCTGTACCGCTTCACACATTATAACAAGTGTAGCCAAGTGATAGCTGGCATCAAGTTTTTTTAGGGCGACTGAACAAAAACCGAAACATCTCTGTCGCAGTGTGACCAAAATCCGGTGTGTGAAAATAGCAGAATAAAATTCAAATCCAAGCTCAAGCACTCCTTCTAAGTTTTAACAAAGTGTTAAAGAGGCAAACATTGGTGTCTCACAAGCCTACTAGTCCAGTCCACTCTCATTTATAAAGAGTCATTTCACCGTCCCAGGAGTTCGATGACATGCTGTCCTTTTCATATTAAAACATTGAAACATTGAGAACCTAAAGGCGAAAGAAAAAAAGCAGTGTTAGAAATTCAAAACCAAATAAAAACAAACAGATATCGAGTGTACAGTATGAACAGATGAGAAATATGTGGTTGTTTTTACACCTAAAGTTGTTCCTCCTTTGGGGTTCTTTAATCAAACTGTCATAAATAACAAGAAAATGGACTTCTACCAAATAAGGCTAGGCATGCGTGAACTGTACGTTGATCTATCATGCTTACTTGGCCATTCACTCAAACAGGGGTTTTTTTGGGTTTTTTTGCTCTCTTGCTCTTGACGAAGGCGGTCGCACTTTTCTCCTCTCCTCCTCCTCCCCCTTAGCTTCCCTGCTTAGCCTCTTGTGTCCTTGTCTAGTCTCGTGTTTTTTGTATTACTTTTCCCTGGAACACTCTCTCACAGTCTGTTCTCTAAAACCTAAAAGAGGAATTATGGATTTGATTTGATCAACTGGTCCCTGAATACAATTGACACCCTTTTTCTCAACGAGAAGTCTGGGCTCGGGTGAGCCTGAGTGCTGAAGATATCTACCTATTCGGAACCGTGATAACAGGTTTCTTGCTGATCGGAGCTGGCTTGGCCCTGGCTTATCGAAGAATTAACAAAGTGGAACTGGCTGTTCAAACCCCCACAAGGCTGCCCGCTGGGATTGAAACGATGGGACGAGGCGTGAGTTTCTCAAAATGGGCTCATTGAGTGCAGCACGGATAAGATCTTGGAGAGGCTTACGGCTGCCGTGAATACTCAGAATAAGACTGGATTACATCTTGGAGGGGCTCGCTCGGAACAACACCTCTGAGCGCAAATTGGATCACATCTTGGAGAAGCGCACTGCGTTCATGAGTTCTCAGAATCGGCTCTTTGAGCACAAGAATGACAACATCACGGAGCGCAAGTTTGATAACATCATGGAGAAGCTCACGACTCTCCAACGGGAGATTGAGAAACCAGTGTCGGACTGTTAGAACAGCTTTGAAATTCATGAGTTGTTCGCACTAAAGTAAAAACCACCATCACTTCATGCAGAGGTGGGACCAAGTCATTGTTTTGCAAGTCTCAAGTCAAGTCTCAAGTAATGTCAGGCAAGTCAGAGTTGAGTCTCAAGTCACTGGTGTAAAAGTCAGAGTCAAGTCACAAGTCTGAAACTTTGAATTTCAAGTCCTTTCGAGTCTTTAAAAAAAACAACGAAAAAATAATGTTGCAGTTATATGCTAAATGTAAATATTAGACCATGTAATTTTAAAATCTGTGTTTTTCTCAACACATGACAAAATAGTGAACTTAGAAAATATACATAAATTGTGAAATTGCACCTCTTTAAAATGCAGCTCAATTAAACCTAGCTCCAAGAATAATTTTCACCGACGGTTCTGAGATAAGCTGCATGTTATTCTTGGATGCGGTTGTAGGACCAGCTTTAAAATCGCATGACAAAAATATCATACACATTAAAAAAAACTGTATCACCAACGTAGCCTGGACAACATTTGCTAGTTAGATGAAGTCAGCTATCTCATTGTAGCATATTTATATGCATATTTATAAGCATACGGTTCTTGGAGTGAGTTCATACACTCATGAAGTTTAGTAACTTCAGGTCACTGCAACAAGCCCAGGTACAGTTTACCGACGGATGGGTACAGGACCTTGAAATGCACCGTGTAGAACAAAAGACCATCGTACGTATCATAAGTTTACCAGTCTCACAAATTGTCGTCATAAATACACATTCCTTAACCGTTTATTAATAGGACCTTTGAGCTCAACGGTAATTAATTAGTAGTGGAAATAATTTCTGGTAGCATCACAGAAATGTAGCAGTGACAATAACACTGTATGCTGTAATCATACTGGGCAATTAGTGATACAAAAAACCTGTTTTATCCTGTGAATAAAAGTATATGTTTTTGTCAATGTACCATAATAACAGAAGCGAAACGCAATATTGTGTCAGGACAATTCACTATTTATGCACAATAAACAAAGGAGCATAGCGCGACAATTTCTGTTCAGCGCCAGACTTGCTTGTAACCTATATCACCAATTATGTTATGAAAATGACGTATTAACTACTAAAAAACACTGACCTTCGTGTAAATGCTTGGAGCAGACTAACCTGTGAGCTGGAGTGTTCTGGGACGTTATATTTGATCTTTGAATGGCTGCAATCCAGGCCATCCGTCGCCTCTTTGTTACTTCGGAAACATGGCTCGAACAATTTCTCTTCAACGACGTAATCCGATAACAACCGATCTCTTTACCCGTCGGCTTCCCGTGGCTGTCATGCGACCGGCTATTGCAGTTAATAATACAACGGCTTCTTGACATTTTTGTGTTTCTTTTTATCGCTGTATAACTGATTTTAATTGAAAGCCTGCGTGCGCTAGTACCGCTTGCCATGAGTTCCCAGAATCCTTTGCGGTTCTACCCGTGAATGACGTCACATTTTCAATCTCTATATAATATGCATGTTAAATTTTATATTTGGGGTAAAATATCAAGTCTTTTCAAGTAAACCGGTTCAAGTCCAATTCAAGTCCCAAGTCATTGGTGTAAAAGTCCAAGTCAAGTCACAAGTCTTAGAACATTTTTTCAAGTCAAGTCTAAAGTCATAAAATTAATGACTCGAGTCTGACTCGAGTCCAAGTCATGTGACTCGAGTCCACACCTCTGACTTCATGCGGATACCCCTTCGGCGCCAGCTGCGGTCTCAAGGCTGGAGCTGAACAACAACACCCTGATACGGACTGTGTTTAGACTGTTCTTCCCATTCTATGCAAGGCCACCTGGGTTGGCTGGAAGACTGTTTACTTAGCCTGGCAGGGCGAAGGACACTGTCTCAGCTGAACTCTGGACACATACACACACATGCACACAGACATATATACACAGGCAGATGTACACTCATCCCCACTCCCCCTCCAAACGTCTTCTACGCTTATTCCCCTCCGATGCTGACGGTGGATCAAGGAGACCAGCGCTTATGCTGCTGGCCCGGATGCACTGTCTACACTGGCTGTCTCTCACCTTTTACCCATCCCTGTTGCTTGTCATGTGTTTCTTTGGTGTATTAAGAGTTTTTTCATGTGCTATGTGCAGAGGTGTTTTTTTTTCTGTTCTCAAACTGATCTCCCTGTTGGAGCTCAGTCTGGGGGGAGTTATTTTTTTCTCCTCATCTTTCCTCATGTTGTACTTTTTCCATGTTATACCTCTCTGACCCGTCTTCCCCATGTGATGTTTGTGTAATGTACGTATGGTCGGAAGGGTAAGACGGCGCTGGCACGGCTGGCAGCCTTAACCCATTTCCCTCGGGATGAATAAAGTATGATCAATCAATCAATCAGTTATTATAAGAAGTGGAATACTCCTACCGAATCATCCATGATGGAAGATGGATCAAAGTAATCTGGCTTCAGTTCGGTTCTTTCTCTGCGATTCTTTGATGCCGGCTGAAAGATAACAACTCAGTTAGAAGAATACTCCACAAGATGAAAAAAATATATACAGTCAAAAAAATTATTAATTTTAACATCAACATTTGCTTTTATTATTTATTTATTGGAAGGACTGGCATGACCAGCTTACTCTGCTAGAAATGCAGGATTCAGATTATCTCTAATTTGGTTCAGTTCATCTGGATGCTACATTTTCAGTGGGAGAAACGTTTCATTTCTCATCTCCCGCTGAAAATGCCACGTCCAAATCAGCAGAATCAACTTCCTAGGATTTCCTTACTGGAATTATTAAACATGCATCTAGACAAATGTAGACTATTGTTTGTTAGTTTTTTTAATTACCAAATCGATGTCCATTGTGTCAAAATCCATGCCCTCATTGATATCTTCCAAGCGGTCTTCAGATGACATCATCACATCCTCCACTATTGGCTCCTCATCATCCTCCATGAGCCCAGAGCCTCGACGACTGTGACGCATAACAAAAAAATAACACGTCAGAAAAATGCTTTTTGTCAGACTCTTTATTGGCTCAAAGTTCGGCCAAAAACAGTTAAGTGCTGAACTTCTTACATTGCTTGCTGCATGTGGTTCCTCATCTTGGCGTAGTGCATGCTAACCCGCTCTTGCTGCTGACGGGCTTCAGCTTGTTGCCTTTGTGTCAGCATCCAAGTAACCTGGGTACTGTGGAACAGGGTTCATTACTTCATAATTCCCACAGTTTTAAAAAAGTGGCTTTACATACTGTACTGCAACTAAGACCTCTGCAGACATGTATGCAATAATGTAATACACATATTTTTTACTTGTAATCAATGGTAGTCTGGTGTTGAGGGTGTGGCTGCTGCTGCTGAGGAGGCACAGGTTGATGGGGATGCTGCTCTGCTGGCATGGTGAACGTGGCTGTGAAGCTGTCCTCTGGCCTCATTTTCTTTGGATCCCTCAGTACAGTGGAAGTTAGATGGGGTGAATGCATCATCACTGGCGTTTGCACATTCTGCTCACGGTTCATCCAAACCGCATCGCTGCTGCTACTGCTGTTCTCTTCTGCCAGAGAAAATCATTTGTTACACTCCTTGAATTTTACTGAACACACGCAGTGACCATAACAATGAGTGAGCTGTTTGATTTATTATTAAAGTGGCAGGCTGTGATGAGAATTAACATGAAACATTTTGCAAGAGGATCCTAGGAGAAATACATGTGCCTAAGAGAGAGATGCATTTTTATGTTTATGTGTGACGTTTGAAGGTGAATACTGCACCGTATTCAAATTCATGACGGCGTATTCGCTCACAGAAAGACCTTATTTCAATCTCAGGCAGACTTTAAGAAATACAGCAAACAAACTGCTGTGACAGTCATGGAATACAAAGAAAATGTTGTCACCTTAAATACAACTCTACTAACCAGCAGCTGTTTTGATGTAGATCAGGGGTCGGCAATCCTGGGCACGCGTGCCAGGGTAAACTGATGGCACAACCATAGCTGGACTGGCCATTGGGCATACCGGGCATTTGTCCAGTGGGCCCATGGTGATTTCTGGTTTTTATGGGCCGATGATTTTATTTATTTTTTTGTAACAGTATAAACAATGAAAGGTGGTGAATTGGCCAGATGCTGGCCGATGTGTAAAAATAACTCAGTTGTTTGGTGGTGGCTATGGCGGAGCTTCCACAGAGGCCAGCAGGTGGATGAGGGAAAGGGGAGGCAGGAGGAGGAGAGACCCAAGGCGGCCGCCGGTCCGAGTGTCAGGTGAACTGAACTTCAGGTAAGAAGTCATGACCTGCAGTCTATCTGGGTCAGATATAAACCAAGTTTAGGTGGAGTTTATTTTCGTTGTGCTGACTTTTTACAGTCAGTTACAATAACTCGTACTGCGTTCTAGCTAGCATGACGGAGTTTCTATACAGCTGGGTGGGTGCTTTGATGGTACTAATAGTGAACTTTATTTTATTCATAAGGTTAGTAACCTCATTATTCTGTGTTTGCGCTGCACAGCTGCCTCTTCTTCTCATCCTCTCCCCCTCCCTCTCCTGTTGCTACTTCAATCATGAAACTGATCAATGATCAGCTGATCGGCTTTTCTCTCTTGTTTGTTTATCGCCCACTTTGCGCCAGAAACAGGAAACCAGTGGATGTTGCGCCAAACAACAGCAGCAGGTTTAAGCTTGATCAGCTGTTGTTAGATTTTATTTATTATTAATTTCTAGTATCAGCTGATGTTTGCTGGAGCCACAGCTGTAAACCTGCTGGTCAGGATGTCGGTTTGGATATGTGGTGAGAGGGAAACATGAAGATGAAACCAGGAGATGTCCTTACTGAATCATCAGAGCTGAACAGGTGATGGAGAAACAGGTTTACCTTTTACGTGACATGAATGAGTTGAAGGGAAGTTATGAACTGTTTCTGAGAGACAAATAACACCAGGATCCTTTTTTTTTTTTTTTTTTACATAGCTGACAGCTGGTAACTGTGCAGGGGCGGGTCTAGCAAAGTTTTGCCAGGGGGGCCAGGCAGGGCATTAACAGGGAAAGGGGGGCACAAAGAAATACTTTTCTTTCTTATTCTCATTTAAAATGTCTAGCTTTTAATAAATAATTATCTGAATCCTACAATCAAAGTTTTTATCTGATGTAAAATGTATAGAAATCATACATATACCAATAAGACTGTACATCACTGTCACAACAGCGTCTGTTTTCATTCAAAGTTTTTATGGCTTTTCCTATAATACCTGGTGGGCCGGTCTCTACTCAAAATGCCTGGGCCAATTTTTTTGTCCCAGTCCAGCCCTGGGCACGACATGCAGTGAATTAATTTGAGAAGGTTGTGCAACGTTAGTTGTGCCGCTTCTTAATGACAGTATCTTAGCTAACAACCCCAAGTACCAGATTCAACTTGTAATTGGCTAAAAATTACTTAGCCTACTGGTGAGAGGGACGTTGCTAGCTGGCAGTTTTGTCAAGCGATGTTGAAATTTTCACATTCCAACACTTCAAATACCTCAGGAGCTCTCCGCTCAGCGCAGCATCAGCACCACGGAAATGCTTGTATACATCCGAAGACTGAGACAGAATTCACAATGTATTTTCGGGACTTTCAGGTGTATGGACCAATGTTTTCTTTTCTGATCAAACCAGAAAGCTTTAATGAGCAGCTGGATTTGTCTCAGATTAACTGGCTGAGTTAATGCCAGTTAATGCAACATCGAAATGCAGCTGATTGAACTGAAAACCTCGAGACTGTGGGGTCAAAGTTTGCAGAACTACGAACGCAGCTGGTATCCATAGCTGTGCGCGTTAATGGAGTTTGCATTTTCACCTGCTGGACATCACTACCTGACAAGTTTAACTGTCTTCAGAACATTGCAGAGGCCTTACTGACAGTATTTGGTTGTACAAATAGCAGATTTTCTCTCACATGAAGAGTGTCCTCAGGTAGCCGTCTGAATGCTGGACACTCGGAGACCTGTGTCTCTGAGTGGGAGACCAGAGATCAGATTAACATGTGTATCTCTGTATTAACAAACATACCATACTGACCCAGTTTATTTTTCTTATCATTGTTGTGAGGAAACCATAAATAGCATTTGCACTTTCTGTTGTGCACTTCATTTGCTGTTATGGATAAAGAGTGTCTTTTTTGTTTCAAAATAGCTGATGACTATTCGCTGATAGCTGCCAACATCTGCGAACAAATATAATTCTATAAAGTGGTTCTATATAGTGTGTAACTGTTACTATAGAGCATTATTAAATTTATTGCTAATGCAGTCATATGGCACATTGACTTCTGAGGAAATTTTAGATGGCACTCATAATCAGAAAGGTTGCCGACCCCTGATGCTGCAGATCGGTTGCTGTGGTAGATAAAATAAATGGTCCACCAAAGTACACCAGCAATGCTCACCTTCAGGCAATTTTCTTTTGCTGGCAGTGGCTGGCTTGGATTTCTTACTCCTGACAGTGGAGCCTCGACTGCTGATCCCACTAATTACAGACATAGTGTCGTCATCTGCTCCAGCCTGCAGAGAATTTCTGTATGAGATGAGAGGCAGCCAGCAGTCTTCTCTCTGCAGGGCCATCTGAAATGTCATGAATCGCTCCAAGTACATGTGACTGCAAAAAGCGAAATGACAGTAAACATTAGAGTCTTTTTAGAGGTTCTCATCATTTTCATGCTCACATTACTCATCGTGCCGCAAACTTACACTGTCCTCTTGTCCTGTCGAATTAGTTTGCTAGAGAACTCACTCAGGATATCCAAAAATGCTAAATTAAGCGGTGGACTTCCTTCTCCTTGGGGACTTGGCTCTTTAAAGGCAAACTCAATCCCGTCTCTAAAATAAACAAACAAGACATGACATATGAAAGTTCCTGTTCATTAGAGCAAATGATGTTTGGGTTAGGGAAATGACTTACTTATGTAACATGGCAATAGCCTCTCTGGTCTTCAGCTGATCCAAACCAAACGTCAATGAGAAGCGTCGGGCGAGCTCTTTTATGCCGCAGAAGGCTGATGATGAGCGGTCGAAATTGAAGCCGAGTTCAGACAACATGTCATTGAACAACTGCAAAAGAGGTTTCAAATACTGTTTGTCTGATTTTAGTAATTAAAAGCCTCTGAAGACCCTGAGAAGATTTTTTCCAGACTAAAATGCAAATAAAGGATTTTGGGACTGACTCTTTTATCTCTTCTATTTGGTGAGGTATCGCTATTTGAGGAGGCCCGAAAAGACTTTATCGGGCTTCCAGCAGTATGATGATCTAAGTGATGATGATGCTGGATCTCAAGGACAGCCTGGCTGCTTACTGACAGTACAGAGACAAAAGGCGCTTCCTTATCTATGTGTTAAGACAATTCATCTGTGTCTCCTGAACAGCGGCAAACCTGGTCTCATCATAATATCAGCAACAAGTATGTTTTACACATTAGTGACCATCCATCTGTTTCACATGTCATACCTTTTGCAGGCTCAATATGAGCGTCTTTGCACACTGGATTTTGTCGATTTGTCTCGTCTTACTCATTGTTTCCTTGATAATATCTCCATAATCGTTGTAATACTGAGGAGAAACAGGAGAAATACTGTTAACTAAAACAACAGGGCTGGATGATTTCGTTATGATCTCTACAGGATTTAGACCTACCCTCATGTACTGTTTAAATATATCTGCTCCGGTGTTTATTTCCACAACATTGTAAATGATTAATTTGCAATAGGCAGCAAGAAGGTTTCTCCTCTTATGTAGAGCTTCAATTTTACTGGCTTCATCATCTTGTTGTCCATCTAAAAAAATGAAAAATTTATAAAAAGTCATGTTCCTTCTTTAAACAGAGTGTGGTAGGTTCATATAAAACAGGGTAGTGTTTTCTGACCTGTGCTGTTGTCATCATCCTGATCAATGAAAACATGATCCAGGATGAAGTTGAGCAGCTCTGCCTGCAAAGAAGAGTCTGGCGAATAGACCAGAGACTCCAACTGTTCCCGGCCTGAAGACATAATTTGGTGACTGAAGATCAGTAGCAGATCACACAGTATAGTGAAGGCCTGGAATAAACACAACACTTGAGCATATATGGAAATGCTGACCACAGAAATTTTCAGTTGCGCTGAAAAAACGAAAAAGGAAATAAAAATAAATAAATAAAAATTATCTGACTCATCAAAATCCTCACCTGCTCTTTGACTGCGTTGTTGATGGTGTTTATGTAGCGCTGACACATTAAACAGAAAGCTCGCATTTGCTTTCTCAAGGTCACCATGTCACCCTGAGAGGAGTAAAGGTTCAGTTAGTAAAACCCTTTCAAAGTAACATTGTACCTGTATTACCCAGGCATTAAGAAATGTATAACTCTATTTATAAAGCTTGACAGAAAACTGCAATCAGACTGGGAAGTGTTGTAAGCAAAACAAAGTAAAAACATGTAACTCCTACTTTAGATCTGCATATACATGGTGTCCAAATGTAACTACAGAGAGAATTTACTGTGACACAGGCGGAAGGATACTTTCAAACTGTGATACACTGCCAATCATATTTATTTGGGAAATGTAGGCACAGAAATGTTATTACATGTATTTTGCCAAATATCCCCAAAATGTGAACAGTACCTTTACTGAAGTGCCATCTGAAACCTTCGCTAGATGCCACAGGATGATGTAATGTGTGCACTGCATTGCGTGAACCACAATCTGAGAGGAACAAAAATCAAGCAGAATAGATAAACTGCACATTCAGTATTTTAACATGAACTTAACAGGTCACTCAGAGGGTAATTCTAGTTTACTTGAACTGTACTAACTTGGTTAATCGTAACTTTATTTTGAAAGCTTGACTCTAAATTTTAAAAGAGTTCGATGTTCAGTAATTATTAAGACATGTCAAGGTTCATTTGTGCTTGCTATTTCTTTTTAAATACACAAAAGAATTATTCATATAATCATCTATTTTTTCTGTTTTTATTTTCTGTCACGCATTCACCACTTTGTTAGGTACACTTGTTCGACTGCTCCTTAATACAAATATCTAATCAGCCAGTCACATAGCATCAACTCGTTATATTTTGGCATGTAGACATGGTCATGACAACCAGGTGAAGTTCAAAAGGAGCATAAGAATGAGGAACAGAGGCAATTTAAGTGACTTTGAATGTGGCACGGTCATTAGTGCTAGACTCAGACTCTGGGTTTATAGAAAATTGTTTGAAAGAGAGAGTAAATGTCCACTGAACAGCAGTTCTCTGGGCAACAAAATGCTTTGTTGATGCCAGGTCAGGATGGCCAGAGTGTTTGGAGCCGAAAGAAGAAAGCAACAGTAACTCAACCACATATCGAGCCTTGAAGTAGATGGACTACAGCAAGCAGAAGACCACAACACCCCTTTAAGTTGCAAGCAGGAAATTGGGGCTACGGTTCACAGAGGCTGACCAAGACTAGACAATAGAAGAGTGGAAAAATGCTGGCTGTCCGATTCTGCTACATCACTGGGAAGGTAGGGTCAGAATTTGATGTCAACAACATGCAATCATGGATCCATTCTGCCTTGTATCAACTGTTCATAATGGTGGCAGTGATATAAAAGTGTGGGGGACACTTTCTGGGCACAGTTTGGGACCCTTATTATTAACTGAGCATAATTTAAACACTAAAGCCTGCATGAGCATTGTTGCACCCTATGTCCATCCCTTGATGACCACAGTGTACAATCTTCTGATGACATGTTGAAGCACCACATCACAAATCTCAAACCACCTCAAACTGGGTTCTTGAACATGACAATGAGTTCACTGTACTCAAATGACCTCCAGTCACCATATCTGAAACCAACAGAGCAACTTTGGAATGTGGTAGGAGGGGAGAGCCACATCATAGATGTGCAGCATCTCTGTGATGCTATCATGGCAATATTGACCAAAATCTCCGAGGTATGCTTAAAGCACCTTGTTCAATCTATGACACAAATTGAAAGCACAAAAGGGGTCCAACTGGGTACTAGCAAGATATATTTAACAAAGTGGCTGGTGAGTATATATGATCAATGATTCTTTCCAAATTATCCCTCACATCACCTGTAACTCAAGTAACATATGGGAATGTAAACACCCTGATTAACTCCATTTGTAGGATTTTGGGGATGACACTGTAATACCTGTTCAGGCATATCGCCATTCTGTAGACCTGTGTTGAGTAGCCTGTAGTTGCTGGTGAAGAGATCCCACTTAGTGAGGTCGTGTGCACTGAAAGCAGAAATGTACATTAAATCTATAACATTTAATATGCATGCATGCTGTCACTGACATCTTAACCCAATATGAGAAAACAGAAACGTAAGATTTTTAACAAGTAATGTGTTCAAATCAAAAACTGAAACAGTTTCCATGAACTGCTTTTACTTGTGGAAAGTGGTGATCTTCTTAAGTGTGGATAGAACCTGGTAAGCATCATCCTCATCAGGTTCTTCACCCTGACAAACAAGAGATCATATGCTGAAATCTCAGATATTTGCCTCTACTCCTGCGAGCATCCTTTAAAATAATCCACACAGATAAACGCCTTACAGCACCTACCTCTTGCAGGAAGTCCTCCAGGAGTCTATTAAACTTGTCTACAAGCTCGTCAAGAAGCTGGGAGCGGGCGATGTCCACACGGTTGAAGATGGTGAACTCCTCGTTGCAGAGATAGTGGTAGGTGGTAGAGCAGGCCTCCAGGACCTCAGTGTCTGTGTGCTTATCCACAACTTCCCAGATTTGTCGCAACAGTGCGTCTAAATGCTAATTGAAAGAACATAACATTGTTTCACCAGCAGCACATACAATGCACTTCAGCTGTAAAACAAGCTTTAAAACAAACAACTCGCAAACCTTTTCTAACCGCCCAGTTGTGTAGATGTCAAGATCAAAGAACTTTGGTATCTGTAGCAAATTGGTCACCTTATCAATATCAACGCAGTACTACAAAAACAAAAGGGAACGCAGTCAGGCTTATTTCATGAATATTGAACCTGATGAAATAATGAACTCTGAGAACTCTGAATCACTCACCTTTGCCAATAACAGAGGCAAAGCAACTGCAAACATCTCTGTGACTCGTGTCCGATCATCCAGCTGTGTTTTCTTTTCTTTTGCAGTCAGGACCTTTTCCATGCACAAAACCCCGACAGCACAGTCAACACGAAATCATTCAAGGAGCTAAGTTAATCCTTTCTATCTCAAGCATGACGGCTTGACACTCACCCTCTTCCCCGTGCCTCTGCCTACAGGAGGATGACATTCGCAAGCCTGCCGAATGGCACAGAGCATGATTTCAACCAGGGCTGTCTCCTGACGATCGTTTAGAGCTAAAAAAAAAAAAAAAAAAACCCATAAAGAATGTTACCAAGTATCTAATGAAAAGACTTGCCTTCTAAGAGAAGCACAAATTAGAGTAAAAGTACAACAAATAAGTAATAGAGTGGCAAAAAGATTCATTTTCCTCACTAAAAACCTCGTTCTGAGACAGCGCTTCCTTACCTTCCTCTCCTGGCATTGGCTCATCCAGCAACAAGCTGATCATAGTCTCCCAGTCCTTTAGCAGCTCTGACGCACACTCCCACAGGCTATCCACTAAGTAGGCCCCATGTTCATGGAGCTGTAAAAAATGGAATGTGAATTGTAATGAAATGAAATAATCTATTTAAACACAGATAATACATTTCTGTTATTTTTTTATTCTCTTTGAGCCAAAAAACAGAAATCTCCAGTGCCTTGCAATAGATGTATGCACAGTTCTGATTCGTATTTAATTATTTAATCCAATCTTAAGAATAATTAATGATTGACACGTTTCAGTTGAAACTGCCATTTCTGCAAAGCAGGGGCACAGGGCTGACATAAAAGCCTGGTCACCTCACTCTCCAAGAAGAAGAACACAGTAGTCTTGATCAGGCTGCCGTTGAGGCTCTGCCTGCCCCTCCTGGGTAATCCCTCCTCCTCAGGACCTCGATGGCTAAACAACCTTCAATCAACCAAAGAAAAAGCAGTTTAATACACGTATGAAAAACAGGCTAAATGAACGTTTTCAGCCTCTTTAGGAAAGGAGGTGGGACAAATATCTCATGCATATTTCCTGTGTCTCCTTTATGGAATCTAATTGAGTTTACACTTAAGCTGGCCTTCACGCAAGCATTATTTTGCTTTTGTAATAACAAGGAGCCAGCAAAGAAAAATTCAGAGCCACCTTCCGAGCCGAGAGCAGGGTGGAATATTCCTTTAAGCCCTTCCTCCTCTCCCTCCTTTCTTGGAGCTTAGTGTGCTTCCCATGAATGTTGCTCGCTATGCAGTGCCAACCAGACTCAGGCTGAATCAAAGAGCCTGTTTACACAATAAGCCAATCCCTGGAATGTTTCTGTCAGTTTTATTACTGGCACTAAAATATTTTGAATAGATAACATTCATTCAAGCTGGTGATTCAATTACATCTCTTTCAAATCTGCAGAAAAACACATACTTTTTGAACAGGAACTCCCCCGCTGCGATGGCGATGGGTCGATGTGCCGAGTAAACCAGATGATAAACACTCTCACAGTCCTCTGCTGTCAGAACCTCATCACTACTCCTGTTACATGAAAAGCAAAAATAACTCTTTGTGATTATTGGATTTTTGATTAAGAAAAACAAACACTGAGAATTATCATTGTTATTTACATGATTTGTAAAAATTTTAATCACAATAGCTTTCAGAATTAGGAAGAAAACATAAATGCACACTAAGAAAAATAACACACTTGTCTGAAGAAAATGTTGACATCTGCTGTCGTGTTGAATTAAAACATGTCCTAATAATCACATGCTGTGGCACAAAATTAAATGGAAATTTGAGGAGGCGAGATTACTCACTGTAGGACAAGTGTCAGAAGTTTAATAGCTTGCACTGCAACATCATACTCCTTATCCAGAGTCATAGAAACAATGCGATCCTGTCAGTGAGAGAAAATGTCAGATCTCCATAATATTAGTTGCGGGTATGATGATGGCCAAATGGTACTATTTTATCTTTATCAAACATTTACATCTATGCAATGATATCCAAGAGGCATCTACATTTCTAGTAATGCTTACTTACCTTGAAGCGGCTTGTGAAGAGTTCCAGCCGAGTGCTGAGTTCTCTGTTGTAGAACAGGCCTTGCAGGGCAGTCAGGCACTTCAGACGCACTTCACCTTGCTGCAGTCGTAGCAGAAATGCATTAAATACTCGTGAAATCTGAATGCCTGTGTTACTCTGCCACTATTCCAGTTAAAATTGCTTATAATGCACCCCTAGAGGCAAGTTAAGTGAAGTTATAAGCAGGTTTTAGATTGATTTCTCTTAGACAGCTGTTTGCAATCCAAACATTTTGAAATGCAGTTACATGAAAAGTCTATGTAGAGGTAATAAAAATGCGTGAGGACCAGCAATAATAAAACAAACATGGGACATAGCAGCAAGACATGAGGGTGTCTTTCAGCATCAAATAGGATTCTCACAGGCAGACGATTTCCACCAAACAGGAAGTCTGTACCAGGCATCTTTCTCACCCAGCACAAGTGGCTGAACAAGAAAAGCAAGTACACCTCATAAAATATCCACCTGCTTTCAATGTGAGCCAAGTGAAGGCATAAGCTCAAGACTGGAGCACCCATCTAAACTCTGGATAAGTCTAGTGATTGGAGGTGTTTGGAATAAAAGCCCTCTAGCTGAAAGAAAATGGTAGCAGGAGCTCTGGACTTCAAATTTTAACTACCGTAGTTTTCGGATCATAAGCCGCATCTTTTTCCCCACACTGTGAACACTGCGGCTTATACTGACATGCGGCTAATGCATATTTTTTTTCATGCGGCCAAAAACATTTTGCCTGGTAACAGCAGACCAATAAAACTGATAAGTAGTATATATACGGTATATATTTTTACCAATTGTTAAGAGACGTTGTAATGTTGTTTGTTTATGTTACCTTACGGATTAAATTAAACGTTAAAAATCGTCACGTGTAATATTTCTGTGTAAATATCTCATATTACAAGTAAAACGCATACGGCTTAAAATCCGGTGCAGCCTGTACAAGCACATAATTGATTTTCTTTCTAAAATTAGAGCATGCGGCTTTTAATCAGGTGTGCTCTGTAGTCCGGGAATTACGGTAATAGGCTTTAACAAATGGGAGATTTTCTGGATAGAGGGTGCTACAAACTGAACGTGTTGTGTACAAACATGACAGGTAACCTATGTACAGAACGAATGCGTTGCGTTTTTTCAGAAAAGTGGTCCTCAAAAAACTGACTGTTGACATGAAGTGACGATAAGCTGGTACTAATATTCCTAAACTAGAAAAAGAAGATTCTGAGTTCATCAAATTCTCATGAGAAGGAGCAGGGAGAATAATATGGTTTGAAGCCAGTTTCATACATAGGCTGGGATAACCTACTTGCCGAGTACATTTTTTTAAAAGTTGTTATTAATTATATTGATGCTTATCTCAATTATACTGACTGTGTCACCTCTGGTACTACTACATACGCTGACTCTCAGAAATCTAAGATTTAAGATGTGGGCTTTAATATCTTCTTCCATAACACAAGTTTTTTCCATAAACTCACCTTGTCATGCATTGTCCAGCCAACATACTTTAGGTAGCTGTCATTAAGGAAGGCGTCACTGTACAGCTTCATCCACACTCCTATTTCCTCAATACAAATGGCTCTGATTTCAGCAATGGCATCGCTGGCAAAAACAAAGAGAATTCACTAAATTTAGTAAACGGGCCTTTAACAGACCTGGCAGCTGTAAACAGCACTGAAGAAGGTTCATTGTGAATAATGAACTCATGCTTGTATTAACATTGATTTTGCACTAGAGGGTGCCAAAACACTCTAAATGAACTCTGTTCTGTCTGCTTCTTGTTGTACAAACTCAAAAGTGATAAGAAGCCCGTGATGAAATCTTACATTCAGCACACAGTCTGGTTGCCATTTACCATAATAATCTGGGGGAATTCCTTATCGCTTAAGGATTTACTTACCGATATCTGTGAACAAACACTCCCTTGAAGATTGCATTCATCATGTTTTCAATTTCATCTTGATTTTCTTGAAGCTAAAAGATAAACAGAAGGTTTTTGAAATTAATTGAACAAAAACTCCCTGAAAGTCCAAGATCACGGTTGGTATTGTTCTATGCTTGGATTTTTTACAGATTTCATCCACTATTTGTTACCATTGTTAAAGGTAAACCAGAAATACTGGATTTATATGCATTTTGTGAACTAGAAAGGACAGTTTATGTAGAATGAACTCAAAATAAAAAGAACCAGTCCTGTTCAATGTGCTTATTGTCTTATCATCTGAAATGATACAGTCTTATCATTTCAGATTTGGATCAGTGGCCTTATGCAGTAATAGTTCAGTTTTACACTAAATCTTTCATACCGCTTCTGTGAGACATTCACAAGATCTCAAAGTGAGATTCAACAGTCTTTTGTAACTAATCATAAAATGTGTAATGGTAAAAATCACTCATTTTAAACGATTCACCAGGAGACGTGTCGTCAGATTCATATAACGTCATAACTGACACTTTGTAAGTTGCCATTAAGCGCAGCCACCCTCCTCTGAATTTAATAACAGCCCATGCAATCACAAGTCTAAAAAGCCCCCAACTTTTTCTAACTGTAGAATTTCCAGATGTCATCTGAACTGATGCGGAGAGGCAACGAAAAGTGTTGGTGAAAAAACACACTGTTTTAATCCAGTGGCCAATGACGTGTCATTACAGCACTGACAAACTGTGAGAGAAAAGGAAACCGTGATTGAACATGATGTCTTTCTAAATTAACCATGACTAATACGACATGCATTGAAGGGAAAGCGGCAGTCACAGGGATTCGGCCTTCAAGAGGCGATGTTAGGCTGCCTGCATTAAGACCCTGAAGCAGCTGTTGGAAAGAGAGAAGTATGTTTCTGTGGCTGCGCTAAAAATATCAATAAAATAATGAGCTAAAATAAACAGAGTGAATTACAAGGCCACGGAATGGTAAACAAAGTCATAATTTTAGGTTATAGCTGGTTAGGGATGGGGCTTTAAATAAATCAGTAGTGACTGAGTCTATTCTCCAGAGACACAAAGGCAGAAAAGGCTACACCTGTATGGCATATCTGCACATGAAGGGGCAAATACAATCAGCAGCATGCCCCCCCCCCCCAGTCAATTTATATATAGAGTGAAAAATTTAAATGACAGAGTTAAACAACGCTCACACCCACTGACGTGTTGCTGTATTACACTCCAACATCAACGCTGGGTTGAATGCTTGACAACTTATCTTTCTTCTTACCTCTTTGCGCTTCTGTAACAGTAGCTCCAACCTATCATTGGCCCTCTTAGCAATGACCTTGTTCCTTTCTGCCTCATACTGTCTCTGTGTGTTGTCCATATTGATGCTTAGGTTCAGAGCCACGTTCACCAAGGCTGTCATCAACTTCATGGCTGGCAGAGACAACAATGTTTAAAACACATACGTGTAGGAACAACTGCTGTCAGATAACAGCAGCATGGGCGTGCAGGATGGAGACAAAATCCACAATAAAACTGACCTGCTAGTGTGCTTGTGTGTCTAAAGGCCCTGACCTGTGAGTCAGACAGGCCGGTGAGTAGCGAGATGATTGTGTCCATCATATACTCGTCATAAATGATGCTGTACTGACACTGTCGCACCAGAACCGCAATGAAGTCGCAGAAGTTTATCCTGAATTTCTTCCACTGTGGTCCTGAGAGGGTTAATGGATAGTCGCCGCTGTCCTGTACAGCACAGAGATAATCAGATTGGGGTCCCAAGTATTACATTTGTTTCAGGCCAGATTAAAAACATCTCCCATGCTGGTGTGGTTCTTTAAAATACGTTGTATTGAAACACAGCCTACATCACCTCATCAAACTCCTCTGTCATTTTCCGGATGATTTCCGAGTTCTGCATATGTCTGAACATCTCTCCACTCACAGCACCTAATACAGCAAAATTGAGCGTGTGAATGGGCTTTCAGGCACCCAACATGCTGCACATTTAGACAATACAAGTAGGAAAACTACCTTTACAGCCAGAGCACTGAATGAAGAAGTTGATTAAGTCCAAAAGAGTGGTGTCCCTGTCATGTTTGTATGCCTCAATCCAGTCATCAACCACAGACTGGAAAGGGAAGCACACTCACAAAATTATCACATAATTATTTACACTTCTAACTAAAATATAACTTTGAAAACATTCCTTAGAGAGCATGCTTTGTTGACTCCTCTTAATCCATTAAGCTTGATTTATAGTTGTGCTGAATCCCCGCAATTCAATTCAGTTTTATTTATATAATGTCAAATCACCACAAGCACGTCAAGGCGGTTTATATTGTAAAGTAAAACAACAACAACATGCTAATACAGAGAAAACCCCAACAATCAAAAGACCCCATATGAGCAAACATGTGGTGACAGTGGGAAGGAAAAACTCCCTATTAACAGAAAGAAACCTCAAGTGGAAGGTCGGGGGTGAGGGGACAGGACAAAGACACACTGTTGAACATGGCCAAAGATGAATAACTAATGGTTAAGGGGGGAGGGTGGGTATATAACCACACAGGAAGTGTGAAAAAAAAAAAGGGGAGGGGGAGTAAAGAAGAAACACTTAGTACTGCATCATGGGAAGCCCCTAGCAGCTTAGACGCAAAGTAACTAAGGGAGAATTCAGGGTCACCTGATCCAGCCATAACTAAGAGGAGCTTATGCCATGGTGGCTGTCATTGCCGTTTGCACTTGTACGCTGAGGAGCCTGCATCGGTCTGACTTTACGAGTGAAACTGAGCTGATCATGTTTGACTTGGGCCTATTACATTTTGAACAACTGTTACGTTTAGTAAAACGCAGAGCAGAGCAGAGTCCTGAAATGACTGAGCCATATTTTATTTTATTTTATTTATTTATTTTATTTTTTATTTTTCATTTTTTTATTGTTTTTTAACTTTATTGCTATGTCTGCTTTTATTACTATGTGCATATTAGTATTGTACAGCACTTTGGTCTACCAGGTGTGTTTTTAAAGTGCTATATAAATAAATAAATGATGATGATGATAAAACAGATTATCAGAGCTACGCTAATGTCTATGTTGAAAGAATACTAGCTATTGCATTAACATCAAGCTACAGTCTATTACATTTTGTTTAATGGTATTATCTTTGTGCTAATCAATATGCTGCCTTTCGGTGAATTGAGTTGCTGCCATGTGTAGTTAATGTATCGATGCACAACAGGCGTGGGTAATATTTTTGACTATTCGAGTAGTCATTAGGTTATCTTTTAATTAAAAAAAAAACAAAAAAAAAACCTGTTTGTCCAGTATTACCACCAGGAGGCAGCAGTAATACACCTAGTTTTTTTAGCAGCCACTACTGAACAAAAACAGAAACAGAACCTGCTTCTAACCGCAATGCATAAGGTTCAAGGAAATCAGGTCAGATGTAAAGAAAAAGAAAAGCTGTCAATAAGTCTTGTGTGGCACTCCTTTAAAAAATAAACAGAAATGAAGTTCACTGCATAGAGTGTGTTGTAAGCTTGAAATGCCCACCCTCAGAAATACAGCAGCTATAGCAAAGGTTTAATACAGTAATATAAAATCAAGCTTTATGGATTAAGTATTCAAAAAATGAGAACCACAGACACTAAACCAGGCTACATATTGTTACTGATTGAAAATTAGAATCCGTGCACCCACCTGTGTGGCGCTCTTCCCCATTTTAACCACCTCAAACAAGGTCATGTTCTCCATTCCATTCTCCTGATGGTGGCCATTCACCCAGCCGGGACCAGTGACCCTCCCAGCTCCACCACCTTTGGCCTTGTCTCCAAGCGCCTTCTTCCCTTTCTTGGCTGCCTAATGAGGAGAAAGATGTTCTTCTGTTATCATACACTGCATCAGTGTGCCTCTATACTCAATAGCTTATCTGGTTACTGTGCATTAGAAAAACGGAACTAAATCACATTACAGACATTTGATGCAGAGATGAAACAGACTTATTTTCTTATCAAACGTAGCTGCTGCATGATATAAACTTTTTTGACTATGTATTAGCATTGTGATAGCGGGAAACCAGTGAGGATGTTTTACTGATTTCTACTCAGTGTATGCTGGACATACTGCAAGCCTGCGTGTGACCATGACTGCACATAAACCGAGGCCTGTACTACAAGGCAGGATTTGGGCTTTTCCAGGTTTCACTCTGGCTTTTAAGAAGGTGGTTCACTTCCTACTGGAGTACATAGTAACTAATGGTGTTTGAAATGAGAAATCAACAGGTACAAAATCACAATCCAATAACCAATCAATTATCTGAAAAAACCCCCCCAAAAAAAACCCTTATAACTTAATTAGATAGTTTATTTATTACTAATTACAATTAGTAGTTAATATTATACAATAAAATTACAATTATAATATAATTGTTATGTAATTGCAAAAATAAACTACAAATTTAATCAAATTAAATAAAAATTTATTATTTGCATTATCATTATCAAAACATTAATAATAATAACAACAATGGCTATAATCTGTCTGACTAACTGTTTACTTACACAGTCTGCATTTTTGCCAATTTTCCCTTTCTTGCTTCAAATTGGCTAAACTTTATTTATACTGTAGGTATTTTCCAGCCTTACAGCACTTTTCCTCTCACATGCACTCACACAACACGTTTCTGCGCAATAACTGTGTTACTTTAAGTCTGTATTAGGTGTGTAACCACTTAACAGTTTCCTGTTATTATAGTTTTATTTTCCTTTCTAACAGCAGCCGCTCTGTTGTCAGCAGACTTCTCAATATCTGTGATCGTTCATGCGCTACAGTCATCCCATTCATGTGGAGGTGCTCTTAGATAGACTGATTATAACCCTGGGTTGACTAACACTTTTAAATTTCTAACCACTTTCACGTGACTGCTTTGCCTGATCGCTGATGTCGGAGTAAGTGAAGCCAGATAACAGACAATGTTAAAAGTGCTTCTCAGCACAGTGCCCAAGATAAGAAAGTCAGGAAAACATACCACGCCCTTTCCTGTCTTCGCATTTTTGCCATCGGGATCCTCAAGGTCAGTATCTGAAGACAACTGAGATTCTGCCTCTCTGTGCATAACACATGGATTTATTAGTAATTATTATTAGTATTTAATACAACTGCAAAAAGTAACACAAGCATAGCAAAAACGATCTCAAATATCATCAGTGCATACATACAAAATAAACATTGAAGGACATAAAAACCTTACAGTAACACTTCCATGTTGTTCTACTTACTGAGGAAACTGAAACTCAGTGTGCAAGTCCTGCGCTGCTATCATTTCTTTAACATTTTCTGGATCTGCTGGAGTAGGTGCTCTTACTGCTCTGGGTGCTGAGCAAGGATATACCTTTATAATAGCACATGAAAAAGAAAAAGAACATAATTATTAAAAAATGAAATGAATGAAGCAAAAAAAAAAAAAACCCCGGACAGTCAAAATAATCTTATGTAAACCCCTGCTGTTTCAAGAAAATGTTAATAAATCCTTTGAAAAGGCCGGGATTTCCTTCTGCATAGATTACTTATAAATGTTTTTTCTAAGTTACAGTTGGACTTTACATGTTGTTATTTAACTCTGTATAGCCATTCACAAAACAAGCACTGATTTGAGTGACCTGTAGAACTGCCTTTATCAGCTATAAACTCCATCAGATGTTTCTGGTTTAGAGACTTCAGCAATGTTTCAGAGATACTTTACAGCAGCGGTCCCCGACCTTTTTTGCGCCACGGACTGCTTTATGCCCGACAATATTTTCACGGACCGGCCTTTAAGGTGTCCTGGATAAATACAACAAAATAAAACCAGTACCCAAAAAAAATAATTTTCACACAAATTTTCAACTCTCGAGGCCCGGTACCAAACACGGGGGTTGGGGACTGCTGCTTTACAGGACCGGGACCTTTTTCACTCATGCATCATCTTAACTGGGTAAGGGTAAGACTTTGGCCAAGACAAAAAATGTATAACCATTTTTATAATGATTTAAGGTCGTGAACAACTTGCCAAGCATTCAAGAGAAGTTCTTGATTCGATTTCATTATCACTGGTCTAAAGTAGAAAACCAGCCACAAACCATGATGTTCCCTCCTCTGTGTTTTGAGGTTTTACTGTTACTGTGCAGTTCCGTCAAGGATTCACCAAAATATGTGACTTTTCAACTTACATCCTATCAACAAATAAGACAACATTCACATATCCCTGTGGCCAATATTTATCTGTTAGAAAATTATTATGAAGAATTCAACATTATTCTAACCTTTATTGTAATTGGTAAACTTAATAAACAAAAGCAAAAAAAAATAGTTGTTATTTTAAACCCTCAAAATTTTATCCTTACAAATGTTGTTTGATAAATACACCTTGATTGGACTTAATGAACTCCATTTACATTGCTCATATATGGGTCATACTAATAGTCTTCTTAACCATTTCATGTGAGCCCAAAGTCAAAGAAGTCTTCAACACACAATTCCTTCTAGCCTACAGTTATTTTTTAACGTGCTCATGAAAAGTACATTTTGTTTGCTATTAGTTTAGTCATACTGCACATAGTTGTGGCTGAGATGAAACTCTTCCCACATTTCGTGGTAAGATTAATCATTGTAATCATAGTAGTACCAACTGATTCACACTTTTTGTCGAAACTAATATTGAAGGGCATGACGAGAGCGTGGTTGTGTCACTGTCAGGGCACACAAAGCTTTAATAACCTATTTAAATCTGATTATCTGTATCCAGATAACTTATCTGCATAAATGCGTGTTAATGCATGGTATGCAGGTTGTAAACGCAAACACAAGATATCGGCAATGGAACGCGGCTACAGTATGTTAAAATGTGAGCCAAACCTGCTGACAGACATAGTAATAATGTTAGCTATGCAATGGGGAAAGCAGAGAGCGTGTAACAGAGCCACTTATCTCAACCTGGGATGCACCATGTTCGTTCGCGAGTCAGCTAGATCTATCTAGCTAATTAGTCCATTGACATTTAGACAACAATAATATGTTTTGATGCCAGTTGTAAGACCAATTAATGTGATTTATCCAGCTGAAGCAGCAAGATAAAAATTACACATTGACATCAAAATAAGAAATCCACCCATCCAGGCTCCACATAAGCACATCAGCAATACCAAACCTCTGCACTTGCCATGTTTATTACCACTATCAAGGGCTGTTAGGCTTAGCAAAAAAAGTCTATTTGTTGTGGATCACTTGACAGTACTACAGCAAACTATTAAGTAATACATGAAATTGCAGATTAATCTTTTTGACAACTAGGGGCTGGATTCTGGTTGCTGCATGGTAGCTGCTAAGAAAATATTTCAGATGACTGAGACCCCAGTAGTGCGCACACTGACTGTGTCGCACTGTTGCAGTTTACTGGGACACATGGAACTATTTTTAATGACATCTGTGTTTTTAAGTGTTCTACAACAGGCTTATAGACTGAGAAATGCAAGAGGAAATGCTTGTTTGACTGCACTACTGGTTCAAAATGCTCCAAATTTGCTGGGTCCAGATTCTAAGATGTCATGACTTGTGACCTCTCCTTGGATAATTGAGGGGGGGGGGGGGGGGGGGGGGGGGGGCATAAAAACATGTATATCACATTAATTAATTTACTGAAGATAATACACTGGCAAAGTTAAGTAATACATCTTGTTAGTGGCCATTCTCAGAAAAAAGCTTTCCAAGCTTAAGGGGTGTGTTTTCCCCAGACTCACTTTCACTCTCCACTTTACAACTTGCAAACTACACTTGTATCTCCAACACAGCTGTTATTCGGAGCTGAAAATAAGTGATTTTGTCTCCCAGCTCTAACACTTTAAAACAGATACTTAGGAATGTGTTACTTAATGAACGTTTTTTTAGGAAAAAAGAAAAAATGCATGTGATCGCGACTGTTTCACAACTTTCTGCGTAACTTTACGTTTACAGCAGATACTTTCAGAGAAAAGGGGAAACTGCGGACCGCTCTTATACAATAGAACATACTGTAAGTGGAAATCCCAGTAAACATGACACGGCTTTTCCTGAGCAGACTAGGGGCTTGTCCCTAGGCTCTGAACGCCATAAATGGATATGCATACTGTACGGATTTCAGTGTCTCAATAAAACGTTAGCTACTGATGAGCACAATTGTCTTTCGCTTGTATTACTGTCCACCGTGTCGGTAAACTGCATCGTTACTCGTAATTTGAAACAATTTAATCATACCGCAGTTGTGACACGCGCAGTTGTATACTTCCGAAATACAAACAACCACAGATGTTTGGGAGGCTGAGTCTGCTATCGGCTCTCATCTCCTCCTGACGTGCCGTCGTTTTTACGACGGCCAAGCAGTTCTCAGGCTAATGTGAGCTAAATCTATTGATAATGTGATCTTGGCCACAGACATCAACGCTCTAATTAATTAATACCGGCTCCCACAACTGCGATTACACTTCGCGCCAGTGTTTTGATACACCATAAGAAACTAGCTTAGCTAGTATTACCGTTAGCTGTAGCTGGCTAACTGGACCACTAGCACATATAACACAAACTGGAAACACACAGAGGCTGCAGTTGGTAACTATCTTGACTATAGCACATTCTGATGAACTAGTATTTCTATAGGTATGACTATTGGTGACACTAACAAGTGTCTTGACAGCTAACCCAGAAAAGCGGCTTCAATGGCAAACTCCCTTGATGTTAACGTTAGCTATCCGCCATTTTACTTACCTCGTTTTAATTCAAAGACGGACTGAAATCAAATAATCCACGCGGTACGGACTGTTCATAGAGAATGCTTTCGTCAGTTCCCTGCACTGGCTGTCATTTTCCAAATTTTAACAATTGTAGTTTTATTTGTTGGCTAACGTTAAGAAGCTTCTTGGTGGCTAATATAGCAAGGTACAGTGTGTATTGTCGTTGTTATGCATGCAGCACACACACCACCTGTCGGCGACACTGTGTACTGCCGCTACGAGGGACCATATCCTGTCAGGGCTATCGTAGCGGCAGGTCCATATCCTGGTTCCTCGTAGCGGCAGGTCCATATGGACCGCTCTCATGTGATCGCCGATTGAGTCACGGAGATTGTCCATTAGGTAGGACAGTACCTCGCATGCTGTCTAACTTCCCAATGAGGCAGGGGTCATTGACTATTGATAGTTAATCAAATCCTAACCACTGTGCCCTAATTTACGGGCACAGTGTTGTTGGGATAAATGCTCTCAGCTCTTTGATCAAGTAAGAACTTTAAGACTGAACTGGAATCAGTAAAAGGGCAAAGTTTGGATTTAGCTGGTAAAAGCTGCCCTATTTCTTCCACTCCCTGCACTGCTGAAGTTTTTCGGAATGAGCTATCAGAAAATAGATTAGTGGCCTACTGAATGAAAATCCAAGTAGGCTAAGTAAGTAAGTCAATAGATGTGTACAATGTTGTACATTTAAGCTTATTTTATTATGCTAACATACAAAGTAATAATATGTTTCTACTTTGTACCTTTAGGGGAATTTTCTGCTTTCTTACTACACAAAGAATGATTAATCAGTTTACCTCAGTAACACAATCAAAAGAGTTCATTTGGGGCCACAATACACATATTAATAGAATTGTGTTTTTTGTGTTGTTTGTTTTTTCACTAATCACACTGGTACCCATTAAATTATATAGGCTATTGATTAACAATGATTATTGCTGTTGTAGTCATTCAATTCTTAAATTGTTCACTCAATGTTGGCAGTGTCTTTACTATGAGATCTCCTATATTATTTAATATATTTTAATATATTTAAAAAGGTGTCATTTGTTTTAGACACATGGTTTTTGTTTTTTTGCTCCAGGGCAAAATTTGTACAAACTCAGACCAACAAGAAAAAACATGAGATTTTTGACAGCTTTGACATTTTATTGTTCCATTAATCATATCTTACAGGTTTTTGTAAGCAGGCCGACTTGGTAAGCCACCAACTGTTAGTAATTGTAACTAATTCTAAAATCCATTTCACCTCTTCTCCCTTTACATCAACATGTATGCTTACAGTATGACGCGTTCAAAGCCATATCTTCCCACGGGTGCTGAGGGTGTGATGGAAACAGATGTGATGCAGTGCAGTGTCACAAGAAAAACTCACATAAAAGGAGAGAAAAGTCTATAGTTCTGGCAGGCCATGCTTGCATAAGGGGCTTAATTTTCTGCAGGTGAGGCTTCATCTACACAAACTCATTGAGGAAACCATTTACTGTCCCTTCAGGTGTGTCCTCCACAGGCTGTCCCATACAAAAGGAAGGCACCACAAGGAGATCGGGGTCCTTGATCTCGTTTTCAATCTCCATGGTCCTGTAAGAAAGTGACAGAGATACTTTATGGGCATTCACTGTATGTTGTTTGCATCCCTGTAGTATATTGCTCAGATGTTAAAAAGAGCTGAAAAAAATCAACACAGCTTACCTGAAAAGGAATGATGTGGACTCAGTGAAGTAGAAAGTGAACACAGGCAAACATCCCTTGGTTACAGACATGGAATAGTGGCCTGAAAACGAGAACAGAAAACATTCAAATACAGTGAATATCACCACAGTTATACAGGAGCGTCCCTCGAATTCTCTCCTCTGTTTATAGCGCGTCACCCCCTACCTTTCTTGTCGGGCATCGATCCTGTCCATACGTCTAGCTGTAATCCCTCCCCTTCGATGGCTGCACTCCCAGAGTGTTCTTTAGTGGAAAACGTGGCATCATCGGGAATATCCAGAGGGTGCATGCTGCAGTGCAGCGTTTTTTTCACACAGCTCTGGTTTTTGCTTTCAATCTCGTAGAATGTCCCCTGCCAGAGACAGACTTGCATGTTAAGTTGCTAAACAACTTCAAGTCATGTATTTACTTGTCGGCGTTACAGATTTAAAGCAGTTACCTCTTCGAAAAACATCAGCAGATCCATACTATGTGAAGCGTTTGTGGCGCTGCTCTCGTTTGATCTGAACCGTAGCTTCTTGCCCATTGAATCATAGGTGAATGCACCATATGCTTTCATTTCACCTTTCATTGACATCTAGTTTCATTCGAAAGCATACGGCGAGACACAACAAGGGAGAATTAAAGAGTTTAAAATGTAATGCAAGGATCAGGAGTTGATCTGAATGACAAATAATAATAATATATATTTTTAAAAACTTACCACAGACATGAATCCTGTCATATTGGGTGCATCTGAAAGATAAAAGTATGATAGTTAAGACCTTTCATATACTAACAAACATTAAATATAATTTGATCCAATACATAGACTGGAGTTTGTGTGTTGTAACTAAAAAAAATGCAGCGATCCTAAAAGATGCCTGAAAAATAATTTCAATTTTTATGGATAGGGTAAAACTGCAAACTCTTACGACAAGGCTGATGGTGATCTGCATGGGTGCTGGCGGTCAAGCACATGAAGAAGAATAGCGTAAGAGCTGCATACATTTTTCCGGTCTGGAGGGAATCACAAATTAATGTTCGAGATGGCAACAGCAACCAAAAACCCCAACCAGAAGCACATCTAGCTCTTGGTCAACCAAACAGCTGCTTTTATAGGGCTGGTAACTGGCACGAGACAAAAAGTCTGACGTAAAAAGGACCCGGGGTCATAACCCCCTGGACTTCTGACTTCAAGCTGTCCAAATACATTAGTTCTTGTCCCTGCTGGTCGGCACCCAGTGGAAGAGTTTTACTTTTCGTTTTTGATTGTGCAGCTGTCCTGTGATGTTTTCATGCAATGTGTCTCTGGCTGGCCCCCTACTTTCAAAAGCACCTTTCAGAGTGTCATGTGTAAATAAAGGGTAAGACCAATCATGCACGGGGGATTATCAAGGCTGTGTCAGGGAAACAGAGTTAAGTATAGATGAAAAATGACTTTATGCTAAGTATCATAACAGCTCCCTGTTTACAGTGATGTTGTGGTAAAGAGGAATGTAGGACTGTAGGTTGTAGGCCTAAGACTGTGTGTGAATTGACGGAGGGGTTGGAAGTGAAATGTGTTAGTTATACATCCAATGTCTGTTAGGAACTGAAACTGAACCAGGGAATCTCTATTCCTTAATGAAAGCTGACTAACATTTAAGACAATGTTAGAATCCTTTAAGCGCACATCCTCTCTCTTATGGCTGGCAAGCCAAGGAAGTAAAAAGACAGCTGGAGGTGGCTAAGAAATCAAACTTATCAGTAGATTATATCCAGTAAAATGGCATTTTCTGTTTATATATATGGCCTGTGTCCTTTTTGGAACTGGTTTCACGTTCCTTTTTTGCATTTATCCGCTACAAAGCATCAAACCACATCATAGTATTTATTTTACAGTTTGTGTTGTTATGTCATGTTCATCATATGTTTGACAGCTACATGTAAATTATTGCATCTGTGCATTCTCTTCCACTTATCCTTTCCAGGGTCATTGGAGATGACAGATGTTTTAGGGTGAGAGGCAGGTTGTTAGTCTGTCACAGAGACATACAACCATTTGCACTCACATTCACACCTATGGGAAATTTAGGATTACCAGTTAACCTATCCCCACTAACTGCATGTCTTTGGACTGTGGGAGAAAGCCGGAGTACCTGGAGAGAACCCACGCAAACACGGGGAGAACATGCAAACTCCACACAGAAAGACCCCGATGGAAAGGAACTCAGGACCTTCCTGCTGTGAGGCAACAGTGCTAAGCACTGTGCTGCATTTTAATTGATATTTAAATATTTTTGATGTCAAAGCACTCATCTGCCATATTTGACTGTAGGGACAAGGACTCCTGCTTCTTTAACTTGAAGTCATGGCGTTCATGGAGAAAGGACAACTGATGAGGCCTTGCTTCTGTACGACCAGTAATGAATAAAAAGATCATGTTTTTTAGATTTGAGTCATGGTAACCTTTGAACTTCCACATGAGACACAGACAAAGGAGGGAAAAAAGCAGCCTGGTGTATGTACAATTTTACAAAAAAGTACTAAATGTGTGACTGTGATGACTGACCCCCCCCCCCCCCCCCCCCCCCACACACACACACACACACCACCACCACCAAAAAAACACTCTTACCCTTATCTTTATACAAGTGATCCAAGCTAAATAGAAATCCTGGGGTGTGTATACTGGATCAACTGCAAAAGTCAGGGCAGAAACGTGTTGTTTTCACAGTTTCAGTGTGTGCAGCTGTCTGTTGTTCTACTTGCCATCAAAATTGTGTGTGTATGTGTGTTTTCATGCTAACATCGTGTGCACTCTGTCAAACAGGTGAGAAACATGCATCAATAACAGGCTTTTGAAAATATGAATCAGTGCATATAAAATACTGGCATACTTGCATTTAAGTATTTATGATGTAGTGGTATGTTTGGTGATTACTTTTAACAAGTAATCACTAAAAGCTCCGTAATGTTTGTTTATATGATTTTCAGCTCATTTTATTTGCATTGAGATTTTCAGATTTCTTTTTAATATGAACCCAGATGAATGAATTCTCTTCTACTCTCATTTCAGTTTTGCGTGAAAAGAAATCATTGAATGTAGTTTTTATATTTTCAACTGACTCGACTTTTGGTAAGAACTAAAAAACCAGAACACTGGCAATAAATGTGTATTCTGTGCATTTCATTTTTCCTTCCTTCATTATTTTTTGATTACTGTTACTTTCAAATTCCATTTCAAATATAATTTATGAAAACACCTACTTGTCTCAGAAGACTGATTTACGATAAACTACATATCTGGATTTCAGCTAAGCAGTTTGCTGTTTCTCTTTCAAAATAGAAAGGAAATGAATAACAAAACTAAAAGGATGCTTTATACCACAAACATTACAAACAACTAGGTTCAACTCAGACTTAAAATAGATTGAGAGTAAACTGCGGGAATCACATGGGAAATTTAACATCACTGTTTGAAGGAACTATAGTGGGGGGGGGGGGGTTAATGGAAAATGAGGGAAGCCCTTTTCTCAATGCACTGCTTCCCCTTCTGTTCACAGTTCATGACAGGCTCAGCACTTTCTTTTTCATAGAGGAAGTAAGCTTATTAATGACCTGCCTCACAAACTGGGCACTTTTTGTCTTGCAGTTTAGCTCTTAGTGTTTAAGGCTGTCCTGACCTTGTCTGCAGAAGTTTCCTCTTTCTGCAGACAATCATCAGGAGACACTGAAGCCAGAATGAATCCCATCTTGTCCTGCTAGATCGCACTTGGGCAAAATAAGACCCGAAGGCTGGAAAACAAACACATACAATCTCAACAAGGTCCAAGAACTCCTTAAAGCAAAACTGAGCAACAACAACAACAACAACAACAAAAAATTAATAATACAAAATATTATGTCACTTACTGCAGCAGAGAAAAACTAAAATATATTAGAGTTCTCTGCAGACAGATAAACACCTGACTATATTTTACTGGTCTTCCAAAGAAAGTCTTAATTATACCCACGAATCATGTTTTTATGACACTGTAATTTGGAAATAGTTCACAGATGTGTAATAATAGAAGCTGAATTTAAAATAGCCGGGAAATGATATCATGAAATGACTCTACTGATCAAGACATGTGTTTAAAAATAGTAAATATAAAATAATCATAATCAGAATACTTTATTAATCACAAAGGAAACTATGTGGTTACAGTGGCTCTAAGACAATAACAGCAATAGACTGAAATACATTAAATAACACAATATATTACAAAGTTTACAATATATAAGAAATAGCTTTAATATATACAAATGGCTCAGTTATAAATATTCAGAATATTACAGAAGTGAAATATATATGATTGACAATGTCTTTTTTGTGTGATGCAGATCTGAAAGTTTCCATTTTTATGTTTAAGTAAAAATATTTTTCAGTGATTGATACAGGCATGTACTCCGATGGTAAACAAGTGGATTATTTGCTGTCAGTGCACCATTCTCTTTCGCTCTCTCAATCTCTCAGACACACACACCCACAAACAAACAAACACACACAAACAACATTTTCAAATTGAAAGTTCTTAGTTTTGTTTTCTTCTTCTTTAGTCAGATCCATATTTATTTTAAATCAACCCTCTACACCAAATCCTCGCTCTGGTGTTAATACTTTGCATTATACACCTGCTTTTTCAACATATTACACACACATTTCTGTTGATAAGCAGATGGAGCAAGTTTATCCAGTTACTGAATTACAAGCATGTCTTAAATCTAAACAAGCAAGCGTGAGTGCCTGTGCAAAAGCAGAAGTTGGAGCATTCAATGCCACAATCCCAGGCGTGGACATCCTACCAAATTCACCCCAAGCCACAGAATGCTCGGTGAAACTGCAAAAAACCCAAGAGCTACACCTCTACAGGCCTCAGTTAGAATGTTAAATATTAACGTTCATGGCAGTACAATTAGAAAAAGGCTGAACAAACCACAGGAGTTGAGGAACAATGTCCCTTGGTGCAGATGTGCAGATGTCTGACCATAATACAAAGCGCACCAGTGGAAAGAACTTGCAGCAACTGTCAAGCACGGTGGTTGAGGGGTGATGATTTGGGCTTGTTTTGCAGTTACAGGACTCCTCTGAGTATTCTAGAGTCAAACTTGAGGCTGTGAACCCAAGCACACTAGCAAATTTATAACAAAATGACCGAAGAAGAAAAGAATTTAGGTGTAGCAGTGGTCCAGTCAAAGTCCAGACCTCAAGCAGATTGAAATGCTGCCGTGGGACCTTAACATAGCTGTGCACTGAAGAAATGCCTGCAAACTTCATGTTCATGTGCTTAGTTTTCACAAAACAGAGTCCTGTGACAGACTTCTTTTTCTCGTGACTGTATGTGTTTACAATAAGCCGAAATCTGGGTTTGCTGTTTATAGAAAAAGTTGAAAAACTGGAAGAAATTCATAGCAAAACTAAAAGGATGCTCAAAACCACAATTGCATGAAACACAAATAAGCTGAGAGTAAATTGTACAAAACGTGGGGGATTTAACATTACTGTTTCAAGAAAATAAGCGAAAACAGGTAATGAAAATGAGGGAAGCCCTTTTCCGACTTCACCCCTTCCCTCCCCACTGACCACATGACAGTTCACAAAGAGCTCAGCATTTTCTTTTTCATAGAGAAGTAAGATTTTTATGACCGGCATCAAAATCAGACCACTTTATTGTCTTGTAGGTTTTATAAGCTTGCAGTGTACATGTCCCTATGAATTTTCAATAGTCTCTTTATGTAGTGACTGTGGTGTGATTGAGACACGGTGGGTCCAGAGGTTGTTACTGAGAGCCATCACACCACATTCCACACATCTTCCCCAACCCTTATTCCCCGTGTTTTAACACAGTGGGCATGATTGCGGATGCCATGCACGTGCGTGCGCACGGCACCGCAGTCCACGCTCCACCACAGTGACATTATATTCTCCTGAGAACCAGCCTTATTTCCTATGTCTTCTATAATGGACATTTGTTTTTGATCTATATCGTTTGACTCATTTGAGGTACCTTACTAAGTCTTGATGTACGAAATAGAGGACATCCTGGGCTTTCCATTGATTTCTCGTGTGTTTGATTAGCTCCAGAGAGGAAGGAAATCACAAAAAGGTGCAGTTTTTTCCACGGTTCTCAGGAGGATATTGCAAAAAGGCCGAAATCTATCATCAACCCTTAACACTAACTTACCTTGAAGACATCAATTGATATAAAAAGGCCAGGGTTACAGCATTGGGTTGATACTCTCCATCATTTAGAGGCTCAAAGGAAATATTGAAAGTACATTTCCATTGCAACATGGATGAAACCCATTTATGCTCAGTTAGAGTGTCTAAAAGACAAATGGACCTGAAACCCCTTTAATTTCCTGCATCTAAATTTGGATACAAATTAAGTTACCACGTTTGGTGATATTGAAAAAAAAAATCCACAAATTTGTTACTTCCAGTGCACACTGTTACCATACTTCTTTATTATTACTTTGATTTAATAAAATTCTGAAAAGCCTTCAGCTTGTCCGATGTGCTTTGGAGGGAGTACTTACAGAAACTAAAAACAGAGCTCATAGATCAATGTCTCTGCACTGACTGAACTATCAGCCTTTGCAAAATGCTATCATGTTAAGCTAATGAAGTACTTTGTGTGATTTTAAAAGAATTATATAATTAAATAATGCTTATAAAAAGTTATAATATTAATGTTTTTACAACTTAAACTGCATGGGCAAAAGCACCGAGCCACCCAGTTGTCACACAGAAGGAAGGGTTTCCATGGCCTTGAAGCTCCCAGTGCACAGTTACTGTGCTGATGTTAATAGCAGATGAGGTTTGAAACTCATTTATTTTTATTCATTTAGCACAATGTTGGTGACTTTTGTACTACGCGCCTTGCACTTGGCGACTCCTCTCTCGTTATATGTGACTCTAACTTTATGTGGTCTGCTATGTGCCTGAGTTCCTGTAGTTCAGCTTCACAATATTACCACTTACTGCTTACATCATGGGATATGTCTGAGGGAAGAAATTTCACAACATGACTTGTTGCAACAGCGGCATCCTGTTACAGTATCACACTGAAATTCTGTGAATTCTTTAGAAAGACTTATTCTTTCACAAATGTTTGTGAAGGCAGACTGCATGGCTTAATGCTTCATCTTATACCCATGGCAATACGACTGAAAACACCTGAATTCCGAGATTAAGGGCAAGGAAGTAGTACCCTAGTTCGAAATGACAAGTGAAAAACTGTAAACCAGAATCAGAATAACTATGTGAAGAGTTAAATAGTTTTACCTAGCCCTCATTTGTTTGCGCAGTTCAAAGAAACTTTAGAGATTGTTCTGGAGTTAAACAAACCAACACTGATATAGACGTTTAGCATATCCAGTCTGACTGTGTGAAATGTTTTTATGTAACAGCAGATACTTTAAATAAATGTAGGATAACCTGACGTCTCTCTAGCATTTCCAAATTAAAAGAATCCTAAGTATCCAACATTTTAAATCTTTATACTGTATGTTTAACAAGACTCAGTGAAAAAACATAATGTGTAATTTGATTTATTGTAATCTTTGCTTTATAAAAAAAAACAACAGTAGATGCAGAAAAAGAAAACCAGCCAAGTATAAATGCATAATTTCACAGTACAAAGTACAAATTTCAAAATCCCCACCATGAAGGTGCATGAAAGGCTGGAGCGTTAGAAGTGAATTAACCTGACCCCACGAAAACATTCGTACCCCGTTTTTGTTATATACAAGTAATCCAAGCTAAATAGAAATCCTGGGGTGTTTCTGCTGTATCGCTGTAAAAGTCAGGTCAGAAACGTGTTGTTTTCAAGACTACAAAGTGTGCAGCTGGCTCTTGTTCTTCTTTCTGCCAACAAAGTGTCCCAGTTGTTTCTATGAACTCTGTCAGACAGGTGAGAAACACAGTCCTGTACTTGTGCTAGAAGCGTCATCAGTGGAGTCTAAAAAGGCCGCACAGGAGAAAGCCAGTCACATTTGGTTACAGCAAGTTAATAACAGATTAATAACCAGCAGCTAGTAAAAAAGCACAGACCAAAAACAGAATTATTATGACTGTCTAGATAAAAACAACCTGTGGCTTCAACAAGCGAATTCACTGAAACCATAACTTAAATGCCAAAGTGAAACTGTCACACAACAAAGAGGTAGGGTGAAACCTCCTGTCAATAAAATTTCTAGGGATAAGAATTTTTCATAGTTTGAAACCAAATGCATATCAGAAATTTCACAAAAACATACCGACTCTGGAAATTTGTCTAAAAAACACTGTGTGAATACCCAAACCTAATTTAAGATCTTACAGAATATCTTTATGTTCCTCTTCAGAGTTGTTCTGAAAATGCATTTTATTTAGCTTAAGCTTGGTTGTTAGTAAAGCTGCCCATTTGAGTTTCCTCCACTGTCTGAAAGATCAATTTTACACAGAGTAAAACAACACAAAAGCAAAGGTAAACTGTTAGAGAAGACACATTGCTCTGTCACAAGATAAAACTTGCTTCTGTACTGAAATTTACTGGCTGAAGTTAGGAAATTAGGCAGCAAGACAAATGAAAAACAGGTCTAAGCTAACTCATTAAAATCTAATATTAAAAAACTAAATGTAATATTTATGTAGAACATTATTTACACATGAACGAAATATATTGTGATGGGTCTCATGTAGCATTACCTGTTGAAGTTTGTCTTACACAGTTTCAACTGGCACACTGTGAAATGACTCTAGGAACATGTTTTTATATAGTCAATGAATTCTGCACAAAAATAAACCAAAATAATAATCATGTGAGAATTATTTAAATCTGTGATTTAAAAAAATGCTGTGATTTGTACCAAACAGTCAGAAATTGATTTAAGTTGCGTCAAATGTAAAAATTCAGCAGGCATGTATTTTCCGCACTAAAAAACACAAACAAAAAACAATCAGATGCACTTTCCATGGCATCGTACCGTGCAAAACTATATTTGGTCCAATAACGACGGATCAAATTTCAACATGATAACAGATTACTGCTCCGGCTTTCTTTTCTTTTAATCTCAGGTGACTTCCAGTACTGAAGGCACTGAATTCATGTCTGGTTGGGAATTTACCTCAAAATCATTATCAACCCCTTTACAGTTAAGCAATTTTCTGGAATAGAACTTGAATGATTTTGATTTTTACTTGAAGAGACCTGAACCTACCTGAAAGCTGCAAAATACCTCAAACCAGGCAGCACAAATTTCAGTAAAATATCATGAATTCCTAATTATTTAATTTTATTTATTTAAACTGTGTTTTTTTTTTAATTCTTATAAGGGAATGCTGATATCAAAACAGGTACCTTTAAGGAGGATACAAGAAGAAGGACTCAAAAGGATTTAGGATAACATCATTCAAAGATATATATAAATACATATATATTACTATTAAAGAATTCTGGATCTTTTTTTCGTTATATATATGTAAAACGAAAAAAAGATCCAGAAGTCTTTAATTATAATCTGTGTATAGCTTTCAAGTGATGCAATTGATGACATCATGGGTGTTTTTTTTAAAATTGGTCTTTTTTTCCATCTTGTTTCCCTGACATTCAGTGAAACTGCTTGTTGTAACTTGTCCACATCATGAGACTGAAATATTCCCTAAAGATGCACAGTCAAAAAGTGTTTGATGTTGATGAAGTGTTTTTCCACCTTTCCCCAGTAAATTACTGGACATTTCAGGAATTAAGAAAGTTATGTTTTTATTTATTGTGTAAACTAAACACTGAGCATTGCGGTCAACTTGCCAGAGTGGCAGTTACAGCTCAAACAGATGATTTTTTTTAAAAGTAGATGCTTATTCTCATGCTTCCTTTTCTTTTCTGTCTTATCAATTCGTCCATGTTTAAATGACCTAAAAATGGACAGATTTGTGAGTATAGAGTATAGAAATAGAAAGACACAAAAGAAAAGCAGTTTACAAGCATGATGATTACAAGTGTGTGTGTGTGTGGGGGGGGGGGGGGGGGGGGAGATAGCAAAAAATAAAGACGGCAGTCCTATTTTAGTTTCACAGTGAATGACTTTTTCTGAATCATACAGTCACCACAAGATGCTTAGTGAGAGAGAGAGCGAGACGGCAGAGAGAGGAAAAAAAAAACAAAAAAGTCCAGACACCGTGTGAAACCGAAAGCAAGAACATGAGAATATATAGTGTTTGTGAGTGCCAGTAAAGCATGAAATTATCTTGCTGCGAGTGGCACTACACCACTACTCACTACTCCTCCGAGGTAAGCCCATGTTACACTAGTTTACAAGAGTCTGAGGGTGTTTGTGTTTTTCTGATAGATATCAATATCAATATCTATATATGTATATATATAGATATTGATATGTGTGTGTGTGTCTGTGTATATATATATACATACATACACAGACACACACACACACACATACACATATATATATATGTGTGTGTGTGTGTGTGTGTGTGTGTGTGTGTGTATATGTGTGTATGTATGTATATATATATATACAGTGTGTTTATGTTTGCTTAATGACTGTGCTGTCTTAATGTACATTGAACTGGGAGATCAGGGAACTGTTATCCTTCCAGTTAATAAGTGATTGACTGACTCAGCATGAAGACTGTTTTGCATCGAGAGCATATGTAACAACAAAAAGAAGAAACTTTTTTTTAAAAAAGGAAGATTTTTGTTTCTTTTTTCTGCTGATTAATTACAACTGAGTCAGGAAACCTGAAAGGGACAAGACATACAACGCTTCTAATTACATGATTCCTGCAGTGGCAACCACCTGCTGAAGTCAGTTTTATCTGTACTCAAGAGATTTGACTTCAGGTCTTTGCACAGACACTTTTAGGTGCAAGGCTGAAAAAGAAGAGGACATAGAAAAAAAAGAGCTTCCTTTTCACAGTTTAACCATTTATTGGAATTTAAGAAAGAAAGCATATGGATGTCATGTGGCAGGGGATGACAGATGAGGCGTGGAATTTCTTAGAGAAATGTTGTTAAATTTCCCATCTGCCATATTCATTTTCTTCAGAAGTGTTACTTTCTATACATAGCAATTTTACAGGAAGTCCAAGTCAGCTTATTTTACTTAATCGTTGGGAGTTTAAGCAGCTGCACAAACTGTTCGTTCATTAGTTTATCCCATGAAGGCGCATGTGGTCGCAGATGATTTCTAACCTATAACTCTGGTCTTGTCTCCGATGTTTCAGATGGCTGTTTGGAAAGCCCTCTTCCTCCTCTTTTGTATACTGGACTGCATGGAGCAATCCGCCTCATTACCAGTTGCTCAGACTAATTCCCTGTATCTTAATTGCTTCAAGCACACAAGGTCCACTCGAACTCGTGTGCAACAGCTGCTAGGGAAATATGTAAGTACTAAATTTAGTTCTACTCCATGGTCTGACACTAGTTGTTTTTTTTTTTTCTCAGCTTAAACTTATAAGTTATTGTTTTGTGTAATATTTATAGAAGGAGCAGCAGCTGGGAAACGGGCAGTTTGAGGACAGAAGCCGACACTTGAAGGACCTGCCCTCACTTTCCACAGAATTCTATCGGTGGATTAATCTGACGGTTAGTAAGTCCCTCTGTGTTTCAAAACACTTTCATAGAAAATCATTCTCTGATTAACTTTTGGTGTTATTCTGAGAATTTCTTGTTTTGACCTTTTCCATTATGAGGAGAACAAAAAAACAAACAAAAAAAAAGAAAGAAACCTGATGACTCTGTCAGAAGGTTTGCTTTTACAGAATAAAAATGCTTGTAAAAATTTGCATGGAATTCCCCTTTTTGAAACTTCAAGCACAGATGGGGTTGTGCAACGCTTCATTATGTAATCATGTGCTTGTCACTTGTGCGTTCAGGAGTGGGAACGACTGCATGCCGCTTTCTGGGACATGAAAACCTACTGGAATATGCTGGAGTGGAAGAGAATACAGCTGGAGAACGAGGAGAAAGATCAGAAGATGGTGCAGGATGCTCGGACAACTCTAACTCAGAACATCAGACACATTCAGCTGGACTTGCGGGACCTGATTAGCCAAGTTAGCACTCAGGTATCAACAGTCTTTTTACTGAAATCCACCCACATTTCATCATCCCCCTTCCCTGTGGAGGAAGTGACATCAAAAATGGTCTGATATAAGATTTGTTTTGCTTTCTCCTCTAGATGAGCTCTTTGAGAAGCTCTTGGAAAAGGCCAGCAGCTGCTTTGGCACAAACACGCCTGAACCCAGCAAGCAGGTCCAGGACAGTATGGGACAGCCGAGTGGAAGGTTACATCATCCTGAGGGATCTGGACCTTTACCTCACCAAGCTGGCAAGAGACTTTCTTTTACTGGCTACGAAAATACAGTCATGACTCAAAACTGAAAAAAAGACAACACACACACACACACACATGCGCACAAAGTCAAAGAGAAAAAAGGAAGAAATAGTTGAACTGACTCTCAGCACTTTGATCAAACTGGAAAGATTGTGATAGTTTTCATTCAAGTGTTTTTATTAACATTTCGCGAGGGGCTCTGATTATTGCGAGTCTGCTTTTTATTCCTTCTCATTTTAAGGGCTTTCTTGGGTATTTCCCAGAGTTTCTGTCTCACCTCTGACTGTAAGTTAGACATGAGCTTTCAGAACGGCGAGAACGCTTCCCAACATCCTGTTTTTCCACCCACGCCCTCGATCTAGTGGACTTTCCAAAGATATTTTGCTATTTATTGAAATATTTATTACAATGCTATTTATTTCAAAGTGGTTTATTTTAATTCTCTTGCAATATGTAATACAGTGTTTTACAGAAGACATTTTATATTTGATAAATATTTTGTATTTTTTTCAATAAAGAGTTACAGCATTTGAAATGGCGACTACTTCATGTCTTAATTTTCATCTTTGGTTATCAATAGTTAATGCAACACTGAAGATAATCTTGTTATAATGAAGATGTACAGAATATGAATCAATAAGCACTCTGTCGGGCATGTTTTGTATTCTGTGGTTTTCTCCTGTAAGCTGCAAACTGATCAGTTAGCTGGTTTTCTGTGTCTTCATGTGGCGTTGATCTGAGGGGCAGTCTGAAGAGTGAAATCAGATTGAACACAGTCAGCTATCAAATGTTTTTGGTATCAAAACACCCCTCCCTGTCTGCAGGCTCCCCACATGATATCAGAGCAGCCGCTGACTCACCACTAGCAAATGTCCTCGTCTGCCTTTGGTCACTTTCAGCTCTGCGCCCCTCACAAAATCAATTATTCCTTCCTTGCCTCGGGCCACAGTAAACTGGATGCTGCGTGCCAAGAACAGATGATAAGATGGACTGATGGTGACCACCACACAGAAGCAGTCAGTCTGAATCTTACCTGCCCGGGTTGATGTTGACGTTGCTGGTCTTGTTGGCCATCATGGCTAATTTTGTTACCAGCTCGATCGAGTGGCTGCAGTGCAGCAGCAGATCCCCCTGTGGGAGAGACAGCGGGCTTTAGAGTGGCTGCATGGTTGCTTTATTCCACACAGGCATGACTGTTGTGTCCTACTGTACCTTCTGTTTATTGTCCTCCCTTGTGATGTGAAGAACACACATCCCATCACTGAGAGAGCTCAAAGCGATATCTGTTTCAAGAAAAAACACAAAACAAATCACTAAACGCACACTGAACAGTCACAATGTGCATAATGGAATACCTAGCAGTGTTGTGGTGACCTCCTGAACTGTAACACGAAGCCATTGCAAAAGTGCCAGAAACCTTTAATAGCAACTTGAGGCTAACTCCAAAAGCAAGTTATTCCCCGTAGACTCCGATCTTAAAAGTCCCCAACTTTACAACATCTTTTACAGTCTGGTGCAAAACAGTTTTGATCTCTGTGGATAGTTTTCCCCTATGATAACAACTGTATGGGGCAAATCATTCTTAGCTGATTCATATGCACAGCGGAGTTAAGTCTGTGACCGTTATGAGTAACGAGTGTTCCTGCAGAGGCAGCTGCTGTAGTCAACAGCTGCCTGCTAGACATCCCCTCTGTTGATTCAAGTCTGCAGAGAATTATCTGACTCATAACGACTTCCCATGTAAAGCCCATCCACGAATTTGTGATGGTTTTTATTACATTGTTTTACAGCACTAATTAGAATACGTGCGTGAACTTGAACCTGTATAGTTTGCTAGCAGTAGCTGATAAGTTCACAGTCCACTTTATCATCCAGATATGGAAACTTCTGCTTGAGAGTCTCTAGAGACTGAGCTGAAGTTTCCAGAAAAAGCCGTTTAGATTTTGTGACCGCAGATGGACGTTTAAAAAAACAGAAGAAGCAGGATTTAAAACTGTAAAGATTCCTCCCTTACAAAAAATATGCATTTACAAGTGATGAATTCAAGAACATTATCTCAATAACTATCTCAATATACCACATTTGTAAAACTGTCCCCTTCTCAAGGCTGGTTTTCACCTCTCAGAGCTGTGTAGTCGATCCTCTGCTTGATTTTGGTCTTGTCCACCAACACAGCAAAGGTGTTAGTGAGGAGCAGCTGGCGAGGGCGCGGCTTGAAACCCCTTTTGTCATACTTTATGACTGAAACACCGTACTGAAAAGGACAAGGAGACGCATTACTCCATAGCAGCATTTATTATCGCCATCAGGCTTTAAACAAAAAAAAAACAAACCCTACCTGCACTTTGTCATTGCCCAGAGTCTGGACGACTTTGAGACTGATTTGCTCACGTTCTGTATAAAGCAGTAGAAATGCTCTGTGAATTTTTTATGCTTGCCAGTGGGTGGTGGATAACAAGTGCAAAGACAATGAATACATAAACGTGTACCAAGCCTGGAGTCCAAAAACAGCTTTCCAACACTCTGAGGGTAGCTGTCTTTCTGATCCTTGAAGATCTCACTGGCTACAACCTTCTGCATCATCTAGAGGACAAACAAAAATCAAGTGAGATTTAAATAAAGATTAAAACAAAACAACTAAATGAAAGCCAGTCAGCTGCAATCTGACCATCTTGCAGGAAAATACAAGAACAAGATAACAGGTAGACCATCTTCTGTTATCAGTGTACCTGCTTCTTCCATTCGGGCTGGACTCTCCAGCAATACTTTGTGACCATGTTCCGCATGTGCAGCCTCTGCAGGTGCTCCGATGCCTGTAGGAGACCAAAGAATTAACAATGCAGACTATCTATTCAAATATCATATTATCTGTGTGCAATGATCTTAGACAGCGGGGGGACTCAATTTGAATGTGGGGTTTTTGCACCTCATCGAGAGACGGAGGAGGTGTCGGCCAGGATTTGTCCAAAACACTCTTGGGCAGGTTTTTGCGTAGATTTTTCAAGAAAGAGTAACGAACGTGATCCAGGAAATAGTCATTCTCAGGACCGTATTCCCCATGACGGTAGATGAAGCCTTTAATGAACCTGGGAAAAAAAATGCAAAAATCATGATGGAAATTATTATATTTTGCAAAACACAGCACCAAAAACTAGACGCCAAAAAAAAGTTTCATTCAAGCACCTGCGAATTAAGTCAGCAGCCTGGCGACGCCTTTTAGCTCTCCTGCGTGCTTTCATCCCTCGCCACCCCGACTGGATCACTATCACTATATATATATACACACATGCACGTATAAACACCAAGACAGCTCTTATACTCAGCCAAAGAGAACACCCCAACGTTAGTGCAGCAGACATATAAAGTCAGTTTAGACCCACAAAGGAATGCTGGGGAAATGAAACAAAGCTGTATTGCAGATTTATGCATTTGTACCAAGCAGGTAGGGCCAATGTAACAATACTATACAAACACATTAAACACTTGTATATTCTCATTTTAGGGGCTATTCTTTAAGGAGAAAGGTGGCAAAGTATGAGAGCGCCAACAGCTGGAGGTGGTCTGACCTGCACGTCTGATGCGTTGGTACTTGGCCCTCTCTCTGTAGCCTCTCCATGATGTCTGCAGGGTCAGTGCTGAAACATGAGGAATATAGTTTTACTGCGTACCTTATGATTGTGTTTAAAATGTGTTCATTTTGATGATTAAAGTCAGGAGCTGTTTCACTAAAACCTCCCAAAAAGCTGAAGCTTCACATCTTTGACACTCTAAACTCATTAGAAGTGTGTTTCATGAATATTTGCATCACTACCTTATATTTTATTTCAGTTGTGACGCCCTCAGTTTGATAATCCTTGCTATTGCTGCTTACCTATCTCTGGCTTTTTCGCTTCTAGAGCATCTTCAGTATTGAAAAGAGTTTTTGGAAAACGGATGAAGATTTTTGATCTACAGAAAGCAGCCAAAAAAAAAAAATTGTGATCAACACAAAATCAGTGTGCCTTTCAATGGACACTTATTGCAATGAAGTGTGATTAAATGCCTTGCATACAACATTAAACAAGTTACCTCCCCAGTTTGTACTCTTCATCTTTGTATCCCAGGTGCTTAACCAGTGTCAAAACTCCATCTGCGAGTCTGCCATGCCAGTTGGGCCACGTCTCAGGACACAGGGGCTTATACCTAAGAGCATTTATGAACGGTTACAATAAAAGAAGAATGAACATAAAGTAAACAGCCACTGCAACTGTGAACTACCGCTGCAGGAAGGCTTCAAAGCGCCGACGATATGCAAAGCCAGCTCTCCTGACCCTCAGGTTTTCCATCAGGCCCAGGTACTTCACCTGATGTCGAACCAGAACTTCATCAAACCTTCCTGCAGGGACAGAAACCGTATTTATTAGTAACAAAGAAATATTTCTGGCCAATGATATGAAACGCAATCCACACAGCAGGATAAGCTTCATTACATACATTAAGAAGCTGGGGGTTTTATTTATTTGAAATAAAAAGGACATTTTTATTAAAAAAGTTGCGACTAAATCAAAATTCCTTTTGTTAGATTAACTTATAACCTTCTGTAATCACATGCTAGTTTGTTGTTGAATCAAACAAAACACATCTTCCACCTTTACTATTAGAGTGTTTAAGAAGGTATTTCCTTTTCTGAGAGGTTTTGATTGAGAACGGGAAACGTAAGAAAAGAATTAGGTCAAACATAATTAGTTTATGAATCACCAACTAAACATCATTTCTAGTTCACTGCCGTGTGACAAAACTGAGAACACAGCAGCCAGTATTAGACGGGTAACCTTTACATTGTTTTTCTTGATCTGTATTTAGGATCTTCTAATAAAGCCTTTATTTGAGACCCGGACCCTCCCAAATAAAAACGCTTATATATCCCAATTAATATGACAGGATGTGAAACATGTACCTGGCTGCTTGGCGTCATTTGGTTTGATACAGCGCACGTAGGATGGCTCTTTAGACCTGAGGATTTCTGTAAGTTTCATCAGGCTGTTTTTGAACTGAGTGGCAGCCTAAATGATCAACAAAAGAAAATTAAATGATGTGAAATTCTCAGAGTGTATTTTCTGTTTTTTTAAATCATGCCTACAAATGATCAACATAGAGAGTGTGACTGATTTGTTACCATCTCTGGGCGTTTCTGGTCTATGACTTCCTCTCTGCGGAAGCAGTGACTTAGGATCTGGTTGTCTGACTGGCACATGACCTGAACAGAGACCAAACCACAAAACCACAAGTCAACATTAGATGTCCCCCCTCTTCCTCTTCACTCAAGCAATGGCAGGAGACAGAGTGGTTTTCAAAGGTTGCGGTGAGGCTCTACCTTGTCCCTTTTCACTATCCTCACCTCTTTCAGGTTCCTGTTCAGCAAGTCATTGTTCTTGTCGAGGAAACCTGAATGGAAGCAAAAACACGGTGATTGAGGAATAAGCTGCTTGTGAATCATCCTCTCTATGTGTTGTCTCATAACAGGAAATGTAAGTATGAATACGCTATTGATCCAGCCTTAACAGTTTACCATTGACATTGTAGTTGACCTCTCCGGCATAATGCAGCAGTCTGAACTCCTCCCTGCTCATCACCCTGCGAGTCTTTCCATTTGCCAACTTGTGCCTGAAATAAACACACACATATAGATTTACTCACATATATTGTACAGTACAAGTACAAGTCTTTGATATAAGATGATGCTTACGTGACAAAATGGGGATGGCCGCCCACTGTGTCCTCCAATTTCTCTAAAAAGGAGACATCACAAGTTTCTCCGGGCCTTAGGCACTCCTCGTCCTGTAAGTTATTCACGCTATTTAATTTCTCAAAAAGGGAAAGAGAAATAAATAATCAAAGATACAAACTCAACGCTGTTTTACGCACCAGAATGGAGATGATGCCTTTGTGCTTCTCTTCTATCAGGTCACAAATGATCTTGTTGTCAAAGTATTGCACAGTTTCCCACTGCATGTGAAAGGAAAGAATGTAGTTTTAGCATCGAAATTCGATATCAATAGTTGTTTCACACTGACTACGCAATTAGCAGCTGTACTCACTGCAATTCCTTCCGTCTCATATTCTTCCTGCTCAGATCTGAGGGTCAGCTCTATAAACAGCTGCTGGAGCTTCTCATTGCAGTAGTTGATGCAGAACTGCTCAAAACTGCAGGCGGGAAACTTCTTTTAAAACAGAACAAAACTACCACACATTGCAGGGACACTGAAGGCTACTTTTGACAGCGAAACCGGTTGACGAACTGCGCTAAGAAGCAGATGACGGTGAAGAGGAAAAGAATATAATCCATACCTGTTGTGCTGCAAGACCTCAAAGCCATAGATGTCTAGAAGCCCTATAACTGAGGAACCTTTGCTGCTGTGGTAGATTTCATCCTGCACAGCATATACAGTGCACATCATTCAGACAGAGATAGAAGACAACAACGGCCTCACAATAAGATGGAGGAATTTCTCTTGTTATCTTTAAGTTGTTATGAGTGCTGCACCTTAAGAGCCAGCGACTGGTTGATCTTCTCCACCAGCCACGTGAAGGTCCGGCCATACACAGCCTTGGCTAAGGCGTCACGGGCAGCCTCCGCTTGCTCAAAATTTAGCGGGGTGATCATCTGCATAAACATAAAAACAGCCCAGTAAAAACATGTGCATCGAACAACTGAAAACCTGAGGAGTGATGATGAAAAGATGATGACCTCCTCTCCCTTGGCTGTGAGCTTCTTGTGAGTGAGTGCCTCCCTAAGGGCTGAGCCATCGACACCCAGCAGCTGGAGAACAACAACACATCTGCTCTCAGTCAGGCTGTTTTGTAAGATTTCTAAGCATATTTAAACATCTGTCAATACTAGCGGGATTGTACTGACCCTTGCAAGATTAGAAATCTCAGTGGTGATATAGGTTTCACCTTCCTCCCCTTCCCCAAACTGCGTGTTTCCCAGATGGAGAACACTGGCGATGATATTCAGCAATTTCTGACGCGGGAGACAGAAAGAACAGCTGGCAACAACCTCACAGATGAACAATTTGCTTTTCAAATGCGTCGATGATGATGTAGTGTTCAGAATAGCATTATTTATACCAAAACTGTCAGAAAAGAGCTCATTAAGGATTCCAGTGTTGCAATGATATAAAATGATTTTAACATGGTAAAACTCTGACTGTTACTGACCTGCACTTCTTCTTCTGTGAAGCCAATGACAGGAAGGGCCTTCATCACAACCTTCCAATTATTCTTGTCACTTATGGAGCTGACTCTGGGACAGTTGCCCTGAAAAAAGAAACAATTTAAAACGATGCTAAAACTAATGGCGCAGACAATTTGTAATTCTTGAAACTGCGCGACACACACCTTAACCAGATAGCGGTAGTTCTGGGGGTTTCTTTCCAGGTTCAGTGTGTTGAGTTGGTCATCTTCTCCTCCATCCAGAAGCTGATAGAAGATGTGGAAGTTTCTCTCGCCGTGGTTCTGATGTACTACACGAGATTTCTCCAGCAGGTAGTTTAAGATGTGACCACCCACCGGTGCCCCCTTGAAGAGGTTACACAAAAAGATGAGAGCTGAGAGCAACTATTAAAGTTTTCTTCTAGAGTTGTTGCTTTTCGATGCTATGATGACTGATATGATGTTATCCAATATATCAGTTTTAGCGTTTACCCTAAAGTCAAACTGAACATCCATGTATTTCCCAAAGCGGCTGGAGTTGTCATTCCTTAGTGTTTTTGCATTGCCAAATGCCTTTGTAAAAAAACAAAAACAAAAACAAAAAAAACACAGGAAATTAGAGAGAGGAAGTGAAATTAAAAGAAAGAATGCAACATAAAATCCCACAAAAATCCCATATAAAAATAACAGATAAGTCAGATAATATCATGCACTGCAAATACAGGCTAATCAGCTTGAAAAGCCTAATTTTTAAATACCTCCAGGACAGGGTTTGACTGTAGCAGGCGGTCACCAAGTGCTGCCATGTGATCATTAGTGGGGCAGGTGACAGCGTAGTAGAGGAGGATCTTCTTGGAGGCCTCTGTTTTACCTGCTCCACTTTCGCCTGATATGAGTATACACTGGTCTTTTCTCTCGGTCCGCATGGCCCGGTAAGTGTTGTCTGACAAGGCATAGCTGAGGAAAAAACAAAAATGCAGGTTCAGCTACAGATCAACATGCAGGTAAAACACAGCAGTGGAATAAAGTCACACAAAAATCAGCGTAGATCCAGAAAACCCAAAGCAAATACAGAGAGGTTGTTGTTCCATCTGCAGTAATTTGTATTTGGTAGTAGGGATCTGTTATGGGACCTCCCTGACCATATGTGTGCATATGTGGAAAGCTTAAGGTAGGGAGAGCAGTAAGATTACTACTATGATTATAAGTAGCTAGGGTGGGTTTCCAAGCAGCTTGTAAGGGTTGCTGCAGCTGTAGGGAGCTAAAATAATTTAAATAGCAAGATGAGATTTACGGATATGTGCAAAAAGCAAGCTCAGATCAGCCAACTTTACATAAAGCCACTTTCAGCTACTCTGTTATTCACAAATGGTTGGCACAGCGAGTAGCTCCACATGATTAATTTTATAATCACTTTATAAATAATATATAATATTTCAAAAATATCAGATTTAGTTCATAATTATCTGCTCATGTGATTTTCTTTCTTCTCATCCTGACTGAATATTTAGGGTTTTTTGAGCTGTAGTCAGACAAAAGGCAAAAACTGAAGCAACATTTAGTTTTTGTTTGGTGTTTATCAAACTGAACCATTAATAAAAAAAACACCTGAGGAGCCTGAAGTGACTCACATGTGAGGCGATATTTCGTAGAAGCTGACCCCTCTGTAACGATCCATCTGCTGCTTGGAGTAAATCTCTAGCTCTTTGTACGGGTTCATCGACACCAACACTGAGCCGATATACGTCTGACATCAAACACAGGGAGTAGACACCACGTTCAAGTTATGGCTTATCACATCACGGGAAATGTTTTAGAAAATAGGAAGAAAAATGATTACATAAATGAGGTTTTCTCTGAAGCGCCGCCGCAGATTTTCTATGAAGGCTGCCTCGCTGTTGTAGTTTTCCAGCAAGACAAAGTCCTGCACCCCAACCCTGTCCCGGGCAGTCAGCGCACCCTCCATGACCAGACGCACTCTTCCCTCAATGTCCACCTCCTACACAGAAAAGGAGAAAAAGAATCGTTACAAACGTACATGGAATGTGAATTTCTCTTCATTCTTGAGTCACTTCCTGCCTTAAATGGCAATCGAAGACAGGTTTTTAATCTTTCTTATAAATATCTAACATAAGCAATTACATGCTGCTGACAAGCAGGGGGCACAAAAGGACAATTCATATTTCCAGCTTCACCCAGCAGTAAACAGGTTAATACGCAGCGCACAAGAAAACAATAATTACCACATGATTTTGATGGCACGATATTTATTTCAAAACACTTTCAAAATGCCAGGGCAAATGAATCAGGCCTAAATCCCCCAAGCGGCGCTCTCTAAAGTTTACAGAGTGCTTCTTGGCTGTGGAAACAAGTCCTGCAAGTGCACAAAGAAGAACAGTTCCACCAAGCATGCCAAGATTAAACAAAGAAGTAATTTAAGGAATCCTAATGATAAACAGACAGGATAGACTCCTCTATTTTTCGACAGAGACAGTGTATTATCATGTGTGTACACAGTACACAAAGTTTTATATCACCAGATGGGGTTTAACTAGAAAAATGTGTGTACATGTCAACCCCACTGTGAAGATAAACATCGTAGTGGAGACAGAAACGAATTACTAGAGAAATTCTTAGATATGCCCTGAAGTCAGATATAACATACACACAACAACATGCAGCATCATGCAAAGAGATAAAAGAAATGTCAGCAGTCATTACTTACTGATGAGAAATATCCAGAAAAACACTTGAGCGTATATTAAATGCACAATATACCACAGCCAGACAAAAGGTGCTCTATGTTCGGTATCAAAGGCTCATTTAAGAAACAAGCCCTACTCTTTCACATTCATAAAATACAAGCAGTAAGTGGAACAAAGGGGTTAGACTTCCACAGGACGTTTGTTTTTCTTGAACGCAACAGCCTCTCGAGGGTCTCATTTGGCCGGCCAACGCTGCTAAAAGGTCATTATCTCTGACCACTTCATGCAGGAATATCCTTAAAAAAACAAGAGGACAACAGTGGACGACAGCCAAGAAGTGAACGCAAAGAAGTCACCGCACACTTCCACTGCAGGCCCTCCTCTCTGCTTCACCTCGTATTATTGTTTTCCCACTTGCAGGTGGGCTTCCTACAAAAAGCAATTACTGTTCAAAGTCAGATTTTCCAAAAGGATATGTCTCAAGAATTTCAGGGTCAGATTTAGGGCATGCTTTCAGTGATTTTGATGCAATTTGACATTCTACTCATTCTACTCATATAGCAATGAGCAGTGCAGACAAAAACTTATCCTTGCAGTACTTTTAACAAAGGGGGTGCAATGATGTAGCAGGTTTTCAGTTTTCAAATGTTCTGCAACAGCTGTAATGAAAAGTGCCTGGATAACAGTCAGTGTATGAGGTTGCAACTCATCACATTCTGTACAGTGTCACGGGGTCTGCCACATTATTGTGAAACTCAAGAGTTCATCTCAGTGTGTTCTCTCGCTGTAGATGACTGGGCCACAGTTGAAGCTCTGGGCTTTAAAGGACTTGCTTTGCCTAAAGCTTTCATTTCAGCTTCCTTAGCCCTCATACCTTAAGAGTTTCTGTGCTGTGGAGTAGCTGCTGTGCTCAGAGTACCTGCACAGTGTCCAGCTTGAATTTGTAAGGATCTTTTTCAAGTTATGTGTTTTTGCTTTCTTTCATTACAAGATTTTTGTCAACTTTATTGATCAGAGGCCTCATTCAGTACTCTTCTTTGATACCAAAATCAGAAAGATTGCTACCACTCGTGTTGGAGGTAATATGTGGTTCAGTTACGTTAAGGGCTATAGCTCTGGGATGGAGATTTAACCAGAATCAAGTGTAATCCCTGTAGCTTTGTTTTCTGTGAACTGACCTGAGGCCTCCTTTTTACAGCACCTTGAGTGTGATCTAGCTGATGGTGCATGAGAGCTTAATGTAGGATTTGACTCTGAGTATCAGGGAACTTCTGTGAAATCTGCAGGTTTGTGGGTGCAGCTGCAGCTGCAGTAAGAAAGTTAACAGCAGGACTTGGCCCTAGGCCTCATGACTAAGCTCTGCAGGGCCAACTTCATTTCGGATTGTCTTCCTTATAAGGCATGCCCCACCACTCTGTCCCAGGGATAAGCAGCAGTGGTACCATGGTGGGCTCCTGACCAAAGTTGTGCCAGCAGGGATATAATGGAAAAATAGTGTTTATGTTTTTTTTTTTCTTTTATCCGGACTGCTTGAGTTAAGGCTTACACAAAACCCCAAATATACACTGACTCATACACAGGAAAAAAATTCCAAGTGACTCATTGTTCTGTTTTGCTTTTCCCCCTCTGGTGTCTCCATGGCAGAAAGAGGGAATAGGTTGATCGGATATCGACTTTATTGTATCAGTACAGAAAATGCTTAAACATAGCCACAAGTAACCACAAATCGCGAGTAGGTGGGCCGCAATAAAAAGGAAAATAAAACAACGAGCATCATGGACCTTACCCTGGCTTGGTACCTCATCCTGTCCTGTTGTTGCTGGAAGAAGGTTGAACTGGTGGTTCCCCCTCAGGCTGGTGCTCCTCCTCCTGTCTCACAGACTTCTTAAACGCAGCTTCTCATCCACCTCTGCCCATGGGCAACACAATTAGGCAACTTTACGTCTTACCCTTCGGTCACTTTCTCTGTTTCTCTCTGCCTTGGCGTCTCTTCCGTCACGTCTTTGCGCTTCCTTGCTTGACTCCCCGGTGCACACACACTTAGGCCAAAACTCAAGCGGCTCCTCTTGTTTGCACCTTCAATTCATCTTGTCCATGACAGGTCAAAGTAAATCACCGCCTCTCCGTGATTCCCTGTCCGTCCTTCTGAACTATTCTGCATGAAACAAGGGCAGGAACTACACTCACACGTCACTCTGAAAGAAAAAAAAAAAGTCGAGGGAAAGTATGCTGTTGGATAATGAGACAAAAAAGAGGGCCAGAGAAAACAGAGAGTGGAGAGGGTTTGGAAAAACTTGCTAAGAGCCCCAGACTAAAAACATGTAATCACTGTGCAGCTATTAAAAAAAGAAAAAAAAAAAAAACAGAAATCACATGATTGGCCCTTAGGACATTCTTTCCTTCCCTCCCTGTTAGTTTGCTCCCTCCCTTTTCTCCCACAAGCCGAGGCAGATTCACATGGGATGTGAATTATGGAAGTGTTTCACCAGCAAGACTGCCTGTCTCCTAGTGGCTGTCATCCACTGCTGACGAAATAACTTACACCATCATAGAAATATCACTCCGCAGATATATTAATATGAAGTGTTACATTCCCCATCTGTTTCCTTTTCCTGGCAACAACCACAACGCAACACATTTTTAACTTAACACTGACTTAACGTATGAGCCGTGCGCATGAATTATCAGATTCCTCTCTTATTATCCTCCCTCCTATTCAAGGCATTTTTTTTATGTGTGTGTGCTTTCAAGGCCACATCACCTTTCTAACAGAACAGCACCCTCCTCTGGTTCCCCACTCCTCATCTTTCCTCTCACTTCACTGTAGCTTAGGCTGTTTCCATGCCACACCCACTTTCACATGCCAGCATCAAATATCCAACAGAGAGGAATCTGAATAATGCTGCCCAGATGGGAAAACCTTTTACATTTTTTTCCCTTCTTACTCTCAATAGTGCTTAAAAAGAGATAAACAGTTTTGTATAAGCAATAAACACAAATACACCAATTTTAAACCAGTCAGCCTCACTTCATAATGCAGAGGTCTCCCTTACGCTATCAGAACAGCTTTGACGCTTAAGGATGTTGATATCAAACCTCAGCCTAGCATGTGCTGTGGTTTTTGATTCTGGGAGTTGGTGGGATTCTTTGTGTCCTGTGTGTTGTGAGGTGCGGCCTCTGTGGTGTGGGCTTGTTCAGCTCATCCCACAGATGAGCTGGATTAGGATGTGGAGAGTCTGGAGGTTGGATGAATGCTGTGGAGTCTGTGATCTGTTCTTAAGGACTATTTGTGGTGTGATGCATTGTCCTGCTGGGGTAAGCTTCTACCACTGAGGAGTGCTATTGTCAATGGAGAGGTGTGCATGCTCTATTTAAATGGCTGGTTCATCTTAAAGCATCATCCACATGGATGCCAGGGCCACATGATTCCCAGCAGAACATTGAATTGTAACAAGAAGATACATTTATCCACTTCACTTATGAGTGGTTTTAACATTATGGCTGATCACTGTATGTCAGCTGGTGTGAGTATTTCTCGTGCTGCCTCCTAAAGTATACAGGAAGTACTTCTTACATGAGTACACAGATTTATGCACAACATGTCCTTTGTTTACTCGGTTCTCTCACCGTACCCCCTCCAATTGTGTAGCTCTATTCACTGCAGGTCAGCTTTATATGAAGCACAAAAATAAAAGGAAGTGTGTACAATGAGCTGATAATTGATCATTAAGTTGGGTCATAAAAACCACAGCATATTCTCCTTTTGAAGTCAAACAATGTGGAAATATTCTTTATAGTTTGGTGGCTTGTAAATGATACTTCCTCTTATATGATCATTTTTTTTCTCCAAATACCTCTGTGGTAAAAACTTAATTCCATTTGCAGTATTTAAGCTTACAGAAAAGTCCATTTAAAGCGTTCTTACTATACAGGCATCTGAGACATAATATGCACCAGGCTGACTGCTGGCAGCAAATATCCAAGATACTGAATGTGCAATGACATGCATATGTAAAACATGAACGCACTTTCTCAACATCATCTGCATTTTTCTGCTCCACAGACAGTATACGTAACACTGTCAGGCTCACGCCCAGGAAACTCGCACATATACTAAAGTCAGTGATGAAGAAATTGCAGTTTCATGGCAGAGTCCATTCCCACCTCCTAAGATATGCTATTTTCCAGCTGAGTTGTTTTTCAATCATTGTTCCTATCTTTGTTTAGCAGTTCCTGTAAGAGAGATTTCCTTCCTGTTTCCTGATGTTCAGGATCTTCCTTTATTAGCGGGCTTTGTGTTTGACTGTAATGTGATAAATATTTTTCTAATTATTCATTACATCTTCTATAACTGTATATTAGCGCCTTAAAATAAAGGTTAAGTAATGTGTATTGATGACCTGGGCTCTAATCCTTACCTTAACTAAAATATGTTGACAAGACTGAGCTGATTGACTCAAACTAAGTTCCTCTTACAAACACACCCCTCAACGCTTCATCTCAGATGCCCCACTTCTGTCAAACTCGGTGCTAAAACGCTGTAAAAATATTCTTTTAGCGTCTCAAAAGCAAGTCAAGTGAAGCACATCTCTGCCATTTTTTTCCAGCTGTTTCCCTAACAACCCTCTGCCTGAGTTCAATTTCAGATAATCACATTATAAACTCAAAAAGTAATTCTGAACATCTGACACATTATGGAAGAAATCCAGAGATCCCAGCCTTCTTGTCACAAGCTGCCTGTCAGCTGTGGAGACGAAGATTTAATAATGTTTTTTTCTCATTTTGTATTTAAGTCGCTCGGGTTTTCTGATTCAGTAGAACAATAAATCATAGAGGAATGGTGTTTTATTTGCTATGGAGGGAAAAGCGGTGTTTCTCTCTTCCCCTCTGTTGCACACACACTATGCATGAATATTATAAATTTAACTAAAACCACGAAGGACATTCTAATATCGTTTGGGTTACCTCGCCTGGCTAACCCAGCTGTTTATTATTCCTCCGTGGGGAACCCTATTGTCCATCTGCACTGAGCTCCATCAGCACCCATCTGCTGTCCCTTTCACCTCACGCTCACCTCCGCTGCCTCTCATCCCCCAGATCTCTGTTACACGACAAAGACCGCTTTATAAATTGACCAAGGTGTAAAACTAAACCCAACAGAAGAAACAAGCTGTGGAATAACTTACAACAATCCAGAATGAACATGTAGTACTGGGTGTAGTAATCTATTTCCTTCAATCTTAGGTTTTTTCACTTTTAATAAGAAGAAAAGGCAACACGAGGATGAATTTCAGTATTTGTAGCTCGCCCTGCGTGATCATTTCACCATAACAAGCATGAGTGTCTTAATATGTTAAGCCTTATTTGATGCCCTAAATTAAAGGAAGGCTTAGGGCTCTGCCTAGTGGTTGTAATATCAATTACAGTGAACAGGCTCCTCTGCTATTATTTTAAAGGGATGGATTACCATTAAATTTGGTTCCCAGAAAGTGAAACCTAATGTTTCGTTTTCTGGGAACATAAAAATACGATTCCAGGACTTTCCCTGAAGTCTACTGGCATTTAAGATCTAGCTCCATGTTTCTTCCAGCTCTGTTGAGCACAAAAACATTCACAGAAGCGTACTAAAGTGCAGTACAAGCAAACATCTAATAGATCACAGAAACACACACAGAGACATATAAATATATTGCACATAAATGTCTGTAATGTAGCATAAACATAAATAAAGAACTATATGCTTACCTGGTCTAAGTTTTTAATCAAATAGAACATAAACATTTTCTATCAGGCTGAACTCCAGAAGAAGTCAGGTCATAGCCACAGCCTCGGTTACTCGTGCAGCTCCAGGCGATGCTTGCAGGCTACATCAAGGCTGGCTTGATTTTCTACAGCAGCGGGGACTGAATGCACTCCAGTCCAGACCTGCACAGTCTAAACAGATAGAATTACAGAAAAGCACAGGCACTCTAGACTACAAGGCTGAATTTTTTTAAAAGGCTAAAATCTGTGACCAAAAGAAGACTTCTCTGCAAAGGAAATAGAAAATGTCAGGCCATTTACAGACTCTAAATCCACTAGGAGGCAGTAATGTTAAAGTTAATTGTCTGCTAAAAGTAATGAGATATGACGCAGATGACTGAAGTCAGCCTCTGTCAAAGGTGGAAGACTTGTATTGTACTTTTACTGTAGAAAACAGACCAGCTTATGGCTTCCTGTATGAGTTTCCTTTACTATGTCACAATTTAAATGAATTTTATGTGGTGCACTTTTGGGAAACTCAATGACTCAGTAATGCCAGATCGTACTTTGTCCCTGTTTACTTAGTAAGTTTTCTGGGGGTGTTTGCAATGAACAGTGTTCATTGCAAAAAATAAAAAATAAAAAATTAAGTATCGCATCTTATTTCAAACAATTAAAAAATTCCAGGAGCCTGGTAAAGAGCTAGGGCAGCCTGAGGGAGGAGGCTGCATTAAGCAGGCCTGTGAGTTGGAAGGGCAAAACAGCTCCACCACTGAAGAGACTTGATCTGGAAGGTCAAACGTTTGGAGACACCAATTTAATGGTTTTTCTTTAATTTTACTACTTTCTACTTTTTAGACACATACTGAAGACATCAAATATATGAAGCAAGATATATGGAATCATGTAGCAAAGACAAAATGATAAATAACTCTAAATGTGTCTTATATTTTAAATTCCTCAAAGTAGCCACTCTTTGCTTTGTCGACAGCACTGCAAACCCTCGGCCTTCTCTCAATAAGCTTCACGATGTAGTCACCTAAAACGGTTTTCACTTCACAGGTGCGCCTTGTCAGGGTTCATTTGTGGAATTTCTTGCCTTCTTAATGGAGTTGGGACCATCAGTTGTGTTGTGCAGACGTCAGGTTGGTACACAGCTGTCAGCCCTATTTGACAACTGTTAGAATTCATATTATGCCAAGAACCAACCAGCTAAGTAAAGAGAAGCGACAGTCCATCATTACTTCATCATTAAGAACTAAAGGTCAGTCAGTCTGAAAAACTTTGAATGTGTCCCTAAGTGCAGTCGCATAAACCATCAAGCGCTACGACGAAACTGGCTCAAATGAGGGCCGTCCCAGAAAAGGAAGATCAAGAGTCACCTCTGCTGTTGAGGATAAATTCATCCGAGTCACCAGCCTCACATATTGCAAGTCACCAGCACCTCAGTTTAGAGCCCACATAAATGCCACACAGAGTTCCAGTAGCCAACTCCTAGCTTCCACAGTCACCCGACCTAAACCCAATCGAGATGGTTTGGGATGAGATGGACCGCACAGTGACAGCAAAACGGCCAACAAGTGCTCAGCATCTCTGGGAACTCCTTCAAGACCGACTACCCGTCTACCTGAAGCTTATCGAGAGAATGCCAAGAGTGTGCAAAGCAGTAAAATCAAAGCAAAGGGTGGCTATTTTAAAGAATCTATAACATAAAACATGTTTTGAGTTATTTCACACTTTTTTGTTTACCACATATTTCCATAAGTGTTTTCATAGTTTTTATGCCTTGAGTGAGAATCTACAATGTAAACAGTCATAAAAAGAAAGAAAAACCATTAAATGAGATGGTGTGGCCAAAATTTGGACCTGTAGTGTGGGTTAACACACAGATTCTGACAGAAGTCTGACTGTCAGTGTCAGATATGGGCAAGCGGAGCAGGAAAGCGGTGTCCTGGATTGCTGGGATGGCATGGCGGTGGCAGTGGTGGGAGAAGAGCAAGGCTGGGGTGAGCCACTGGGAATCAGACAGTTAAATAAAATAATAAAAGTGTAGAAAATGATGTATAAAACACTGGACACAATTTTCAGGCTTGTGCCCTGCATCCTATTATAGATTTATTACATGTAAAGTACAACTGCACATGAATTAAACATAATCTTGTGCTGGGTAAATGCTCTGCAAAAAAGAAAAACTTTTATGAGCCTTTACTCAAGTTAAATTTACACCCCGTTTAAGCGACTTAAGAGTACACAAGTTGTACATTCAAAATAAGCTACCTAAATAAAATGTCCTTATTATGTAGAGACTGGGACTTCTCAGAATTACAATTAGGCCATTATTTTATTGGATAATTGCAGCTGTGGAAGACTTTAATCACTCGTATACTGCTGTGTCATTAGATGTATACAATTCCATTTATTTTAAAGCTGACTTATTATGTTGCAGATAAATTGTATGGAATATAACAAACAAATGCATGCAAAAAAAGTAGAACTGGAAGAGAAAATACACAGTACATTAAACCTGCACTTTAATGAAGCACTTGAGTAAATGTACTAAGTTATGTTCCTTTCCACAGCTACTGTGACAGTCAGCGCACATTGGTTTTATTACTGTTTTATATTTTTTCACTGGTTTGATTGTGATTTTATTTAGAATTTTTACTTTCAGTTCTGCTTACTTTTGGTTAGTTTCCAGTGTGTTTGCTAGTTTCAGTTCAGCTTTTATTTTTCAATAATATTCATTTTTGTTCTGAGTATAATTCAGTTCACTGACAGCTTAAGTTGCAATATTATTATAATGTGGGTATTAATTTTTCAGGGGAAAGTTTTAAGGTCAGAATAGATATTGCAATATAAACACAATGCCACATTATAAAGATTAAGGGGAAAGTAAAAAACAAACAAGCATAAACACACTGAAAGAAACTCAAACTAAAGGCATTTCCTCTATATTTTATTTCAATTAGTTTTGTGAGTATAGACAATCAACTCAGTTGGTTCTGTAGCTTTTAGTTTTACTTTTTTGCCACCATATGCAATGTTTGTTTAATGCCTAGCCTAACTTCTTAAAGCTTGTCCATAACACCAACAACAGCAAAACACCAACAAAAACATAAGATATAAAAGTTAAGCTAAAAGTAAAACATTTAAAGTTAAAACGGGTGCATTTTGAAATGGGTATAAAGATAAACAACTGTAAATGTTAGTTTTTCCAGCAACTTTGCTTTACTTTGACATCTAAACTCATACAAAATATATATGTTTTGAAAACTAACCATAAGTAATTTACTTTTTGGTCTATATAGTTCAAACTTTTCACTTAAGAGTGGTTTATCCTTACTAAAAAAGCAGACTGTCAATCTGCATGCTAGCCAACAACAACTTTATGTAGCATTGCTGTATGCTAATTACAAACCTTTATCCTGATATTAAATCACTTTTACACACATAAAGTTCACAGAGAGGATGCAGACGCCCTCTTTATGCAGTGTACTAGTTAACAGTTTACTTTAAAGAGCTGCTGTAAGGCGGGTGTTGTCGAAATACTCGGACTGAACGTGGAGAAATCGATTACTTCTCAGTAACGACCTCTCCGCATAGTGTGGCGAGCTAGCAACAGCGAGAGCGCTGACCTGCTGCAGTTGTGTGAGGGCGCCACTGGGAGAATCCCTCTCTCCGCTCCCTCTGTCTCCACAGCTCCGTTTTCCCAAAGAAAAGAAGAGGAGAACTAGGTCCGGGGAGGAGGAGGGCCGCCATTACGGAAAGCTGACAGAAATACCACTTTCACACGCGCAATCTGCTCCTAAATTGATCGGGACATGAGCAGTTTGTGTTGCAGCAGAAGGCATTTCTTAAGCGAAACAGCACCGGCGATTGCATCAAACTCACCGTTGTCTCGTGTGCGCGACCGGCCCAGCGTTATGTGGGCACAACAATGGACAGAATAATTATTGAAAAAGCAACGTGGTGAACCGGGAGGAGAAGACGACTGAGTAGATTTTTTTTTCCTTTTTTTTAAACACGCGTCTCAATCTCGCACTGGTGAAGAAAGCGTTGCGGGAACCGAAATCGGATTGTTCTATTGTTCGGGATATTTATTTCTTGCCTTTCCCGTGTTTGATTTCAGTTAAAACATTAGTGCAAGGAAAAAAACAAAACAGGAGAAATCCAGACATGGGTGAAGGATATTGTATTCAGATGAGCACATCGCACAAATTGTAGAGGTATTGGTTTCATGTGCGAATAGTTCCGACCCACAGTGCATTCTCTGCGGCTGCCTATGCACATCAGGCGGCGGCGAGGGCTGCGGCAAGAGCTGGCCTGACAGATGCAAGAGGAGAAAGGGGGAGAAATGCAATGGTATGTATTCTACGTGCTCGCTCTGCTTTATTGGCTATTTCCTAGCGAAGCTGTCGAGTGCTACACCCCAAGACAGCTGGGTAAATACATTCCCGTGAAAGGTTGTCTGTCTGTCGGTGTGCAGGAGGTAAGGCTATCCCGGCTCTCCGGCGCTGCCATTTCATTATGTAGACAGCAGGCCTGGCGTGGTCACCCCTCTCTGTGCACCCTCAAGCCCGTGTTAACTGTTAATCCTTTTGCAGAACATATAAGGTTACACAATCTTAGCTTTAAAAAAAGTAGGTTGTGTGAAGGGAATTGATTAAAAGGGCACTTTGGTGTGCTGTTTTGCTGATGGCGTTTTGGTAAAGGCATGCTGGTTGGTTTTTTTTCTTGATTTGAAAAGAACTTGTCTGCTCATTTGGATATCAGGCCTTGCTCAGCTGAGCTGTTTGGACTGCCCATGTTTGCTTCCGACCCCACTATGAAGTCATGGTCATATGGCAGGTTAAATATTTCTTCATGACTCATGCTTTTTTTGTTTTGTATTTTTAAATGCAGGATTTTTTCACTCAGGAAATCTTATTACACATTAATTAACCTCTGCATATGGTTTATTTTTAATTTTTTTTAGATCACATTATGTGCCGACTATTGTAGCAGAATTGCATCAGTGCTATAATAATAATAATAATGGAAGCATTAGTCAGTGCCATAAAATTGGCAGTAACATTAAGTGTCTTAAAGGTGTGAGCAAGTCCGTAGCCCTTTGGCAATGATGGTAAGTGTGACTAAGGCTGTTTAATAAGCTCTTCATTCATTTTTTTGGTCAGGGAAGATGCTTTTAAAGATAGCTGCTGTTTCCCTTAGGCTGAAGAGTGTTGACTGAGGCGCTTTCACCATAGTCATTTTAATGCTTGTCACCCCACTCACTGATCAGCTGAGGTCGTCATTTTAACAAAAAGGGGGGGAAAAGTACCACTCCCAACATGTTTCTCCAGGGATTAATGTCATCTTTTGATCCTCTGTAGATGTTTTTAAGGAATTCTGGCGATCAGTACAGCCGGTGTTGAAATGAGTCGATTAAATAAATTTGTCGATCAGATAAAAGATTATTCAAAAATTTAGATGAAGCGCAGTCAAGTGTACTTGCCCATTTTATTCAGTTCATTAATTGAATGTGCAAAAATGAGCCTTCTTCCTTATTTGAGATTGTGTTTGGCCCCCTGCAAGGAGACCACATTGCTGGTATTCCTGTTATTATATGTCTGTTTTCATTACGCTTTGCTGGTGGCAGGATGTATGCCAGTGTGCATATAATATTAATGCAGTGATGTCGGGCAACTTGAAATCAATTAAAAATAATGAGAACCAGTATTGGTTGGTGTTATGGGTTCTTTGTGGCATTTACCATTGAGAGGATTCATCAGTCTTTGTCAAACAAAGGGAATAAGCACAAAATGGATTAATATGTGCCTCCATTATTATTATTATTATTATTATAGATAGCATCTGTTGTTAAGAAGGATAAAAGTAAAAAATGCCTCATTCAAACTAACAAGTACATTTTTACATCTTAAAGTAGCATAATGCTATTTACTTTTATTATTATAGCTGCTCTTTCATACTGTTTTGTTTCCCCCCTTTATTTCAAAATGAGTTTTTGGTTGATTGCTTATTTTGTCTGATTTCATTTTTTTTGTTCTCTGTTTCTTTTGACAGGATCTGATTCATGCAACGAGTGAATGAAAGAACCGTCTGCTCATATCACTGCGGCGCTGTCTTATTATAATTTAAGCCCCAGCAGACGAAAGAGAAATCTGATCTCCTTTGTAGATCAGCAACTTTATGGACAAACATTCAAGTGAACTCCTTCATACAGTGCCTGTTTAAGGCAGGATGAGTGTCAGCAGGCTATGATGGCCAAAAAGCAAGATGCGCGGTCGCCCATTTACAACCTCATTGTGGTGGGTTTGTCCGGAACAGAGAAAGAGAAGGGACAATGTGGGGTTGGCAAGTCCTGCTTGTGTAATAGGTTTGTGCGTCCTAGCGCTGATGACTTCTACTTGGATCACACGTCCGTGTTGAGCACCAGCGACTTTGGGGGTCGAGTGGTCAATAATGATCACTTCCTATTTTGGGGGGAGGTGTCACGGGTTCTCGAGGAGGGGCCCGAGTGCAGGATGCATGTTGTGGAGCAGACTGAATTCATTGATGACCAGACGTTTCAGCCACACCGTAGCACTGCTATGCAGCCCTATATCAAACGGGCAGCAGCAACCAAGCTGGCCTCAGCAGAGAAGCTCATGTACTTCTGTACGGATCAGCTAGGTCTGGAGCAAGACTTTGAGCAAAAGCAAATGCCAGAGGGTAAGCTGCAGGTCGATGGCTTCCTCCTTTGTGTCGATGTAAGCCGTGGCATGAATCGAAACTTTGACGACCAGCTGAAATTTGTCTCAAACCTGTATGGTCAGCTGAGCAAGACTAAGAAGCCCATTGTGCTGGTCCTCACCAAATGCGACGAAGGAGTAGAGCGCTACATTAAAGATGCACATACCTTTGCTATCACAAAAAAGAGTCTACCGGTAGTTGAGACATCGGCACGCTCAAACATAAATGTGGACCTCGCCTTTCTCACTTTGGTTCAGCTTATCGACAAGAGCAGGGGCAAGCCTAAGATCATCCCATACTTTGAGGCCCTAAAACTCCAGAGTCAGCAGATAGCTTCTGCTAAGGATCGCTATGAATGGCTAATCAACCGTATAGTAAAGAATCATAATGAAACCTGGCTAAACACCAGTCGACGCATGAACAACTCCCCAGAGTACAAAGAATATGTCTTCTTGGAGGGAACGGCTAAATGCAAGAAACTTTTTCAGCAGCATGTCTACCGTCTGAAGCAGGAACATATTGAGAGGCGTCGGAAAATATACGTAAGCACTCTTCCTTTAGCACTTAGCTCTTTAGTGCCTGACCTGGATGAGATTGATCAGTTGAGCTGGTCTGGGGTACAGAAAGTCCTTGAGTCCAAGCAACACTTCACCCACTGGTTTGTTGTTCTGGAGGACTCGCCATGGGAGGATACGTCTCACATCGACAACATGGAAGATGAGCGAATCCCTTCTGACCTGTTGGAGACTGCTGAAGCAGAAGAAATTTTTAATGCCCACTTGGAGCATCTGCGCAATGAGTGCAAACGGGCGGAGATGAGGCAGGAGTTTAAGCAGAGACTGGCTTCCTCCCCCTTCGTAACACCTGGTAAACCTTGGGAGGAGGCCCGGAGCTTCATCATGAATGAAGAGTTCTACCAGTGGCTTGAGGAGCCAGAATACCTGGATCTCTATAATCGGCACCAGAAGGAGATCATTGACCGTGCTAAAGAAGACTTCCAGGAGCTTCTGCTGGAATACTCTGAGCTTTTTTATGAGCTTGAAGTGGATGCTAAACCCAGCAAGGAGAAGATGGGGGCAATCCAAGAGGTTCTTGGGGAGGAGCAGAGGTTCAAGGCACTACAGAAGCTTCCTGCTGAAAGAGATGCTTTGGTATTAAAACATATCCACTTCGTCTATCATCCCACCAAGGAGACCTGCCCTAGCAGTCCACACTGCGTAGACTCTAAGATTGAGCAGCTGTTAGCATCACGTTTTCCCTCCCATTACCCCTTTTTTGACGTGAAAGCTCATTTTGGGGACACCAAGGCTGACAGAATAAACCTCGTTATACTTGGGAAGGATGGACTAGCCAGAGAATTTGCCAATGAGATTAGAGCTCTCTGCACAAACGATGACTGGTATGTGTTAGACGGGAAGATGTACGAACTGACGCTGCGACCTATTGACGGAAATGTACGTCTTCCGGTAAATTCTTTCTACACCCCCACTTTCACTCCTCATGGGTGTTTGTGTTTGTATAATTCAAAAGAATCACTTTCTTATGTGGTGGAAAGCCTCGAGCGACTTAGGGAGTCAACTCTGGGCCGAAGAGATAGCCAGCTAGCACAGCTGCCGACTTCACTGCTTTTAGTCACTAAACGAGGTGTAGGATCATACGTTGATATAGGTGGTGACACTGCCTTAAACTTGATAACACAGGGGCAGCAGTTTGCAAGGAGATTGCAGTGTAGCTTTTTAGACCCCGCCTCCCCCGGTGTGGGCTACGGCCATAACATAAGTGAGACCCAAATAAACCAGGTGCTGAGGGGCCTTCTGGATATCAGGAGGAGCACATCTTTTAGTAGCAGCTCCCCACCTCTCCTCCCTGAGCCTCCAGGTCTCCGAGACTCTCAGCCAGTCCCAGAGGCAGACCTTCGCATTGTCATGTGCTTAATGTGTGGAGACCCCTACGACACCGAGCAGCTCCTGTCGCCTTTCTTAATGCATCAGCACTGCAGGCCCATGTCTAATAGCGGCACCTCCGTGTTGCTGGAGCAGACAGTTGGTGGACATAAGCTGGCTATAGAGCTCTCTCTGCTTTCATACCACGCCTCCTTCACTTTGAGGAAGAGCAGGTTAGTGCACGGCTACATTGCAGTCTACTCGGTCTCCCGAAAGGCCTCCCTGGAGACCCTTTGTGCATTCTTGTGCGAGGTGCAGGACATCATCCCTATTCAGCTGTTGGCAGTCGGAGATAGCCAGGCAGAGCTCACTGACAGCGATTATGCCTGTGAACAGCTGATCCAGGGGGAGGAACTAGCCCATGAGATTGAGGGTCGCTTCAACAGCGTGGTTTGTGGGTCTGGAGGGGTGGTGGGGGGCCTCCACAGGATAGAAATGTTTCATCCGTTTCTGATGGAGGTAGTAGAGAAGCGCAACATCGTGGAGGCCACGCACATGTACGATAATGTCGCTGAAGCGTGTACCAATGAAAATGTCTACTCCCCGCGCTGCAGCTCTCCTAGTCCTGTCACTATGTTCCTGGATTCCGAGGACGACGTAGAGCCGTCGCCACCGTACTATGATGGCACGCTCACATCTCACAGTAGCGGTTTCAACATGCCCGACTTAGATTCCAGTGACATCTCTGTCATATCTGATATCAGGGACTTTGAGAACAAACTGAACAACAAAGTACCCCCCCAAGTGAGAGTGAAACCAGGCGTCACTTTCGATTTCCGGAAAATGAGCCGTAACCCATATATCGACACGCTGGGTCATCGGCGGTCCTTACCCTCTGCTGTCACCTGGGTTCCTGGCGGCGACATGGGATACGATCCCTCAGACTACGCCGAACCCATTGACGCCGTTTCAAAACCCCGCCCGAGCAACGAAGAGATCATCTACTCGGTACCACATGACAGCACACAAGGAAAAATCATCACCATCCGCAACTCAAACAGGATGCACTCCAATGGAAACGGCTCAGACAGCGAAGCGGACAGCAGCTCTCTGGAACGAAGGAGGAAGTTCTCTGCAATTGGCGTGAAGCCTCGTCTTTACCGTGACCGCTCTAAGCGGCTGGGCAAGTTCAGTAGCTTTCGCACGAGCTTCATAGGCAGTGATGACGAGATGGGAGCTCTTCCAAAGTCCAAAGAAGATGACTTTGGGACCCTTAAAGGTGAAAGTCTAGTGAATGAGGAGAGCGAAGACCCAAAGAAGAGGAACATTCTGAAGAGCCTGCGGCGGACAGCCAAGGTGTGTTATTATTGAGAAAAGCCATTTGTCATGTTGCATAGCTTTCAAATTAGTGTAATGACTGGACATTTTGTTAGAAGCCATGGAGTGCACCTTGGTGTCAGCGTAATTATTGCTTTGAGATATTAAGAGTTTCGTTCTTTGCCTTTTTTCCTGCAGAAAACTAGACCAAAGCCCCGTCCAGCTATTCCCAAGCCCTTGGAGAGCAACTACTTCGGGGTCCCCCTGGTGAATGTGGTATCCCCAGACAGACCGATCCCTCTCTTCATTGAAAAGTGTGTCCGCTTCATTGAGACAACAGGTAAGTGCCTTTTTTTCCTCGTTAATTAACAGCTTATTTCGTGCTGTTCCTTTAATTGTGTTTAAAGTTTCATTCAGAGAAATTCTCACTGCACTCATCACTTATCAGGTTTTTAATTTGTACTTTTGGTAAAGGTCTTTTATGGAATTTATTTTAGTGATTAATCATCTTCACATTCCTGCAGAGTTCCTAAACCCATGCACCTGCTCATGACCATAATGCAATGTGAAATTAATAGTAGGGTGCGTTTAATCTTCAGCATCTGTTTAATCTTCGGCGTCTGTGTTGCCTCGTCTGTTTGCAAAGGGGCTGATGAAGTGTTTGTGCTTTGCTTGTTTCCCACTGTGACACCCATCCACGTCTTTCCCCTTTTCTCTGCTTCGCTCGTTCTCCTTCAGGCCTGAATACGGAGGGTTTGTACCGCGTAAGCGGCAACAAGTCGGAGATGGAGAGCATGCAGAGGCAGTTTGAGCAGGGTGAGTTGCTCATCGTACTTGTTTGAACCAGCTGTAATTATGTGACTGCCTAATCAAAACATGAGCAGGGTTACTGGAAGAAAGTGACACAGAACTCATTACTCATTCCCGATGAATGCTACGACTGACGGGTGTTAACTGTCATTCTCCCTGTGCAGACCACGGATTAGACCTAGTGGAGAAAGACTTCTCCATAAACACTGTGGCTGGAGGCCTCAAAAGCTTCTTCTCTGAACTGCCTGAGCCCCTGGTGCCTTGTGCTCTGCAGGTGGACCTACTGGATGCTTTCAGTAAGCAAACACTGCTGGGCTGGGAGAGTCTTTACTAGAACATAAAAAGATTATTTCTTTAGAAAGGAACAGGGGTGGGAAGGTTTTGGCAGAGCTGCTCCATTTTAGGTGTTTTAGTCTTGACAAACATTTTTCTGACGGCGTAGAGAGACGTTTCAGCTTTAAATCACTGTGTGTGATGAAGTCTTTAAAAAAACATCCTGTTTGTGCAGAAATCAGTGATAGAGAACAGAGGCTGTATACCATGAAGGATGTCCTGAGGAGGTTCCCCAAGGAGAATTATGATGTCTTCAAATATGTAACGAACCACTTACACAAGTAAGTCCCCTGTTTACGGTTTAAATCACTTTCATGCGTTGTCATCTATTTTTTTTTTTTGTTTGCTTGTTTTTTACCCCTCCTCCGCTATATGAGAAGGAATCAGTCAGTGTACCTTTCTGTGTTTTCTCAGGGTGAGCCAGCTGAACAGGGTGAACTTGATGACCAGTGAGAACTTGTCCATCTGTTTCTGGCCCACCCTCATGAGGCCAGACTTCTCCACCATGGATGCTCTGACTGCCACGCGCACCTACCAGACAATCATTGAGACCTTCATCCACCAGTGTGCATTCTTCTTCTACAACCAGCCCCTCCTCGACTCCCCCACCGGCCTGGGGGGCCTCCCTGCCTCGCCCACCACCACCCTCGGCGGGAGCTCTGCCTACTCTTGTTACCGCTCCTCTCCACCTCACACCACCCCTCACTTCAGCCCCTTGCAGCAGTCCCCACCCACTACCCCCCAGTCTCCCCTGCAGTCTCTGCTCCCTCCCCTCCACCAGCACCCCCACGCCCACCATTCCCCCGCTGAACAGGAGACACTGTGAGAGACAATGAAACCATGTGTGCCCATGATGATGCTGGACCTTATCACCAACACACACTAAAAGAAAAAAAAAAAAGAGTAAAAAACAAAAAGAAGTAAAAGAAAAAAATGTGCACATGCACATTTCATTTTTGATCATGATGGACAACCCAGGTTATGAGAACTGGAGATGGAAAGTGTCTGAGAAACTTCCCCAACCTGCCAATTATGTTTATGCTTGTGTGCGTTGGAGCGGAGGCTACCATTACCAGTGAAGCTCCTTCCGCCCTCTGATCTCCTGGATGAGTGGATGTCGGGTCAGAGAAGTGGAGGGCAGAGGTCACGGTCACAGCGAGCCACCACTCATCCCATAATACAAAGAAATAGAGACCTCTATGCCAAGCTGGAAGAGAAAGACTTGGGGCCACCGTGTTTTTAGTATGTGTAAAAACTGTTTTTAGTTTCTTTTTCTCTTGAAAGTACTGCCACTGGATTTATAGTCTGGTCCTCTGTAGGTCCTTTGGGCAGCAGTTTGCTCCATATAGCAGAGTTTCCTCTGTGTCTGCCTTTTGGGTTTCTGTCATCGGCTCTACTTGAGGGGTCAGCATGGGGATGGGAGGGAAGGGAACGGTTGGGAGTAACACATCCAGGGATGCACTTTAATGATCACTGTTGGGTTTTTTCTCCTCAAAAGGGGTTTTTCTTTTTTTTGACATAGTTTTTTTTCTTACGTGATTTTAATTTCACAGCTCAAACAGCCATACCCATTGCCACGACAGAGCTCTGGCAGATCAAACTTTGTTTACATCAGATGTGTTTTTTGTATCCACAAACTTATCTGAAGCACTTTTTTTTTTTTTTTTTTTTTTTTTTTTTTTTTTTTTTTTAATAGTGTAGTGTTTAAATATGAAGAAATGCCACACGGATTCATTGTTCATGTTTGTTTGTGTAGTGGTCAAGTGTGGCATCAGTACAGGCTTGTGAAACAAGATCCTTTTTGTAAAAAAAAAAAAAAAGAAAAAAAGAAAAGGAAAAAAAGTGGATCCGGTGTGGGTGGGTGGGGGTTTCCCATTTTAGGTCGGTGGGAAATCCAAATCCGCTCGTGTTCCTCATTCATCCAGCCATGTGAAAAACTCGTTTTGTTTGTCCTCTTTTCTAGCTGTTGGTCGATCAGAGTGGGCGTATATAGGGATGCTTAGTTCGATTAGGCCGTTGGAATATCAGTGAAGGCTTTGCCTGCCGTCGGTCAAGTGAAGGAGAAAACTTTTGCCATTTTGAATGTGTAACCCAGCAACGCCATACATGCAAATTTTACGCTAGCATCTGTTGTCCACGTAAACCAAACACTTGAAACATGATAGGTTTCCGGACGTGTTGCTGTGGCTGTTTATCAAACCGAGCGCTTTGTATCCGTGTACTATTAACTCTGAAGGTTTAGTATTCTCAACGCACTGTCACTGCTAGTCCTGCTATTGAAACACAATGACCAGTGGAAGTGAAGTACCTGCGGATCGAGACGTTCAGGAAGCACCCGTGGCAGTTTACTTGCTCTAGTTGATTAGTTTTGTGCTGCAATATCGTCCTTCATTTTCGCTGAAAACAAGCAGCACTGATAATGAAGGCCTAACAACTTTAATAACGGTTAAGTCCATGAGAGGAAGCACTGTCTCTTTCAATGAAGGTGGAAGATGTGGACCAGAGGACTGCGGCTCTGCTGTAGTTCTCGGTTGCTATGACCACAGAATAGTGGGATCAACTGTATGAATATTTAGGATCAACAATTACTGGTACTTTTTGGGATCATGATGCTGTTGGAAGTCAGTCATTTTACCTGTTCGTCAGGAGTATAAAATGAGGACTTTCCTCAAACCGTGCAGTGCTTGCAGCTGAACCTGGCGCAGAACCGACCAGACAACACGATTCCCTGGAGTATATAAATGTTACGGCATCGCTCTCGATGCCCATCCTCGGCAGATCCTGCTGAGGCAAAAAAAAAGTGAGTGCGTACTACTCTATGATGGTTGTTTATTTGTATGTTTGGGGGGGGAGGGGAGGGGGACACCACCTTTTAGTCAATGGTAGAAAACATTTCTAGTGTGTATTTCAATGATTGAAAGTCCATTTTTACAATTTTGTGAATGGTTCGAGGCCACCTGAGTTTAGTGCATGATTTAAAAAAATAAACAAAACACACATACACACACACATGCGCACACACCAGGGGAGAAGGACGAAAGCCTCCCTCCCTGTTTTAAAACGTGAAATTAGAAGAAAACCAATACTGAAGTGAAAATAGCTGCAACGTGAAAGTTGATGTACTGTGCACCAGAAGCAAACCATGGAATTTGTCTGACTGAGAATAGTGTTTGAAGATGAAGGCCTTATGTGAACTGTATAATAGTTAATAAATTAAATCTTGTAAAATTGTCCCCAGTTTTCGCTGCTGCCTCTGTCTCCCATTGATCCTTTTCTCCGTTCAGGTTTGAAATGAGATTGGAGCTCCGCTGGTAAAAAAGCGCATTCTTTTGATTATACTTTGCGAAGCCACACAATAGCAGCCAGATGAAGGTTGTCACAACAGTAGAGACCAAGGAATTAAAAAATATCAATCATCCCATTTTGTAAGTTAAAAAAAGTCACTGTTGTGGGAAAATGGAGCGGAGGGCTAATGACAGTTTTTGAAAAGCCATTCTGCACTGTGCTCCCACCCGACAACATATAAGGCTGTTATTTTCCACTTTTTTAGCTGTGGAGTAAATAAGTGTGCTTTTTCTATTACTACTATTTTCTTGATTGACAGCTTAATAAACAAGCACAGCAACGCATGAATAGTTTACATGGCTGCTGGCACATATTGCCAAGGACAATGATTGAAGATTGTGTTGTATGAAACTTTTAATATAATAATCATCATCATCATGATAAGGTTATTCTCCACAGCATGCATGCAGAAATACCTTTACAGTAGTAGTAGGAGCTATTAGTGAAGCACACATGGTGCTTGTGACTCTGAAAAGCATCAATTATTCACAGTGTATCCGTCATGAGTGACTGCACGCTTTTGGGCGAGTACTGTCGTCACAGTATCTGTTAACCTCTGTGGGGAAGGGTCAAACATTATAGCGTTATGTCGCCCTCTTGTGGCCGTAGATCTGACACTGGGTGGGTGTTTCATTACATCTCGTCCATATTGTACAGTTTTCTGGCGAATCTTTACAAGCGTGTGTCTCTGTGTGTCTGTCCTTATGTACTGCTGTACATTTCTATTGGATTTACTTATTACGGTGGGCTTGTGAAAACACGATCACTTCTGTGGCTTAAGAACTTCTTGAAGTGTCAGAAAATAAACCACATGATGTCATAATAATATTATTACCTATCATGGCTCCACTATTCAAATAAAACTAAGGAATCCTGAGCTGAAAGAAGGTGTAGAGTTCAGTATTTTGGACAAGTCAATTCTTTTTCAGTCTTTCTCTTTCCAGTATGCAGATCCAATGGAAATACAAGCAGATGGTCATTAGCGCATATATCTAATCAGCCAATCACATGATTGAGAATGGATTCTTGATGGATTTGAGCATATATATAAATGCATAAAGAAAGGCCTGCTGAAATTCAGAATGAACATCAGAATGGGGATCTGTAGTTTACAGAGAATGGTCTGATAACAGAGATCAGAGGAGAATAGCCTGCTTTGAGCTGACAGGAAGGCAACAGTAACTCTTTGCAACCACGTTATGCAGAAGAGCATCTCTGAACACACAACACATCAAAGCTTTAAGCAGATGTGCTACGGCAGCAGAAGGCCGCACAGGTGCCACCTCTGTCTAAGAACAGGAAATGGAGGCTTCAGTTTGCACGGGCTGAAAACTGGACAATGTAAAACGTTGTCTGGTTTGATAGGTCTTGATTTCTACTGCAGCATTTGGTAGGGTCAGAGTTTAGTGTAAACAATATGAAAGCATAAAACATCTACTTATTTCTGTTCATGGACTTCACTAGAGAGGCTTTGCACAGTTCAAAATAATCCTTGTTTGTCATATTCTGAGTCTAGGTCCATTCCCTCAGTTCATTGTCTGCCTAAATCTGTGTTAGCCCCTTTCCCCTCTTTTAGGCCAGCTGTCTAAGAAGGGTTTGATCAGGATGGGCTCTTGTGCTTAGCGCCACAACCGTGTACCTATGATGACCTTATCGAGGATATTAGGCATCATAAGGAGCCAAGTGTAGAAAAATCTGTCTTGTAGAGAATCTTTCAAACATTTTTTTGATTTCCAAGAGTTTTTGGCTTATGGAAATCCATGGAAGATGACCTTTAGAGAGCATCCACCATAATAACAGCATACATATGACAAAACAGAAGGTCAACCATCAAACGTAGCCTCTTAAAATGTTGTATGATGTCAGTCTGCCACAGATTACCACAATTATGTAACTTTTCAAGACTTTTTCATTCACGTGGCAGCTCATTTACTATATGTATATATTTATATATATATATATATATGTTCATGAACACTGGTTTGGCTGTAAACTCCATGCGTGTGTAGGTCCAGACATTTTCACAAGACATACAAACAGACCTCTAGATAATGACAGAAGCCGTGACATATGAAAGATAGCTTTATTGCACAAGGTGTTAAATGATCTTTTTAGTTTTTGCTTTCTTTTCATAGAAAATGTACCTTTGAACACAAGCAATTGCTGTAACAAGCAACTCAAACAAATGTTTGGGATACCCTCAACATTTTTTTTTTAAGTTTGGATTTTCATACACTTTTTCCCTTCAATTTTTCCCTTTTAGCAAGCATGCAATGACTTAATTTGAGGATGAACAAAATATAAAATAATGCTAATTAAAAAAAAGGAAAAAGGACAAATGACAACATCAAAAGACTTTAAAAAAAGAATAAAAATTCAACAAATTAGTATCAAAAAACGTAAAGGGAAAGAAAAAATGTTGTTGTTTTTTTGCCCATTTCAGAAGTAAAATACTTTTTTCTTAATACTATTTCAATTTTGAAACTGGGGCATTCAACCCTGATGTGTCCCCTGATTTATTCTGACGAAAAAATAGCTCTTCATACAAAACTGTGTATATGTACAAGACTTAATCTATAAACAACACTGACAAAGGTAGAGATGATGGATCTTGTATGAATAGGGTGTTGAATTTTTTTTTACTTAAATTTATCTGAATGGGGTTTAAATGACAGGAGCCTGAACGATTCAGGTTTACAGACAGACTCCTGTCCAGTATATACACAATACAACAGTAGTTTGTGTGACCAAAAGAGCTATGAGTCCCTGATTTTCACTTGGCTGAACTAGTTTTAGCCACAGGCCACATAGCTTTGTACCGTTTGGCCTCTGGTACCAAAAAATTTAGACCAAACAAGTTGAACGGAAAATCAAAACGTGAAAATCAACCGAAGAACAGATTCCCCTCCCCCTAAACAAACAAACAAGCAAACAAAGCAAATGGATGAATAAATATAAAACCACAAAACCGCTGCTTTGTAAATGCTTAAAACAATCGATCCATTATTTTCTTGTGTGAATGCACGTTAGCGCAAAAAAATGGAGGGGCATCGAGATGAAGAAAGTGTGGCGTTTACAGTACTTAAAACTGGACAACAACAATGATATCGATCATATAATTTTCAAAACTGAACTCCCTGACATATAACATCTCTCGACATTAAATTATCTTACTTCATTCACATCATGACTGGGACTCCTTCAGCTAGCTGTCTTTTTAATCTACGAAGAGCAAAGCCTAGCTGTGTGGCACGGCTGACGGAGAAGTTGGCAGGATGCTCTATCCGTGACTGTCAATCTCTGCCGCCCGTGCCACAAATAGAAGCCTTAATACTCTATAATAACTAAAAGTCTGTGACCACTTTGCAGCAAACCTTCTCCCAGCATAAAACTTACTCGGGGATCCTCTGAGACACTGATTTGGTTTCTGAATGTTATTGTATTTACCAGCCACTCAGGCTACTGACACGCTTAATAAAAAGTCAAGGAGCCTATATCCTCATGGGTAGACTTATATTATTACAGAAATCCTGGAAGGCCTTGTGTCATGATTGTTTTCACCAAACAACCAAGGAGGCATTGCGATCCAAGGATGTCGTGTTCTGCTGCACTGTCTCACTTCTCCCATGACACCGTGCGGATAGGAAAGCATCCCTCTCTGTCCAAACGTAAGCAAAACACCCTTCTTCTAGTCACCCTACATACAGTAACATACAAAACATCCTGTATATATACTAAACATTTTCTCTCTTTAGTCGAACCTTCATTTTTTTTAATTCCTCTTTTTAAAATTTCATGATTGAGCGATTGTCTCGTTCTTAAAATTTGACATTAACATTAAATTGCTGTATATAATACTACACTATTGTAGTATGTAAAATTTATACTTTGTCATAATTTCACTTAAATGTCAATAATATACCTACATAGAAATATATATGTAAATTCTTTATAATACCAAATATTCTGTATTTGTAATGTGAGAAATTATAGCTGGTTCATTTGGGTTGTCATGATTTGTTTAAGTTAGACAATGTTCAGCTGCAGAGTGATGTGTGGAGGATGCTAATGTGACTAAAATCTTCTTGGAAGGGAACCTGAATCATTACTTTTGGGAATCAACATTATAGAATCTGCCAATAGCATTATGGGGCTTTAAGAGACACAAAGAGGGTGAAAGATACAGTAAGAAGAGGGAACTTAATCGGAAGGCTTGCAAATTGACAATAATACTCAAACTATGGAGGACAGTGTGTGTGTGTGTGTGTGTGTGTGTGTGTGTGTGTGTGTGTGTGTGTGTGTGTGTGTGTGTGTGTGTGTGTGTATGAGACAGGATGGCCACACAGCTTCATACTGGCTATGGTAGTCTTCATATTCATAAACACAGAGGTTTTAGCTCCTCGGTTACAGTCAGTATTTCAAAATGACCACAGAATCGCTTCCTGGTTTTTCGCTGTGCAGCTCCTGCGGGAGCTGAGTGGAGCTGAGCACCAGCCGGCTGGAACTGTTAGTTGGAGTTAGTAGTTCTTTTATAAGAGTCCCACATGAACATGAAAAGTAGGGTTAGCTGGGTCTCTGTCTGGGAGAACATCTTTCCCAAGGTAAATCAGACAGGATGCTGGGCAGTTCACCATTAATTGGGTTTGAAGAAAAAATGGTTGCATGCCCATTCAGACCCAGATCGCAGAGCGCCAGAGTGGGGCTGGCTGAGGAGTGGGACAGCAGTCTGTGCAGAAGAATGGACTACACCAGCGTGTATGACTTGGAGTAGGCCCCCACACTCTGTTTCTGCAACCTCCCCAGTGCAGAGGAGCTGCTCTCTAGGAGCGAGTCTCTGGAGCCCCCCACCTTGTTACTGTTGGTGGGGTTGCTGCTCGTGCTGGAAGTGGAAGCTGTTGCTGCATTATTGGAGCTGGGCATGGTGAGAGTCCTTTGAGGCAAGGTGGCAGTGCCAGAGCTCGCACCCAAGCTGCCCAGCCCAGAGTGGCCCAGTGTCTGGGCCTGCTGCTTCGCAGGGTCTAGAGTCTTGTGACGGCCCTGGGTGTGATACGCCCGCTGCGTCAAGCTGCGGATTGACGCTTCTCGCGGCGGCACTGCTGGGCATGGGTCATGCAGCTCCCCTTGCTTGCGGAAAAATGGGTCTGTCTTCATGTAAAGGGGTAGGTTACAGAATTCACCTAAAAAAGCCACAGAAGAGTCAGGACAAAACCATACAATTCATTCATATGAGTAATAACCACTTCCTATAACGGACACAAGTTGGATATTTTGCTTGTGTATCACAAGTCTGTTACGTGCATGCAATTATTAGTGCTATTAAATATTTTTTGATTCATCCTTGAATCATCCAGAGTAGCAATAATTCATTGGCTTGCACATTTATCTTCATTGTGTAATAAAAACCTTTCTTTGTTTATACAAATGCCAACTTTACACAGAGACCTTTTATTCCCATTACAATATTTCCAATCTGAATATTCTGACCTGATCACACCTCTTTGCCCTTCATTGTGTCTAATGAAAGGCAAATGGCAAAAGTACAGAACAGAGCAGGCATCAGTGATATGAAAGTCAGATACAGTGGCTTGCAAAAGTATTTGGCCCCCACAACTTTCCACATTTTGTCACATTACAGCCACAAACATGAATCAATTTTATTGGAACTCCATGTGAAAGACCAATACAAAGTGGTGCACACGTGAGAAGTGGAATGAAAATCATACATGATTCCAAACATTTTTTACAAATAAATAACTGCAAAGTGGGGTGTGCGTAATTATTCAGCACCCTTTGGTCTGAGTGCAGTCAGTTGCCCATAGACATTGCCTGATGAGTGCTAATGACTGAATACAGTGCACCTGTGTGTAATCTAATGTCAGTACAAATTAGAGATGGCACGATACCACTTTTTTATGTTCGATACCGATATCATAAATTTGGATATCTGTCGATACCGATATGAATCCGATATAGTGTGTTTTTAATCAATAAAACGTATTTTTTAATATCTTGCTGCTTTTTGTATAAGTTCATACTCAAGTTAAAAAACAAAACAAAACACTAAAGCTATTCTGTTATACCTGTATGCAAAAAATACACTGCACCCAAAATATTTCATAGTTCAGCAAAACTGATCAATCTAATAAACTTAAACCTGCACCAGCCTCCCTATTCTGGTATTTTAAAGAGTAAGCAACCTAACCAATAGGGCTCTAAAACTCCCAGCAAAAAAAACCAAACAAAAAATAGGGAACCACCCTCCACCTCATGATGCTTAATCGACGTAATCAACTTTAATTTGATGCAGTGTGAAAAAAATGCACAGAAATCAATTAATTTTGAAGAATAATTAAATAGATTCAACATCTTTCTTCAACAGAACTGCAGACTGCACAGATCATCCCTTCCCAAAGGAAAAAGTAGTATAGCTTACTAGGGTATATTAGACTTAACAGTTACTATATACAGTAATGGACTTCTATACATTTTACATCAGATTAAAACTTTGGGTGTAAGATTCAGATAATTATGTATTAAAAGCTAGACATATTAAATGAGAATAAGAAAGAAAAGTATGTCTTTGTGCCCCCTTTTCCCTGTTAATGCCCTATCGGCCCCCCTGGCTAAACTTTGCTAGACCCGCCCCTGCACAGTTACCAGCCGTCAGCTACGTAGAAAAGGATCCTGGTGTAGAAAGTAATGTTAAATAAATTCTAACAACAGCTTATCAAGCTTAAACATGCTGCTGTTGTTCAGCCGCTGGTTTCCTCTTTCTGGCATGAAGTGGGCCAAAAACAAAGAAGAGAGACGGACTCGCAACAGAAAAGCCGATCAGCTGATCATTGATCAGTTTCACGACTGAAGTAGCAGCAGGAGAGGGAGAGAGAGAGAAGAGGCAGTGGCTCCATATATCAGTTGTTAAGCTTAACGCGGGAATGCTTTACAAACATTCAGAGATGAACTTACACACTTGCTTTACTTCTCTCTGGGATCACTTCCTCGGAGATGAAATGCGGGATTGCTAACAAGGCTACAAATACACACAGCCGCTCTATCACGTGACACATACTGCTGCAACGTGCTAAGGTTATGAGCCGTGTTAGGCCATGTAGCAAGTTTTGTGAGGTTCTTTTCTGATATTTAATGGATCGGATTACATTTTTTATTTCCCTCCGATATCCGATCCAGTAATTAACGTCAGTATCGGACCGATACTGATACGTAATATCGGATCGGTCCATCTCTAGTACAAATACAGCTGCTCTGTGACGGCCTCAGAGGTTGTCTAAGAGAATATTGGGAGCAACAACACCATGAAGTCCAAAGAACACCCCAAACAGGTCAGGGAGAAAGTTATTGAGAAATTTAAAGCAGGCTTAGGCTACAAAAAGATTTCCCAAGCCTTGAACATCCCACAGAGCACTGTTCAAGCGATCATTCAGAAATGGAAGGAGTATGGCACAACTGTAAACCTACCAAGACAAGGCCGTCCACCTAAACTCACAGGCCGAACAAGGAGAGCGCTGATCAGAAATGCAGCCAAGAGGCCCATGGTGACTCTGGATGAGCTGCAGAGATCTACAGCTCAGGTGGGGGAATCTGTCCATAGGACAACTATTAGTCGTGCACTGCACAGAGTTGGCCTTTATGGAAGCGTGGCAAGAAGAAAGCCATTGTTAACAGAAAACCAGAAGAAGTCCCGTTTGCAGTTTGCCACAAGCCATGTGGGGGACACAGCAAACATGTGGAAGAAGCTGCTCTGGTCAGATGAGACCAAAATGGAACTTTTTGGCCAAAATGCAAAATGTTATGTGTGGCAGAAAACTAACACTGCACATCACTCTGAACACACCATCCCCACTGTCAAGTATGGTGCTGGCAGCATCATGCTCTGGGGGTGCTTCTCTTCAGCAGGGACAGGGAAGCTGGTCAGAGTTGATGGGAAGATGGATGGAGCCAAATACAGGGCAATCTTGGAAGAAAACCTCTTGGAGTCTGCAAAAGACTTGAGACTGGGGCGGAGGTTCACCTTCCAGCAGGACAACAACCCTAAACATAAAGCCAGGGCAACAATGGAATAGTTTAACACAAAACATATCCATGTGTTAGACTGGCCCAGTCAAAGTCCAGATCTAAATCCAATCGAGAATCTGTGGCAAGATCTGAAAACTGCTGTTCACAAACGCTGTCCATCTAATCTGACTGAGCTGGAGCTGTTTTGCAAAGAAGAATGGGCAAGAATTTCAGTCTCTAGATGTGCAAAGCTGGTAGAGACATAACCTAAAAGACTGGCAGCTGGAATTGCAGCAAAAGGTGGTTCTACAAAGTATTGACTCAGGGGGCTGAAAAATTACACACACCCCACTTTTCAGTTATTTATTTGTAAAAAAAATGATTCATGTTTGTGGCTGTAATGTGACAAAATGTGGAAAAGATCAAGGGGGCCGAATATTTTTGCAAGCCACTGTATAGTATGAAAATGAGGAACTGATGTGGAAGTAGATTTCAAAATGGCTTGGGACAAAAATCTAGTTGTTGTTTTAGCAACCAGTGGCTTTTTGTTACTCTCATCCTTGTGTGTCTTTAATTGTGGGCATGCAATACATACATATGGGTGTCCTAACTGTAATTATGTGTAATTCTACATGTGCACTGAATGTAAAACAAGTACAAACAACAAATCAAAAGAACAGCGTCCCCACATGGGTCTCAGCTCTGATACTTACTTTTGTTAGCACGGTGGGGAATGGGCACAGCCACATTTTTACCGCGGTCGTAGTCCTGCGGTTTGGGTGGTGAGGCAGTGAAGCGGCAGATGCCTGGTTCAGAGGGTGTACTGAGGGAGGTCATGCTGTCTGCTGGGTCATTGGTACCTGTCGTCATTTGATCAGACGAGCTATCAGAGATAAAACATTCTGTGATTGTAAACTTGGCGTGTTGTAGATGCTCCTCCAGCTTGGCGTGCTCATACGCCCTAGCCAGCTCCTCGTAGGTGGAGGACGCGCTCTCTGTGGACACCATGCTGTTCCTTCCCTTATCTGAAAGAAAAGAAGTGTAGTTTTTTTCAACCATTTACTTAGCTACTCAGTTACAAGAGAGTAAGTTTTCTTAATTTTAACCCACCTGTGTCCTGTGAGAGGCTGGCACTGTAGCTGTCACTCTCGGTGGCTGTGATGCCATGAGAGCCCATCGTCCGCCAGTCAGACGTCAGAGTTCGTGCAGAGGCTGTTGACTGACTTTGACTTGGGCGGCTAAGCGTCCACTGGCTGGAGTATCTGTTTCTAGAGCTGTGGGCTGATTTTATGCTCTTTCGTGACACTGGGTCTGAGAAGAGAGAGGTCACAGGGATCAGAGAACATCTAAGGATCAAAGATGCTTGGTATCCATGTATTAGCTGTCAATAAGTCTATATTTTCTCAAATGTATTGGAGATGTACTTCAATAAAAGATCAAATCTGTTGCTCATATTTAAAGCCTCAAACTATTTCACTGAAAGCTGTGACAAGCAGAACAAATATGAACCTAAAACAAACTCACTTGTGCCAGGCCGAATGTCTGACATGTCAATCAAAGGGCCTGAATTCTGGATAAGGGCTTGGTGATGCAGAGAAACGCCTGTACAGAAGTTCTGTGGATTCACTGACTGGCTGAACTCTGTGTCTGTCACCGGCACTGCTGCCTTGTCCTCTCCTGTTGCAAGCAAGGAAATAAACGAGTTACTAAGATCTTTTAGAGGCTTCTAAAAACCCCTCTATGAATGGCAGCTGTGTTGCTGTCAATGTGTGGTCACATGCCTATCTGTTTGATGCCTTCCTTGTCTTCAATGAGGAGCTGGACACGTGGGATGTCAATATGGAGCCTTGGTCCTTGAGGAGGACCCTTCACTGGAGTGTCTATGCTTCGATTGTTCTTGCTACACAGAGACAAAAAAACAAAAACATATATATTAAGCCTGAAATTGCTTGTAAGTGATTTATTTATGCAAAATACAGCTATTCTATACAGTACACATAACAAATAAAGCTGTCTCTTACCTGATAAGCATCTCTGCAAGGCTCTTAGCATCTGCGAGAAGACGGTATAATTATATAATTAAGACATATTTTTTCAGCTTGTCACTTGTGTTAGTATATTAAATAGTTTACTTCCCACCTCTAAGTCGTTTGAGCCTCTTCTCCTTGCGTTTCTTTCGTATAATGAAGAGCAAAGCAACGCCAAGGGTAACCAGAATGACAGGAGAGCCGATAGAGAACAGTTTCTTCACATCGTCCCCCTCTCCACGAGCTGATTTAATGGGAGGGATTGTACCTAATGAGAGTAGAAGGAGAAGAAAAATTTGATAAAATTTACAAGAGTCAGTAACAGAAACATGAATGAGAGGAAAAAGATACACCAAGACCTAAAAAACTAGGAAAGACTTACTCCCATCGTAGTCAGTTGTGGCAAACTGGGAGGTCTGGTTGCCACACCCAGCACTGTTGCAGGCCTTCATTTTGAGCTCGTACCAGGTGGCCTCTCGCAGCTCACTGAGGAAAAGCTGATTTGTGGAATTGGCCTTGAGGCTCTGCCAGGCCCAAGTACCTTTGGGCCTAAAGTCCAGCATCAGGTCAGTGATAGGGCAGCCCCCGCTGGTCCAACCCTGAAGGTTGAGGCCTGCATGAGTGGAGTTGATGTGCGTTAGCAGTGGCTGGTCCTTGTTGAACACCGGTTCTGGAAAAGGAAAAGACACTAGGTTAGAAAGATAATCATAAATTAGCAATTTAAGATGTATTTATCTGTGATGCATTGATGGCTTCATGTTTGAGAAGAAAGTTGTAACTGCTGCTACAAGAACAGACAGTAAAGAAAGAGAAGATTTATTTCGACTTAATTCCAGCTTCAACACTTTTCTCTAGACCCCTCACCTCTTCCATGCGTCTTTGCCTCAATGATCTCACTGATACGTCCTGAGCCCACACTGTTCTTGGCAGCCAACTTGACCTTGTACCAAGTTCCACAGCGGAGATTGTCCAACCTGAAGGAACGCTCGCTGGAGCTGATGAACACATCTCTCCATTCCTCTGTGTTGTCCACAGAATACTGCAGCACAAATCCTGCAGGCACACCAGTACACATTTATGTCAAACACAGCTACTAATGGTGGTGTATCCTTGCTGCAGCTCCATCTGTTGGACACCAGGGGGCAACAATCAGCTACAATTAGCTACAGCCAGCTGCGGTTTGACTTGCTTTTACCTAGAAACATAAGCTTGTTGCACAACTGGATAAGTACATATGACATCAAAAGTGTGAAGCACCCTTAAAAAACAGGTCAACAATATTTAAATACCCCTGATGGAGCTTCCTCCATTATCCCCAGGAATCCAAGCCAGGGTGATGGAGGAGGTGGAAGTAGTGGAGACAGTCAGACGAGGCTGGTCAGGAGGAACTGGATGTACACACACACAGACAATAACTTAGCACCAGGACAGAAGTGTCTGTTTCACTCAAATAAGTTTATAAATTTTCTGTTTCTTCTTACCTTGTACCACAAGGTTTACTATGATGGTGTCAAAGCCTAGGGTATTAGTGGCCGTACAGGTGTAGTACCCAGAATCCTCTGCTTTGACTAAGCGTAGCACCAGTGTACCATTGGATAAGATCTGCCGTTGGCTGTCAGCTGTCACAGGAATGGCAGAGTCCTCACTGATAAAGAGCAGACAGGTTATTCAGGATTAAGAGCAGTTTTAAAAAAATCAATTTTCCCCACAAGAAATAGCATCAGCATGTGTACATGATATCTCTGATATCTAAGGGTATACAGTGACCGCTCTGACCTGTCTTTGGTCCATTTAATTGTGGGAGTAGGCTCTCCCACTGAGCTGCAGGGCAGACGTACTTCCTTCATCCAGGGAGTGGTCACAGTGCCCCCAAAGGACAGGATTTTAGCTGGGACTGCACACAAAGATGCAACCAGTAAAACTCAACATGCATCTTTAGCACATGATGTTAAACTCAAATAGTAAGCATTACACCAAAATGACTCTATTCATACTTCAACTTGTCTTTCTGTGTCTGCTTTTGGATGATTAAGTGGGCCTGAATCGTTTTTCCTGGGGGATTAAAAAGCTGTACCATAGTGTTTTAATGTAGCCCCCTGTCAAAACTCTTAGTCTCGAGTCTATCATTTCTCCATAAATCCTCCCTTCTATTGATTTTGCCTGCTATCTCTCTCCCCAAGGGTCATTTTACTGGATAGGCCCTGTTCATCACCACATAATTAACAACAACGTTTCTTGCAACACAGCCGCTGCTCAATCAATACCACGGCTGTCAATCAATAGCAGAGATTGTACACAGAGCGAGAGGGAGGGAGACTGATGAAAGTGATCTGTGTAAAGGAGATCATGCTGCCAGTTCATAGCCATGTTTACCGCGCTCTCCCTGATAACCTTTGCACAAATCCCTTTACCCTTCTTCTCTACAACTGGCATGCCTGGGGGACCCACCTTTCCCAGCAGGCTCCACAGTGACCTTTGCGCTAATGTTGCCTCTTCCAGCAGTTGTCACAGCTGCAGCCCAGATGAGGTATTGTTTACCGCGGGTAAGGTGCGTGATACGGTAGAAGAGCATCTCTGGGTTGGCCTCATACTCACTGGGAGCCTGGGACAGAGGGCACGCAATGTCATGTTAGCAAATAAAACAGTAATATAACAGGAGTGGTGGCAGCTTGTGGACTTGATTAAAGTGCTACATTTTATAAAGCTACAAAGGAAATTAAGATGAACATAACATTAATTTAGGCTCTATTCTGTTTAAGTTTCAGCATAACATACGTGACACCAGGAAACTGAAACTAATGCTCCTGCAGTTGACAGATTAAACAGTTTTTTTTTTACATCTGTCCTTTTCCTATTGTGACACATCAAAATGCGCTCAGTGAAAAAGGAGGTGTGCAATTTTCCTTGAACACTGTCGGTATCTTGAAACAACAAAAAAGCATACTTTTTGGAGAAATAAAGGGAAAGCCAAATACATCTGTCAATGTCATCTGTTTGTTTAAAATTTTAACTTATTAGCCTCACTGGCAGTGTTTGCCTCGTGATAAAAGGCAGAAATGATACATATATTGTTTCTCGAATCACTTAAATCCAAAGCACAAACATAGAGTCCACTGAGATGTTTTGTCTCTGATACACTGACAGCAACTTGCATTTTTGACTCTTTCTTTATTTGTCTTTCCCAAAATTTAAGGATGATACTGTGCATTATTTTTGCCGGGTTTTCTCAGCTATGGCTGACCTCCTTATGGATTCCATTTCCACCCAGATCAACTTGTGAATTTATTGTCTGAACAACGTAGATCTTATGCTGTATACAACTTGACATCATTTGAATGTTTTGAGGGAGTTAAAGCTTTTTGCAGAGCAAACTGAGTGTTTTGGTTGTAAAGGAGAAACAGATGTGGTATGTGGTATTCTCTCTCTCTCTGTTTTTTGTTTTTTTTTGTTCAGGCAAAACCCATAAAACCATGTCTTTTTTTAAACAAAAACTATAGAAAATATGCACAGCGAGCAGTATGATTGCTCAGAATTGAACACAGGTTTTAGGTCAACACAAGAAAGGCAAAACAGAAAATGTAAACCTTTGTGCGGAGCTGTCTATTTGTCCCACAACTCAAAATAAATTTGATGCAAATGACCTACAGCTACTTATAATGCTGTACTCAACACTGGATTTAAGGTTTGCTTGGATGTATTTTTCCCCCAAGCAAACCTTTGAGAATGAACACACACTCACCTGCATCCACACAAACACATACATGGCAATGCACAAAAAGACTGTTGTCTCTTAAGATGATCCGCTGTTCTCTCTCTTTAATCTGTTCATCTCTGTGTTCTTTCACCATTTGCTTTTTCTTTCCCTCTCTGTCTAGCTCAGTGAAGAGGACTGGATGGAGGGACACAGGGAGGGGAGGATGTGCATAAGTGTGTGTGTGTTTGTGTGCAGGGGGTTCGAACATTCCTTCAGCATCGTGGCGGTGTTGTGGTGATCCAGGGAGTGATACAGGGAGATAATGAAAAGACGGACAAAAGCACTCTCATCTCGATGTGACTGATACCCTCCTCTCTCCTCCATTCCACCCTGCCTGTCTCTCCCTCTTCCCTCATCCCTCTCTTTTTCTCTCATTTCCCCTCGGTCTTTCCCTACCTCTAATGGTGTGCTTCTTTTTCTCTCTCAACCTTCTTTCCACCCCCCTCCCTCCTTCCCTCTCTCCTCCCTGCCTGTGCTCATTTACATGGCACTCATGCACAGAGAGGGAGGAGTATTTGTGAATAATAAGAAAGTGAGATTCTAGCCTGATATCAGACTTCACCGTGTGCTGGTGTTTGTGTGCACATGATCTAACCACAATTGAAATGCTTGCACGTATGTGTATAAATAGAAAATGTCGAAATGTGATGTCTCTGTGAGTGTGTGCTTCTGATGCGGCAGTGTGCATGTGTGAGCTTGTTCTCTGGCTCATTTGCATATCTACGTCTCATCACGTTGCCAAGACAACCTCATCTGTTCATCTGGGAGGGCAGGAAATAAAGCGATGGTGCAAACACAGTGAAAGAGAGACATGCGCAACACACACACACACACACACACACACACACACACACACACACACACACACACACACACACACACACACACAAATGCATGCATACAGGTTCATTTAATAACAGCGCTTACAAATGAATTATTTCCATTGGTAATTTAATAAGTTACTTGGTTTACATGGACCTCAGAGATAAATTGGCCCTATATGAATCACACCCACAGAGGAGGGACTTACTGGCTGTCCAGATCCGGGACTGGAGCAGTAGATGGTGTACTTGCGGATAATGCCATTTGGTTTGAGAGGAGGCAACCAGGACACAACCACACTAGTTGAGGAGGAGGGAACTGCCTTGATGCCAGCCGGTGGACCAGGAACTAGGAGAAAAGACATAGCAACATCAGCATGGCGGGCATCCATATGTGTGTGTGTTTGTGTTTGTGCAGGCACATGCTGGGTGTTGGATAGCTATTAAAGTGAACAGGCTTTTTTTTGCGGATTGGAAGTCTTAGCCTGTACTAAGCTGCTCTGGAAGGACTTTGAAAAACATCCTTTTGAGGGGATGGCTGTGACATATGTTCATTCAGACACTGGTCAGCAGTTCTGACTCTGTGACACCCAGCATTCTCAAAACTCTCAAACAGATTAGACATTAGTGTCTGATCCTCTGCTAGCCACTTCAGCTTGGCACTGGACACTGTTTAATACTCTGATTACGAGATAATGGCACAAAAGGGGCTTAAAAAACATGCACACTTTACAAAAACACATCAGGACACTGGATACTGTGAAAGGTGAACAATAATGCTTTTGTTTCATTGGTCTTACAGTGCTGGGTCCACACTATCAACCCTATTCAAACCAAACCATAAATATAACTTGTGCCTGACAGTGGGCCTCATCTGGCCTCTACAGAAGGAGGCTACCACAGTGTAAGACCCAGCCCTCTAAATCCATCCCCCATTCCTCTTGTTTTCTTTGTGAGGCCCCCTGATGCTCTCTACCCTCAGATCTCTTTCCCCTACAGAGGACATGAGTGGGCAAGAAAACAACAAAAACTCAGAAAGCAGAGATGCAAGTTTTAAATGAAGTAAGCAGGGACAAAAAAAGTGACAGGGATCATGTAACAATGGCAGCAGGGAGGCGCACAGGAGGCTATCATTATCATAACTGGACCCCCATGTCAAAGCACCAGTAGGAGATGGGACAGTCAGGTCCCATCTGGTGCCCAAAATCTGCCCAGGACTCCAGACAGACAGATACACAGACAGACAGTCTGCCAAGACAGTCTGCTGCAGAACTAGCACAACCCAAGTGATGATGAGGAAGAGAACACTACTAAGTGAACAGTCTCATTTATAAAAATACACGATGGAACACTGAGTCAATCAGAAGAGGACAGCAGTCTAGACACAAATAAACAAACACCTCAGCTGTGGTGTTTCTCTTATAATTTTTTCACTCATTATTTTTTGTCAGCCAAGAACGGGCTGTGCAATCACCATTGTATCTTTCCATCTTCAGCCCCCCAGGCCCCTCCTCCTCCTTTATAAAGAGACATGGATCTGGCTGTAATCCTGCCTCCAATGGTGTAAGCACAAAATTAATTCTCTCTAATCCAAAAGGAGTTAATCCCTATGCCTATGGCAAGAGGGCTGGTGGTAAGGATGCAGGCCCAGGCCGATGGCTGACTCCTGGATGCTATATGCTCTAAGACATCACTTCTCCCTCCTCCTCCCGAAACACCTCCCTTAGCCCTGAGCTGTGGACTCAAAGCCTCTTAATTCTCATTAGCACAGCTAATGGAGATTCCCAGCATAGCTTGTTATGAGCTTTTGTTATGGGTTTGAGATACAACCAGCTCCCTTTTTAAAAATCTACCTCTATCCCATTTCCCATCTCCTTACATTGCACACTTTTCTTCATGTAAAAAACAAATGAATTGTATACTCACGATCCTCTCGGGTTTGGATATAGAGGACATTGCTGCGGACCCCATCGCCAGCTTGTGTGTAGGCCAGCACCTGAACACTGTAGTTAGTGAACTTCTCGAGCCCTCGCAGTTCCACCTGTTCACGTGTGGTGGTGATGTTTTGCATCTCTCCCCATTCTGAGGGAGAGGAGAAAAACTCTTTTTAGAAGCTGTAGGTGATGATAGGAGTAACAACACACATCAACTCTGTTTCCTAAAAAATATATTTATTTGCAGTTGCATTTATTTGGTAATGTAATACGTGGCCATTACTTTTTTTTTCATGAATATAATTACCTTCCTATTTCAAAATTGTGTCTAAAGGAGGAGTAAATATTTTTTTAGGAAACAGAGTTGCACAGATATTGGACCTACAACACACAGACACTCATTGCTATACTGTGTGACTTTCTGATCACAAGTTTTATTAAAAATCTAAGAAACTATGACAGACTTAACAGAAATCTTTGGGGGTGAAAAATAAAATAAGTGCAGAAGTGCCAAAAACTCAAATACCTTAAGGCGACTTTCAAATTAAAATGACTAACTTAAGAGCTGAAAAAAAAAAAACATGTTTGCAATATGCTACATAAAAATGATGTTGTAGCAAGTCATAAGAACTCTACAGAGGCATCTTTTTTATATAACTCAGTCAATTAAATGTGATTAGGACTTATGCTTTGTATTATTAGGTGCATGATGTTGATCGTGTCTGGGGTGTTGGTGCTTCTGGAGCAGTTATCTGGCAAATAATATAGCACGCTGTGCAACTAACTGTTAGTTTTCCAAGAGTTTTATTTGTATGTAGTAAATAGGTATTTGTGCCTGTGTGATGCACCCCCGCTGTCTATGGATGGGTGCATCACCCTCTCATCTAAATGTGGTCACTTCTGTCAAATCAAAGGCTAGCCCTTAAGCTAAAGTTGAGCCATATCTCCATCTTGGACATACAATCTATTTGACAAACAGACAAATTCCAAAACACACAGGACCAGGAAGTGCTTTATGAGAAAGGTGTGGATACACATTAAAACATTCTGACTCACAGCACTGACAGAAAGGTAGGTGAGTGGGAGGACGGGTTGGTGAATCTTAGAATGAGATAGGTGATAATTACTCTGCATTGGCCACTGGGCCTGGCCCCCACAGCACCCACCTCCGTCAGGGAAGAGGGACCAAAACACAACCCGGTAGCCTTTCAGCACACCGTGCAGCGTCAGCCGTGGAGGCTCTGCCCATGTGATCACTGCCTCATCTGATGTCACAGAGATTGCTCTCACATTCTGCGGAGGCTCGCTGGGCACTGGGGAACATAGAGAGTGAGTGTTAGTGCTGCACTGTTAAACTATATTTGAGTACTCTTAGTGTTTTAATGGCTTCTACTGAAATCTGGTCCGACGTAGCATGGCAGCCGAAGCACTGATAAGTAATAATAACTCAATGTCACAAACCACAGGAAATCTCCGCTGAAATAAATCAGTCAAACAAGCTCAAATTAGTCCTGAATAGCTCCTTGTTCATTCCTAGCTTTTTAGAGAGGAGAGTAGAAGTGGAGGGGGGTTGATGGAGAGGAGGAAGAGCACTGAGAGAGCAACATGAATAGTAAAAGAGCTACACCAAAGGGGTCAAAATGCAGATGAGCAGGGTGTGAGCTGAAATGTGGAGGATACAATCTAAAGGAAGACAATGTTCTTGTTTAAGCTAATTGAAGCTGTAGAGGCAGCTTCTGACTACCTGCATGGCCAATTTTCATCATCCAAGTGCCCGTCATTACTCTCCTCTCAGACAGGAAGGGTCCAAAAAAGTATAAGAAATAAAAACACGGATAATAGACAGAGGACCAGTGAGGAGGATGACAAGGGAACCCATGGGAAGAAAGGGAAGATAAAGAAGGCAGACCAGGGAAAAGGGAGGTAGAGTGGGCAGACATTTAAAGAGTAATGGGGTTCCTTGTTCCTCTCTCGCTCTCTACCAGCCTAATGAAGGTGCTAATTAAAGTGGAAAGAATAATGGGGGATGTGCTGCAAATTTATTTCTAACATTTTGTTTGAGCATGCATTTCTACATGCATGTTATGTTCATTCATGAGTGTTTCATCCTGTTATTGCATTTGACTATTATTTTCATGTGTTCCTTTTGGATGTTTAAATTTTTTTCTTACAGTCCCTCCTCTTTTCCTTCCATACTCTCCTAAATTGTATCTCACAGTCTTCTCCTCGTTTTCTTCATCTTGCTGTCCACTTACCATCTTCCAGAGTGGTAGCATTGATCTCAGTACTGGATGGGCCAGTCCCAGCTCTGTTGAAGGCTTGGACCACCACCCCATACTGGGCAAACTTCTTTAGGTTGTCTAAGGTGTACACTTCACTGTCCCCCGTAGCTTTCATCTCCACAATACTATACTGGCCATTGCTACCTGGACCGTTCTCTCTGTATCCAATCTGGTAGCCGCGGATCACGCCGTTTTGCAGCTCCTTTTTTGGAGCCTGAAAGTTTTGGAGAAAAAAAGTTTTACTATGAAATTTGACAGCAATATGTAAAAAAAAAAAAAAGAAATTAAACGAGATAAATTCTAAATTTTAGTTAGTTAATTTTTGCATTTCTGTAACCAACAATTTCACAGGTGTCTCTTAACATTTTGGATTTGTTTGTGACATCACTGAAACCTTGTTGTTTTAAATCATGGAGCATATCTTTATATCCCATCATTGTTTGCTTTCTAGTTATTTCCACTTATACTAGGCTTAATACTTAAATGAAGTCGTAAGCAACAGTGATTTTACCCTCCATGTGACTCGTATGCTCTGAGATGTCATCGGTTGCAGGATTACATCCATCGGAGGCCCGTCAGGTGCTGTTGATGGAAGATATCAGATAGTGATGGCTCTACTCCATACAGAGACAGCAAAAACAAATACTAGATAGGCAAAAAACCGTGATATTTAGAGAAAAACAATCACTTACGTGCTTCTTCGGTACTGATTGTGAGCTCTTTGCTGGGAAGACTGCGGCCAATCTTGTTGTAGGAGTACATGCGGATACTATAAACGCATGCCGGGTGCAGCTCTACAATGTTGGCCTGATTGTTGGTGGGTGAGATGTTCCTGGTTGTGTACATGTGATCCCATGTGTCTGTTGAATATGAGCAGAGGTTTATTTTTTCAGTTTTTAATTATTGAAATAACTTTTACATTAGGGATTAGGCTTGTTGTTTTTAATAACCCACCTGACTTGTTTTTGTACTCAATGTCATAGCTGGTGATGATGCTGTTGCCATCAAACCTTTGGATCCAGCGCAAGTTCATGCTTCTGTCCTTCACCTCCCGTACTTCGAGCTCGGGAGGATCGGGTGGCTCTGCGTGAGGGTGGAAAAAAAAAGAATTTTCCTTTGTTTTTACCACCATCAGTATCTCGTTAAATAACCTTTCCTCATTAGGTTGTTTACATACTTTTTTTCCCCTTAATTCTTTATTTAAATAAAAGAAGAGGGATTTGCAGTTGTTTGTAGAAATACCTTGTACAGTGAGTTGGATGAGCCCTCTGCCCTCTCCATAGGAGTTGATGGCATGGCAGGAGAAGAAGACAGAATCTCCTCGCTCGGCTGGGTTAAGCTGCGAGCATCAGCACAAGCAGGGAAAGATGACGTGTGAAATTTAGGAATATAATATCCTAAAAATATTCCCATAATAACTTCCTTTAATAGGACTTTTTTTAAAGCTTATTAAACCCTGCAATAGCCTATAGTAGAAGTAGATTTTTTTTTTTAGCATAGTTCGGTGTAATGGCATTAAGCTACACTAAAGGCCTGAAGAGTATAAGTATATATTATCTGACCTTTAGGGTAGAGATGACTTCATCCCCCTTTTTGTTGATGCTGATGGAGTAACGGGGATTTCTCTCTGCGTCAATGACTGTGTCCCCTCTCTCCCAGCGGATAATAATGGGCTGCTCGCCCCGTGCTGTGCAGTTCAGCTCCTTGATCTGGCCCTTCCTTGCCATGGTAGTGTTTGGGTGGCTGGTGATCATGGCAGGGACTGAGCAAATAGACAAGTGTCAGCATGATGAATCGTTTTGTATGGAATAATGACATGAGGGAAAACGGGCGTGTAGTATTGGAAACTGAGCAAGGATATATTACACATGTATAGACATCTCTTTTTTTCCATTTTATTCCCCATTTTCATTTCATGCTTCAAGCCCCACTGGCCTCTAACACCACCTCCTCCCTCTTTTTATTATTTTCGGTCTCTACTTTCGCTTCTCTTCCTCCTCTGTTACTTAGACGTAGATTATTGATTGAAGAGGTTCCTGTGGTTTTGCTTTCATCACTAATTCATCAACCCTTTTCCCCACCAAACATTCTGTAGCGCACAGGCTGACAGCCAGAGAACATCAGTCAATAGGAAAGGCACCCCCAGTGAAGGATGTGCAGGACACAGACTAAGTTAGGCTATGTTAAGCACAGGCCGCACTAGCCTGGGGCAAAAGTGCATCTTAGAAGAGCTGATCCCTGTCCAAAAAGCTGAGACTTATCTCAGCGCAATCCAGGAGATGTGGGTTTGAAAAGAAGTGGGTTCATGCCAAAAAGCAGAGGATTGACACTTACTCTTGACAGTAAGGATCATGCTTTTACTGATGTCTGAGCCCACTCCGTTGGAGGCCTGACAGAGGTAGTACCCCCGGTCGTCTTCAAGAACATGTCGGATCAGCAGAGAACCGTTTGACATGATCTGGATACGGCCAGTTAGTGGGACAGGATGGTACTGCTGAGGGTTTCCTACGCCTGCAGGACACAACACAAAGCATGTATGGAAGCCTGATACTTTTTCTTGTTCGTGTGTAGCTTTTACTGCAATGCCATGAGGATAATGTGCAGATTTTACCTTTGGCATGTTTCCACATGACTTTTGGAGGGGGGTAACCTTCCACGGAGCAGTTAAGTACTCCAGCTTTTCCATAGATACAGTCTTGATTGTTGGGCTGCACCACAAAACGCGGCGGCACTGAGAAACAGAAATCCTGATTTTATATAAATGGAAAAACTTGGTAGAAGTTACAAAAAGTAAGTGATCACAAAACAGTTCTACGGTTACTTTACACATTACACGTCACCCCTCACCAGTAACAATCAACTGTCTTTCCCAGCTGACAGTTGCAGCAGCATTGCTGGCGATGCAGGTGTAGTTTCCATTGTGCTTCAGTGTCACATTGGAAATTTGCAGGGAGCTCATGAACTCTTTGGTCTCTATTGCAACACCAGAGGCAGAGCCTGGCACGATGAGCTGGCCGTCTTTGTGCCAGGTGATGCGTATGGGCATGTCCCCAGATGACACCACACAGGCGATGTACATGAGCTTCCCCACTGAGGTAGAGGGGATATCGAAGGGCTGGATGAGCGGTGGCACTAGAGGAGAGAGAAAGGAAATCAGTGGAATAAAGGCAGTGATAGATGTTGAAGAGCGGCAATGTGGCCATCTGGAGCAATGCTAAGAGTCTGAGAGAGAGAGGGAGAAGGTCATTGGCCAGTGGGCCCCTCTTCAGCACCCCCCCACCACCCCACATCTCCTGCAGCCCATAATAGCTGCTCTGGTTACAGTCCAATTGGCAGGGGGAAGTCATTCTGTTGCCATGGTAATGGAGGTTGAGGTGGGGGTACTACAGCTGAGACATCTGGGGGATTTAATCTAGGCTTCATTATTATTCATCTAATTAAATCAGAGACACACTCACACACAGGCACATGTACACACCCTCAAACACCTCTGCAGCTGCCCTGCTTACTGCCATCGTTATCCCGCTCACAGACTAAATGAAATACGCACGACAAACATAAATCTACCCCCAAAACACCATTCATCTGCATTCAACAGCATTACTAAAGTTGCACTTGACAGCTTTGTACACTGGTGTCCCCCAAGTAGCAGTGACTAGCTGCTCTTCATCAAGAAATTTTACTTGCATCGCTTTTTCCCCCATCTTTTTTTAAGCTAAAGGAAGCAGTTTGAAAACCAAAGTAGTATTAGTATTGGTGATTGATTTCTTAAGATTTTTTTTCACTACTGTTTTAAGTGAATTTGAATTTTGGGTATGCATGGAGCATTACCTCTAGTTGAAATAGATTTGGGAAAAGCGTGAAGATGCAATATCTCCCTGTCAACTGATGTGTCACTTTATCTCTACTGCAGCCTAATTCTATAAATTGGGTTCATAAAATAGGTATAAATTTACCAAAAACACTGCCCAGTGCATCCGTACTCCTCTTCAGCTTTACCTTTGACAGTGACGTGGACAGTCTGGTTGATTGACACCTGGGGCTGGATCAAAACGCTACACAAGTAGGTCCCCTCGTCTGCGCCCTTCTGCACGTCTGTGAGCCTCAGTGTGCCGTTCTCAAACACCACTTGACGATGATTATCAGGCAGCTGCATGCCGTCCTTCAGCCACTTAATGGAGTAATACGGGTACCCAATCACACGACACGTTATATAGGTATTTCTGCCCGCCACTGCGGTGATGTCTCGCATGGGTCTAATTCGAGGTGGACCTGGAGACACGGGGAAGAGAGGGAGGGGATGGAGGGAGGAGACAGAGAGAAACACAGAGGTTGGAGAAAGGGGGAGATGAGGTGAGGGAGGTCATGGCAGAATATAGAGGGCAGCCACGGAGACAGGAAGGGAAGAGATAAAGGTTGAGGGATAGAGTGATTGGGGCCAGTTGACAGGTGGAAAGGGAGGTTAGTTGTGCCCCCTTTACTAAAATCTGATAGAGGATATTTGTTGATTTTAGCCTAATCACATATTCACTCAGTGTATTGTGTGTATAGATAGATAGATAGATAGATAGATAGATAGATAGATAGATAGATAGATAGATAGATAGATAGATAGATAGATAGATAGATAGATAGATAGATAGATAGATAGATAGATAGATAGATAGATAGATAGATAGATAGATAGATAGATAGATAGATAGATGTGTGCAATGCCTCTCACTAGGTCCTGTATGTTTGTATAGATTCAGGTGTAGAGTGCATTTATATTGAAAAGCAGACAGGCACCTCTTACGTTTATGCGCGCTTGGTACTCGGCGCTACCGGCCGAGTTGCGTGCGACGCAACGATACACTCCCCCGTCTGGAATAAGTGGACTGCTGACGTTGACGTGCGATACAGTCAGGCCATCCGACAGGGTGTACTGGCTGGTCTTGTAGGTTGAATCTCTAATCACAGGTTCATCGTCCAGTGTCCACGTGATAGAAGGGGGTGGGGCTCCTTTGGCCGCACACATAAGGGAGAAAGGCTCGCCGGGGTTTACCACCCGCTCGCTGAAGGAAGACACAATACGAGGAGTACCATCTGAGAGGACAGGGGGAGAGAGGAAACAGAAGGACATAAATAGAAAGTGAGAAGTTCTGACAGAAAAGCAGAATACTTGAGAAGTTGCAAAGCCCACAGCAAACATATTAACTTTGAACACAAAGACTATGGCGCCTAATACCTGCACTTATTTAAGTCACTGTCCACGTACCCTCTAGCAGAATAATAGAGAAGTCCTGAGCAGTGTGGCCCTTTCGGGAAGCAAAGCACTGGTAGGCCCCAGAGTGAAGCTTCTGTGCTGCAGTGATCTGCAGGGTGTCATTGTGTTGTCCTTGGATGGAGATGTGCTCGTCTGGGACAATTGGCTCTGTGTTCCTGTACCAGGTGATGGTGTATTCTGGAGAGCCTTCCACAGTGCAGGTGAAGAACAGTGTGCTGCTGATGCCCGTTTTCAGATTCTTAGGGGACAAGGTCACTCGTAGTGGATCTGAGAGAAGACCACAGGAGTTCATAAAACAAAAATGTGGATCACTTTAATAGTATATCTGCTATAATAATCAAAAGGCATCAATGTGATTTGTAGCCTGCTAACTTACCTTTTTATTTACTAATTATGTTATCTTATTTCAAAAGGTGTTTTTTGTGTCTTTTGCCTTTCCTGCATCACTCTAAAATCATTAAACTGGATTCAAAACATGACACATGGTGCTTACAGTAGGCGTTTTCATTCACAGAGATGGGGAGAAAGAGAGCGAGTACAATCAGCAGTGGTGACTCAATCAGTTGGACGCACTCATTAAAAAAGCAGCTGGAGATATCGCTTCACATCTCTGTCCACTTGTGTGTGTGAGTGTGTCTGTGTGTCAGCAAGAACGCGTGTCTACATGTGTGTATGTGTGTGTGTGTGCACGCAAATGTCAGTGAGCAATAAGGCAGCTGGTGGTGTATGCTGGGGGGCATCACTGTGCCTCCCAACCCCCCCTACTCACCCTGTCAGAGTCACAGACTGTGCTGCCATGATGTGCCCACTGGCAAAGCCTACCGCCTCTCTATTCTCTCGCTCTATCTCGCCTCACTCCCTTTGTTTCTTTGTATACTTTACACACTTTAGCTCAGCCTTTCTTATTATCTCGTTATTACATTGTAGATAATGTCATTCCAGCACTGTCTGGGTGTCCGACTGCCCCCCGCATGACCCCTTGTCTTTATCTCTGTCTTCCTCACTCTTCTTCTTTTCTGATGGTAAATGGTGTTGGCAGCTGTGATATGGAATCAGCCTGAGCGAATTACCGCCCTGTCTTTCCTTTTGAGGTCTGATATGATGGGACATCCTACAGCTCACACATATGTTTGTAACAGACACACTTTAGCTTGGACTTACATGTGCGCCCCAAACCAAACACTTAAAGGTGCTTACAACTATGTCTGTCTGCAAGGCTGATTCACTGACAAGACAACGAGCCAGTCTGCCAGATATTTTGCAAATGTGTGTGAGCGTGTGTGCGTATCTGTGTGTAATGAGCCTCACACACCTATCACGTGAAGCTGTCCAGACACCTCCTTTGAGCCAAAACTGTTGGTGACCTCGCATGCATAGCTGCCGCTGTCTTCTTGCCTCAGGTCACTGATGGTCAGCCCTGTCAATCGCCGCGTCCAGCGGGCATCTGAGGGTAGTGGGCGACCATCTTTCAGCCAGCGCACAGTAGGGCTTGGGTATCCTCCCGCTATGCAGGGGAGCTCAATACTATGGCCTGCGTAGACCTCCCCTGCTTGGAAACTGTCCAGGATGGTGGGTGCAGACTCGTTGGGGTCTGGAATGCAGACATGGTGTTACATTTTTGTCAAGACAAAGAGAAAAAGGTAAGTTCACACACCAGTTACTCACCCATTACAGAGAGCCTGGCTCCATTGCTTTGCCGTGTCTCGCCACTGTATTTATGCTTGGTGATGCACCGGTATGTAGAGAGAGCATCCTCTTTTTGAACATCGGAGATGTAAAGAGCCCCAAAGGAGGTCAGCGAGAACCTGTTACCTGAGGAAGACACATTAACAAAAGATCAACATTAATCTTCTTAAAGGAGAAGTGACAACAGGCAAAACATCACTCCGAAGACCTTGTGTGTAAAAAACTTTTCACTCCCTCCTGTTCCCACACTTTCGTGATGATCACTCTCGTTCAAATACATAGTGCATACTGCAAAACCATATTGTTCTTAGAACAAACAGCTGCCTGAACAGTTGGCACTACCTGCCTAATAATGCTGCTTCCCAAAGCCTGGCACTCTTTCAAGACCTGGAGGACACCCAGCGGTCACTTACACCACCCACAGACAGAGGAGAGACAGATTTACTGTCTCCCTCCACACACAGCTTATAACTCTTGCACATCACACTAACTACCATCACAAAACTCGTTAAGTGTTCTTCCTTTTATGCATGATAAGAAAACAGGAAGGCCAAAGATCAAATGTGCCTCTGTGTCTTCTCTTTCTTAGCATTTGTTTTATGCTACTCAAAGAACAGTTATGTCAGCATTACAAAGTCTTCAAGCTGTGTATAGTGAAGGCAGACATCAGTTTGCAATGACTCCCTTTACCAAGATATTCTTGCGTAATTTATACAGAACATTGTTTCTTTGCATAAAGGTAAGCTATCTTACATTTCCTGATAAAGTCCACAAACCTCACATTAACGAAGCTGTACTATGTCCTCACAGCACAAATAATCTCATAGTTTACCTTAAGTGTGACAGTCATTACAATAAGATTTCTTTAGGTTTGTAAGCATTAATTATCAATTGTGCCTTTTAGCATCCAACCACGGGGCAACAACTGGACTGGCTGCTTTCACATTCACCAGCATCAATATTTAAACTACAGAGTCTGTGTTTATCAGGGTCTTTCAGAGGGTTGAGCAGGTATACGGAAGGTAGCAGTTATGCACTGTGAATGTGTTTGCATCGAATATACTGTATGACCCGGGAGGAGGCACAGGCTGCAATTTCACAGCAGCCTTTGTTTGCCCCCTTAGAATGAAGCCTTACAGGATAATGAGCACTTTAAGACTGCTACTCCCACAACACCGACGACTAGCCTGTCACAACACTCTGACATAGGCAGGGAGAGAGAAACAGAGAGAGAGAGAATCAGCAGGATCTGTCAAAGCCATTCTTTCTGTCCCTGTCTGCAGCAGTGAACTGAATTCATCCCATCTGCAGCCTCTTAAACAACACTTATTACACAATACACATCACATTAGTCCTCTCACTATCCAGCCATCACAACTGAGTGGTTTGTTCATAGAATCAGTCTATCGTTGGTTGACTCACTTCATGTCTTTGTGTGAACCATCATCAGTCTCACCCTTTTCCTCTTGCTCTCTCGCTTTCTCGCTGTTTTCTTTTTTTTTTGTTGCTCTGAGTTTCTAAGCAGAGTGGCAGACAGAGTAAAATATTAATTACTAAATCCGAAATCACTGTGCTCCCTCAGCTTTTATTCATGCTGACTTGACTAGACAATGAGAAACAGAACTGTACATCTTTCTCTCTCTCTCTCGCTCACACACACACACACACACACACACACACACACACACACACACACACACACACACACACACACACACACTCTGCTTCAGGAGAATACGCAGAAATGCATGCATACTGTACAGGCATTCTGAATATAAAAACAGTACAGTAGTTTCTGTTGCAGGTTTTTTTTCCGTTGTGCCTCCTTCATGTTACACAGACCCTTACAGAGCTTGAAGATGATGGATTGGATTGGATTTGTCAGACTCAAAGCTATATTTTGTCTTTAGTTTCAACTCGTCCATGTATACTAAGCATAAAGGAAGTCAGAGCCATGCACATGTATGTATGTACTTAATTTGGAAGAAAGATGCAAAAACACAAGTGCAGCAGATAAAACTTAAGTTGGAAAACTGTTAACTCTTGAGATAAACCGCAAAAAAAAGATTCTAAAGTCGGATTTAGACTTCTCTGTGAAATCTACGTCCTAACCTCCGACATCACCACAAACCCCTTTCTAACCCTTGCCATTCAAAGGCCATTCAAGCCTTTTCGGGCTGCGTCGAACCAACGTGTATTTACATTTCTCTGGAAGTGCATCTCAGGTTATGTGAAAGGTTGCAGCATAGCGTTTTGTAGGAGCTTCTGGTTTTGTTGTAAGTTACTGTGTAGATTTCCTGCTGAAGCATAATCCAGGGATAACCCAGCACTTACACAGCTTAAGATTTGCATTTTGAAATGTTTTATTACCTTAGCATTAGATTTTAAAACACTGATCAACAAAAAAAAAAAGCAATATATAAATACCAGCCTGTTTAACATCTAACCAAAACGGCTGTAAAATTTAAAAAAAAGAAACAGAGCGAGGCACTTACAGATCCTCAGAAATGCTCTGAAAGAACCATTTAAAAGGTTAAATAATTTTGTATCATGTATAAATGATTCTTTAAAGAGTCCTTTCACCCGAGAAGAAGCGCTTTGAAAGAAGCTGCATGGCCTAGAGGATTGTGACATTGTTTGGTCACTCTCAATGAGATGCATTCACAGGCAAAAACAGGGTGATGCCCAGATGCAGATGAGGTCCAGAGGGGAACTATTTTTATCTCCTTCTGCAGCTACATGTACGGGAAAGGGATTTTTATTTCTGACAGAAAAAAACTGTATATAGTGTGGATAATTTAACGGTTTAATCAGGAGTGTACATTTTTTAGTTTTGATGAAATTTTTAAAATAACTAAATTGGATTTGCTCTTTTTCCCCTTTTTTTTATGTAAATGTTGGCACATAGAGATAAACTAAGGTTAAGTCTGCTATTCTAAGTCTATAAGAGAGCCCAGTTACTCATGAGCAAGGCACTGCAAAAGCCACCTGCTTTACCCAATCACTTAATGGTGTTTCACCAGGCAACTACTCTGTAGCGGTGTATACTCCAGCTGTATGCTCTGCAATGTTAAACAGGGCATTAGTAAAGTTAAAGTTCCTACCAAGCCTGTGATAAAGGTGTGCTTTCACTTTATTTTTTAAACCAACAAAATGCCGGCAGCCTCACAGTCACACAGACCAGAGCTGCTGCTCTGACAAATTCCAAAGAGAAGGAAGGAAAGGGGAATTAATAGAAGTGTAAATGTGTGAGAGAATAGGAAAAAATAAAAGCAAGAAATAGTCTATAAATAGGATGTAGCTCATGCGAGTCCAGCAGTGTGTATGTGTGCGCACCATGTGTGCGAGTTAGTAGCAGCCTCATTTTCTCACATGCAAATGAAGGCGTCGGCGCAAAGATAACGAGGCCCATATTTCCACCTCCTCAGTGGGGCCATTATTTATTGATGTTCTGCATCTTTCCCCCTCCCTCCCACTCTCACGCTTTCTTCATCCTCTCCCTGTTGCTAGGGTCTTCTCACTGGCATCCTGTTACGATTTTGGTGTACTTTCAGCAATTATTAAAGCACAGCGTGTTTACAATCATCAAGGACCAAATGTTGATACCCTAGGTGTTGTGTGAATGCAAAAATCGCAACGGCAAACTGGCTGTTGAAGTCGCTTAAATCAATAAAGAAAAGTAGGATCAGTTTGAAGTGGCTAAATATAGCTTTTCACATGCAAGTAGCTTTGTATCCAATCACAAATACTTTACAAAAACATACAACACAATGCACCGCGTTATAGCTTCCCGATTTCCTAAGCCTCAGTTGGAGGTTTGCTGGTTTCAGAAATCATTTAATCCAGTTCTGCACCTCAAAATCATGAAAATAACTAACAATTTGTCACCTCCTTTAACTAACTAATAAAATATTTGGAACTTCATTCATGAACAGTTTATTCAGCACTATTCCCAACAGGGAATCCGACCTACATGTTTAGAGGTGCAAATTTCCACAATATCCTATATTAAAGGCACCTAAGCAAGAATTTTCTTATGATACTAACCTGCTCAGATTTTCCAGTGTACATGACAAGAAGACAAAAAACAAAACAAAACACTGACAGGTCTGAGTAAAACACCTTTGCTCCCATGGGACTTCCAGTATGGACCCCATATCTAATGAGTTTGGAAAAGGCTAATGAGCTATCGAACTCTGATTCCTGTTTTCCTCCTGGTGGATCACTACAATCTGACCCCTGGATTCTTCATCTTACTCGACCCTGCTGATGGTCAAAGGCAGTAGATGCTTGTTTCTAAGGGCTTTCCCAGTTAAACGAAGGTTACTGCGCATTATGACGAGTGTAAGGTAGCACACGGAGAAGGTCAAAGGTTTTAGATTCCTTCAAACAATCACAACATTACAGTGCCTCTCTCTACACAGAGGCTTTCAAACAAAATTGGGACTGTCGTTTCTCTGCACATTTCACGTGTCACAACACTGATGTTTAATATCTACCTGAGGCTTTTAATGTAAATTGATTCATTGTAACAAGCTGTTGTAAAAATGCAGGAAAATTTGTGACTGAATGTATAATTTTTTTTAAATACTGTACAATACTTTTTAAAATCACAAGCATTAAACTATTAAACATTTTAATAATTTAATAATTGACCACAAAGTGTTGACAGTTTGTTATTCCGAAAGAATATCAGGAAGTCGGGGGATTGATTGATTAAATAAATAAGGACAAAAACTACACCTGAGACTTGAGCTCTGGTACTTTTACATCTCAAAAAAGTGAGTAAACCTAAGATGTAAAAATACATAAAAAAATAAAGAAATAAAAAAGAATCATCATCAATCAAAGTTATTTTTTGAATAGTGAATTAAAGCTCAACTGAAAAAACCTAGTAAATCCAATCTGGATGCTACCTGAAACTAATCTGACTTTAAAAATAATTAGAATATATAAAACTATAAATAATAAACCTGACAGTGGGTTTATTTTGTAGCATAAACGATACAGATGCCATTTTTAACACTTTGTTAAAGATTGCATCTGCACTATTGAGCAGAATAAAGTGTAAAGTACAGAAAACCCAGAATGTAAAATGTCCCCATATGAAAACGTGGGGTCTCAGGAGGCACAGGGGTGAGGACATGCAGTTATATGTCAATGTAAGAAATTGTTAGTGTAGAATACAGTAGGGACATTGTAAAATAACAGTTTACTGCTAGTTAATATTCCTGTCAGTATCTATTAAGTATATGTATAGTACAGTATGCCACATTTTGCAGTGTATCTTTTACAGTTAAAACATAATTCTTCACAATACTTTCAAAGTATTTAATTACAGTGGAAAGAAATTAACCTTGATGACATTTTGATTGGAGATGGTAACAGAAGGGTTTGAGCTCCAGACCCACAAAAATGCATCTGCACCTGAGTGTCAAAGCTTTATTAGTCTTTTCTAATTGAAATTGATTTTATATCCTTTAACCTCCTAGGACCGGGCGCCCACATATGTGGGCATCACATTTTGGGTTGTCTAGACCAAAATACTAAATTTTGCTCTACAAGGGCCTGATATCCACTTACAAGGACATTGTACTGGCTCTCTTTTACCGAAATTTAAAACGAATATCCTCATATGTGGCTCTCATTTTTCTTAGAAACAAAAATCAGGTAAAAAAAAAAAAAAGAACAATCTGGTGATTCCTTGTTTTTACATTCATCAGGTCCTAATATGCCCAAATATCAAAGAGAATTTAAAAATGCATGCCATGGAAGAGTTTGGGTTTTAGGAGGTTAAACACCAAAATGATTTTGAGCTGCTAAAAAAACAGCATTCTGAGTCTCACTTTAGAAAAACTGCATTCTGTATTTCTGCATTATACCTGTGCTCTTAACGGCAAGTTGCAGAGAAGATTTTGAAAGAAGGTGAGAAGACGGAGGAGGGGAGGAGGAGCAGATCAAAGACTTGTGACTGTCACAGAAAGAAGACAAAAGAAAAAAAAAGCACAACATATTCCGGAGATATTCTCTGCAGTGCTGGAATATGCTTGGTGCTCACAAATCCAGGCACACGAGGCCTGGATTTGTGTGTGTGTGGCACGTGCACACACAAAGAAACACCTACCGGGCTTAAAATAGGACAAAAACTATTAGCCTGCTGGCACAAAAAATAATAAACTACGTGTTAAAATTAGCACAGTGGATCCTGTGAATGGCAGTAAACCAGTTTTGCACTAGAGGAATGCTTTAAAGTGGAAGAGGGCCATCGATGAGTCATTGACTTGATTTTAATAACGAGAAAGAGAGGATAAGAAAAAGGGTAGAAGTAAAGGGCATGATGCTGGGTAAAGTAAGAAGGAGATAACAGCCCATGTCTGTATTCTCCACTCCTTTATGCAAAAAAGGGGGTGTTACATCTGTATTCAAAGCGGGAGCCCTCTCAACCCTCCCTCTGTTCTCTCCCTTTTCTATGCTGTGTACATTAAAAGCCCAAGTAGAAGCAGGTGTCAACCATTTAAATATATACACTGTCCTGGCTTTTATTCTGCTGCACACTTACTTAACATCTATGAATGGCACCCTCTTAACTCCTTTTAATTCATATTCAAAGCAGGTTTTATTGGCACAACTGAGGTGTAAAAACGAATTGTGCGACTGGAGCCACTGCATCTCCTTAATGCGAGAGACTTTGTTAACAACACACAGAGCATGAGTCAATGTGCGAGATAGGACTAAAGCCACATGAACAATATCTGTGTGTCAGCATTCGATTCTCTCTTTCTCTCTCACTCGCTTCTTTGTCACTCGCTCATTTTCTGGAAAGGAGTCGAGATTGCAGGGCATTGAGGGAGCCGCGGTTCTGTCATGTTTTCATTAAAAAGCCACGCTTCACTGTCTAATCCTAACTGCTCTCCTCTTTCCTAACCAATTGTGACTGCTTACCTCATCTTTCAATCATGTTTTCCCTGCCCTGCCCCTTGCCGCTGCGTGATGTTGTACACCAACTCACCGTGAGGGTAACGAATGACATAAAGTTGGGGGGACAGAAGTGAGGAAGAGGCAAACATGGAGGCTAAGAAGAGGCAGGGAAACAGAGGGATGAGGTAGAAAAGAAAGCAGAGTCCAGTTTTCCACCATGATGGGACCACGTCTCTTCTGCTCCACTGACTGCTCTGTCCCAATTTGCCCTGTGTGACTTTAAACAGTAAACACTGGGGGAGGGGATGAAGTGTGTGTGTGTGTGTGGGTTTGTGGGGGGGTATCGAGAGACTGAATGGACCGTCGGGGACAGACATGAAACCAATTGTATGCAAAAGACATTGTTTGCATAGATATACCTCGACAGAACGCTGCAGAGGTGCCATGTTACCCCCCATAAAGCCGTCCCTAACCAGACAGGGCGACAATGCAGCGTAAAGCTAAATGGACCATCTCAGATAGAGAAAATTAAGCATCAGTGGAAGCATCAGAGGAAACGAGGGATGCAGGGGAAAGAGAGTGGGCGGATAGGAGAGAAATGGGGAGAGATGTAGAAATAGGACTCCATTATTCATGACGTGTGTTTCATGTGCTTGGTGACATCTGGGACAGCAGTGATAATGAGAGTCCCGGGAGACAGAAACCACACACACACACACACACATGTATCCCAATGCATGGCATCGTAGAGACACGTGCCACTATTGTCCAAACACCTTCTCTTTACTGGATGTCCCATTAATTCCTATTGAACAGCTAATTTTCTGTGCACTAAAGCTTAAACACTGAAGTAACTTTGGTCTTCAAAAAATGCACCTCAGTATAAAAGTAAACATCCGGCAATGAAAAGCTTTCCACTCCTCCACCTTGTTTTCATTTAGTTGCAGATAAGAGACGATGTTGGATTTATGGTGTGTGTCTGCCATCATATGTGTGTGTGTGTGTGTGAGACAGAGAGAGAGATGAGATGAGATGTAGTGTACTCCAGCTTAGCCCCATGGCCTGGGGCAGTGAGCTGCATTAGCAGCACTGAGTGAGCTGCCTGGTCCCTCCCTATTAGAGTGCTGGTGGCAGAGGAGTGTCACTGCCCAGTATGAGGGAGAGAGAGGGAGAGAGAAAGGAGGTGGGGGGGGGGGGGCATGACTGATATAACCAAAGTATCAAATATCCTGAGTTTCATCATTGTTACTGCAATTAAAGAATGGAGATCACCATCTGAGAGGTGGAAGTCACAGATTAAAGAACCACTGACTTGGTTATTCTGTCAGCATAAAAGATTCAGTTTTTAAAGTTTAGTTCTGAAACAGTGTAAGCAACCTTCTTTGTGACCTTCTTTGTGACTGTAATATGTAAAAATTATCTGTAGGTGAAACTGAACCGAAAAGAAAATGTCTAGCGTACAGTATAGCTACAGTTACATTACAGCACGAGCAAATGCTGAATGTGAATTCTATGATGCACTTTCTCCTTGAGTCTGCATCGAATGTTCAAGAGTCCAAAGGCTGTCAGTCTGAATTTGTAACCCTATGACAGAGTCCAGCTTCACAGTAACGCTACACAAGACAAATGTGTACACACAATAGAAGTACACTCACTCTTCTGCTGTCAGTCTTCATAGTTAGCATTTCAAATTAGCTCAAAATAGCTAGAACAGCCTGTTACTGCATATATCTGCCAAGGTGTGAAGATATGAAATTTCTCCCCCCACACCGTGCATGGATTAGTCCGTGCGTCCAGAAAGATATACAGATCTGGACAACGCTGTGATGCTATATATAGAAATAATAAGGAATTTTCTCAAAATTTCCTGGATCCAGATGCAGACACAGGCACTAAATCACCTACTTGGACTCATAAACCTGATTATGCTTCTTGTTCTTTGTTTTACACCACTTGTCTTCCTCTTCTTGCGACATACCTCCTAAATTCATAAGTGCATACTGCACTATATAGATAGATAGATAAGATAGATGCATATCTCTCTCTCTCTCTGTCTCTGTCTCGCTCTCTCTCTCTCTGTCTCTCTCTGTCTCTCTCTCTCTCTCTCTCTCTCTCTCTATATATATATATATATATATATATATATATGTATATATATATATATATATATATATATATATATATATATATATATATATATGTGTGTGTGTGTGTGTGTGTGTGTGTGTGTATTCAATGTATGAATTTCCCCTGCAGCATAAAACATTGCATCTCATTGTCACTTTTTGCTGGATACCAAGCCTTTTACCAACACAATGCTCTGGAAAATGAGGGCTGCTATTTGTTTCTTCCCCATAGTATGTATATGCTCAGTTATTGACTGATGTCTTAACAGAGTTTCACTTTATAGTGATCAAACCACTCACCTACTGCAAAAATAATGAATTATTGAACATTTCCTATGTGCATACTAATCTATAAGCAACAAGCCACCTCTTCCTCAGACAGGCGTTTCTGTCACATAAAGACCTCAGAGGAGCTTTTCACTATGACCCACGCTATAATCAGTCGGGGTCTGTGATGTTGATCTGGCCTTTGTGCGTGTTTGGATAGCTAATAGTGAAGCGGATCAATAGGTCTGATTGAGAGGTCATGTAGGAACATGGCACTTTGATGACCACCGGGGATCCCATCCAGTCCCTCATCATGCCTCCTCATGAGACTGTGAATGATAAACCACATTCACAGAAACATGAGGAAAAGAACCTCTCACTCACACAGAGAGACTCACAAAAGTAGAAAATTGATACCAGAATTTTGAGCGTATGTAAACATATATTTTTACTACAATCCCACACATCAAATATGATAACATTTCAGGAGAAAACAGTGGGGCAACACTGTAAAGCTATAAGTTTTTGCGTTGTAGAAAGCCAGGATTAGAGAACAAATCACTGCCTTTAATAATGAAAGCAACACAGAAATGAAGAAAGAAAGGGACACGAAACTTCTAGTCTCTGCTGTGAGTGGTTGTGAAAATAAGCATTTCCTTAAATACGATTTCTTAGTAGATCCTGCTGTAATCTCCTCGCTCTAATCCTGCTTTCGCCTGCCTAAACAAAAGCGTGGAAGGAAGTAGAAAAAAAGGGGTAAAACCTCTTTGCTTCCAATCCTATTTCTTAACCCAATCCACGCCACATAAACCCTGCAACTCTTTTACTCTAAGCCTTGACACAAGCCTTCCTGCTTTCACTTTCCTTAATGACTGTGGATGTGGACGGAAATGCAGATTAACAGCTATCTCTTACAACGCCACTGGGGACCCGTTCTTTGCCTTGATATCACAAAAAGTGTCAATAATAATGCAACGATAATAATACTGACTGATTGGAATGATTGCTCAGGATTGTGGATATGACCTGAAATCAATGAAGATAAACTACTTTTATTGATCTGCTTTCCTTCTCATATTAGCTTTTTGTCTTCAGTTATAATGCGACAACTTTAGTAACTAAGCTACTAAGATTCTGTTTAGATGCCATTATTTGCTACTGCGCATCCATTTATATTTACTGAAAATTAAAAGTTTACAATTTTGGTATTTTGATTCTCCCACTATATCAACTACATTTGACCGATATGTCTCCATAATTCAATTACAATGTAAGTTAAAAGCTGATTTCTGCATTTTAAAAGAAGTCACACTTGTTGAAAAGTTCAAAACAGTAAGATTTGGCCTGGTTGGCGTTGTTTCATTTTCTTGGTTTGCTCTATGTGACTTTTCACAAAAAATTTATTTTCATCACAAAAAAAAAAGAAAGCCAAAGGAGCAAAATAATCTTGGTAATTTGTCAATGAAGAAGAAACTTCCTAAACTCTCGCTTCCTCTCTCCCTCAGTTTCTATACTCTCACAGCCTGGCTTGAAGGGTTACATAGTGGCCAGGTTTCTGTCAGACTGATGTGCTCGCAGGGGCTTTCCTATCATTCCCTCTTACTCTGAGTGACACTGATACACTGATGCACTGTAAACATAAACATGCTGCATGTGTGTGTCTATAGCTGTGTGTGAGCCTGTGTGTTTTTGATGGAGACAAGGAGGCGAAAAAGCAAACGAGAGCGAGGGCCGAAGCGTCAGAGTGTGTGCATTTCTGCGTTAAGTGCACGTGAGCAGGCGAGTGTAATAGTGTGTAAATACTCAATAACAGCCGACACTTGTCAGCCCTCTGCTCTGTACACACAAAGCCTGTGGTTGGGCCATTGTTGAACTCCGCCTCTCCATGCCATCCCTCCAACCCCCCCCCCCCCATCCCCTCCCAAATGGGCTTCTCAAGCAGAGATAATTATGTCTATTGTGCCCCTTGCAGCACGCGCTCACACTCACGCACACACACACACATACACATTCACTGGTTTGTGCTAATTAACACACCCACCCACGTGTCTGCTCAACCTAACTGAGTAAAAGATGGCTGCCAGCAACCCATCTGTTCCTGTCCGGCTCTCAGTCGCTCTCAGCACACTGGGGCAAATATGAGAGGGGCAAAAATATCTACAGAAAGTGAAAGACCAACTGACAGAGGTGAACAAACCACAAACAAGTGAAAAGACATACATTTCAACCCTGTTATGTTGATTGTTATGTCTCGGGAAGACAGTTTTTCCAGCACCTCATTGCTGAGTTTTGGTCATACTGCCACACGTTTGCAGGTGTATGCTCATGGTGGAGGCTTCATCTGCATGATTTAGTCCCCCATTAACCCTTCCCTATTGCCTGCTGTGTACCACATGGGACAGAGGCAGGGGTAGATGAGGGAGAGGTGAGAGAGGGATGATGTGACACCCAAGGGTTTGTGGGGGTTATGTTCCAAGAGCCCCGGGGATGCCACGTATTCCCCATCCTCCTCTATCACACAACGTCCTGATGTACTCAGACGGCCCGAGCACAACAACAGGCGAGAAGTCACAAAGCAGCGCAAACCACAGCCTTAATGTATCCCAAGTTAATGTTTAATGAGTACGCCATATTCAGGCTGGTACATGCAAAATCTGAAAATGGCTTTATTGTGTTACTTTTGAAGGGCGCGTGTGTCTGTGTGTGCAGAGAGGCTTGTTCAGTTGTACTTACTAGAAGCAAGTGTGTGTGTCAAAGTGTGTTTACAAGCGTCTGCCGTGTCCCAGACAAGTGTATCCATTAATGTATTCCTGCTCTGAGTACACAAGCACAGATTTACAGACATGGTGTCCTAACACACTGCTGCTCTCCATGACGTCCCTCTGCCTTTGTCACCTCTCTCCTGCACCTGTGTGAAGCCTTATGACACTAACTTTCTAATTACACAGAGGGAAAACTGTATAACCATCTATACACATACAACAGTATTGTTATATAATGGTACTCCCTATGTGTGTGTTTATTTTATTTTTTTTCACCGTTTTGTATACTTAGTTTTTTATTTTTCCTTTTGTCCTACAGAAATTATAACAAGCATATTTCAGAGAAAAAATACAATTAATTGATCTGTTTTATAAATAATCTGCATATTAATTGACAAAGTGGACTGGAGTGTGCTTGTCAGCATCATCAGACTCCCATGTGTATTTGAATCACCAACAAACCAGTCAATTCAGCTGCAATGTTTTAGCTGTTTGCGTAGCTGTATATGTGTGTGTGTGTGTGTGTGTGTGTGTGTGTGTGTGTGTGTAGCTGTGTACTATTGAGTCTATGTAACCTCCTGGTGTCCAGCACCCGAGGGGGCCAAAGATTGATTTGTAATGTAGCCTGTAAGTGACCTCGCCACCTGGTGACTCCTGTTAGAATCCAATTTTACATTAGCGCCTGATACTGATCACACTGACAGGTTATGACAGGTTACAGTACAAAATGTGCCTGACTTATGATATACTACGGCTATTTTGTTAAAATATGAGAGGGGGTAGAACAAGATGAGAGTTTGGAGTGTGACTGAATGAGAGCAGAAAATATTGCTCTGTGTAGGACAGGAGTTTATTAATCTGGTTTTCTAATCTTATATATACACTGTAATTCTATTTTGTGCTTTTCAGCCTGAGGTTTTAAGGAAATGTTTATCAAATTGCTGTGCAAATACATAAACAAGACCAAACAGTGTAGCAGGTGGATTAGATGGGGCATGGTTGGGCATCTTCTGTGGACCACCATGTGGCTACAGCCATCTGCTGGTCCAGTCTCTATTCATCGGACCCACTCATTAGCTTTCTGCTGATTAGACCGACGGCCTCGATCGGCAAGCTGAACCCTCTCTGTGTCCCACTGTTGTCTTTATTCCCGTCCACAAACCCTCCATCTCTCTGTCTCTGCTCCAGCTCGCCTCCTTCAGATCACTACTCAGATTAGCAGACCTCAATTGTCTCACGAGGGTCACAAACACGCGTGGGCACACACACAGACACGCACGCACACAAAGCTTAACTACAAGGATAGTACGGGACGGGGAAGCGAGAGGGAAATAGGTCAGTCTGCCTGCACCCCTCCCCTCTTAACCACCCCCCCTGTCCTGGCTGGATGGGAAAGTGGGACAGGCAAGGGGACAAACACACACACACACACACATACATAATCATGCACACATATAATCACACACACACACACACACACACACACACACAAAATGCTCCAGAAGGGAAACGTGTGTTTGACAAAATAGAACCTGTTGTGGTTCAAAGGGCATGGCTGCGTTGTGTTATGTCATCAACTCAACCTTCACACCAATATGTGACTGTGCTACTGATCAGAGTCTACACATAGCAATGCCTCCGTGCAAAAGCACAGATATGAAGTGCAGATAAACTACTTAAACTCTTTTTTAATTCAATGTAGGGCTGTCATGATATCAGATTTGCACATCACAGCAACACTGTTGCCATATATATAAAAAAACCAAAACATGCTATCAGTCAGATTCGTCTATGACTTGGTTCAGTTTGTGTTGTCTGATCCACTAATGTAAAGAAAACAGGCCTGTCTATTCATGTATGTACTCATACTGTGCTTTTGTTTTGAGATAGGGACAAATGACGAGGAGGAGGTACAGGAAGGAACTGTGATCAGATTCATTGATGGTTCGGTGGTGCCACAAATGTTGCTTCGAAGGTGGGGAACATCAGTGAATCACTACGCCTAAAATACCTCAATTTACATTTAAAAAAGATAAAGTCATAAATATGCACTGAGCTATCAGCTGAAATGCATTTCTGAAAATAAGAAAAAGCAAAAGTTTTTCATTTTCTTTTGTGACAGTTAGCCAAAGCCCACCAGATGACAATACATAGGACTGAATGATTGAATGCTTTGACTTGGTGCTTGCAGACCATTTCCATCAGACAATGGCCTCTCTCATCAGTAACAGATAACAGAGTATTTGCTCTCAGAGATACATTTAAGTGGGTCTGATCAGAATAAAGATTAGTACTAATCAAATGTTTGAATATTATTTGTTGACAGTCGTATTATTGTGTTAAGTGGCAAAACCTACAGGATTTTTATCTGTCCCCTGCTTCTCATTACCCTAAATTGTAACAAGCAGAAAAGGAAAATGGTGCAATGAATGAGTCTGACTATGTGTGTCTTTGCACAGTGGCTTTATTTCCTCAAATTTCACCATCATCTCCTGCTGTGACAGGTAGTCACCTACTCACGTGCACATCGGGAGCTTTCCATCATAAAATCTATTTTAACTTTCACATCTTCATTAGATGTATCCAGACAGTCCTTTGCTGGCCAATCAGGGAAAAAGCATCACTCTGTAGTGTTTGAAATGATCTAGTGAGGAGTAGGAGATCAGTATGAATACACTGGACTGTTTATATAACCACATGTATCAGCTGTATATGGACATTTACTGTATGTGTCCATGAGTATGTTTGCATATTGTGCACCCATGTGAGAGTGCAATAACAATATTCAGATTATGAGCTGTTGTGCAGACTATGTTGATTGGCTGTGAGTATGACGAGGTCACTTTGCTGATTGGAGGGTCAAGGTTGAATGCAACCACGCTGCCAGTGTTTGCCCTGTTTGTGTGTGCTGCTGTTGTAGTGAAACGAATGCTGAGTTCAGTGAGCAGCTCATCATGTTCAGCATCTGATCCTCACACTCACTGCTCATCAACTGACCTATATACCCCTAATTACACACTGGAGCCTCATGACAGTACAGAAACACCCCATACATAGAAATCACAAATATAGACACAGAGGGCTGGCATACCCAAAGCAGATCTACTATATTTATGTTCAGGAATCATCAGAAGTCACATGTAAACCAAGCGTGACGTCAACAACTCATAATTTTAAGAGCCGAACTGAGGAAAGGGAAAGAGAGCACAAATATGAAAGCATACGAGTAGAACATTTATGTCTGGCTGGCTGATATGTGTATAATATGAGCATTCATGAGAATTTTCATGAATTTAGCTAAGTAAAAAGCAGTAAAGTATTTTTCCTACACACTTTAAGTGTTAATAGTGAATGCCAAAATAAAAGTATGGCAAGAAATACAAAAAGTGGGTGATTTGGTCACAGCCCTGAAAAATGTGGCCCATTAAAGCAGTCACATTGGTAACTGAGGACAAAAAAATAACTCTAAATACACAAAAATGCTTCAGTATTATAAAAAAATACTGTACCCTGAAATGTCTGAAAATGACAAATTACTGCAACCTTGGTGCATGTACATGTGTGACACAGAGTCTGTGTGCTTTGCATACATATAATATAAAACGCCATCTGCCAGGACCTGAGGCCGTTCTTGCCCTACTACCCTCCTTGCTACTCTTCCTTTGGTTTGCTCTTCTTTTCCATCTCTCCTCCCTCTGCCCTTTATTGTTATTGCAAGGGGTTTTACATGCAGAAAATAATTAGGCCCACATCTCAAACAAAATCATGAGAAAAATGTACCTACAAAAAAAGCTGGAAAAACACATAAAGACAGATCTCAACATTTATCTTTTCTCGCACACACACACACGCTCACATACACTAATGAGGTTAATGAAGATGAATGCAGGGGCACAGTCCTATTGACATCCTGTATCTCTAATTGTGGCCCTGTTCTTCAAGGACATAGTGGCAAGACAAGCAGGGAGTGGACCAAAATAGATCTGATGAGGAGAAAGTGTGGAACGTGGAAAGAGATGTCTGTCTTTCATTTTCTTTGGTGTCAAACACAATTAAAGGCACTAGTTGACATTAGCTTGAGATAATTAAATGTGATGTGGAAAGCAGGGCTAGCAGAGTTGGAAAGATGGAACCGTCCAAAGAAAGAAGGTGGCAGACGAAAGAGGGTGAGGGTGGAGATATGTTCAGGAAGGAAGGAGAAGGAGGAGGAGGAGGACCGGATCAGTGATCCAGAACAGTGAACAGACAGAAGACACGAGTTAAGAATTCGGTCAAACACAGAGCACAGTGGCACATCAACCGCTCTCACACACAAACAGAGACACACACATAAAGACAACCCTGAATCCAACAGTCAACAATCAATGTGCCTTCACCATCTCGCTCCAAATTCACTCACTTAATGTCCTACCTGGGACAATGGAAACAGTGTCTCTCTCCCAGGATACAACACTGACGTACTCCTGCACAGCAGCGGGGATGAGGCACTTGAACACAGCTACGTTGCCCCGCATTGAGCGTTGGTCCGCCACCCGCACGGTGTAGGGCTCCCTGAAAACTACACAAACACAAACACAATATTACATACAACACACTGCATGTAGAAAGGATTCAATCTTTTAAATGGGGTTTTCTACCAAGGAATAAAGACTTCCCTATTTTTTTATGAACATTAAAAGAGATGAATTTGAAAGATGATGATTATCTACATAAAATATCCCAGAAGTGTTCCATTTAGAAGATGCGTCGAGAGAGTGTGAGCGCCATCAACATGGTCCTATTACCCCTCTTGCCAAGGCAAAAACAACAATCAGCTCCGTGTTTACATCATCAAAAACAACACATTAACACTCCAGAGCAAAACGCCCTTTCATCAATTACCACAGCACTCCGCATGTATTCACTGGAAATTACTGAACTACTCCTGTCTATTGTTTGAACTCTTCTAATCCTGCCTCTGCTTTTGGCACAAATGGCTCAAGCCACCATTAGGCAGGATAATCATGGAAATCATTTTCTAGCTCGGGGATGACATCATAATAAAACACTGATGTTTTTGCTCAGAACTTCCCAAGTATACAACAGACTGAGCTGCACTGAAGGGTTAATGGTGCTTTGGCTTATTCAGGTTCATGCAATATTTTACACTCTGTTGAATGAGCAGGAGCTCATTAGCGAAATCACATGAAAGCTAGCACGTATCTGAAGGTTGCTAAGAAACTGGTTCGGAATCCCTTTCCTGGTAACAGACATGATGACAGCATGCATACATTCCTGCCGCAAGAAGAAAACACTTGCCAAAATTTACATCTTCTTTAAATAAATAAATAAAATAAACCCGTTCTGTTGAGTTCTTTTGAAACAGTATAATGAAACCCTTCTGTTGTGAATTTCTTTACACTTTGCTGTAAGCCACGAGGCAGTAGCACTGAATTCAATTTGACTCCTGTCAATAGCTGCTCAGTGGCAGTGCAAGCGCAAAACTGTGGCCATAAAATCCCAAACAAAACACCCACATCCTGTCTGACTGTATAACCTGTGCACCAAGGCTTGACTGAAGCCGTTGGCTGCAGGATGTTTGGTTCATGCTAATCCCTCGGCTCCTGAGGCCTGGCTTTTGGGTCATGTGGGAATGAAGGCAGCAAGCGGCTGGCATACAGCTCAGGGTCCTGGCTCAAATCCTCAACTTGGCACTAGTATTAGTATTAGAATGAATATGAGTATTAGTTTAGGTCGGTGTTGGGAGGCAGAATATGAAAACAGATGTTGATGGCAGGCGGGAAGGGGGAGGGACTCACTGGCCTGAATGAATGATGGGAAAGGGGGAGGGCAGGGCGATAGATGTAGTGTAAGTGTATGTATCTGCTGATGTTGACGTATCTGTTTACCGGGTAATTTTCCTCTTCGTGTTTCTCTTCTCGTTGTAGAGCTGGAGCTTCCCAAAACCCCTGATGTACTATTTTACTTTAGATGAGGTCTCGCCTATTAAAGCCTCACATGCGCTAATCAATGGAAAGCACCAATTAGGTTTGTTAATGAGAGATAATTAAAGAAGTGTGCTGTGGCTAAATTTAGTCTGGCACAAGAGGACAGTTTGAAGAACGAGGGAGCAGGGAGGAGAAGGAGGACAGAAATGGGAATATGATGGCAACAGAGGCAGCTTCCGGTCAAAATTCACAAAAATAGACTGTAGAGAGTCTAGTGGTGTATACTATGTGTGTATCCTTTACTATAAGTGAAACCCACAACAATACACAACAGAGCATAAAACTTAGTGCATAAACCTAAAGTTTAGTACTCTACACTTAAGTACACACATTTATTTTTTATGCAGTGAATTGCTTTTCATACCCTGCAAAGCATTTAAAGGTACTTGTTTAAGAAAAATTCAAGTGGCTGTCAAGCTCCTCTTCTGTTGTGCTGACCTTTGATAAATGGAAGGACTGCCAACGAGGATGAGCCGGTTAACTCATATAGCCTTTTGTCACAGTTTTCCTCCTTACCGGATGTGGTTATATCTCACAGTAGAGCTGCTACTTCACTCTAAGTACTGTAAGGGTTGTGTTTTGAATTTCTTTCTACCAGATGGTGCCAGGCCATAGATGAAGGGGTTATGTTGGTGTAAAGTGCAGTGGTTCATCAGCAGCTCAGTCAAATAGGTGTGAGCAAAGGCCAAGGCCTGATGTAGTACGTGATGCAGATGTTCTCTCTGTAGACTGTGTTCTAGGTCAATCTGTGTTCAGGTCGAGACAGGCTATTTTAGGGCAGGTGATTCTGTGTGTGGGTTGGGCTTTTTGCAGCTGCCAATCACATCTGCTCTAGTTTATGCTTCAGCAACAGTCTCTTCTTGCTGTATCTCGCTTTGACCTTCCGCTCCATAACCCCACTTTTCTTTACCCTAGAGTTTATTCCCTTCCTGGCTGTCCATTCAACTCACCGGCTTTGATGCGAATGTTGGGGCTGCGGATCTTGCCGGCCTGGTTTTCCGCGGTGCAGAAGTAGTCATTGTCGTGGATGTAGCTGTTGTAGGCAGAGGGCGAAAAGGGGTACAGTTGCAGCGTGCCATTGGCGTGCACATGCCGGATGTGGGGCACGTCGTAGATGTCGTCGCCGGTGGCCAGGTACCAGCGCAGTATGGCACTGGGGGTGCCCCCTGCTGGACAGGGCAGGGACACCCCCACCGAGCTTGAGTACGTTACCCTCTGCAGGGAGGCATTCACAAAGTACAGCCTGGTAGAGCCCACATCCTCACTGTGTACTGCAGGGGCAAACATACAACACATCATCACTTAACAGGCAGAGATGGAAGTAAAGAGTCAATAACAAACACCTGTTACACGCTGTACACATGCTGAAAACACACAATAGTGTCAAAATAAACTTATCAGATTTCAGCAACACTGATTTAAAGCATTAAGCACCACAGTAAAGTGAAAATGTTGGACAGACAGGGAATGTCCTTCAAATCTGTGGCAAAATAATCATAACAAATGTGTGTCAAATGTCCAGCTGCAAACATCAGTCACATGATGCAGAAAGCAAGGGATTTGGGCCAAAGTCTGTGATGGTTTAGGTGGATCTGGGGGTGGGAGAGGAGGAGCCTGTTACCTCCATACAGTTCATGTACAAACACATAAAGACAAACAGAAAGCAAGAGAAAGAGAGGGAGAGAGGAAGGGAGCATGTAGATAGGTTATGTGATTGGAATTTCTATGCCAGACGCAGAGATTTAAGTCTATGTAATCTCCTTACATATTTAACACACACACACACACACACACACACACACACACACACACACACACACACACACACACACACACACAAACAGGAATGGTATTCATTGGCACTCAGATTAAACACATACACCTCCAGCACTGAGAGGACAGTGAAAAAAAGGAATGAGGCAGGCCCGTCTCAAATTTGAGGTCAGTATAGGAAAGATTAGAAGAAAAAATGGAAGGGAGACACCGCACAGATGTGGATGTTAATTCTAAATTATGTCATCTAATACAAACTGTCCACCAAATGGTCACCCTTGTACAGCTATACTCAGAACAGGAAGTCTTTAAAACATCACCAAAGGTGCTAAACGATACTAAAGTATCAAGAATTTCGATCAAAACAGGTTAAACTTAGCACTCAGTTTCAAATAGATCCTACAGATGTTCCTCTGAATAGCCCTGATATCTAATACTGCTTTTAAAGACTGAATTTAATCAGTAAAACTGATCAAAATGAATAACTTTCTCATTGTTATAATCACATTCACTGATTCAAATAAATGTATGTATGTATTTATTTAGGTGAGATCACTGACTTTTATGGGTTTCTCTTTTTTTCTTTCATATTTATTCCTAATTTAATCTCCTCCATATATCTAATGCACTCATTCATTGCATATCAATAGGCCCAAAATGTTTTCTGATGCAGTTACATAACAGATCTGATGACAATCTGCAAAGCCTTTCGAGAAAATTGGCTTGGGGAAAAAAACACAACTGCTGAGCGTCTTGGAGCCCAAATGGATTGGAAAATATCTTTTTTTTTTAACGTAATTTAGCACAAAATTTCTGATGTGAATAAATAAAACAAAATCAGAGCTATAACAGTAAACCTCATATCCGGTGATATAAGCACAGGACTTTCAACTAAGTTATTTCATTTACTTTTGTCACTATTTTATTGATCACTTTGGTCAACAAGATCTTACAATGGGAAAAAACTTTCAAATCGCATTTTTTTAACAGTCCTCAAAACCCATGAAAAGAAAGGCAGGTATTAAATACTTAGAGGTGTCGGTGAGGGAATATTTGACATTTTTGCTTGTTTGGTTTTTTTTTTGTTGGTTTTTTTAACCGAATTTTTGCCTTTTTTCGTAATTTTTGCTGGATTAATCACAAAAAATGTTCATCCTATTAGGCTGTTCATTAGCCATCTCATTGTTTCAGCTTTAAGAACCGGAAAACGACACAAAACGACACTATAATCTTGATCACCTGAGTGTGTTTTTGACATCAGATGCACTTTACTGTATAAAAGTTTATAGGAAGATTATAACAAACAACAATGATCACAGCCAACAATCTTCAGATGTTTTAATACACAAAATATTTCATTATTTGCCATCGTTAATGATCTAATTATAATGGTAATTGTTTTGTATCAACTAAATAGAAGTCTTACTGTGACATCATTTTTTAATAATAATAATAATGCAACCGTCATATAAGCCTAATAAAACCCAGAGTGGTTCTAAGTTTTTTCATATTGTTGCAGTGATTTTCAACTTATCAAACTTATCTTATTATCAAAGACATGATATAAACTTATCACATTAAATCTTGAGTGGAAAAAATCTGCATGTGATCATACAATGCATTTCTTTAGTTGGGAACATCCAACCTTTCGAGATTTTGGGCATGTAGTCAGTGAAGGGTGGCTTCAAGCTATGGGTGATGTTTACGGTCAAACATTAACAAGTGAAGTCTGGCAGAAAAAATCAACACCATCAACAGTATCATCATGGTAGGACTAAGCTCAATGTACCAGATCGAAGAATAATGCAGCTATCTTATCCATTTAGTGGGGTTAGTCAATAATTCCAGCTTCCTTTTAAAGAAGTGCCACTGTCCCTGATGTAGGGATTGATAAATCTGGGCAGCATGTTACAGATGGTATATGAAAATGTGTCTGGCAGTCCAGTGGTGGGCTGCAAAAACCAGGTCAGACTCCCTCCCCTCTGCAGATTACTGGTAATGGCCCCTGAGCATAAAGCCCATATTAAAGATTGCAATATCTATAATCTCCCAATGGGGGGACAGTACTAAAGTACTAGAGTGAGGGGGTCACCCTGAGCTTGGGGGGCTGGGCATCAGGAGAACCTCTCATACAGTAGATTATATGGCCTGGGGGCGTTGGCACCAGGCGGGGCTTGGGAGCACTGGGACTGATGGAGCAGGAAGTGGAATACGAGGGGATCAGAGTACTTCCACTCCCGAGCTGGTCAAAGCCAGGCAAACTGCACGTGCACTCAGCTGACATAAACAGACATGCAGACACATAAATACATTCACATACACATCCCAAAGTAGCTCTCAGTGCTCAGTCACACTGGGGGGTGGAGGAAGCGGGTTGCCATGGTGGTGCTGGCACTTGAAAGCTGTGACTGAATATAAAAAAAAAACAAAAAACAATGCAACAGTCTACCCTAACAACAATGACCCACTGAACAATCTAAATTTAGAAACTGCAAACAACCAAATCCCATAGTCTGTCATACTTTTCCAAATATGAACAGCTGCTGAAGTGAGCAAATATGTTTAAATGGAAAAGATTCCAAACTAAGCACAGCCACACATTACAGCTCGGTTAAAAAAAACATGTTTTACTCACTGACATACCAGAAACTGCTATTTTGTTAAGTGTGTGAGGGACAGCATTATCATCCCTCTCCACCAGGTGCACTCCAAAGCTGAACTGGCACTGGTTTGTGCCAGACTGGCAGAGTTTCCACTCAATTTAAAACTGACAGATGAAATGTTACTTATGACCTGTGCCCGTGTACAAGGCTTGTGTAGCAAGCATCAAAATGCCAACAACACTGTAAACACATGCGTTTATGCATAGCTTGTAATGGTTATCCCCAGGTGACAAATGCTATGATGCAGAAGATGAAGACTAACCTTGGCCAAATGCAGACAGTCCACACTAAACTATTCAACATGTTCATAAAGACAAACTTAACTGAAACTGGTGCAGTGCAAACTAATTATATAGTGTTAATATTGTGTGTGGTGATATTATGTTAATACAGGGACAGCAAATGTTGATATTTTTTTAAACAAATGAAAATACTATCCAACACTGGAGCATAACGGCTCAGTCAGACAAGTAAAAACAGGACAGGACAGCAACCTCCTTACATCTACAGTGTAAATGCCAGAATTAAGTTGTGGTGACTAAGTGATTGCCCAGAGCTTGTCTTGGTCTGGCAAGCTGACTTGGTATCAGTCTCTGGTTATATTCATAAAAAAACAGTTGTAACATTTAAATATCAATTTCTGTCTTCGTAGACAGCAACAGATATGTGATTTTTTGACGATCCATCAGTTAATTGCTATATTATCAGAAATAGATTGAATATGATTGTCAACTTGACAATCAATCACAGACTGATATCAGACTCAGTCTTACTGCAACATTTATACTAAAGTTCATTAATCAATCAATCAATCAATCAATCAATCAATCAATAATGAATAACGGAAGTGACACAACTTACATCACCCATAGCTTGAAACGGATATTAGAATAGAATAGAATAGAATAATCCTTTAATTGTCCCACAAGGGGAAATTTGGTTGTAACAGCAGCAAGAAAAACACATATACAAACAAACAGGACAGAAAGGAAAACATACTATTTTTTACAAACTTACATCAAGTCAATAGTTACCAAAAACAGAGTACTGTACAGTAGGGCTGGGCCATATCATACCTTTCACGGTAATACCGGTATAATGTTGGGCAACGATAAGAAAATGAAATATCGCGATAGAATATGCGTAAAACGCGCATGCGCAGTGCCTTTGTTTTCATACGCACATGGCGGAAAAAGCATGGCGGTGACGGAGAATGAGAAGGACGAAAGCGGATTGTTGAATGAAACTGATGAACCAGAATTGGTTTGTAAAAATGCTGCAACTTCAGTGGTGTGGAACTGGTTTGGCTTTCGTCCGTCAGATACACAACAAAGCACTATTTTTGGTAGAGCATGCTAGCGGGCCGTCGTTATTACCGTGTTGTTTGGAAAATACGGCACACTTAAAATCAATCCTTTGATTTTTCTGAAAATTGACAGTGCCCCTCATAATCCCGTGTGCCTTATGTATGAATTCTGGTTGTGTTTACTGACCTCGAAACGATTTTATGTACACGGCGCTCGAAAATCTGTCAAATGTTTTAGTACGACTTTGCTAAGCTACGAAGCCGCAGCGCTTGATGGAGTGTCGGAGCATTACGGCTATCGTAGGCAGGCGCCTCGCGGAGTGATACGTACTGTGCTTCAACATAATATTACCGTGTTGTGTGTGTATAACCTCTTCTTAAGTTTTGTGGATATTATACATGGTTATGCTGAGGATATGTCGGCCAATTTCCACTGGAAATGCCTTTTGGTTAAACTGTCAGCAAGGATTTGCATTTGCACTGTTAAATTTTTATATAACTTTAATGCAGATAAAAAAAAACAGCTGCTTGTTTAAGTGAAAATACATTGATGTTGGTTTTTTTTGCACTAATAAAGTTGTGGAGTTGTAAAGTATTTTGTCTAGTGTCAATTATATCGTCAGTTATATCATTATCGCAAATTTTCAAATGTATATCATGATAAATATTTTTGGTCATATCGCCCTGCTCTACTGTACAGTAATTAAAATTAAATAAAATTAAATACAGATAAGAGGCAAACCCAGGTTGTAGTGTGAATCGGTTGATAAAATAGTGCAAGTTACAGTGCTGATGTAAACATCGGTGTTTGTTGGGAGCAGTTTTGATTGTAAATTGGATATTGACAAAGTTTAACTTTGAGAACATAATTTGGAGCTGAAAAAGATTTTTAAAAATCTCAATATATGCTATTGCAATACTCATCATATCACAAAATGTTAAAAATCCCATTAATGTCACATTTTGAGTATCGTATTTAGATAATATCACATCATGGGGTGTCTGGTGATTCCCACCTCGAAATGCCTATTGTGCTTACTCCAAATTAGAGGACAAAAAAAAAACAGGGTAGTTGAATAAAACCTCATTTGATCACATATTCATATAGAGTTCCACCAAGTGCCATTAAAGAAAAAAGCATATTTTCTGAGGGTCCAATGTGAGGGTTTCAAATGTTTATTTGCCCAAATAAACCCCCAAACACCAAACATCTTCTTCCTACGGGGCATGTCAGAACATGTTCTCAAGCATGACACACAAACTGCGAAACTGTTTGCCAAATTGCCATCCCACCCCTATTTTTATCCCCTCCCCCAAAAAGTTGAGTTATAAACTTAAAATTCAGCACAAATGCAGGAGAAAACTTTTGTTTATTTCTCATGATATTTAGTTTCTAAATCTGCTTTGCTCTGACCTCGGTAAACACTTTCCCGCTGACTTTATGGGCATCGGTGATCATATTGAAAAGAAAATAATAAAATTGTAAATCTTGGTCATACTGTGTTTCAGGATGGAGGATTATCTGTAGTAGGAGTTTCTTCTTCACAGTTAGACCTGCCCTTTGTCACATTTGTTTCTTTGCAACTGATTTTTGCCTTTTTTAGGAGCCATTTTTCTGCAAAATCACTGTATCGTGATATCATTGTTATTGTGGGCGCTGTATCATGAAATCATGAGTTGTGATTTCCAACCATAATAAGAATTTAAGTCTAGCAATATGTCTACAGACATTACCCTAATAGCAGTATTGACCAAAGCTGTGGGGTTTCAGTGTTGTTGCTGCTGTAGTTCAACTGCACCCAGGAGGCTTCATCAAGCTCGTTCAGACACAGCACCAGAGAGCAAAGCAGCCCTCACTGGAAGGTGTTGGAGCACCGAAGGCACCGCTGGAGCTAAAGCTTAGGCTGTCAGAGTCACAGCCACTATTTTATACATCCTGCCAGAGAGTCACGCATGAATATGTATGTCGAGGAGGCAGAAGTCATAACCTATGCAAGGTTTCATCATGCATAATGCAGCTGATCTACGCCTCTCCAGGACGGGATGGGAGTATGCACAGGAGTGCATGCACACACAAGCACACACGCACACACACACACACACACACCTGACGTTCATAACTATATTGTAATGAAGGAGGAAAAGAAACTCTTAAAGTCCCATTCAGATGTGCCTGCAACCAACCATCAACATATTACATCCACAGGTTGCTTCTCTTCCTCTCCCTCTTTTTTCACCCATTTCCATCTTCCCATTCCTTCCCCAGTGCTACAATAATTTTCACAGCATTTTCATCTTTCATTAACTGGTATGGCACGTGCAGTAAAGGTCAAAAGCAGGATTTACATTTGCCATGGCATATGTCAAAACCCTTCTCCCGTCCTCTCCTCCAGTTCTTGCTATTTTGGAAACAGGTTCACTTCCAAGCAGACTGTGGCTACTACACCGACTACACTCCTTGCCTGCCACCTCTCCATCACTCATCCTGTTTTTGCGACAGAAAGTTGTGAGTTGTCTTTTGATAAGGGGGCAAAGGGAGTGCAAATGTGTGTGGAAACAAAGCGGCACAGGATGCACTAGAAGAAGACACACTGGCACAAGAGGTGTGAATTGAATATTGGTGAGATATGGGGGGGGGATAAAGATAGGTGTAAGCTTAAGGATAATTCTCAAGGGTCTGGCATAAGTAGGTGGCTGGTGGGTGGAGAAGTGTGCGTGTGTGTGTGTGTGGAGGGGGGGGGGGGGTTGTTGAGGTTACATCTAATCAACGAAGGGGTATCGCTGTTCCCCACCCACTGTCTTTCTGTACACCCTGTCCCCAACAATATGCTCCCCACTGCACCCACCCCCACCACCAACCACCCCCGAGTGTGCTGTGTCAGTAAAAAAAAAGTGTGCTACTTCAGCAGTCCCCTGGGACCTGCTCCCCCTCACATCAAAGCAGCCAGTTTCTCTCTTAATGTGAATATCAAATCTGTGGATCACAAGTCCCAGCACAGTCTGCATAAACTGCCCCTCCCCCAACCTTTAATTCTGCCTAGTGATGAGGGAGAAGAGAGGGAGGGGAGTTACTGCGAGAGGAAGCGATTGAGGGAGGGAGAGACGGAGAGAGAGAGAGAGTGAGAGAGATGGAGGTAGAGAGAGGGAGATCCAACAAAAACAACTACTTGCTTCAGAGATTTGAGATTTGCTGAACACTCCCTCCTTCTAAAAATGTGCAGCGCCGGCATCCAATAAAATTTGGAGGAGGTCTGGATCTGTTTGGCACTGTGTTTGGTGCTGTTACACAGAGTTCTTGTTGGAAACAAAAAAATTAAAAAATAAACAAATTTCTTACTGTAATTGATATTTGTTTGCACCCTTTTTCTCTTATTTTCATTGATGACTTCTTATTTATAAACTCATTTGCATGTATAATAGATTTCAGGGCGAATGGGAGAGCAGGATGACAGTGACAGAGCTGTGACGTCCTATTGGTGAGCTGGGAAGTGCAATAACCCCCTTTTTTTTTGCTGCCGAACACCAGCAGTTTCCCCACCATTTGGCAACGAATTTCTGCAGAAATGTTTTCTTTGTTAAATCGTCAATGATACGTGGGCTTTGTGTTGCTAAATAAAGTCTGATCAGTTATCATTAAACTCTTGTATTTTCATTTTTTAAAATATATTTTTCCTAGAAATGTCTATATTCATATTTCAGCTGTGAAACATTTCAGTTTGAAATAAATAAGTCAGAATTTGGGTATTTTTACTCTTCAAAAGGGCAAAGTCACTCGGAAAGCTCTTCACTTTTCCTTTAACCTCTTTAAGTTTTAATTTTACATTCTTAAATGTGAAATTAAATGATGCCAGGCTTGATCTGGTTAAAAAAGGGCAAATAAAATGGAGGCCTGGGTCCTTCCTGAGTGATGATTGGCACCCCTGTGGACCACACATCTCTGTCATTGAGTGGTGCATAAAGCTCAGATTGCAGCTTTAATTGTGTAGCCCTGCAAAGAAGCACAGGGAATTGGGCTGGGAAGGGAAAAGGGGGGATTTTTTTCACATTTCTATTGGCAAGGGGGATGAGCAACGGAGAGCGCAGGGAGCAGGTTCACCTTAGCGCTTTACACACCTCCAATTAAAATTTGGGATATATCATTCACATGCTATACATAAAATTTGCCATTTTAATTAATTAGATTTCAGATTAAAATTCAAAACAGGCCTACAGCAGGCCTTACACATGAAACTTGATTTTATAACCTGCTAATTAATCCACAGTTACACTGAATACGGTCTGTGGCTATAATTCATTAGCAGCAAAATGAAAATACCTAATTTCACTTTAAAACCACCAGTTAGCGCTATAAATAAATCCTCGTTTAATTGCAAATAATGCTAATTGTAATGTATGTATGTGCTTTTCTTTGAACATTTATTACTTACCCTACGTCCTGCTTGTCTCCTAAACCCTCCGACATGATTTAGTACCCTTTAAAAACATTATTCGTGTATAAATTGTGTCGTAAAGAACCTTATATTTAAAACAAATAAGTAAAATAACTTCGAGTTTCAGGAAAATTCAAAACACAAGCTAACAACCAAACCAAGAGGGACGTCCCAGTCACTTGCCCTCCTCCACGCGCCCGCCAACACAAACACACAAACAAGAACCCGGGGCGCACGCGCTGGCACACGCGCGAACACTACCGCGGGGTCCAGGTGCGCTATTAGCGAGGAACATGACCGGGCAAGTCTATAATCTGCACCCACGCCCCTGGAGTTTCTCATTTGGTGAAATAAATTTGCGCATATATTAATACGATTCCACAGAAGCCAGCGAGGCAATGAAGTGACAGCTTTCAAACTGAATAATTTATTTGTATGAATAATCAAAATTAAATCTGAATAAAAATCATGTAGCGCATATAGCTAAGTCATATTATTGGATAACTAAAAAAAACCTCAATAAATTAATTAGTTAATTAAAAAAAAAAAAGAAAGACAGAAAATATCACAACTTAAAAATGGCAAATGGACCTAATGGCCTACTTGAGATCGTTTGCACCGAGAACGGCCATATTCCTTCTTCCTGTCAATCCACCGTATCCCGGACTTTCTGCTAAATAAATTTACAGCTTCTCAGGGCCACTGCTAATAAGGAAAAACAATGTTTAAACAAGTCTCTAAATAGATAGGCTACACAAAGGCCTATAAAATGCTCTCATCTAGAGATGGTGTTGAATTTTGGTATTTTGGACTCAGATTTGTTCGGGATTATTATAATGCACTGCAATAGCAGAAGATCAACTTTGCAATAGGGTCAGGGATTTGCTGCATATACTGAAGAAGAAAGGAAAAAAACCCAGAATCTATTTAAACAAATGCAACTCCGGTTTTTTTTTTTCTTTTTACATTTTCAGACAGAATTAAAAAGGGGGAATTTTCAAAAGGACCAAATAAATTAAATAAGGGGGAACATAATCTGAATACACTTAATTATGGCCTTTATGTGGGTGGAGACCTATTAAACTAATAAGGCCATTCTAGGAGAATGGGCCTTTTATTTGTCATCCATTTTAAAATGGGAACAATTTGTCATCACACAGGAAAATCAATTAATACCCTTTAAAATCTCGTCCTGAAAAAAAAAGAAAAAAAAGAGAGAGCATCTCTGTGGAAGCGAGCGCCCGCAGTCAAATACAGCCCATTAAAACAGCTGCAATTAGCAAATGCTACACAATGAAAGCGTCAAGATTTCAAAAATCACGCGCATCCAACCCCTTTCAAAAAAAAAAAAAAACTTTACAAGAGGGCAACATTTTGAGGGGAATGTGTTCGAAAATTGCCAATCAATTTATGTAATTGCAGGCCGCTCCATGTTTTCATTTCTGTCTCAACCCTCCCTCTATATTTGCACCTCATTCTCCCTATTCAGCCATTTTACATATTCATAACTGGAGTTGGTAATGCGAAAACAATCCGTGCTATCAGCACCATCTGCGAGATCAGGGTCCGCTGCATAAAACCACTACACATCCAGGTGAAAAAAAAGCACTTCACACCTTTACTTTCACACATTTTCTACTTACTCAACGCGGAGGCTTTATGCATTTTTTTTAATTTAAATGATCTTTTGTTTTTTCAACAAATTACTCATTACAAAATACTCGATGATGCACCAAAAAGCAAAAGCCACAAATCATCCAAACCATCACATGCATCGTAATCCTCTTCAGTACATTTCATCCAACTTAAAAATATAAATAGAAAGAAGGAAGAACTCCAGCATTCAGTATGAATGGTGTGAAATATCCCAAGCATTTCTTTTTTTTCTCTTACCTTCTTGGAGAGAGTACAGCAGGAGTAAAGTTACAAGCCACATGCCATAAATAGCAGGTATATATTTCAGGAATATTTGGCAATCCTGGCAAGTGTGAGGCGCGTTTTTTTGGCCAGGCGGGTCTCCGTGCTGGACTGGCGACTGTGCTCCCCGGAGGTCTCTCCAGCCCTGCTGCCCCGCTAAGCATGGAGGGGAAACGAGAGGCGCCTCAGCCCCGCCCATGTCCCTCCTCTCCTCCCAAGACTACAGTGCATACAAATCCATCCTCCCTATACTGATCAAACACAGCGGAACGATGGATTGCAGCTAAGCCGATGGTTAGTTTTAGGCGAACAGTGTGTTTTATGGACCAGTTGTGTCCAAATTGTCACACTGTTTGAGCGGTGGAGCTGCGCACACAGATCTGTTGGCACCTTTGGAGAGCGCACCCACCTGTGCGCCCCTGGTGATCGCCTTTTCTTTGCGCAATGTGGAGCTACAAAAGCCGCCTAGAGAGTAGAAATCTATCACTATGCTTTCCTTTCAGTTTAGGCTTTAATCACAGGGCCGAGACGCTGCAGATGTCAGTAAGCCACAACTGATTTCTTTTTCTTTGTCTTTCAGAGCCGTGCATATGCGTAGACATTTGCGCACAGAAATGCACTGCAGACTGAAAGAAAGGAGGAGGTAGTAGCAAGGTGTGGGGCATGACACTTTAGACTGCGCCGCAGGTAAATGAAACGAAGGATAAAAGGTTTGAGCGAAGCCCTCACGGATTGTGATTAAGTTCCTACATCGCTGCTTCGCCCCTTACGCTCCGCTCCGTGTCGCGATGTGAAGTTCCACTGTTCACAGAAATGAATGGAGAGAGGCAAGTTGCAGGACACTCCCAGTTCATGGAATATTTAAAGTCACTGTGGATTCTGGCGGTGAATCTGAAAAGTGATCCTCTGCTTGGAGCTACACATCAGTGTGCATTCAAGAAGCCAACAGAAAGACCGACGATCTACACTTATGAAAAAACCCAATAGAAAATTAATCGAATTCAGCAAAATTCGGTGTAAAATGTGACTGAGTGACAAATTTACTTTGCATATTACAAAATAATAATAATAATAAAAAAAATCTATTATCAAGGTTTTTTTTCGTTTTTGATTCTGGGTTTTTAAGGTAAACATTAAGACTTGCCCTTCACTATGAAGTGAATCAGATGATGTGATGTGACGATACTTTAATTTCGAGTTACAACTTGGAGGTCTTTGGAATTAAGAGGTTTTTTTATTGCTCTTTTGTTGTTGCGGCAAACAGTTGATTAAAAGTGCTTGTAATGAAACTACCCGACCAAATATTGTTTTTATATAATAATAATAATAATAATAATAATAATAATAATAATAATAATAATAATAATAATAATAATAATAATAATAATAAATCATCTCCTAAATGTTAATAACAGTTTCCACATTCAAAAAAGTTGCAGTAGCATCCAAAACAGGAAACAGCCTATGATAGAAGTGGCACAAGTGCATCTATGCGTGTTTGACACTAAAGGGGTCATTAAAACAGTCTATGTCGAACCTGTTTTAACTTGGAGAGAAGTCTGTCAGCCGGTATCCTCTCCACCCCTCCCTGAGTCTGCAGAGGCTGCTGTGCTCTGATCTGACCCGAGGTTTGAACATTTAATTCCACATGCAGGTCACTACTGACATCTGCTGGTGGAACTAACATCAGACATGTAAACGGCTCATTTGAGCAAATCTCCTCACAGTGATTTACTATTTTGGCAACTTCTCGGCCTCCTTCACTTACATATGCACATCTTTGGATCTGGTATTAAAAGTTCCTTGGAATCAAGTTCATACTTTTAATTATATAATTTGACAGAAGGACCAAGCCTCAGCTAACTTACTAAGTAAGCTAAGTTACTTTTGAGCCTCTGAAAGCAGGAGACTTTGTACAAACTGTGTGTATAGGGATGGCTGTTATTCCTAAACAATCAGTACATATTGTTTTGGCAAAACCACTGATCGTTTGATTTAAAAACCACTATAGTTGTGCACAATAAATAGGTGTGGATTAGTAATATAGAATACAGAGAATACAACAAAGCTATTAAAATGTTATTCTGCTGTTACCAAAAAATAGAACCATCTGAAGCCTGAGTGCTCTGAGGGATCAGGTCATGTATGTTCATCTTATTATTTAAAATTTCTGCCATCTGACTTTTAACTTTAAAATGTCTGGAGAGAAAATTAAAAAAATGTTTGTACCCTTTAAACCACAAACCTCCAGATATTACACTTCCCATAATTCAATGTGATACAATTTTTAAAACTTAATCCAGTTTTAGGCAACCATTATGTAGATTTAATGGTGTTCCACAGGCTATGAGCTCATTTTGTGACCAGAAAGCTATCAAAATCACAGAATGTAAAAAGGTTCCCTTAAAGCAGAAATTAAAAGATAATTTAAGGATATAAACATATTGTTGCTTCCACTTATTAAAGTTATTATAGGTGGCACTTTAAATGTCAGAAACACGGTGTTTAACTAAATGCTTACTCTGAATAGCTTTACCTTGGTTTTTCTAAAAGACCCCTGATAAACCTTCACTTGATCCAGATCACTGCATTGAGAGTACTGACAGGTACTAGAAAATGGGAGCATATTTCTCCCATTTTGGCTTCTCTTCATTGGCTCTCTGTTAAATCCAGAACTGAATTTAAAATCCGTCTAAGTCTTAAATAATCAGGCCCAATCATGTCTTTTGCTGTCATATTATCCCAGTGGAGCACTTTGGTCACAGGCTGCTGGCTTACCTGTGGTTCCTAGAGTTTCTAATAGTAGAATGAGAGGCAGAGCCCTCCTGTGAAACAGGCAGACTCGCCCTGCTTTTAAGATTAGGTTTAAAGCTGTCCTCTTTGATGAAATGTATAGTTACTACTTCATCAGATGATCCTGGACCATCCCTCAGTTATGCTGCTAAAGGTTTGGGCTGTTGGTGGACTTCCCACAATGCACTGAGAATTTCTTATCCACATCCCTGTTCATGTGTTTATACGCCACTGCTGCATCTTCAAATCTTTGATTTTTTTTTTTAGGGTAAGAAATGGTGAGTTTTCATTGTTCTTCTTCCCTCTGCCCAATAGGAGGCAGTGAGGTCAAAGATCTATTTTAGTGATGCATCACTTCCAACAGCACGAGACAGATTTATATCCAAAACTTTATTTTTCTATAGTAAAGAGATCAAGAGTTGGTATGCATGAATTAGAGGTTGAAATGGGGACATCATTTGAGGGCGAGCAAGAGTATCACAGCTGTATTTTTCTACTGAGAGCAGCGGTTGAGTATGACTTTCTGAGGTTTTCTGAGGTCCGATCGAGTACAGGGGCTCCAGTCAGCTCCGTGCTCCCCTTTGGATGTTCCCCATTCACCCTACATCCTTATAAGGAAAAGAAATAGAAAAACGCAATTTTAAAAAAGATGCATTACATTAAAGTGTACTCTTTGGGCTTTTGCCATATAACATAACATGCACTTCTCTCAAAATAAGCTCTAAGTCTAATACGACTTACATGTAGAGCAACAACGTGTGCCATTGGATTGTATAGCTTTCAGCTTCTTATCCATATGAGGGCCATCATTAAAACTCCCTGATCCACGACATCCCCTGCTATTGTATTGCATACAGAGCTGTCACAGTTAAGTCAAGGTACAGTACAACAAATTCACATTCAGTTCTGTTGTGATTTGCATAGAGTCGCTTGTCATCTTACATTCACCCAAAGCTTGTTTGGGCACATCCACTTAAAGCTTATTTTCCTCAGTTAATTAATTCATTGACACAATAATAAAACAAAAGAAAAAGAAAAAAACAACAACCTTAAAACCAACAACACCTGACAGAAGTGGATCTTTTACACTCAGAGAAAATCCACCCTTTACAATTAAATATATTTATTGCGATTAAATATTTTTTAACTTACGATCTTGCACAACTTTGCCTTCGTGTTTCCAAAGTCACAACAACAGCCTAGGAGTTAAGATCTGACTCTAAGGTGGATTTACTCTTGCAATCAAAACATAGTTACCATAGTTGGAACATCAAATGAATATTGCCCATAATATTTCCAGCGCTTTGCTTACTTGCAATATGTTTTTCAAAGGTTTTGAGAATGAGAAATCAGTTTGCTTGTTCTCTTGCTGAGAGTTAGATGAGTGCTTTGATACAAACACTCACATGTGTTCATCAGAATTGATAAACCTTTTGAGGTGCTGTCACATTTGGAAAAAGCCAGGTAAGTTCAGCTAACTGACTTGGTGGTAGTAGCTTTGTGAAAGAGTGATACCAATTTTATCATTTTACTCACAGGAGGACAAGCAAATAAGCATATTTTTTTCTGTAACACTCATCTGTTACCATCAATTGCAATCAAAAAACCATCATCATCAGTGTTCAACAACAGCCTTTAACCATCTGTTTGGTTAACTTAGCTGAACAATGGAAAACCAACACTCATATGGATAATACATACACAGAAACATACATCTATATCTTTAGAATAGCATTGTAATAGCTATATTGCTTTGAGCCTTTGTTAAAAGACCAGAGGCACATAATTATTAACATAAGGGTGAGTTTCAGAAAGCCTTCAAACCGTCACGTTATTTAGGATTGAGAATAGATTACTCTAAGATTACCTATAAATGTGGAGCGCCACGGTGATGGCAGACACACATACATGCCACTCCCCGGAAATATTATATGACTATTTCATTGGGTCTGGTGCTGATTAATTCTTCTCCTGGTTCATCCCTGTCTCAGGTGAACAGATGTCCCACTTTAAATAGTACTGCATAGCATTTTTAGCCCCAAACTTCAGCTTCCTTTTATTTTTCTTGCATTTACTGAGCAAGAGAGTTGGAAAGTTGGATTTAAATATTTGAATGCCTCCCAGCATTGCTAACATGTCACACTTTGTGCCACACATACACTGAGCTTGTCCCACATTTAGTTTGTTGGGATCTGGTCACCCTTTACCTGTCTGGCACAGTCAGTGAGCATCATTTATTCCTGCTTGAACAGATTATCCCTGCCATACAGCCCCTCTACTCAACCTGCGAAATCCAGACCAACCAATTATATTCCCACATTATTATGGGTGGTTTACTGAGTGCACGTGCATGGATACCCAGTCAGTTTTTCTCTCAGCAGTGCGCTGGGTAAGAATTATTTATTGCAAAGAGTAAACCGCTAACTAAATGATTGTTTGTCAGTGCTTAGAAAAGCCATTTCAACAGGCGCATACTAAGCAGAGGGAATATGTAGTGCTTAACCTCAGACACTGTTAGCACAATGAAGTTAGCGTGGTACAAAATGGGATTTACAGCTAACTCAGAGCTGATGCTACCGGTGTTGGTATAGCAGAACATGTATTTCCAAAGGAACATCTTTTAAAGGCTTTGCCCATATTGCACATGCTTAAATGCATTGATTATTTGTCTTAAAAGCAGCATTTGGGGGTCATTCATTTTTCTAGGAGGGGGAGGATGTTTCAGGGGATTGTCTATCCTTTATTTTAAGAAGCTTGTTGTGTTACTTTTTGTTTTTGATTTTTTAAAAACTGCTTTACAACATGTAGCCGTCCTAAGTGACAGACAAGCATAGAAGCACTAACAGGCACCTGTGTTTTATATCAAGCAAAGAGGATGAAGAACTGGGCTGAATCCTGCCGCATTCTGTCGATACAGTCTCTGTGTTAGTTGTTTGAATAAACCAGACAATCTGAATGTTGTGTAAAAGGTTATACAGATATATTTACTGTTGTAAGTGAATTTGGTGTTAGTTAAAGGATGGTTCAGACCAGTTGTATTATATTGCATTTTTTCCCTGTTTCAAGCACCTAAACAAAGAAAGTTTCTTTGACTTCAGATGAAAAACAGTCACATATTTTTTTTCCAACTCTGGTTGTGGTAGCAGTTAATAATCGCTTCAGCAATGGACCCACACAGTATTGCTTGTGTACATTACATTACATCCTCATTTTACGATGTCATAAAATGTGCACATCAATTGTTTTTTCATTTTTCTTTATAAAACAATATACTGAAGGTTTTTTCTGAGTGGTTAAATAAGAGCCTGCAGTTGCTTTCCCTTTATTCAGTTTAGTTCATTTTTGTTTTATTAAGAGAGCTCCAGGTATCTCAGGGGCCTTTACATGATAAGGTAAGTCTTAAAATATTATAGAGAGGAACCCAGTAGTATCCTTTCAAGAAGCACTTGCCAACAGTACGTACAGTCATGCGAAAAAAGAAAGTACACCCTCTTTCAGTTCTAAGGTTTTCCATGACACGACATGTTAACAAACCATCTGGTTCTTAACAGGAATTTTATTACGTAAATTCAGGTGATGAAAAAAAAATAAGTAGATCTTTAGGAATTAATATTGCAGTTAGGAGCATTCAGGTGTTTGTTAACCCAAAAACCCCAAAGAAGAAATACATTAGTAATGATCTTAGAGAAACAACTGTTGCTGGCCATCAAGCTGGGAAGGGCCATAAGATAATTTCCAAACAATTTGAACTTTCCTGTGAGTAAGCTCATTCTCATGTGGAAACAATTCAGGACAGTTGCCAGTCTTTCCAGGGGTGGACATCCCAGAAAATTCACCCCAAGGTCAGACCATGCAGTGTACAGAGAAACTGAAAAAAATTTAAGAGCTATATCTTTGGCTCCACAGTCTCAGTTAGCATGTGAATGTTAAAGTTAATGACACGACAATTTAAAAAAGGCTCAACATGTCAGTCCCTTCTCTCTAAAAATAACATAGCATCTGAGAAACCACTGAAGTTCTGGATCAATGTCCTCTGGACAAACAAGGCCAAAGTGGAGACATTTGGCTATAATGCACAATACCACACAAACACAGCACATCAGCAAAAAACACCTCACACCAACTGTAAAACGTGGTGGTAGCGGTGTGGTGATTTGGCTGATTTCAGCCACAGGACCTGGATACCTCACAGTTACGGAGTTAACCACAAACTCCTCTTATTACAAAAATATTCTAGAGTCAGTTTGATGTTAAATGTGAAGCCATTTGTCTGACAGCTAAAGCTGTGGTCTAAATTGGGTAATGCAATGTACAGAATGGCTGAAAAAGAAACAAAAATGCTGAGGTAGTACTTAGGAGTGTAGAGGTGTGCAGACATACAGTGCCTGAATGCCTGCACATCTCAGTGGACTAAAGAATTCCTCTAAAAACAACATGAGAGACACTGACCTCTTCAATTTATTGCTGTTAAATATGATTGTACAAGCTAATGAATCTTGTACTTAGTGTACACACTAAGTACATTTGTTACTATTATTATTGTTGTTGTTGTTGTTATGTCCTGATGTACAATCATAGAACTGAAAGAGGGCGTATTTTCTTTTTCACATAGCCGTATAACACAAAGCAAAATTTACATTTGGTATCAATTGTGTATATAAAATAATATGTAATGGTGAAAGTATAAACACAAAACAACAACAAATTATGCCGACAGATATATTACTATTTTTTCACAGGTTGGTAACAATGTATCAGATTAAGACTGTAGTTGTGAATTGAATTCCCAAATATTCATTTAAGAAGTTACTCAAACGTCTTGTTTTACAGGGCCCGTAAAATAATAGGAAATTAATCACTTAAACTAATTTCAAGTTCCTGAAATACATAGTCTTTTGTAAAGTATCTTCTTTCTTCATGTTGTATTGTGTTGTTGAGTCCATTTAAGCTCAAACCTTCACTGCTGTTGCTGGAGCAGTGACGTCTTAATTGACCCACCCAGAAAGACAACATGGGGATAATGATCATTTGAGATTTCTGACGTGTTCCACCAAGCCTCAATATATTACCTGTTTGTTACATTTCACCAGGCTCAGTTACTGTCTGGATATCCTAAATAAGTCAAGTGTTAGTTGTTACCCCTTTATTTGGTATTCCAACTCTGTAACATGCAACTTCTGTCGGTGCTGTGCGACTGGAAACTGAGGGATTAATAAAGTTTCATCTAATTTCTAATCTGCTACTGTTTATGTAAATTATGCAGTTATGCAAAAATGATGTGCACATTTTAAATAATATTGTTGTACATCATCTGGACAGTTACTTCTCTTTACACATTTGATATAATTTCCCTCTCTGAAGGCCACAACCAGAGTTAAGCTTTTAACTTGAACATAATGAATTTGCATGTGCGCAAACACATGAGCATATACAAATATCCAGAGAAGGTATATAAATATGAGCACTGTCATATTTATATACACTTGTTTTTACATGCACTGTCTCATTTCTTTTTTGGTGTTGGTTTTGAATCTGCTTTGGATCCTGAGAGGCCATTTTCTGTGTTGTCAATCCCTGATGAAGTTACAAGGCACTCCTTACTGCAGTTGGAGGTAAAAGAGACAGTGTTAAAGCTGTAGACACACAACAGTTCAAAGCTGAAAATCCTCAGCATGTACATATACTGGCTGATCTAACTTGATGCCAAGCACCAACTGTGTAATCTAGTGAAAGATCATTGCTTATAAGAAAACTTACTTCTTCTCCTCAAGCTTGGTGAGAACAAAGAGAGTGAAGTTCTTGAGCAGCATGAAGCCCATCAGCAGTGCAATTGCCCCACCCACAGCCGAAGCTATGATGATGGTCAGCGTGTTGTCCACCTCCCTCACTGCAGGCATTAACAAATGACCAGGTAAAAACTGATGAAGGTAGCTAAACATGATGACATGTTGTTCAGGCATTGTCTGTCTCAGGGTAACCTCCTGTTTTAGCTGATCTTGTGACCGTTGCTCCTTCTACATTTATCAGTCTTAGAATAACAAAAAAGCTGTGAAATGTAAATATGAAATTACATACATTTAAAAATATTTTAAATATATATAAAAAATATATGAAATGTCACCAGATTTCTTTTTCTTAACTGCACAAATATATGTTTTTCATTTATGTGCGACCTGATTTATTTTGTACGGAGCCCCGCAAGGGACATGGGAGAAAAAAAAATTAAGATGAACTTTTGCGAGATCTCGCAAAACTAACTTGGGATGTAGCAAAACTTTTGCGGGATCTCGCAAAATAGACTGCATACTTCGCAGGTTGCATTTGAAGGCCGAGTCAGTGTATCCTTCGTAACCCAACCTATCCCAGAATTCATGGCGCGGCCCAGCCAATTCGTTTCCAACAAGTTTAGTTTTAATTTTACTCTTTGTGGATCACAAAATAAACTTTTAAGATATTTTGAGGCGTGAATGTAGCTGTGTAAATGTCTAATATCTGCTCAGTTTATCATGACATCACATATTTGCAAAAGTGCTCCAACGTTTTCAGAGACGTCTGTTACCCACCATCTCGAAGCTAGCAGGAGGATGAGGCCCACTACAGCCGGGGAGAACACCGCACTCCCGGCACATCGTGCCTTGACCTCCCGGTCGGCTTGAAGCTGGTGGCCTCCAAAGAATGCGGCCAAAACATTTGCGAGATCTCGCAAAACTTCAGCTCCCATGTCCCATTTTCTCCTATGTCTCTTGCGGAGCTCTGTAATTTTGCCTTCGACACATGCATGTTCTCTCTTATTTTTACCAGTCCAGTTGAGCATCTGGAAGACCACCCTTTCTGTGACTGCCTTATACACCAATCAACCATAACTTTACCATTATCTGCCTAACATGGTGTCATTTGCCTTTTGCTGCCAAAACAGTACTGACCCCTTGAGGCATGGGCTCCAATAGAGTTACCATGTACTATAGCTATTTGACTATAGTACAGTCAAATAGCTGCACAGCACTTTGTTTGAAAGCGCTTTATAAATAAAGTTATTCCATCCATCCATCTGTCTTCATCCGCTTTATCCGGGGCCGGGTCGCGGGGGCAGCAGCCTAAGCAGAGAAGCCCAGACCTCCCTCTCCCCAGCCATCTCTTCCAGCTTATCCGGGGGAACGCCAAGGCGTTCCCAGGCCAGCCGAGAGATATAATCTCTCCAGCGTGTCCTGGGTCTGCCCCGGGGCCTCCTCCCGGTGGCGCCCAGGAGGCATTCTTGTCAGATGCCCGAACCACCTCAGCTGGCTCCTTTCGATGTGGAGGAGCAGCGGCTCTACTCTGAGCCCCTCCCGGATGGCTGAACTTCTCACCCTATCTCTAAGGGAGAGGCCAGCCACCCTTCGGAGGAAGCTCATTTCCGCCGCTTGTATCCGCGATCTCATGCTTTCGGTCACTACCCTTCTCCCATCACTGAGTTGCTCCCTTCTCCCATCACTTGCGAACAAGACCTTGAGATACTTGAACTCCTCCACTTGGGGCAGGAACTCATCCCCGACCCAGAGTGGGCACTCCACCCTTTTCCGGCTGAGAACCATGGCCTCAGATTTGGAGGTGCTGATCCTCATTTCCGCTGCTTCACACTCGCCTGTGAACCGTTCCAGTGGGAGCTGGAGGCCTTCACCCGATGAAGCCAACAGAAACATATCATCTGCGAAAAGCCGAGATGAGATTCTGAGGCCACCGAAGTGAAAGCCCTCCGCCACTTGGCTGCACCTAGAAATCGTGTCCATAAACATTATGAACAGAATCTGTGACAAAGGGCAGCCCTGGCGGAGCCCATCACCCACCGGGAACGAGTCCAACTTATTGCCGGCAATGCGAACCAAGCTCTTGCAACGGTTGTATAGGGATTGAATGGCCCGTAGCAATGGGCCAGACACCCCATACTCCCGCAGCACCTCCCACAGGACACTCTGAGGGACACGGTTGAATGCCTTCCCCAAGTCCACAAAACACATGTAGACTGGTTGGGCAAACTCCCATGCACCCTCAAGTATCCTTGAGAGGATAAAGAGCTGGTCCAGTGTTCCGCGACCAGGACGAAAACCGTATTGTTCCTCCTGTATCTGAGGTTCGACTAGCGGACGAACTCTCCTTTCCAGCACCCTGGCATAGACTTTCCCAGGGAGGCTGAGGAGTGTGATCCCCCAGTAATTGGAACAGACCCTCCGGTCCCCCTTCTTAAAGATGGGGACCACCACCCCGGTCTGCCAGTCCAGGGGTACTGCCCCTGATCTCCATGCAACATTGTAGAAGCGTGTCAACCAGGACAGCCCTACAACGTCCAGAGCCTTCAGGAACTTGGGGTGGACCTCATCAACACCAGGGGCTCTGCCACCAAGGAGTTGTTTAACTGCCTCAGTGACCTCGCCTCCGGAAATTGGCGGGTCATTCTCCTCATCCCCAGACTCTGCTTCCTCCTCGGAAGACGTGTCAGTGGGATTAAGGAGGTCCTCGAAGTATTCCTTCCACCGCCTGACAAGTTTCTCAGTCCAAGTCAGCAGCGCTCCGCCAGCACTATACACAGTGCAGGTAGAGCACCGCTTTCCCCTCCTGAGACGCCTGACGGAATCTCTTCGAGGCAGTCCGAAAGTCTTTTTCCATGGCCTCTCTGAACTCCTCCCACACCCGAGTTTTTGCTTCAGCCACTGCCCGAGCCGCCTGTCGGTACCTGTCGGCTGCCTCTGGAGTCCCACAGGCTAACCAAGCCCGATAGGACTCCTTCTTCAGCCTGGTGGCTCCCTTCACCTCTGGTGTCCACCATTTGGTTCGTGTTCCTCAGAATGCTGTTGAAGCTCTGCCGGAGGTGTACTTTGAAGATCTCGCGGACTGGGGCCTCTGCTAGATGTTCCCAGCACACCCTCACTACACGTTTAGGTGCACCGGGTCTGTCCAGCGTCCTCCCCCGCCACCTGATCCAACTCACCACCACCATAAGTTGACAGCTCAGTCCCTCTCTTTACTCGAGTGTCCAGAACATATGGTTGCAGGTCTGGTGATACGATTACAAAATCGATCATTGACCTGCAGCCTAGAGCGTCCTGCTGCCACGTGCACTTATGGACATTCTTATGTTCGAACAAGGTATTCGTTATGGCCAAACTGTGATTTGCACAGAAGTCAAATAACAAAACACCGCTCGGATTCAGATCAGGGAGGCCGTTCCTCCCAATCACGCCCCTCCAGGTCTCACTGTTATTACCCACGTGAGCACTGAAGTCTCCCAGCAGGACAACAGAGTCTCCAGGTGGAGCACCCTCCAGCACCCCACCCAGGGACTCTAAGAATGCTGGGTACTCTGAACTGCCACTTGGCGCATAAGCGCAGATGACAGTCAGGACCCGTTCCCCGACCCTAAGGCGCAGAGAACAAACCCTCTCATCCACCGGGAAAAACCCCAACGTACCGGCAGCTAGCTGAGGGGATATTAGAATACCCGCCGGGGATCAGTCCGCCAGGGCCTCCGCTCCTGGCCGCCGCCCGGCACACAATGCACCCGACCCCTATGGCACCTCCTGCAGGTGGTGGGCCTGCGGGAGGATGGGCCCATGTCCCCTTTTTGGGCTGTGCCCGGCCAGGCCCCATGGACTAAGGCCCGGCCACCAGACGCTTGCCCTCGGGCACCCTCCCCGGGCATGGCTCCAGGGCATCTGATTATCTGACTTGTTTGTCCAGCACATGCTCAACTGGACTTAGATCAGGGGAATTTGAGGTCAAGTCAACACCTCAAATTCATTGCTCTGCTCCTCAAACCTCTCCTGAACCTTTTTTTTTTGTTTTGCAACGCAATATCCTACTGAAAGAGTCCACAGGGATTAACGCTTCCATCAAAGGGAGCACATGGTCGGCAACAGTGCTTAGGTCGGTGGCCATATCAGAGATCAGTGTTGTTCACTTCACTTGTCAGTGGTCATTGGTGTTATGCACTGATTGGTGTATATCAGTGTGAAAACATGAACATTCAAATGACTAGTTCAATGGGGCAGAAAAAAGCTGGTTTACAGTTTAACAATGATGTCCTTAAAATCTAACAGGATATATTTAACTTTGTAATGAAAGAAAAATAAATTAGATGACACTGTGGCATATGTCATAGACCATGACCACTCACACTCGTCAACCACTATGAGGTTGAAGATGGCACTATGGTTCTTGTGGTGCTCTTTGGGATTGCGTCCAAAACACGTGTACTGTCCCCCATCCTCAAAGGTGATGTTCAACAACAAGATGGAGACGTTATTATGATGGTTTTTCCCCACAAACTCCACACGCTCCCGGAATATAGTCACATCTGGCACCACCCCCTCTGAAGGTATCACTGACTCACAGACCTGATGGGATCAGCAAGATATCAGTCATCTCAAAACTGCTGCCGACTGCACAAGTTAGAAAAAAACAAACAGAAATCTTTGAATCACGTGGAAGGTTTTTACCTTTTGCATAGTGCCGTTGTCATTGAATTGCCAGTTGAAGTAGAGATTTTCAATGCCAATACAGCTGGCATAGGTGCACGGCAAAGTAACTGTGCTCCCATTCACTGCCTGAAGGAAGGGAATTTTCCCGACAGACATCTCAAGGGCCTGAGCAGACCACACACCTGAAAAGCAGAGGAATGGCAAAAAACATGAAGATAGGACATACACCAGTCTTACAGTGCAGTACCATAGTGTGAGGTCTGTATGCTGGTGTAATAATTTTTTTTTGTCTTGGTTATTTGCTTTCTTGCTGAGAGTTAGATTAGAAGACCGGCAGTAATTTCATATCTGTTTGTTAAATATACAACTACACCTACCAACTAGTTGATACCAAGGCCGGGAAAAAGCATTTAAACAGCTCTTTCTTTATATTTGTTTCAAGTTGTCTGTTTTATTTGTCATTTTTTAAATGCTCTTGAGCAATATTTCTCCAGGCTTTCTGAAGGTCAAAGGTTTTCTTTGGTTGCTTTTTTATTCAATTTTAGTGCAGTCCTTGTACCTAACCATTTTCATAGGAATGGTTTTTGTCACTGACCTCTGAATTATTCAAGCATAAAATATGTATCTAACTAAAAGGATGAACAATTGTTGTGTCCATTCATGGCAGAAAACTTAGAAAAGAACCAATTTTAAATTGTATTTTTAGGCACATTGTTACACACAGCTGAGAATAAAAAATAATTTGATTAGTTGAATCTATAAATGGCTTGGGGATAGAAGCTCCTCTTGAGTCTCTCTGTCCTTGCCCGGATGATGCGGAACTTTCTACCGGACAGAAGTTGGACCAGTTTGTTGCCATGATTTCATTTCATTTCATTTAAGTATTTATTGTCATTGTCAGAGAACAATGAAATTGCGTTTGGGGCTTCCGTACAACCCGTAAATAATGATGGGACGGGCCCTTCAGTATCTTCAGTGTCCTTGCAGCAGCGTTCTGCCATATGGATCACTCTCTGAAGAGCTTTTTGGTCCTTAACACAGCTGTTCCCAAACCAGGATGTGATGTTCTGTGTGAGGATGCTCTCCACAGTGCCTGTATAGAAAACCCTGAGGATCTTTGGAGAGACCCTGAACTTCCTCAGTTGTCGTAAGTGGTACAGGTGCTGCCTAGCCTTTTTGGTCTGGACCTGAATGTGGGCAGACCATGTCATGTCTGAGGAGATGTGGACACAGAGATACTTGAAGGACTGCACCCTCTCCACGGGAGCTCCATTGATGATAATGGGGTTGTAGTCTCTGTGCTGACCCCTTCTGAAGTCCACCACCAGCTCCTTGGTCTTGCCAACGTTCAGCTGGAGATGGTTGTCCTGGCACCATGATGCCAGATTCTTCACTTCATCCATGTAGGCCGTGTCGTGGTTCGAATTTTTGAGGAAGAGACATATGACTGAAAGTCCATAGTGGGTCAACACAAATGATTTTATTAAAACACATATATGTGGTGAAGATGGGCTCTGCAAAATATCAGGCTCCATCTCCCGCCTGACAATAGGTGGGTGTAATATTTATACTTATGATGACCAGTAACTCGCGTCACTAAAACAGAACAGTTCCTTTCTCAGTTCCTCCACCGCCTCCCAGATGCATCCTGTTATTACACTTTTCTAGACTTACACAACATTTGCAATCAGTTTACCCAGACAGACTATGTGTCTGTGTTGTTAACCTCAGTACATGACCCCCCTCTACGTCATCTGTTACCAGGCAAACTCCAGTGCAGCAGGCTGCTGAATGCACGCAGGCAATATGTAGTAAATTATACTGTAAACATGTAGGCAACCTTTCAATAGCTGAACTTTGCTCCATTGATCGGCCAGATATCGCGCTGCCCGTAGCTTCAAACCATTAATTAACTTGACCGAGCTTCAACCCTTTAATTATGCAATATGTGTATAACATGATTACAGTTGCACCTGCAATGAAAGATTATTATGTGCTTATGCTAACACCTGAAATACAGACTTTCGTTGTTGGAGATGGCGCCCAACACCACTGTGTCGTCAGCAAACTTCACAATGGTGTTGGAGCTGTGAAGCCATCCTTAATGGGAAACAGGGATATAAGGCTGAGCTATGGCAAATTACACAAGAACAGGACTGAAAATAAACAAGTCATATAGAGCGAGGAATCAAAATTCTTGGATCAAATCATTGTTAATATGTATGGAGGTTGTCAGGATGGAGGTACAGTGAGAATATGCCATCTGCACCCCCTGGCTGGGAGACTCTGTGATGGTTTGGGATTTCATTTTAGCCAGCGGTGTTGGTGATCTTATCGAAACTGAAAAGCACTGTCTGACTTTGATTCATGCAGTACCATCTGAAATAATAACAATTATCCCAAACACACTGCCGATGCAGTAAAAGCACACATAAATAGAAAAACATGCAGCTTAACAATATAAATCATGAACTGCACCTCAACATTACTGAAGCAGGGTGGGCTCATCTTGACAGAGAACAGAACAAAAGGCATAAACATCCAAAGAAGAGGTTTGAATGTCCTTCAAGAAGTCTGGAGAATTATTCCCGAGGAAGACTTAAAGAAATGAGAAGAAAGCGGCTGATGAGAAGTCAGGCTGTGCTGAAGAATAAAGGTGGTCATACCAAATATTGACTTTCGAGCTCATGAGTATCATACAATCTCTGTTTTTGGCCTATATACTGTATTTCCATTATGTTTACACTTTTCGATAAAAACACTGCACCAATTTTGCTTGCAAAATATAAAGAAATGAGAAGAAGGATGTGGTTCAAGTCTTTTGCACAGTAATGTAAAATAGATTTGATAACCTCCACTGACTCATAGCATCTTATTTGTTTAATTTGGGGAAAAACATATGTAAATAAATAAGATAGACGCTACATGCTGGGGTGTTTTTGACCTGGAAACAGTGAATTCCTGTAGAGATTTTAGTTCATCGCTGCTTTTAAGTCAAGAAAAAGACGAGATTTTGTTTGATTTTGCGTAATATAAAAATTCATCAGCAATAAGAATTACTGATGGTTGGATTTTAGTTCATATTCATCAGAAGTGTAGCACTTAGACAAGGAAGTGAATAAAGGATATTTCCCACAATGTCAGCCCATCATTTACATTTCTTATCTTAGTTGTCAACGTTATTATAATGTCAGTAACACAGATACATTTTCCTCAGTATCATGCTAAAACTGATTTGAAAACCTTCAACTTTTTATGTTCATGGGCAGGAGAATACATGTTGTGCTCTGTACTTTTTTGTACAGTAAAAAGAGATGCACGATTAACAATGAAAAGTCACCTTTTAGATTATTTTGTACCATTTTTAAGTAGATATACAGGGAGTGCAGAATTATTAGGCAAGTTGTATTTTTGAGGAATAATGTTATTATTGAACAACAACCATGTTCTCAATGAACCCAAAAAACTCATTAATATCAAAGCTGAATGTCTTTGGAAGTAGTTTTTAGTTTGTTTTTAGTTTTAGCTATTTTAGGGGGATATCTGTGTGTGCAGGTGACTATTACTGTGCATAATTATTAGGCAACTTAACAAAAAACAAATATATACCCATTTCAATTATTTATTTTTACCAGTGAAACCAATATAACATCTCCACATTCACAAATATACATTTCTGACATTCAAAAACAAAACAAAAACAAATCAGCGACCAATATAGCCACCTTTCTTTGCAAGGACACTCAAAAGCCTGCCATCCATGGATTCTGTCAGTGTTTTGATCTGTTCACCATCAACATTGCGTGCAGCAGCAACCACAGCCTCCCAGACACTGTTCAGAGAGGTGTACTGTTTTCCCTCCTTGTAAATCTCACATTTGATGATGGACCACAGGTTCTCAATGGGGTTCAGATCAGGTGAACAAGGTGGCCATGTCATTAGTTTTTCTTCTTTTATACCCTTTCTTGCCAGCCACGCTGTGGAGTACTTGGACGCGTGTGATGGAGCATTGTCCTGCATGGAAATCATGTTTTTCTTGAAGGATGCAGACTTCTTCCTGTACCACTGCTTGAAGAAGGTGTCTTCCAGAAACTGGCAGTAGGACTGGGAGTTGAGCTTGACTCCATCCTCAACCCTTAAAGGCCCCACAAGCTCATCTTTGATGATACCAGCCCAAACCAGTACTCCACCTCCACCTTGCTGGCGTCTGAGTCGGACTGGAGCTCTCTGCCCTTTACCAATCCAGCCACGGGCCCATCCATCTGGCCCATCAAGACTCACTCTCATTTCATCAGTCCATAAAACCTTAGAAAAACCAGTCTTGAGATATGTCTTGGCCCAGTCTTGAAGTTTCAGCTTGTGTGTCTTGTTCAGTGGTGGTCGTCTTTCAGCCTTTCTTACCTTGGCCATGTCTCTGAGTATTGCACACCTTGTGCTTTTGGGCACTCCAGTGATGTTGCAGCTCTGAAATATGGCCAGACTGGTGGCAAGTGGCATCTTGGCACCTGCACGCTTGACTTTTCTCAGTTCATGGGCAGTTATTTTGCGCCTTGGTTTTTCCACACGCTTCTTGCGACCCTGTTGACTATTTTGAATGAAACGCTTGATTGCTCGATGATCACGCTTCAGAAGCTTTGCAATTTTGAGACTGCTGCATCCCTCTGCAAGATATCTCACTATTTTTGACTTTTCCGAGCCTGTCAAGTCCTTCTTTTGACCCATTTTGCCAAAGGAAAGGACGTTGCCTAATAATTATGCACACCTGATATAGGGTGTTGATGTCATTAGACCACACCCCTTCTCATTACAGAGATGCACATCACCTAATATGCTTAATTGGTAGTAGGCTTTTGAGCCTATACAGCTTGGAGTAAGACAACATGCATGAAGAGGATGATGTGGACAAAATACTCATTTGCCTAATAATTCTGCACTCCCTGTACACAGTCACTGCTTACTAGCACTGCGTGTAATGGGCATGGATCACAAATTATTTATCCTATCAACCACTTAAGTTTTTCTTTTATGAAAATATATTTAAAACCACAGATATTATTTCTATTAATAGCATTAAACAATTCAAACCCTTGGTAAGAGAACACCATAATGTCCTTGCTGTGACTTTGCTGTGAAAACTGTAACTGCACACCAAGGACCATCAGCATCCATCAGCATCAGAGTGTGCTGTGATTATACTTTACATATTTCAATTCAATTATTTTTTTATCTATTTATGTTCAATTTATGTATACCTGATATATATTTTTCATATCAGGTATACAGTTGTAGTCAAAAGTTAACATGCACTCATCATGGACATGCATGATCTGGTATTTGGGGCCTTTAACAGTTTCTTTGAACTGTTCTTTTATCAGAGTGAAATGACAGCGCACATCTATAATGACCTTAAAACAGGGGTGGGCTGCTGTAAATTTCAGCTGAGCTTTAAAGTGTTGATTTTGGCACACGATCTACTTCCTTGGTCGATGCCCGCTTAGTAGATGATGGGAATCCCACTTCACTGTGGAAAGTGATGCTGGAGTTCCAGTAGTTTTCCATTCATGGCAGGCTTGAGCCCCTGTGGTTCCTGGACCTCTTAACCAATTGCCTCTTATCTGAGGGTGCCAGTTTGGGACTTCTAACAGACCTCAGCGAAGTGGTGACACATCTGAAAAAACTACAAGAGACCTTCCCAACTTGTGTAAATCTACAATTCTCCTGAGATCTTCACCTTGGACTTCCAATGTTCCAGTTGCAGTCAGTCATGACCATGAGTAGTTAATAAGCCTTTGCTTTGTCAAAAAAACCAAAAACCAAAACAGTGTAGAACTTTCAACCCCATTTACTGAATGTTTTATGTGAGTAAATGTATATTTCTGGTCCAGTGTGACTTGGAGAAAACACCCAATCCCTGTTTTTTGTAAGTCATTACAGATGTACAGACAAACAGTTTGAAGAAATCATAAAAGTCCTCAAATTACCTTAACGTTCATGCCCGTGATGAGTGCATGTAAACTTCAGACCACAACTGTAAGACATTCGAACTTAGCACTTGCTTTTGTGTGAAGGTCACAGACAGCAGATGGCTACAGTATATAATTTCAGCAGGTCGAGGACAGACAGAAGCTCTCCTCTCTCTCTCTGGCCTACACCACTAATGTGCCTTTTGCTTAGTGCTTCCTGTGAAGGATGTGAGGTAAAGTACATGCTGACAGTGTGTTTTGCAGGTTGGAGATTTAATGCAGAGAAACACTAACACAGACCTATTATATGATCAGTAGTTGCATGAGAGTAGTAACATGTCCTACACTCGTTGTAACATTCCTGTGATTCTGCCCTGTGGTTTGTGGACACTTTGTGCATAACATGCTCAAGGTCAACATCTCACAAGCACCATTTGCAGGAACAGGAAACACAAACTGACAAAGCGAAAGACGGGGGAGGGGCACTGTAAGTGTGCATGCTATCGATTCACTCTCAGCTCACTCTTGCCCTGACAAAAAAAGAAATCACACCTTCTAATCTTTTCCTCAACTGCTCCTATGCAGTCCAGTGAGCCCAGAAAAGGAGTAATGAGAGAGCAGCACAATCACTCTGCAGTCTCATGCATGCATGTTTTATTTTATTCTTTTATCACTAGTTTTTTCACAGTATTTGTTTGATTTTATTTTCATTCTTTTAGCCCCTCTGTGTGTCCTTAACTAACACATTTTCCAGTACAAGGACACTGTTGCTATCAGTGTAGATACTGAAGCTGCTCACACAAGATCAGGAAATTAAAAAACCCCATCTTATTTCTGTTTTATCCCTAACACAATGAAAACCTTTTGGTATTTACTGCTCTCTTCTAAATCCAACTTCTGTACTGTTCATTAAAACTTGTTTCGTGAGTCTTGGTGTTTCAGATAAAAGTAGCACACTGGTGTTCCAGTTTCTAACCCACATATGTCAACATTTTCTTCTTCTTTTTTTATTAACCGATGTATGCAAAAAACCACCAACTACTGTGAGGGCTATGTGGGGACAAGAACAGATCATTATTTGAAGGTAAAATAAAGACACATACCGTCCATGAAAATTACATCTACCTTTTAAATGTTCTGACTAAACACTGTCTAAAAATCAAGCCCATCAATGCCATAATGCTTAAGACATAAGATGATTTGTCTAAGTCATAATTCAGATAGTAATAATAACTCAGAAATAAAATAAAATCTATTTTCCATAGTACCTGCCTCTCTTTATCCTACATGTGGCTATAAAACTGTTATTCTCTCTGTTCAGGCTGTTAGCCATATCCTGTAAAGCACCTTACAGTGCATCATACAATAAATGCATTACATAAGGCAAATATCATTCTGTACTCCTGTAATATAATCACTGTCCTGAGCTATGGTTTAACCGCTGTAGCATCTTTCTCACTGCTGGCCACCTGCATTTGCAGATTTGGCCTACTGTGCAGTTTCCGCACGTGTTTCTTGAAAGTTTCTTTTACATTGTAAAAAAGAAAAAGAAAAAGAACACCTGTGAAAAATCGCTGATCTGTTTATGAAAAATCTGGCCAGACAGTGACAGTTACTCATCTGTTCCTGTGTGTGAATGTAACACAATGCAAAGAAAAGAATTTGGTATTAAAAGTGGGGAACACAGGATATTTATTGCAATAGATTCATTTTTATGCACCTTACAGGACTTGAAATGGACTGGGACAATAAGGGAACCTTACAGCCTACATCTCCTACACAAGATGTTTTAAACAAGGGAGCTTTAAATGTTTAATGTGTGTTTGGTGCACTGATGCCCCAAGAGAGGCATGAATAGAAATTAAGTTATGACTCTAAAAAGGATGTGGGTATTTCAAAGCACAAGTATCAGCATCAAGTATTAGCTCTGAATGATTATTTGAAGTGTCAAGCCACATTATTACCTATCTGTTGGTTATAAATAATCTCAGGCTTGTACTGTTACTTTGTGCTTACTTGTAAAAGCCATCAAAACTTTACGACTCATATGAATTTAACAAAACCAGTTAGTTTACAAGACTTCCACCTACTGTCCTACTTCTACTCCATCTGGCTCAGAGCAATATGTAAAATGCAACATCATGCAAAAAAAAAAAAACCAAGGACAACCCAAACAAAAATAATCATAGTGTTTCTTATTTCTTACACAAATTGTTGTGCTCTGCATAGGTCAGAGATGAAGGTCAGTATAAGACCTAGAAATACCAAAGCATCATTATTCTACCTAAACACATGAATAAATACTGATGTGAGGAAAAGATGAAGCTTTCTAACACTGCACACATCATATGACATAAAAAGAAAGACAGACATTACCAAGCAGCAAAGAGAAGACCAGGCCACAGGTTGTGTGTGGAGGGCCCAGCCTCACGGGTTCAACCCCAATCCACCGGACCTTCATGGCTGCTAGAGCTGCTCCAAAACAAATGATGCTGCAGTATCCAACACTGGCCCCGAAAGCTAGGAGAATACGCTCTGTCCACTGGAAAAATCAGGAAGCTGCTCTGTGGATGCGTGTACTCCAAGTGTTGCACCTGCAGCTGTTTCAGGGTAGCACTCCTTTAGAAGGGACTGTCGGTGGGCAGAGGAGGAGGAGAGTGAGGAGAAGGAAGGAAAAAGGTTAATTAACTAAAATCTGTCGCGATGAATACACAAGCAGTACAGTAAAAAGTTATATTAGTGCACAGAAAATGCAAGTCTCCTACACATACAATAACCTTTTTAAAAAAATAAAATAAAATAAAAATAAAGGATGCTGAGTGAAAAGAAACATGACTTGATGATAAGCACAGTTTAACTTTGCTACTGCCTACCTGCTCCTGCAGCTGGTGCTCACTCAGAGGCTGACCAACTGCATGCACAGCTGAGTCAGTGTGGACAGGACGGAGGCAGAGCAGCACTCACTGCGCAACCAGGGTTCACTCAAGGAGAATCTGCCAGGCAGCACTTTCACTGCAGAGACAGCCACATTGCAGTGCCAGCCAAGAAGAGCGACAATTAAATAAGAGAGGGGGGATGTAAGCAAAAAAATAGAGGTACCGAGAGACAGACATCCAGGGAAAACGCCGGGGCTCTTATCCCTCCTCAGCACAGCCTCAGTGAAGATAAATCTCCCTGTTCTTCTCTCCGGCTAACTCCCAACTTTTCTCTGTCCTCTCAGTTGGCTGCATGCCACCTCTCTCTTACCTCACCTCTGCACACCCCCCCCTCCAATGCCCCAGACAACTCCTTGTCTCATTCACCCCCCCATTGGTGTACACACCCAGGCACTTTTGACAGTGTTTATGAAGCTCAGAGAAAAGTTCTGCAGTGCAGGGTGACGTGGAGGCTGGGTACGTAACCACAGATCCCCCAGGTCTCCTGTAAGACACACATTTAAAAGCTCCTATCATAAATACTTCTTTCATCGTTCTTTCCTGGGCAAAACCATATTTTGCAACGTGAGAGATTTACAATGGGTGAGGAAAGCAGTAAAGTAGCTTCTTGTTTGCACAGACTTGTTTTAGAATGTCTTTTTCTTTTAATTGTAATCATTAAAAGCTGCCCCCTACTCTTATTTTGTTTCTTCTGTCGTTTTGTCTTGTAAGGTGAAGATTTCTTGCATCGCATTACCATTCAGAGCTATGAATTAGCATATTTTATGTGCAGTATGCCCTATTTAGTGCATACAAAGTCACACTATCTTGTGTATTGTTATATTGTTCTTTAATCTGCTAAAACTCTGCTGTAAGTCCATTATGATACACGAGTGTGTACAGTCATTTTTTTTAAAGCACGACAGCTTCTTTGCCATAAATGTACAGACCATCAGTCAACAACAGCTCAGCAATGCCTTGTGTCAGCACTATTCACCGCAGCAGAAAATGCTTAGCACTTAACTTACAGATTTGATTGGTTTATTTATTTATTTGCCTGTCAGACTCCATCTGTTAGGTGCCTCTATGGTCACAAAAGGTTTTTCAAATACAAAAAAAGAAGAAAGAGAGAGATTTGTGAGTTTTAACGAGGATGCAGCAGAGGCCATGTGACAGAGCTTGTCACCTGAGTCGAGGTACAGCTGGACAAATAGAGGACACAGGGACAACTCACATCTGCTCACATCCATGCATGCTTGTTTTCCGCTGCTGATAGTACTTTTTTAAATTTTGTTTTTCCGTTTACAAGAAAAAGAAATGGAGAGATTTGCGATTCCAAGGGCTTTAACTGCAAGTATTTGCCTTACATGCTAATAACTGTGTTTTCGTATTTGCAAGTTGATGCTGTGATTATTGAGAAAGGTGTTATTTGGGGGGAATAACGAACTGCACCTTTTCTGTTTCTTAATTTATAAGTTCATACACTCTTTAAAATACATTAATGTTTTGTGTTAGTTGTGCAAAACTTCAGATAGTCAGCAATAGAAATATTATGTTATTACTGTTATTTCTATAGTATATGATACAATCAGTGGGCTTGGCGTTGCATGCATGTTGGTATGTAAGCTAAAGTATTATTCATAAGAAGTTGAGTGAGCAAAGTTATTTCTTTGTGCTTGTTTAAACAGCATGAGGCTGAATGGCGTAATCCCACGTATGTTATGAATATGATAATCATAGGATTTCAAATATACACTAACAGGGATTACTGATGTGGATTATTCACGCCTCCATTATTAAACCCGTACAGGTAGGTAAGGTTTGGTGCAAGGTCACAGCAGGTAGAGTGGAGACGTTTCATGGGTGGGAGATAACGTGGGCAGGCTGCAGGCTCACTGCTCTCCTCTGCAGGCCCCTCCACTGGAGTATCAATGCAGCAGCAGCGGGAACTCTTCCAGAACTGCAATAAGGGAAAAAAACAACAGCATCGTGCTGCAGGAAGACAAGAGAGCTACTGCAGACCTGTGCAGGATGACTGTAACTACACAGAGAGCACGTCAATTTACAGCCAGTTCAAAACATAATTATATTGTATTTACTGGTAGACATGTCCCTCACATAATGCATTATGACTTGCAGATGTTTTCAAGTTTACCTCAGACTTTTAAAAGAAAATCTTGGTATCTGGATTTACTGCAGCAAAACACGTGAATCTGTAAAAATACTTCAGTACAAGTAAAAATCCTTTCGTGTTAGCCTTACTACAGCTCTGGTCAGAAGTTTGCATACACTTCGTAGTTCTCGTGTCTTTCTTGTTTGATACACTCTCAGTCCGAGGCTACGTGACATTTGCTTCACTGTGGACAGTGACGCTGGTGTTTCAGCAGTTTCCATAATGTTGCAGGCTTGAACCTTGGTGGTTCCTGTGTTGCTGCATGACTGCGATGTTAATGTTGGTGTTTAAATGATTTCTTTGAACTTTTTACAGGGTGGAATAATTCTACAGCATACAGCCTGAAAAAGTTTGAAAAACTAAGAATTGAGGCACAAGATTGAAAGGATTTTGGAGTTTCTCTAATCTACACAGGGTCAAAAGTATGCACACAGGCCAAAATATATGTACAAACATCCCCACTAATATTTGGTAAAATTACCTTAGCTAGTTGCAACCACATGCTTTTGGTAGTCGTCAACAAGCTTCTGGCATAAATCTACTTGTATACTTGACCACTCCTCTCTTAAGAATTAGTAGAGATTGTTTAAATTGGTTGGTTTTCTTGAACTGACCTGATTTTCAAGTGTAGTTTGTAAAATCTTCAACAGGGTTGAGGCTTTGGGAAAACCATTCTAGCAGCTTAATGTTAGTGTGCTTTATCTATTCCAAAACCAGTTTTGATGTAATGTATGCCGCCGTGTTCACGCTCCAACTGTCTAGCTGTTGATTTGAGGTGAAGCTAAAGAATTTGGAAGTATTCCTTCTCCTTCTTACCCCACTTTGTGTAATGTAATAATGGATTGCATTTATATAGCGCTTTTCTAGACACTCAAAGCACTTTACAATTCCACCATTCATTCACTCTCACATTCACACACTGGTGGAGGCAGCTACAGTTGTAGCCACAGCTGCCCTGCAGGCTGCCATATCGCGCCATCAGCCCCTCTGGCCAACACCAGTAGGCGGTAGGGTGAAGTATCTTGCCCAAGGACACAATGACCAGGACAGACAGAGCTGGAGAGAGGATCGAACCGGCAACCTTCCGGTTACAAGATGAGCTTCCCAACCACGGTCGCCCCCAATCACATAATGTATCTGTACCACTTAAAGAAAAACAGCCTCAGAGCATGGTTATACCACTGCCATGCTTGACAACTGGTACAGTCTCACCTTCACTTCACTTTCATAAAACATGCCAAACTTGGGCACCTTCTTGTTTTTTTACATTAATTAAAATGTTTACTGTGTAATCATTCCATCCTGGAAAATGAACAAAGAAATCGTTAAAAGTCCTAAATTACTATGATATTCATGCCCATGATGAGTGTACATATACTTCTGACAGCTGTAAGTACAGTTATATAAAAAAAGGAAGATTATTTCATAAAGTGCATTTCACAGATATATTTATGTGCAAAGAGAAAGGTTAGAATGATGTGTACAAAAAACAGCAGTGAAAAGGTCTCAGTTAGCATGTGAAAAGCTACAGTTCATGACAGCACAGTTAGAAATAGTCTGAATATGTCTGGCGTGTTTGGAGAGCTTCCAAGGAGAAAGCCTCTTCTCTCTGCAGAGAACATGGCAGCTCAGATTAGGTTTACAAAGTTGCATCTGAACAAAGTCCTTTGAACAAACAAGACCAGAGTCGACATGTTTGGCCACAATGACTTTATCTGACATCGGCAGTGGGAAAAGATGGGAACTATTTATCCAGCTGAGAATCCAACCAGAGACTTCAAAACATTTGCACCTGTTTGATACCCAACCTAGCCACTAAACTGTCATATCACTCCAAAACATTATTTCTTTTAATGAGAGGTAAGTTAATCTCTCACAGCAAAAAAAAAAAAAAAAAAGCACAGCACGTTTATGTGGTTCTGTGATTGTTAAATATGGTACACTTAAACTGATCTAATGAAAAGGAATAAAGTAAAGTGGTTCAGCGAGTTGTTTTCAATGATAACAAATACACCGCACAATATAAAATTAAAAAATGAATCGGTAGGGAGACAGATGGGGTTTTTGACAAGCTTGGACAATTCCAGGCAGGTTCCTGCACGTCCCAGTCTTTCCACCCCGCCTTAGTAACTAATATTGTTCCAGCAGCTTGAGTTAGATTTATCTTAGGACAGATATGAACAGAACAGGTAACAATGTAATTCAATTTCAGGAATACAAAAAATGAGCATTCAAGTTACCAGTGATGTGTTCCACATCTGTTTGATGTTTTTGTGAATTTATGCTCTTTGTGAGCAGTGTCAAAGTAAAGTCACCAATATCCTTTCAATAACTGTCCCAGTGAGAGTGTTTCAAATTATTTGAAGACACAGAAAACATCAAAGTGACTTTCCAGCACAAACTGTAAGCTGCAATCAACTGTTTTAGGGCAGAGTGACTTACAATAACTCACTGTCACACACACCGAGGAGTGGCTGACAGTTGGTATGTTGCATTCTCTTCCATGCTACTGAGCTGTTAATATCGAGCCTCTCTGTACACACCCTGATAACTTCTATTCAAAAAGAATTCACAAGCCTTTATGATTAAAACAAAAAACTTTATTCCAAAGTCGCTGAACAGAAATTTTTATTTTTCACTTTTTATACAAAAAGCAGAACACAAACTTGCTAGTTGTCCGTGAAGTAAACAGTAGTCATTGCTCATAAACCTGTTGGTGAACTTTTGGAAAGAAAGAGACACATTTTTGTGGCAGCAGCACAGATAAGCACTATCTACACTGGCAACAGGGTAGTGTTAGCAATGAAACATCTTACTAGGGCCTACGCTTTACACATCTACAGTTCAATTATTTAACAGTAAACATTCATGGACACCCCAGAAGGGCAATACATGTCCAGTTTTTGAGTAGAAATCCCCAATGAGATTACACAACAACAAAGCAACATAGCAATCATAAACAGTACAGTGAACAAGTCTGGCATTTATTTGTCCCAGTTATTAAAAAATGAAATGACAACTCAACACATTTCAGACATCGGCGCCTATATACTGGAGTATGTATGTGGAGTACTGAAATAGTCGTGTAAGTTCTTTATTTGTGCAGAAAAAGCTGGAATCAGTCAGCTTTGGTTGGTGCGTCACATTGGGAAGTGGAAATAATTTGTAATAGTTAAAAAGGAGTGAGCTTAGCCAACCGTTGTAACCTGCACATGACTTCTGTTTAATGCTAGGAGCTTAACACACTTGATTTTCTCAGCTGAAATGTCATTGGTCGAGATTTGCTGTCTGCAAATGCAAGCTTTTTGGCAAGGAAGAAAAAAAAGGTAGCTTTGCAAAGATAACATGTGTGTTCAGCCAAATATATTTTAATCCTGTCAACTACACTATAGCAGCAAGTAAAATGTCAATAAAGCAGCAAGTAAAATGTCAATAAAGCAGAATGCAGTAATAACCTGATATTTAACTGAAAAAGTACTAAGAAGAGATATAAAATGTTGACAGATATTTTATTGTATATGCTCATCTTAAACTGGAGAGCAGCAAACTAGAAGTCTCAGAAGAGAATCCAAGAGAAGCTCAGTTTATCCATAGACAGTATAAAACATGGAAGTAGCTTTGAGGCAAGAAAAAAAAAAAAAAAGAAAGAAAGAAGAAGAAGCTGTATGAAAGAGTCTTAAAACAAACCAGCATTACATCATCTAAGGATCTGGTTTCATATCAGCCTCATCATATCAGTTTTTTAAAACCAAGATGGCAACGTCATCTGAAAGCTTCAAAACTTCAAAGACTTCAGTGAAATAAATCCAGAATTTTATGAAACATGCTGCTGACATAAAATTTTAAAACAAAACAAAAACATTGTAATATGTCAACATTTTTTCTTTGGATTTTTTTTCCAAATAAATAAAAGTTTTAACTTATTTGCAAGTCACTGCTTTTCTCTTTTTACTCACATTTTAATATAAGGTTAATATCTAAAAGTAGCCTCTATGGTGGAAGTGTTCCAGAGGTGCACGGGGAGAGTTTCTTTACAGGGAAAAATTAGATTTCAATCAGAAGTTTTTGCTTTTCATGGGCGGTCACAAAACTTTCTGAATGCATCACATCCACATGATCAGCCCAATAAATTTGTGTGAATGAACAAATTGAATTCAAGAAAAATACATCTATCTAATCATCATCGTCATCGTCGTCATCGTCATCGTCATCATCATCATCATCATCATCTCCACTGCTGGGCTCAGACTCTTCATCGTCTGAACTGACCTCTTTTTTCTTCTGCAAGGCTGTCAGATGCTCTGCCTCCTTGGGTTTGCTGAAGCACCCCCACCAAACAGTCACACACAAACACAGATGCAATGAGAAGGACTATTTGTGGGATACTGGCTTCAATCAAAAGGGAAGCAAATATACAAAACAACACTGGTTTACCTCAGCAAAAAAAAAAAATTATATATAGAGAAGGAGACACCCAGACTCCTCGACTTGAAACCAACCCAGCCCAGAGCCCAGAAAATCAATGAACTGATTCTTACCTTCGACAGTTCAAGACTTCTGTACTAAAACCCATTCACTGTTCCCTGGATCTTGGATTTATAAAATGACAAGTGCTGTGAAGCAACAGTTGTTCTTGCAGCTGCTGCTCACCGAGAAAGCAGAAGATTTTGCCCAGACAGCTTTCACCTGCCAAAGCTGTAATGTAACCCATTAGTAGAAGGCAGCAGAGCGCATTTAACTCAGTTCACCGCAGCAGTATCAGCTTTTCTTTATGTTGAAGACCACGTACAATTACCTCAAAAAGGTGCTCTAGTTAAAATTGACATCTATAAAATTTACAATAAAATAACCTGTGATTGAAAGATGCTAACTAAATGGTAAAATGCTAAAGATTATACAGAAAAACAGCCTCACTCATTCAGTTAGAACTGCTGCTGTGAACAAGTATTAATAACCACCATTATAAAAACCAACCATGATTATAATCCATAACCTACATTTAAAAAATTCTGTTACAAAGTATTCAGTAGTCACAATCAGGACCAACTTTGTAGAAAAGTCTCAATAGTATATACACACATACAAAAGTGTACAGACTGGAAAGGGTGTTTGAGCTCTAATACTGAAATAACTGAATAAAAAAAAATACATTAATATTCAAGACATTCACAATAGAGGAAAAAACATAGACGAAGATGCCCTTATCCTTATTAGTCATCTCCTCCAGGAAAATCAACCCAACAGCCAACCAGAGTCCACACCAGTCCCAAAAGACAGAGTTCTCTGGCCCTCACCACACAGTTGGGTCTTTGAAATCGTGCTCGTGCAGCTCAAAGTCATCTTCCCTTCTCTTTTTCTTGTAGAACTTCACTGCCATAATGATAGTGAGAATGAGCAGGATTACACCACAAGCACCTCCAACTATGATCGCCAGGAAACTTATCTCAGAGAGGGACACTAGGAGCAAGAAAGAAGACAAAGTAAAGATGAATGAGCGACCCAGTGGTTAATCACACTGTCCTGCTTCATTCAATCATATGACACATACTAAAACGTTCTCTATTTTTTTTAAATGTCTCTTTTCCCTCACTGTACTGCTTCTGATAACGATGCGATGAATGAGTCAAACTTTTCATCTCAAAAGTAACAGAATCGTCATATATGCAACGCATCAGTCTTTAAAAGACTTATTCTAATACATACACATACAAATGTCTCTGGTGCCTTACAAACTACTGACCATCATTTGAAGTTACTGCAATGAAATTTTGGCTAAATAGCCCAGCCTGCTGTATTTTTCTCTGTCTTTGAATTCAGCCCTCTGTGGATTAATCATTTTAATTTCCCTCAAACAATGTGGCATCTTTTCACTCCTAGCACATCATCCAGTCCAGATCAGAGAAGATATTGAGCATGATCTTTTTTGATCATTGTGAGCTGATGTTTTCAAAGTCTTCCTTTATTTGTTTTTAGCAGTTTAGCAGATTGTTTAGCAGATAACAAACTGTGTAGCAAACCAAATCATGAATCATATCATTCAATCCACGAGGTGTCATTTTTGATATTGAGGTCCAATAGTCTAACCTTTGTTGATCACTCTGAGGTTGATCTCTCCAATATTGCCTTGAAAGTCTGGAGGGTTTCTCACTTGGCAGCTGTAGGTGCCATTAAAAGTTGGATTCACGTCCTGGAGAGTGATGGAAGCATCTTTTCTCATGATATCTCCCGACCACACTACATGCCCTTTGAACTGCGGAGACGTTGGAGGGTGAGGCGTTTCATTCTCGTAGTAAAACAGCTGCCACATACATTACAGAAAAAGACAAAAAAAAGGAAGTGCAGAAATAGAAAATATTAACACACACTGGAAACTTTAAACATATAAAACTAGAAGCTAATACAAGACTGAAATTGAGAGGAAGAAATTAGGTATTATTTGAAAGTCTTATGGACTGAATTTTATTACATTTAAAAAAAATCTATTTTATACTCACAGACTCGCCGGGTTTTGAATTCAGGGGTTGGAAGTACCAGGATACTGTGACAGAACCTGGAGTCACTGGATGAGTACTACTGAAGGTGCAGCTTAGTTTCACATCCGTCCCGTTGACTGCTTCCATTTCCTTCTCCGTTCTAATTTCTATCCCAGTAACATGCCGCACACCTGAAATAAACACGACCAAACGAGAACAATCAAGATTGAAGTTAGTTCAAACTGCCCATTTCATTAAACACAGTAATGTCCTTGACACACCATGTCATGTGCCTCAGAACTTTACTGCCTTTCAATATAAAATGTGAGTTTGTTACTTTCTTATGGCAACGACATGACAATCTATTCCACAGCCTGACTGTGGTTTTACATGTCTGCCAGTACAACAACGAACACAGCAAATTGTAATTTAACAACATCTGTACTTGCACACCTACTATGAGGTTAGTGTTAATCTACCTCAAGATCTGCTAATTGGAGCACTTTTAGGGAACTTTTAGAACAATCTGATGATAATGAATTACAATAGTCCAGCCTGGAAGCAATAAACAGATTAGGATGTTTCAAATTTTAGTGATATGTTGCAGATGAAAGATGGCAGTTTCAGAGACTTCCAGCACCAGTAAGACACAGGATTTCTTTCCATGCTAAATTAATGGGATGTGAAGCTCTTTAGTATAATGGTTAACAGATCCCTGGTAAATAAGGAAGCAGTTCAACACAGACAGAAGAATAAAAGTTAAGAAACCACATTAACCTTAATAAAAGAAGAGTAGTTATGTTTTTAGAAATAACTATTTTTTGTGCTATACAAATAAACTTGCCTTTAAATCTGAATTACTGAAAAACTTATCAACGCTTTCCAAGGCTCTGTGGGAGCACACAGCTGATACTCTTCAAATAATAATAATAATAGATTGGATTTATATAGCGCTTTTCAAGGCACCCAAAGCGCTTTACAATGCCACTATTCATTCACTCTCACATTCACACACTGGTGGAGGCAAGCTACAGTTGTAGCCACAGCTGCCCTGGGGCAGACTGACAGAAGCGAGGCTGCCATATCGCTCCATCGGCCCCTCTGGCCAACACCAGTAGGCGGTAGGGTAAAGTGTCTTGCCCAAGGACACAACGACCAGGACAGAGAGCCCGGGGATCGAACCGGCAACCTTCCGGTTACAGATACGCTTCTCAACCCCCTGAGCCATGGTCAAACAAACAAGGCCAGTTTCAGTTCTCCTCTCAATTATCTCCTCCATGGCCGAGAGTGTGGGAACACCCCGTCAATGTATCTGCTGTGTTTACAGACCAAGGTTAATATTGTTAGTTACAGCTAAACTGAAAACTTAAACCAGAAGTGAAAAAATATTTAATTCACTAAAATCAAATTTAACTTTTGGGGGGGAAAAAACTACAATTGAAACTATTTTGTAAACTTGGAGAACTAACTTCACTCTGCGCAACTAACTGAAACTAAGATGTCTTAAAGAGAAAAAAGTCAAAACTAAACAAAATGAAAACTAATTGGAAAAAACCAAAAGTACTGTGATCACACATCAAACAACCCTGCAGTCAGAGGTTATGTGCAAGTTTCTTGTTTAGAAGTAAGAATCACACTGCAAACATGGATTTTTTGTTAATTAAAGATGTTTCCTAAAATGTTGAATAGATTCCTGCTCAGATATCAGATATAGAAATGACTTTGTATGACCAAATGCTGTCCAGCTCACGTATCACATGTTAGTTAAAGAAGAATGCAAAATCCATGTTGCATATGGCTTAGATTTACATTCGAAAACAACACACAAGTTAAGCTGCAAATAGCAGCTGGTTCAAGTGGATTTTGGCGTCAGTTGCTCAGAATGACATGCAAAAAGGAAGATGAGTGACTGGCATTCTTAAAAACAGTCAGAAGACACCTCAAGACAACATGCAGAGAAACACAGTGAAAGAAAAGGAAGCCACAATAAAGGAAAAATAAAGGTTTGGGATCCATCATGAGCAGCACAAACATGCTGTACTTAATGTGAATGTATATGTTCGAACTTCTTCCAAAATAAATTAAAAGTCGTTTTTATAGTTTTTTGCATAAAGTTGTATTGCAGACAGCTGCAGCTATGCATACATATTTATTTTTTAAATATATTATGTCATTTTATATAGAAAGTTGGGGCTCTGACTTCCTCTTTTATATATAAGCTGTTCTTATACAAGAAGCTTTTTCACAGTGTTTGGCTTTTGATTGTAAACATTACAGCTGTTGCTGAAGCCTTTAAATTCTCAAATGTCTACAGTCAAACCGACACATTGCATGTATGGCATGTTGATTTTTTTTTAATATCCACAAAAAAGTGGATATTAAAAAAATAAATATTAATGAAATTACTTGCATGGATTAAGGCATGAATTGTGGATAGTAACGGTATGTGTGGCATATATAGTCACTGGGCACTTCATTAGGTACAGCTTACTAATACTAAGGTGTTCCTTGCTGGACCCCTTTTTGCCTTCACAGCTGTGTTTATTCTTTGTGGCATAGATTCTACAAGGAGCTGGAAGCATTTCTCAGTGATTTTGGTCCATACTGACACGACAGCATTGCACAGTTGCAGCAGATTTGTCAGCTGCATATGCGTGATGATCTCCTCTTCCAGCACATCCCAAAGATGGATTCAGATTTAGTGACTGTGGAGACTATTAGGTACAGTGAACTCATTGTAGTTCGACCCTCCTGGCACTACAAGCTGTTCATTTTCGTGCCCCACCGTCCCTCCCTTCCTTCCTTTTTCAATTCATTCACTTCTCATTGGTACATGGGGATTTGCCTGGCCTGAGAGCTGCTGCCAGTCAACTCTCAGGCTTTCCCCAAACCACAGCCTCAATTTATGCTCAAGCCATCTGTCATTATCTACTAGAAATGCTGTGAAACCTAAAGTGAGGATGTGGTCCTAGCTAGTGAATTGTTATTTTCAGGAAAACAGTTTGAGATCAGTTTAAGAAGCAGCCATCATGAGATGAGTGATGCGGTCATATAAAGGGATGAACATGGTCAACAACAATACTGTGGTGTTTAAACGACGCTCCGTTAGTACTAAGGGGCCCAAAGTGCGCAAAGAAATTCTTTCCCTCACACCATTAAACCACCACAAGGCTGAATCACTGCAGAACAGATCCATGCTTTCATGTTGTTTACGTCGGATACCATCTGAATGGTCACAGAAGAAATCCAGGCTCATCATACCAGACAATCTTTTTCCACTTCTGTAATTTGTTATGCCATTTTTGTGAGTCTGTGCAACTTGTAGCCTCAGTTTACTGATCTTGGCTGACAGGAGTGTCACACAGTGTGCATTCTGCTGCTGCTGCCCACCTGCTTTGAGGTTTGATGTGTTGTGCTTTCAGATGCTCTTCTGCACAGCTTGGTTGTAACAAGTGGTTATTTTAAGTTACTGTTGCCTTCATATAAACTCAAGGTAGTGGCCCATTATTCTCCTCTGACGGATACTGGATGTGCTTTCTTTTTCAGACCATTGCAGTTTCTGAGATACTCCGACCAGCCTGTCTGGTCTAAGTATTTCAAAAATGCCACTTTCACGGTTACTTGGATCCCCTTCCTTCCCGTTTTTTAGTTTGAACTTCGGCAGGTCACCTTGCTTAATTGCTTTGATCTGCTGCCATGTGATTGACAAGATATTTGCGTTAGCAAGCTGCTGAACATGTGTACCTAATAAAGTGATTGTCAGTTAAAAGTATGATCTAATACAAAGAAATAATCCATGGCTTCAAATCCAAACACGGTCTTATCAACGCCTGCTACGGCATACTAGCAGAAACTGGTCGCAGTACACGTAAGTGTACTTTATACTCTGTACTACACCGTGAACGCCCAAAGAATAACACGGGCTTTACAGCTCAGAGACCAATTCCGAACTTGATGTTTCGTTTGTGTTTCGTTTTATTAAACACGGTTGCCATGTTTGTGAAACACGTTAATAATGCGATGTACCTCCCGGAAGTTCCTAAAACTCACCTGTCAGGAAGAATCCTCCCAGGAGGAGCAGAGGTAATATCCGATACATACTCCGCCTGATTAATTCTTCTGTATAAATCCCTTCATGAAAGTTTATTAGAGTCCGGATCGCGACTATCGCTGCCAAAAGGACAAAGCCGTTTTTTTGGACAGTGAAAACCTCAGTGCACCTGTAGGCGGAGTTTTGCCTATTGCATAACACATGCCCATGTAATCTCACAACCGCTGAGTCGAAACGTGACACATTTCAACCCTACCTTCTTCTTACTCCTACTTTCTAAGGCTACGTTCACACTGCAGGCGAAAGCGCATCAAATCCGATTTTTTGGACCCTATGCGACCCATATCCGATCATGGTATGACAGTGTGAACGGCACAAAATCGATATTTTCAAATCCGATCTGGGTCACTTTCGTATGTGGTACTGATTCCGATACATATCCGATGTTTTAGAAAGCGACTGCTGTTTGAACGGTCATGTCGCATTAAATCCGTCTTTTACGTCACTGACACAAGACAGACGCCAATTATCAGTTCTGGAGAAGACATCGCGAACGCTTCCTGGCCAATAAGTGTAGATGTTAGTGAAACTGTTGGGAAGACAACGTTGGGGAAACGTGAACATTTTACTTTCACGTATATTTTATGTACTGTATAATCTGATTAGTTTAATTCTAAAGTCCGAAGTCTTTATATTAAGGCCCATCAGTCAAACAATATGGTTTGCTCTGGGTGTACAGAGCGTGTTGTGTGTGACGTCTTCTTTTGCGCATGCGGGCCGCTTTGAGCGTTCACACTAGAGCGCGTTTGCTGTCGCATTTTATTTGTAGTGTGAACAAGCAGACACAAAAATCGGATTTGATCAAAAAATCGGAATTGAGCATTAACACCTGCAGTGTGAACGTAGCCAAAGAGCACATTCAGTTATTTACACAGCTAAATGCGTCAGACACCTAAAACTTACCAACTCGCTATAGAAAACAGTAAATAAGACAACAAAAAACGCCCTGAAGGCAAACTGCTTCCTCCAGTCAGTCAAAAACTATCTGAAAATTAATCCGAGCACCCAGAGTTGCAAAGGAAGAGTTACCAGCATTACAGCACTTTGCGTGGAGGGGCTCTTGTCCTACAATATCCCAGCTATTATAGGACAAGAGGCAGGGTCCAATCTGAACTAACTGAAATCCAAAGAAAATGGTTACAAGTTTGGAAGTGGTGCAATCAGAAGTTACCTCTCTGTGCAATTATGGTTAGATAGACACATTTACATTTTTACACCATAATACCAAGATTTGCTGTCAAAATGAATACTGAGAGATATTATATTACATAGGCTATCATCATACTTTCCCAACTTCTCTAGACAACATAAACAGTAGCTACATCCAGCTTTTACATACAGTCTATGTCATACGCTTGTCTTAAAAATGTAGTTATGCTGATGCAGGCTTAGATGAGTATATACCTTTATAATTTAATACAATGTACAGCAGAATCAGAAGCTCTCCAATTAGGTCTGACCAGGCAACTAATGTCTTCCTGCTGTGACAAAACAAATTTCCCACGTGTGGGACTAATAAAGGTTATCTTATCTTATCTTATCTTACAACTGAGTCTGTCTTCCTCCGTAGTGGACCTGTGGTCTACACACCAAATCTAAGTAAGATATTCACTATAGCTTTACAAATTGTGGTCTGGGATACCAGTAAATCTATAAAGAGGATGCCAGTGTTTGTAAAAATCTCATTTTGAGGCTTTATCTATTTACTGATAAATTTGATATCCTTCAGGATTTGTCTTCACAAACAAACAAATACTTACAAAGCTAATCCGATGATAGGCACTGTTAATTTGAGTTTAATTGATGTTTAGTTATTCTCGATTTAAAAAATGACAAAACAATAAATTTAAAAGTTCTGACATTGAGGGAAATTCATAATGGTTTATTTACTTTCAGAGGTCTTCCAGGTATGTTTTAGGAGGTAAACGTATTGTATAAAAAATAGCATCTGACAATATGAGTGATAAATGAAATGGAAAACATGAATCCTGGAGATCTGGTATGGCTCAGTTGTACTGTGCGGGGTATTTTAGCTGGTATGGGTGGCTTGGTTTGATCTACTGAAAACTTAAGCAGAGATGTGTAGGGGCTCCATCTGGTGGTTCATTTTGGTATGAGTTATTTTTCCCTAAGAGTAGCGACACTTCTTTCAAACCTTTCATTGAGCTTTCAGGGCACGTCTACACACGCAGAAAAGCAGTGGACTGTTTCAGTTGGTTAACAAACACCGCTGGGGACTTGGCTGGGCAATGTAAGGATTAAGAGGGAAAAGGCATTATAGAAACATAATACAAACAGGAGAAAATAAAGAAAGAACTAAAAGAATTTAAAGAGGTTTTAGTGATGGTGAATCATGCCATATGTGAAATCAAAGTAAAGACAATTTGTGTTTAAATAAATGTCCCAGGATATTTTTTTAGCATGTCTTATCTGCCAGTTTGTAAAATGTAAAAGTGAGCCAAACAAAAGCAACCTCGAAGTTTCCCAGGAACAAAGAAAGGCTATTATAAAGCTGATTTCTGTTACTGAAAAAGCCACAGGTTCTTCAAGAGTCATGAAGAATGCTTACACTGAAAAAAAGAAAATCTGCATTAACAATGGCTGAGGCTCAGTTTGTTTAGTCGGAAACTGGAAGTGTTGGAGTCAGTGAGGGACAGGAAGTCACTGAACAAACTGATCATCATTCACAGCCATTGCTCCCGCTCCATTAGCCACACACTAAAGAGACTGCAGAGCCCATTCTTCCTCAGACTCATTCAGCCTCGCTGAACACTTCAGGAAATCACTCCTAAACAACTGTACAGCTCTCCTTTTTAGTGACAGGTGAACACACCTGTCAGAACATAGGATTACAGAGATATTTCTGTATCAAACCTTCTTGCAGCTGTTTCTTAGATTCATTAATGACATTTATTAAAATGTTTTGTAGGGGAGACCGGGGATAGTTGTAACATTTTTGACATTTCTGTCTGTAAATTGGAGCTCTGTTAAGGTAGTGGATTCAAAATGTAATGCAAAGTATTTACATGTCTCTGCTATTAAATAGTGCAGCTATTTTCTCTGCAGCACAATTACCCATTGCATGGTATGGTCTCAAACACAAAGAGTGAAATGTTACAATTAACCCCATAGTCTGGGTTAGTTGTAACATATCCTGGGGTGAAATGTAACACAATGAAATAAGGGTACTAACAAAACATTAACATGTAATCTTTGTTTATTCAACACATGAATGCACTTAGAGCCATTTATGTAGCTCTGTGTGTGTGTGACAGAATGCCGAAATCTAGCTTTTGAACATATTCCAACCCCCCAAAAAAGACAAATTGTGGAATTTTCTGCAACTGAATATTTCATTAATTTTGGTTGGTCTTCCTTGAGTTTGGCCTCATTGGCTCAGTGGGCATTATAACCTACAACTCTTGCACCAATTTTGAACATAACAATGAAGCTGAAAAAATGTAGTTGTTCACCAGCATCGCAATTCCATTACTTTTTATCATGGCTTACCTTGGTGTGGTTTTCAAAGTGCTTCAGAAAGATGAGGAAATCTGTTTCTTGCACCCATTTCCACTACCAGTACTTCCTACTGGTCCATCTCTGACACAGAGGTCTGCATAATGTATGTGTGGGAACACAAACAGTGGAGGAATTGTGTTGCCAATGGCATTAACCGCATATACAAATGCGACCAGTGAACCTCTCTCTGCTGATGTCGTTGCCCCAACTTGTTTAATATAAGTTAAAGTAATAGTGTGGTAAGTTTTAACATCTGCGTTATTGTTACAACTGACCCAGACTGTTGCTGTTACAACTGACCCAGACTCCTATAGCCATGAACTAGCTAACATTACAGCCAACGGCTAAAACATTAGCACTAAAGACCTACGCAGAATATATCCCCATAGACATACAAATAACATAATTTAAGTTTGATGAGTTTAACTGCAAAGCAGATAATGCTATTAGAAATTGAAATAAATGGGAAAAACGTACTTTTTGGCATACAAATTACTTTTTTTCGTGTTAAATTGTCTGTGTTTGACAAAATGTGCTGATTTTCCACATGTGATAGCAGAACTGAGTTGGGCATGCACAGGATGAGTCACATCATTTGAAACTTAGCCCTGATTGGAGAAATTGAAAGTGTTACAACTGACCCACGTTACAACTATCCCCGGTCTCCCCTACTCATTTGTGGTAGAATTCTCTTTTGCACAGTCTTAATCTTGTCTTTTTTTTTTTTTTATTCTTCCTTTTGTTTTTCTGGAAAATGTGAAAGGTAGATAAAGATTAACTGTTTTTTATTATAGTTCTTGTTTTTTCATTAGCTAATATAGAAATTTCTGGGGTTTTTTGTTTGTTTGTTTATTTACTACAGAAGGATTTCTCTATCATCTAGAAAAACTGCAACATACTATTGAAATTGCACTTCTTTTTGATATATTAAGATACTTTAGGTACTCAGAGTGTTGGTAAAGTTACTTACTCTGACAGAAAGGGGGGATTTCACTGTTTGTTCCACTTAAGATCAAAGCGGGGTGTATGTGGTGGTGGCCACTGGTGGGCTAGTGGTGGTTTGACATTACTGATGTAAAGCATATTTCCGCCAAATGTAGACCTACGGCCAGAGAGCAGGAATGTTTTATTTCCTGTGTTTTCCACAGTACTAGAATGCAGCATTTGCTCTAACGACCGTGATGCAATGCGGTCAGCTGACGCCGGGCTGGCATCAACGAGAGATCACCGTCGCACTCCGAAAACTAAACTGCACGACATACTCAGACATAGGAGCATGTCTTCATGTCTGGTCTTACACTAACTATCATCATCAAAAAATTTGATATAATTTCATTGTCAGAAAAATGCGAAGTTGTTCAAACACGCGACCACCTACCCATGATTCCTCGCGGGATCAGCTGTTGCGGTGGTGTGTTTTTTGCCCTGCGGTTTCTCCTGAGGAAAAACCTCCCCTCGGTGCTGTGTTTTGGTGTCAGCGACCTCCGCAGCTTACAGAAGGTAGCTGTGCCCGGGTTTAGGTCAGGTGCACGATAGCACTGATAAGACTTTGAACTCGGAAGAATCCACTCTTCCTTCGATCGGTGTTTCGGCTGGTGGTGTCGAGCGGGCACTCTTGCCACTGGAACGATCTCTGTGCTTTCCCTCTGACACACCTTTTGTTGTCTCATCTAGCTCGAGGCTGCTAACACTTGCTAGCGAGCATCATACGCGTCGACTCCCTGACAGCGGTGCAGCGAGGCCGGGGAATAAAAAGTTAAGGGTCACCCAGGAGAGCCGACAAGTGACACCCTGCCAGGTAGTTTGTCTTGTAAATAAATAAGTAATTTAATTTTTTAAAAATATTTTTATTTGTTTATTTTTTTTAAATTAACGACGAGCACGACAGACGTGTATCAGAGATGCAGCCACAACAGTCTCCAGTCATTAGCAAGCAGCTAACAAGCTAACGTCTGATAAACAGTAGCCTAGCGGAGTTAATGCGATCTGCTCTGTGATCTCTAAACACCCGCACTGAGAGCGAGAGTGGCCTGCAATCCGCATTAGGCCAGTCTGTCTGCTCCCGAAACGCTAAGCCGCTGCATCACCCCGCTGCTCTCTGCTAGGTGGTGCAGATGCTTTCCTCTGTGCCCGGCATCAGCATGACGTCCTCCCCCCTCCTGTAGGTCGCACCATGTTTATTGCATGTGTAAATAAGCGCTAGGATTTCTTTCAGGATGAGTGGGGATGACGTGAACCCAGCAGCAGTCCCTCAGCCAGTAGAAGATGTTCAAGGAGATGGACGGTGGCTGTCACAGGTATCAGAATACTTTATTAATCCCGAAGGAAATTAGGGAATCTCTATTGTTAGAGTGTTGTAAACATTTACTCTGTATTATCATTAATACCTCATATCCTTCTGATGTATGAAGGCGGTCTGAATGATGTGCATTATTTATCAAAGATAGTTCCCTTATGTGTTTCCATGGTAATTGTTAGTATTAAGTCAGTGTTTAAATAAATAAAGTAAATAAATAAATAAATAAAACCAGTTGTATAATTCAGCTCAGATGGGATGGCACTTTGGATCTGCACCTATGTGTGGCTTTGATAAGTAGGAGTCTTCTAAATTTTGCACGCTGTCCCCATCAGGAGTTTCTGTGTGACGCTTGGAGCGCTTACGATGTGAGACTTTTATTGCTGAGAACTCTTGCAAATTAAACTAAAGCTTAGTATAATATACATTTCTCATGTTAATCGATGCGCCACTATAAGACATCGCTTTGATTTGGTGACCTTAGTCTGAGATTATGTTTTTATTTCTAATTCTTAAACACAGATGTTTATGACTGTGCTGCAATCCCGTGAAGCCAGTTGTGTTGTTCAAGGTTCTTTATTTGTCACATGCATAGTTATACAAGGATAACACACAGTGAAATGTAGCCATTGTCAGTTGATGTTTTGATCTTCTTAATAATATTAGTGTCTGAATAAGAATGGATGACAATGTTGATAACATTTATTATAGTAGTTATAAGCTCATGATCTGACTCAAAGAAAAGGCCACTAAATAAATATCAACCATGTGCTCACAATTTTTAGTCACTAAGAAGACTTTGTTTGTTCCAGTGCATCACTTTGTTTGGCTTGTTTAGTGGATCTTTCTAGAAAGTCTGCACAAAGTTAATCCTCCCAAAGCTAATAGGGCAGTCATTGAGACAGTCTGTTTTACTCGGAGCTCTCTGTCAGATAGGGCACCAGACGCATCTCGCCTATAACAAGCTTGAGGTTTTTTATCTGACTCTGATGGCTCACGACTGTCATCATACCGCTCAGATTTAGAGAGTCAAAACGCAGAGTTTTACATCAGGGGGCAAGTTCTCAGAATCAAGCAGAGAGGGGTTTATTTTTAATAAATTAAAGATGTTCTTGTATTTGTCGGGTCTGTCATGCACTATATCACCAGCTCTCTTGGGTTTTTACAGCATTCAAGGTTTGTACAGGAGTGCAAGGATGCTGAGCCAGACGTGCTCTTTGTGGGGGATTCCATGGTACAACTAATGCATCAGTATGAGGTCAGAGTAAAGTCTTAGAAAACATTTTTAAATTAAACAGGACACATCTGGATGTGATTCATGTGTCTTGAATTGCACAATAAAGACAGCAAATAAAAGCCATACGTTTATCTTTGCTCACTGTTGATTTTTCTTGATGACGCACTAGTTATCATAATCGACCTGACTCAAATGCATATTCATGGTTTTCTGTCCAAAGGTGTGGAGGGAGTTGTTCTCCCCTCTTCACGCGCTCAACTTTGGCATTGGAGGGGACACCACCTGTAACGTACTGTGGAGGCTGCAGAATGGAGAGCTGGAGAACATTCGCCCCAAGGTGAGACGAGCCCGCTAACAGAAAGGCAGATGAGGACAGTATAATGCGTCCACACTGATGTCCACAGTTTCACATTTCACACACTCTGACCTCCGAGTTTTGTGACTTTCATGTAGATCTTGAGCTCTTTCTTCATAAGTGCAAGTTTCAGCATTGACCTCGGCAGAAGTCAATGCTCTTTAACTTCTTTGTTAAACTTGATATTCATCCATTTGGCTTAATTGCTCTAAAAAAAAACCCAAAATGTCGCTTAATTGTGTTGTATCTCATATGTTATGTCATTCGCTTTGATATAAATTCTGCAGGGTTGGACGTGTTTAGCGGAAGTGAATAAATTGTCTGTCCTCTTGTCCAGGTGGTGGTGTTGTGGGTAGGAACCAACAATTATGAGCACACAGCAGAGCAGGTTGCAGGAGGAATTCTTGCCATTGCAGAACTGCTCACTACTCGCCTCCCCAAGGCAAAGATAGTTGTCCTGGTAAGTTTAGTCATATGTTGCATCTTGTCTTGCTTGTTTGTCTTAAACTCATATTTTGAGCTAGAACTTTCAATTATATTGACATTTGTTCGTGAGCATTAATATAAAGGCTCTTTAACGTGGTGATATGCACACAACTTGAATACAATTTCAGGTGCCTTAAATAACATGACTGAGGAGTTGATGCCACAATATAACCAACAGACAGAGGAAAGTTAGTTTCCTTTAATTGTGGACACACAGTTTGATATTAGTTATTAGAAACTCGTCTGCATACAGATTGGTTGAACATGTGTAGCTAATAAAGTACACGTCTTTTACTTATGTACAAGTCATCACTGTGAGCTCAGAGCTCAGTTTTTTCTCATGTTGGATCGGTATAGTCAGTAGGATCATGGTTATAACTCTGGCTGAGCACAGAACTCCTACCATCTGCTATTCAAATCTTGTTTCAGAGGCATCCATCAGGAGATATTTGGCTTAAAAAGAGTGGAGGAAGCTAAAACAGCTTCTTCAGAGGTGCCTAAGGAGTGTTTTGAACAGTGAATCATTCAGAGCTTGTCTAGTAGAGTCCAAGAATAAAAATATGGCACTTGAAATTAGCACGATATGTCTCCTTTAATATAATAATTTCAGTAAATAAGTCAGCTCTGTTTCTGTGGTCCTCAGGGTTTGTTGCCTCGAGGGGAACGGCCCAACCCACTCAGGGAGAAGAACGCTGCTGTTAACGCTCACCTGCGCTCCTGGCTGCCACGGCTGAGCCAGGCTCAGCTCTTGGATGTGAGCAGGGAGTTCGTCCACTCCGATGGAACCATCAGCACTCAGGACATGTTTGACTTCCTTCACCTTACTTCAGCAGGTTACGACTCTGTGGCCAAGCCCCTCAGTGACCTGCTGCTGCAGATTCTTGAGGAGACGCCAGAGGAGAGACGAGCATCGCTGGTTTGAGGGCTACGGCCACGAAGCACACTTCTCCAGAGGCATGTCTCATCTCCTGCTCCTGCAGTGGCTGAGACATGCCCCTGGTACCTGAAGGAGGAAGGGCTCACGCTCAGGGGGATGAAGAAACCTGATGTGAGTGGGCCCACGTGGGGTGTGGGATCACATTCTTGAACAGAGGGTTGGGTGTGGGAGAGGCGGCGACGCGGGAGAGAGACCTCATTACCGACGTAGACACTGTGATTGCAGTAGTAATGTGAAACGGATTCACCAAGTTTGTGCAACTCTTAATTTTAGACTAGATTTAATGAGATCACGAGGGACTGCAGTGGCACGTGCACACAAATTAATCTCGGCACGTGGATAAAACGAGTGTTTTGTCCCTCACCTGTACTGCAGGAACACAAAGCACCATCTAATTTATTTCTTCATGTTTTAATATCCATAAAACAATTCCTTGCCAAGTATCTCTGTCAAACACATGTCCCTGCTCATTGTGCGCTTAGATGGCAGAACCTTAGTCAACACTGGACAATGTTATGAGTGTGGCCAGTACACCAAAGAGCAGTGGTTTCCAACACAGAGGGGGTCCAAATCCTTCCTTTGAAGGTACAAATAAACTTTCATTAGTCAGTTTTAAGAATAAAGAGATATTTCTGCTACACTTAAATCTCTTCAGTGTCATTCAATCTCCCAAAAATCATAAAGAATCAATCAAGTTACCCCTCAACAGTCCACGAGATGAAAAGCAACTGCTGCAGAGAAGATAGCGCTGAGATGCACGCTGTTTACCAGTGAGCAGTATCTAAAAGAACTAACTCTATTTTGCTTAATGTGTAACACTGCAATGCATAGAGCATATTAAATCACTCTAATAGTTTTTTCAGTTCACTAATTATGTCTTTGTGTACGTAAACAACTGCTCTGCGAAGCGAGAGCACTTAGTTTATTTAATGTTCACTTTTGAACTTGATGTGTAACTATTGTTTGAAACTGTTAATCACTATGAAATGTATCACTGCATAATTCACTGCTACACACACACACACACACACACACATGCGCGCGCAGATTAAAATTATTCTGGTTCCTGTGTTGCGCAAATGTTCAGTTCGAGCCACATCTTGCTGTTCGCTTCATGCTTGTTTGAAACTGAGCCTCAGCTTAAATGTAAAAAGGCTTCTGTGTTATATTACTCAGTCAGTGAATGTCACACATTGCTGCATATTTATTAGTGAGATTTATGCTGCTCAATCCACTTCTCTGGTAATCTTTAGGTCTTCCAAAATACCTCCAGCCTCTCTGCTAAAGTACGAAGCTTCTGTCCGAGCTAGCAGTAGTGTTTACATTGTGGAATAGCGTCATTAATTAGATTATTTGAATGTTTTTAAAATAGGTTATATGCATAAAATGTGCTGCTTTTTTGCAACAGTATGCTTGATTTTGTTTGTCTTATAAAGCAAAGTAAGAAGATTGGAGAAAATCAGTGGCTGTCCTGCTTTTCTTTTTTCTTTTTTTTTTCTTTTTAAAGTATTTCTGATCATGAATAATTCCTGAGTTAGGCTGATTGATGTGCTACATACTGCATTATCCAAATGTTCATTCTCAGACCAGCTCTCTCTCCCTCTCCCTGCTTAACACCTAGATGTACAGTAATCTCTCCTCCTCACTTCTTGCCTCTTTACTTGTGGCCCGTCGTGTTTGTGGTTGAACCTCGCCCGACCCCGCCATCCTGACGTACATGGTGTAGTTATTGAAGTGGGGGGAGTCTAGCCACATGGTTAAGCTGAACGTACTATAATCATGCTAACTACTATAAAGCATCACAGGCCATGTAAAGAAAACCTTTTGTCTGTGAGCTTGCTGCAGCCGCCTGTTCTACACTGTTTGCGACAGAGTCTGCTGTCGAGCATCGAGATGTCAAATATTACTGCTGTCTTAAGCTCTGCACATTTGTGTGACGTGTTGAATATAAATGGTGTACGTGTGCGTGCCTTAAGCGTTCATGAGGGCAGGTGTGTACAGCGTGTCCGGTACCGGATTGTGTGAGTGTCATGAAATGACAATGTTGGGGAAGAATGACGTTTGTAAGCTGGACTCTGTGTTTGCTGTGACACAGTATTTGCACTGTTCTGGCTTATTGTTATGTTATTGAGGTAAAGCATTCCAATAAATAATAAAATAATGAAAACAAGGACCTAATCGTGTTTTGTTTTTTTGTCTTTGACATCAGCAAATAATGATTTATTTTGTAAAATAAGAGGAGGAAACCTGAATTTGAGGTGCTGGATCCGCTTTTGTATTTTTCAGTGCTGTGTGTAAGTGTTACACGGCAACAAAGGGAGCCATTTAATCAGAGTACCAAATTGAGAAAGACACTAATAAGGCTCACTGCTTGTTCCTTGGCTCCATAGAGTTTCTCAATGCTTAATTAGTTTGCTTTCACTAAGTTTATCCCCCTAATGTAACACTTCAACAGCACTTGGTTGCAGTGTGGACTCATTAAACAGATTAGGTGCACTGCTCAACTGTGACTGCGCGCACGTTACATTTTTCTCCCGCCTTGATTATTGTAACTCACTTTTCACATGCCCATAGTCACAGCTGTTCCTGCATCCGTTCACTGGCTTCCAGTTTTATGTTAACATAAAACGCTGTACATGGACAGAGCTTCTGGGACCTTCTTGGAAGTTATATTTGTCACAATTTTTGCTGCCCTCTCGGCCTGATCTCTCTTGAAAAACACATTTTTAATGTCACTGAGACCTTATATCCCAATAAATAAATAAAGAATATATGAAAGTCACTTTGCCAACAACAGCTTTTACCTTGTGAATGTTTTTTCTGGCTCAAAATGACTTCATGTTATTCATGAGCGATATGAGAGATGACAGATTACAGGCCAACAAGTCCTTTATAACAGTTTCAATTCCTGCAGTAATTTTCTGGCAAATGCCGGGAATCACTTTTTGGCAGACGATCAGTTTTTGGCACAACGCCGGCCTCTCCCATCCTCTAACCAGGGTCTCCTAGCTGTCCCCAGCTCTGATTTTATTGCTTAGCCTTTCCTTAATCTTTTCCCCTTTATTTTGGGCCATTGTGTCGCTATTTGTGTGTATGTTGGATTGAATGTCTGATCGTAAAGTTGATAATGTGTCTGTCTGGTGGAATGTGGATGTTTATCTTGAATGTGTGGCTTTTATTCAAACTGTGAAGCATGTTGTAACTCTCTGTTTTGAAAAGTACAAATAAAGTTGTTTCTTTCTGTCAGAGGCACGAGGTCTTCCTGTTGACAGGTTTTGTTATAGTTTTTTTAATTGTGTGGATCAGTGAAAAATGAAAATAAACACATGTACACCCTGTCTACAGACCGCTTAGTCTAAATATCCCTTTAATGTTTTTGGAACTGTAAAAGCCAGCCATGTAGACCCAGGATAAATATTGCAATTTTCCTTCTGTCAACACACTGTTTGAACGTGAACTTTGTAATCCCAGCAGGCATCAGAGGAAACACCCTGATGTAATCTGCTCCTGGTCCTTTGTGCGGTTCCTGCTCTGCTCACCTCTGCCCCAGATTTCATCTTATCTATGACCCTGTGTTTTAAAGGTTTGTAATGTTTTGCCAGGTGGAATGATTGGTGCAGCAGATGAAACACGCTGCTGGCTATCAAACCAATAGATCATCTCCCTCAGACAATAAACAGCTCACACAAACAGCCACAGAGGCTCATTTATCATGAAAGTTGTTCCCAAATTTTTACAGCAGAAGCCAAAAATTGCAGCCTAGATTTGTGTTTTCCCCACATAAATCATATTTATTCAACTTACAGCAGCCTGACTCATTATTTTCAGCTGCAGTGACTCTATAACCCAGCAGGGGGCACTGTCGCCTAGCTCAGGAAATCACTTGTGCTACACAGATATGCCTGTGACTCCATTTATTGAAACACACACACACAAAATGCAATAATTTAAAAAGTTTTGCAGTTGTATTTTTTTTTATGATTCCCACCCTGCAACTTAAAAAAAATCCCCACGAAGTTGTTGTGAAACAGGAATTTGTTCATTCCTTTAACCTCCTGAGAGCTGAACTCTTCCATGGCATGAATTTTTAATTTATCTTTGATATTTGGGACGTTGGGACCTGATGAATGTAAAAACAAAGAATTTCCTGATTTTTTTTTTAACCTGATTTTTGTTTCAGAGAGAAATGAGATCCACATATAAGGACATTTATTTTACATTTTGATAGAAAAGTGGCAGTATAACGTCCTCGTATCTGGATATCAGGCCTTTGTAGAGCAAAATGTATTATTTTGGTCTAGACAAGCCAAAATGTGATGTCCACATACGTGGACGCCAGGTCCTAAGAGGTTAAAAAAAAGTTGCTCTATTTCCAGTCTGAATTGGTCATATTTCACTCATGGGGTTCTGGTTCTTTCATCATACAATGTGACTTGCATTTAGTGTATGATGGGTCTCATATGTTGTTGTTGTTGTTCTGAGACCTTTGTGAAGTAAAAGGTTAAGATCATCCTGTCACATGTCACAATCAGATTATGTCGTTTCAGAGGAAATGAAATACAGAAGCTGTTATGATAAAAGCAGAAATTCAAACAACTCAAAAAAGTCCCTGTAATAAATTGTTTGTGGTTGCTTTAGCTACAGAGCAACTATTTACATCGGAAGGTCTGATTTGTTATTACCAGGAGACCTGTGTGTGTGTGTGTGTGTGTGTGTGTGTGTGTGTGTGCGCGCGATTCAATTAGGCCTGCATACCTCTCCAGCAAGAGCACACCTTCGTAGAAACAAAGTCAGGTAAAACACTGATGTTGATTAGGCGATGAAGTACACAGTGAGTTTTGGCAGGTTAAGTAAGAATCAATCAATCAATGAGCTTTCAGCTCGTCCCCTTCTCCCCTCACAGCTATGTTTTCCTCTCAAAGGGATTTGAACTGCGGACTAACCTTTCAGCTCTCAGCCCTCTGCCTCAAACCACCAACAGGGGAAAACACCTGCCTCCTAATTTATGTTACACAACATCTGACCCAAATTCATTCAGTGCCACCACATGAAGAGCAAACACCACATGCAGCGATACCACAGCACCTTCCTCTGTGGTTTCTGATGCTATATTCATGCCAATGACTCGTTTACTTGCATTTCCAGGGAAGCTACGCTGGAGGTAATTTTATAAGTGATGTGACATCTTATCCTTAACCATTCATTTATAATCTAAAATTGCAGTCTCCAGCTGAGTCCCCACTGTTATTTTGCCTTTCTGCATTTGGAAAACCACAGTTGTAGTTGTATGTGGATATAAAGAGTCAATGCAACAAAATAAATGCTAACCTTGCTCTGTGAAATGCTCACGGTGTAATAAATACTCACCATATTTCTCATAAATTTCCTCTGGAGATACATAAAAAAAGTTTTTTCACTCACACTGAGCCTTCCAAAGGGCCTTTCTGCTATTTGACCAGGTTATTGAATAATCCTCCTATATTCACTTATTTTTTACAATGCACCTCTCCTTTACTGTCTGGATCCTAAAATGAATTCAGCAGGTCTTTGGTCTGGAAAGGCCTTTCACCTAAGGCGATCATTCTTTATCTGCAGCCTTTTGTGTTGTCATTTAATGACCTCACAAAGCCACACAGAGTGCAAGAAGCATATCAATATTTTTGATTTCACCTAATGTATAAAAATATATACATTATAGATATAGATAAATATGTTATTATATATATTGAAAGCTAGTCTCTCTACCTATAGTGTGTTCTAAGTTAATGTTTCTAAACCTGCGCTTGTCTCTAAAATGTGCGTCTCTTCTATTTTTTCACACAGCTCTTGCTTGTTCTCCGTTTTTGATGAGATTTATGCTCCAGTAACCTCTCACGTCCCTTCCTGACATTGTGTACAAATCAAACTCGCCCACAAAGCGCATTAAAATTTTATCCCCTCTCATTTATGGCATGACATCTATTGCAAAAGCCATTATTATTGTCGAAATAAAAATAAATTGAATTCAAACTTTCCCCTGAATGAAATTACATATCTACAAACAATGCCTATCATAACACAACTGATCCAGTCATGGGTAAACATATAAATCAGCTGTCAACGTTTTGGTTTGTGGAAGTTTGGAACTTAAAAAAAAGTTTATATGTGTATCCAGTGTGCTAGAATTAAACTGTATAGTTGTACAGATAGTTAGGTTATCAGATTATAGTTCTCATTTTCATTGTTAGATTAGATTGAAGAGCTTAAAAATAAATGGAGTTCATTTGTGATGGCGATGGAAACACCTTAAATCAAAGGGATTGTGTGGAAACTGGGGAAGTTAGCATACTGCAGCTATCAGAGGTTCGCCACATGACTGCTGCAAATAAAATAATTCATGATAGGATATAATTACAATATGAATAGACATTTTTGAAATTAATAAAATCACTTTGTTTACCTTTGGTTTTATTTCCTTTTCGGACAAAAGAAAAAGAACTTTATGAAGGGGGAAGTTGGACATTCTGTCAATTAGTTATGTATGTAGTAGTTATGTGTTTGGTTTCAATACTTCATTAACCAACAGAGAACCTAACAGTGAGACTTAAAATGTCCCTGCATGAATTCATTCCTTTGACCCAGAAGAGTAAGTTGTGTTTATGATGTTTCTATGAGAACATCAGGGCAGTGTCGCCCATTTTTTGTTTTGTATTTTAAAAACATGATGTCAGATTTCCAGGTTTGGCCCATTCACACTACGTATCCCAGGGGAGGGGGAACTCCAGGCCTCAAGGGCCAGTGTCCTGCAGGTTTTAGATGTGTCCTTGATCCAACACAGCTGTTTAAATGGCTAAATAACCTCCTCAACATGTCCAGAGTCCTGGTAATGAACTAATCATTTGATTCAGGTGTGTTGAACCAGGGTGATATCTAAAACCTGCAGGATCAATTCTCATTCAAATACATACAACACAGCTAAGAAACAGACAAACTACTTTCTTGAACTTTCTTGAAGGAGGCCATAGCAGTTTTTGTTGGTGTTTGTGAAGAGGACTCTGTGAAACCGAGCACACAGAGCAGCCAGTAGTAGTCACTAGTCCTGCAAAAAGCATGCAATCCCTCACTGGCTTCTCACTGTTCACTTTAAACAAGCCAGAAGTCCTACTGTCATGGACTGAAGCCAGGGCTCTGAAATGGTGTGCAAAAACTTTTCCACTGCGTCAATCAGTGTCCCGCCTAACTAACTTTACTAACAGTAGCATTAGTTCTAGCCTGATAATCAGACTGAAAGGCCGTTTGAGTTACATGGATCTTCAGGTTTGGGCCAGATGACTTTCGGTCTGACTGGTTCTTGCTTGCATGTTTAGGTCCTTATAGAAATTAAACAGAAGTTACTCATTGTGTCATGATATCTGTATGCAATGTTGTAACCTTCTTCTTGAGACACCGCTGAATAAATAAATGCTGAAACTTGCATAGTTAAGTGGTTCCCAAATGACCTTTTGGCGTAATGGAATCAGCCCTTTCCTGCAGCCACTGGAGCGAGGGGGGCTTTACTCCCAACCCTTATGTGTCTTATCCAGCAGCACTGCAGTGGCTGAATAAGGGGAAGGAGGTGTTACATCAGCTTCCCCTGTCACATTTTCCCAGCTGGTCCAAATATTCAAACTGGCTCAAAAAAAGTAGCTTCTCTAATCTCAAGGCGATCATAATCCGCCCTGTTATGCCCCTCCATGGCAGCAAAGTACCTTCCACTGCGGTGAGCCCAGTCACACTTTCATCAAAACCTTGATGGGAATGAAAGGCCTTCTATCAAAAAACGCTGCGCACCACTACTCTTTTTCAAATTATCTGAAGAAAAAAAAAGAAAAAAGACTGTGACTATGAGAAAAAAAAAGAGGAAGAGCTGAGTGACGTGTGTTTTTGTTTGTTTGTGGGATAATTCAAATGTAACAGATGGGTTTTTCAGGTTCACTAATTTCAGCTGCCTTTCAGCACTGCGGGTCAGGAACAATGTTTTGCCTCAAACTGCTATTTAAATCTATGTAAATAGTTACACAAGCACCTCCCTGGAAGTAAAACAGTTCAACCACTGTATTTAGCGCCACTGTTGTGGAGTGATGCTCCTCACTCAGGGATCGTTATGCATAAAAAAAAGGGAAAGTGTGTTTTTCCTGTTTTGGGTTTAGTTACACAAATCAAGTTACACCCAGTTTAAATAACTTGTTCTGGTCCCACCACCACAGAGCTTCTGCACACGTTATTCACACAGTTTAAATTTGTGAAACCTCAAGGCACCGTGTTTACCACAACTTTCTAAAACAGTTGGAAAAATAAATCACTAACTAATCATTAGTTATGTAAAAGAGAAGATAAGGTAGCAAAAGCAAGGAGTAAAAGTGTATCCATACATGTGCATGGCACTTTTTTAAGTAAACCTTGCCAGTACTGTGTTGAAAACCCCTTTTACCTTCTGAACTGCCTCAATTCTTCATGGCACAGATTCAACAAGGTTCTCACCCTACCACTGAAATGTCCCAGCAGAAATCAAGACTCATCAGACCAGCAACTTTTTCCACTTTTTCCATCTGATTGGCTAATGAGAGATAGTTACGTAAATGAGCAGCTGAGCAGGTGTACCTGGAAAAGATGCCGGGGAGTGTAGATATTCAGTCAATAAAGGAGCTTAGCAGAGATGAAAAATCACAACAAAAGTTGCCTCAAGGCGCTTTATATTGTACAGTAGATACAGAGAAAAGCCCAACAATCACATGACCCCCTATGAACAAGCACTTTGGCGACAGTGGGAAGGAAAAACGCCCTTTTAACAGGAAGAAACCTCCAGCAGAACCAGGCTCAGGGAGGGGCGGGGCCATCTGCTGCGACCGGTTGGGGTGAGAGAAGGAAAACAGGAGAGGTCTATTAACACACAGTGAGTGAGAAATATACAGTAGATTATCTGTCATGTGTTGCAATGACCAAAAAAGAAAAAACTTGCTTGTTATATCAGTGGATGTGCAAATAAACTTGGATACATGTTGTGAGACTCAAGAGTTCATTGGTGCTGATTTGGCACTAACACTCCACGCGTGTCTGCTAGTGTTGAAATAAATATTAGTTTTGAAATCATAAACACATCTTGACTCTTATAACAGTCTGGGCTTTGGCAGAGATAACAGCTGCTGTCACGCTGACGCTAATGGGCCACAGCTTATCAACAGCAGAGTGGGCTCTATTAGTAGTATTAAGTTGCTTGCTATCTTCAAAGTCATCAATTTTCTCAGACTAATGCTTTTATTGTGAAAATAAGTCACTATAAAAACACAAGTACATGTTGCGCTTTGATGGATAACCTACAGTGTTGTTGTCTTTGCTCCACACTGGTTCCACCTCCATTTACATTATACTAATTTACCCCCTTTGTGTCAGCACCTACGCAGTTTCCTGCTAAGAAGGAAGAGGAAAAGGAAGTCTCTTTTTAACCCTCCTCCTGCAATGATTCGTCCTTTTTTGGAAATGCTCTCTACTATCTGAAATCCTCCTCTGTCATGACCTGTACTCCTTCTGACCCAAGCCACCTTAATCTCCAGACTCCATCTGGATATTTATTTTTTATTTTTTAAAGCTGCGCTTTTTCCTCTTTTTTCATCAAAGCATCTTCTTTTACTGTTTTCTCTCTACTGCTGCTCTTTTCCATCTCTGGCTGTTTCTGAGTCATTTCATTCTGAACAGCTTAAGCTGGACCAAAGCAAGAACACAGTATAAACAAAACCCTGGCAGCGATAACGATAGTCTCTCACTGGCTTCTCTTATTCCATCAAAGTAGGCAAAGTCCAACATTATTTATTACTCCCTTACATTATTTTCTTCACCTTTGCCTTTGGCAGCCTTAGCTGACCTCTCTTTAAAGTACAGCTCAGCTTTACGGCACACAAACATACGTGTCGCCCTGACTACCTGCAGAAACTGATGTTTTTATTATCTGTTGCTAGGCACATAGGTTGCAGTTTACCAGCTACCAGTTATCAAGAGTCATGATAGCGACGGTGACATCATTGAGTGTGAACAGGACACACTTCCTTAGGCCATAGATTCATTACAAAAGAGGCTTCTTCAAAAGTTAAATCAAACTTTATTTCAAAGAGGCGGTCCAACATTTTGATTGACTCACGGCATCTAACAATAGATTATGTAATAGAACAGTAAAAACACACACAAGTGTCGTTTATACCTTTTTCAAACCAGGCAGTTTATTTTCTAAAGTTAATTAAACTTGGCTGTATTACTGGATGCGTTTGTTATAACCTACTAACATTACTGTAAACCACAGCAAACTGTACGTGTCTTACCTTTTGTTAAGTTTTTACTTCATTCCAGTATAAATTGAATCAGCTGCAACTTGGTACCTGCTTAAGGTTGTAATCTGTGAAGCTGTAACACTAAGTACCCAGAAAAGCTGCAGTAAGACACAATAAAATATCTGTGTCTTACTGCAGCTGTTGTGGGGAAAATACTCAGAACAATACTCGGAGGTGTATTTAAGTACATCCTGACGTCCATGAATTGACGGCTATGTCATCAGAAGGACAGAAAGAATAAAGTCAACAAAGACAGTGTACACTAAATAATGAACATTATCATTAAATTAAAGACTTCATGACAGAGTCTTACATCTTTGGTGTCCTTGAATGCGCGCGCTGCTAGAGTTTTGAGAAGAGGCATTGACTGCAATAATGCAGATGTTACAGGAAAGAATAAAGCAAACAGAACATTGAAAGTGGGGGATTTCTGGGGATTTCTTCTCTCACGCAGGTTTCAAGTCCCTGCAAGCAGATTTTCTTTGTTGTAATGAAATGGTCTGAAGCTCCCTGTCTGTGCAAGGTAAGAAATCAAACATGTCTAACATTGTGGTCTCCAGTAATGATTTTAAGGTAATGAGTTTAAACATGCAAAGCAACTGTTTTTGATTCTGTAACAAAAAAAATTATTTACAATGAGTCAAACAAAAGAAACATTGTTAAATGTTTGATTTCTACTGTTAAAGATCTACATGTGCACTTGTTCTCGTTGGTCCCTATTTTGGTCCCGTTAAAATCTGAAAAACAGTCAGGTCACATTTTTCCTCATATCCAAGGTAAGAGTCAAAGTCTCTTCCTCCTTGCTCACTGGCCTTCCAGAGGGCAGAAGGAGGGCGGTTTAAGAACTGCTCCGGTTCAGGGGTTGTTGATGATCTGCCTGGGGCGTCCGTAGCCTGTCATGCCAGCTTGAGATGCTCCTTTATTTGTGCCCATTTGCAGGCCGATGACACTTTGGCCTTCTTTCAGCTGTTCCTCCGAGAAATCTCTCCTGTTCTCCTGGGCTTTTCTGCACACACACAAACAGACGTCAGTCAGTGCTCAAACCTTCTTTGCGTTTCATCTTTCCTCAGAGGCTAGCATATTTACAGGACAAGGAGGAAAAGCTTACTTATGGAACCAGCTGGGGTCTCCTTTGTAATTCCCATCACCCTTTGTGACAGCCACACTTCCCAGAGCCATCAGCGTCCTCTGGACAGCAGCCAGATCTTTGCCTGCAGACATGCAACATCCTCACATCAACAGAGCCCACGGAAATACAAGGAGGAGAACCTGTACTGTATTTTCCCTCTTGAGTCTCAATTGTTACAGTAAAGAAAAGCTCTGGTTGGTTGGTTATCTTACCCTCAAAGAGGTCTACAGTCTGAAAGATGTCAGTTTTGGTGACTCCGTAACTTTCAGCTGCTCTGAGGAACATGGAGATTTGCTCCATCTGCTTGAATGCCATGCCAGAGCTCTTGATGGTCTTGATTGGCTTGTTGGCTCCATACAGGCTGTTGATGAGCTCACACAGCACCTAGACACACACGGAGTCCTCTCAATACACTGCACATAAAGTGAATTACAATGCTTTATAAGGACATTTACACTTCTGCAAAACTAGAACTCACACATCCATCCTTGAGCCAGTTTTGGAAGCCTGTCTTGTTGGGCTGGGGCCGACCGACTCCAGATCCACACTGGGCAACGATCCACTCCACCAGCCTTTCCTCCAGTTCTGGATCGTATTTCTTATCAATCTTACTCTGAACCTCACGGGTCAGACCATAGGAGGGACCTCTGTTTGCCATTGTAATCCTAATGGAAGGGAAAGTCAATGTTAGATAGGCTGGTAGCTCAGCAAACTCCACTCCCTGGCAGCATTCTAATATCTGATAGATTTAATAGTGTTCACATACCGATGCCTGCCCCGCTCACACCCACAGATGCAATCAATCCAGTGAATGTGTTTCCACTGAATGTTCTGTTATTTATGAGGAGCTGTTACTTTGAAACTTTTAGATTGAGGAGACTTTCTAAAAGTGAGCATCTTTTTGTTGGTCGTCACTTTCACACCTCAAGAGGCTCATTTATCATTTGAAGTTAGTGCGCTCTTCATCTGTCTCAAATCTCTGCTATGTATGAAACAAATAAGAATATTTGCCATACTGTCAGGGTTAGATGGATTAGAAAAGAAGCCGATGACAACCTGAAGACAGGAGCGTGAGCAGGGTACTAACCATGCAATGCACACAATAATCTGAGTTTTCCATTATCCAGGCCGCAGCAGTGCAGCTATTTAGCAAATACATTTCTGACAATGGAAATTAAAGTGTTTAATGACTTGAGGAATTCCAACTTTGTTGCACTCTGAAAGTAATTATGGTTGGTTTATCTGACATATTAATGCACAAAGAACTTCCTGTTGGCCTCAGCCAAACCACCCTACTCCCTCCATCCTGTTTGCACATTCAGCTGTCATTTCCTTCCTGACTAAGGTAGCTGTGTATATACAGGAATCTAAACATAACAACATAGTGTTGCTCACTATGGAAACGGTCTGTAAGAAAAAAACAGAAAGAAATACTATCGCAATACACAATTTGCTTTTACAGATCCAAATCGAGTCGCACAACGGCACAACAACTTTGGAATTTTCCACGAATCCACATAACAGATGGGGATGATTATAGCTCGTTCTCCCCTTTTTTCTCCATTTACTGTGCTAATTTACTGTGATAATATCTGCACATTTAACATCTAAGGTAAGCAGGTGCTCTGCAAATATCAGGATCCAGAATCACATCTGACTCGTAAAAAATTGGAGGATCTATTTTTAATTCTGCAGACTTTAATATACACTTAGAATTATATAGATAGATGTTGCTCCAGGACATACAGGCACACCTTTAGCCAAACAGAGGATTAGTGTTACGCAATATGTGTAGAAAGTTTGACAGTTTATCATTGTGTCCACAGCTCCACGCTGGAGCTGCTATAGACACACACACACATTGTTCTCTGTTCATTGTCTGAGGTTGCAGTGGTTATGTGGTCATGCGGAGGATAAGTGTCTTCCTGTCTCCAGAGTTATTCCAAAAGTTGTTTGTTAACAGCGGCAAGAGCGAGGAAAATACTCAGCCATCCAAACTCCTAAGTAGCCTGTTTCTCAATCAGACGACTTCCATCTGTGTGGTGTCCGGACATGCCCGTTACATCAAGCAGCTGCAAACATCAGGACCTGAATGTCTTGCAAGGAATGACGAAATCAGAGAAGGCGCTCTTTCAGATTAACCCCATGTTGAGCGTGAAATCTGATGTATGAGTGGCCAATGTCGCTGTAACTCGCAGCAGCATTTCCAGGGATGATTGTCCACCTAATTGTAAAACTGCAACTAGAAGTGTGTGCGCAGGTGTTTATGGAAGCGTGACTTAGAAGCTCACATAGAGCTGTGCACTTAAAAACATAACTGGGAGTGGTCAAGTGGGAACATCTTGTAATCATAAAGTCACATCTACTCCCTCCCATCTCACAATCTCACCCCACAGTGGGCTACTACCACAAAATGATTTGAAGCTTAAACAGCCACTCAGCTGAAATTGTACGTAACACCTCTAAATGACCAAATCATACTTACAACTTGTGTAAGATGAATAACTGAACACTTCCTGATCATTATCATACCTAATTAGTGCATGTCTTATAGTGTGTGTGTGTGTGTGTGTGTGTGTTTTTCTAATCAGAGAGGAGAACACTGCAGATTAATCATTTAAACTGCATGATCATAGAATCCACTAAATCTAGTATTTGAAGCCTTCATTCTCCCAGACGTCTTACTGTACACCATCGTTTTATTAATCCTCTGCTTCAGTTTGACACAGTGGGACTTTTTAATGCCTGTTTTGTGTAGTTTAAACTAGAAACCGTTAGAAATCTGAGTAAGACACCGTTAAGTTACTCAGATGTCGCTCCATATGTGACCGAGTTACTCATCATCAGTCATTTGTCTCACTCCACCCTCCAAACTGTTAAACAATCATATTCTAGTAACTTGCAGACATCTGTTACAAGAGGCTTGCACAGCTTTCATAAAATTGCACCATCAGCTCATGTTGAAATCCTTACTATGTGAACACGGTGGATCCAGACCGAGATTATTTCTTCATGCTCTTGCCTTCCTTCATCTTGCACAGTCCCCACTGTTGTATTTCCACCTCATGACAAAAGATAGCAGTCACCACCTAACGTCAGTTTCTCAAACTATAAAACTTTATCAAGGCCCATAAATCTAACAAAAAATGTGGCAGCAGCAAGCTGCCAGTTGCCACTTTCTGAACCAACAACCTGGTGTTCAAAACATACCCTGAAGAGGAAAATTATATACTATTAGGCAGTAGCGATGAGAGGTTTGTCAGAAGCTGAACCTGTTAACATTTCCTGGAATTGTTAGGTCTCACATGCCGTGAGCACGAGGTGCGTGTTCAGAGGAGAAGCCAGACAAAACAAAATGGGATTTTATAACAGAAGAATGCACAGGCTCACGCAGAATCCACATAGGAATGGCTAAATATTAACTCAGTGTATTGCCTCGGCCTGTGTATGACCAAACGCAAGCAAGGGGGAAGGAGACAGAGAGCAAGGGTGGAGAGCATGAGAAGCAGTATCATATTTTTCATATTTTCTGCACCAGAATCAGCCACAAGATCCATAAAGAAGCAGAAAAATGTCTGCTGATGAGAATAAAAAAAAGCAAAAAAACTGAGAGGAAAATAAGAGGAGCCTTTACTTACTTTGTGTAGTAGCTTTCTGGTGAATGCAGGTGGGGTTGGTCTGGCGCTGCTGTGTGTCTGCTCTTCTTCTTCCTCTACAACACAGTGCAGAGTGCACAGTACAGAAGTGGCAGGATCAAGCGAAGCAAACACCCCTGAAGTGTTACACTTCAGTAGAAAGAGGGAGCAAGAGAGAGCTACGCCTTTCAGGTCCTCTTATTTCACTCTTATGACCCGCCCCTACGCTCTTTCTCCTTTTCCCCCCTCAAATTGTAATTCCTTATTTAGGAGACGGGCGGGAAGGGAAAAACAAGACATGTGACTTCAGAGTTTGGTGTGGTCACTGAAAAGAATTCTCTGAATTTCACCCTTTACCACTGAAGAATAAGATGGGATTAGGAGGACAGAAGGGAGGCAGGGATGATCAAATCCTCGAGTGGAGCCTGACAGAGCATGGGAAAGGCAGTTCCAGTAATTAGAGAGCAGGGGAGCGCACATACGAGAGTTTTTAGTGCCTTAAATCAAACTGCTGCTCACTGTGGTCTTTCAAATCAGGCCGAAACTGAAAGAGACAGCAAGCAGATGTCAAATGTAAATCCCCCTTCCTCTCTGTCAGGGTTTTATTTCAGTCACAGTGTCTTTTCTTATAGCTGAAACTTGTTCTTGGCTTTGCACACACTTTCAACAGATACAACGCACAGTTTATAGAGGGGGACACTCCCTCTGAGGCATCTCAGCCTTGTCAGCCACTGTCCATAGAAGCAAGTCAGGACCTGCAGAGTTCTCATGAAATGACTGTTTGAAGCTATCACTGTCTGAAGTCATCAATTAAACCCGCTCATCATGAGTGTAGGTGTTAAAAAATGCTGGGAAGTTTTAATATAAGTGAAGGTTTGTGTCAGACAGACGTCTGATAGAACTTGAAAGGTTTGGTTGTAGTTGAACGTTTCCTCTTTTCTGCACATAAACTGTATCTGCACACACTTTCAGTAGCAGTCAGTTGTACTTCCACCGTCATAAATGTATTTTTTTTATTTGACTTTGGGTTATTTTCTTTGAACTAAACAAGTAGCACACACGAGAAAACAGAACAAAATGAGGGTTTTTTTTCTTCCCTTCCTCTTCTACATGAACCCAAAGCAAAGTTCATGTTCATGCAGATGACAGAAATCTGCGTGGGAAGATTATCCAGCAAACCTGTAAATATCAGATATACACAAACATAAGAAATTCCACACGCTGGTGAGCTCGGAACAAAAGCCAAACACACTCAGCCTTTCTCATCTTTCGGCAAAGCGGTTAAAGGCTTATCCTCCCTGGTTTTTCATCCTTCAGCCGAGAGCTGTGACGTAATCACCTGCCTTGAATTTGATGGTTCCCAGTGTCAGATCTACAGACCTTTTCTTGATTTTAAACTTTCCATCTACAAAATCCTGTTTCAATAAGAAGTGGGAGCTTTGGTTTGGTTTTTTACATCTCTATAGGCTGTTCCTGCGCAACAGCAGCATCTGGTGGCTCAGGGTGGCAGATATCAGGTGACATCATTTCACTGCTTCTCCCACTGCAGGGGTGCAAACAAGTGCAATTGCAAGTTAAAATATGTTCAAATGAGAACTAAAATGCCCTCCGTGTTTAACCTTGTGCTGAGAACACATTTGAATGTGTTTTATTTCAGGTTGGTGGACATGCCGCTGGGTGTTAATGATCATGCTGGGAGATGCTAAGCTGCTAATTGAAAAAGAGCTGACCCATGGAGAAATACCCGTGAGATCATCAGGGTTTGTAAAATCAAGCAAAGGAAAAGAAACAGATGGAGACCATAAACCTAATGCCAGGAGATGAATTATTTAAATGCAGACCTATTTTAGACTGATGAACTTTAGAGTGCTATAACACTCTTTATAGGTACACCTGGCTGTCCTTGGTCAGAAAAGTAGGTACAGCTGCAAGTTCTAACAAGCCAGGTTTGTTGGTTGGTTCGTGCACACTTAAATATATAAAAAATCGTTGGGTGGATTGTCCTGAAATTGGTTACTTTGCACAATTATGACCCCCTTCAAGATATATTGTAATAACCTTTCATCGAGCAGATCACATCTTTAAGCTTTTGTTTCCCGCAGCATTCCTATCATACTCAGCCACACTTAGTGCTGACGTGCAAAATTCAAAATAATCTGCTAAACTAAAATGCCTACTTTCACCATTGTGAGCACTACTGTGTGGTTTGCATAGCCTCTTTTTTTATTCTTTCTTTGTTTATTTAAAACTAATGACTGAATAAATAGAGTGCATCTATAAAATCAGGGTCTTATCTCTTGCTGTGTTTTGAAGCCAGTGTTTTGTGCGGTAGAGATGAAAAGCGAAATGGAATTTAATATTTGGAAGCAGTCCAAGGATGTAATGCTTTTATTTTCAACCTTTGGTAATGTATTAGCTGCACTCATTGTACTGGACCTTCACTTTGTTTGCATATTTCTATAATGGCTCTTGTGGCTGAATGCCAGCTTGAGATTGAATGCTAACATGGCTGTGTACTGCAGAGCCTCAGATGTTGTTGATCAGGTGAACTACTTACTGGGTTGAAAGGGAAAGGGAAATTATGATTGTCTCATCTCTTTTTTAATTCATGCACAATTTGTTATGCTGTGTTAATGTTGAAGGGCAGAGAATGGAAAAGCCTCCATCAAGATAATCGATAAGAAAAGGACCTTTCACACCATCTGAAGTTTTCTTTGTGCAATGTTATATTAATAAACTGAAAAAACCCTTCAACATGAAGTGATACTCTCTTTACGCCCATATAACCACACATCAGCAGCAGCAGGTTTGCACTGCAGGAGGTGTCATGATGTTGATATCTGTGGACTAATAAAGAAATCTACATGTTCAGACCACAGGTGGTTTCAGTGCCTGACCTTCGAGGGTAAAGTACACAACAGGAAGCATGCAGTCTATTTAAATTCTATCAGTGAGTTTACCCAAAGTTTACCCCCCCCCCAAAAAAGGAAAGAAATTTGTCATTTCACAGATAAGATGTACAGTGACAACTCTATTGTACAGAGAAGCACTGGCTTTACTACTTGCTAACAGTTAAGAGATTTAAACTGCAGCTGTAGTATGCACTACAGTCCTCTTGGGGGCGTTGTATGATCTAAAACATTAAACATAACATTTAGTCTGCTGACACTCTGCTCTAAACTGCGACCCCTAAATGTCCATATAAATCTCCTGTTCTCCACATCGTCCCTGTAATAATGCTATGAGGCAGGAAGCAGTTGTGCAGAAAATGAAGGTCTGCCCTGCAATAGACGTGGTCAAGATGGAGATGGTGCGTGTTAGTCAGTCCCGGCTGTAATTGCTCTGTTACATTTCACATCAGATTTTGATGCACAGATGCACATGCAGGGGGAAAATTTGCAGCTTTGTTACACAGAATTGGATTCCAATTGCATTCTGCTGGTTGATTGCAAAATGATGTCAGATATAATTGACCTCTGCTTATTGACCCAGGGGACAGAGGTGCACAGGTGGGGGATGTTTGAAATTGTGAGCCAATCGTGAGCCACCCTGTGTGTGAGGACAATGTCTTTGTGATGTACACTTATCCTGTTTGGCAGTTGCAGCTGACATCATGAAGCAGCATGTTCATTTTTGGCTGTGCACTTCTAAATCATGTCATCACACATGCACACACAGTATGCAAAAAATCAAACAACAAAAAAATCTCCAAGAACAACGACATCAGCAGCTCTACACTCACTGGTCTTTTTATTAATTCGACTGCTCATTAGCAGTTGAGCAGTTGAATTATCTGCTCAACTATCTAATCAGCCAGTCACATGGCAGCTTGTGGGCATAGAGACGACTTGCTGATGTTCAAGCTGAGCATCAGAGGTGATTTAAGTGACTTTGAAGGTGGCATGTTGTTTATGCCAGATTAGTCCAAAATAAGAAAATATCTAGCGAGCAGCAGTTCTCTGAGAAAAAATGCCTTGTTAACGTCAGAGGTCAGAGGAGAAAAGCCAGGCTGCTTTAAGTTGATATGAAGGCAACAGTGAGTCAAATAAGGCCTTGTTAGAACAAAGTTTTGCAGAAGAGAGTCTCTGAATGCAGAACACTGTGATTGTAGAAACAGAAGGCCAAGAACTAAGAACAGGAAATTGAGGCTAAAATTTGCACGAACTCACCAAAATTTGACAACAAAAGACTGAAAAACGTTGCATGGGCTTATGAGCCATGATTTCTGCTCTGACATTCAGAGGGTAGGGTCACAATTTGATGTAAACAACATGAAAGCATGAATTCCTCCTGTCCAGGCTGCTGGTGGCAGTGTTGCAATACTATCATGTCAATACGAATCAAAATCTGAGAAATTTTGCCAGCACCTTGTTAAATTTGTGAAATCTATTCCACAAAGAACAAAGGCATCTAAAAGAGGCAAGAATGAACGGGATCCAACAAAGTACTAGCAAAGTTTTATTAATTTAGTATGTGGTAAATATGTATTGTTTATGCATTTCAAGAACAAAAGATGATAGTGTCGTGTCGACTTGTCGTGGTTCTTAGTGGTTAACTTGCCCCTGTGTCTCCTGTGGGTCCTTCATGCCATCTGTTTGTCTTTGTGTGCTTCTCACGTCTCAGTTAAACTCAGATTACTTTCCTTGTGAATCTTTTGCTTTTTATTTCCTGCCTCTATTTGTTACAATGTTATGATTGTTTTACATGCCCTGGTTAATATTCTTTTAATCAGTTAATTAGTTTGTTATGCATTTGTTTCATGTCAGTCTGATTCTTGTCTTTAGCCCCTTTGGTTTTTGACAGTTTTCTGCTTTCGTTTCTTGCATTTGTTTCTTATGACATCTCAGTCTTTGAAATATATGCTTTTGAAATTGTTTAACTATTACTGTGCCAGATTAAAGAGTGTCCTTTGTTCTGTTTTGCTCTACCTGTCTGACACTGTGTCGTGTTTTAGGATCCTTAATCTTTTGTATTGAAAAAATCTCTAACCTCTCATGAGAAAGGACCACGTGAGAAAGAATGCCATACTGATAATGTGATCACACTGGGATTGCCTATCATATTGCCTGGCATAATTTCAATAACTATTAAACTTTAACTAGCTAAAAGCATTTTCTCACTAAATTTATATTTCCAGGTTTCTGCTGCGGGTTGCTTGAAGCCAATCTTAAAGCCATGCATGATCAGCAAAATAAGAGTGGCATCAAATGGCAGATGAATAGCCGCAATTCATGTTAACTACAAATAAAATGTATCATTTTTTGTAGGCACCAGGCCAGTGTTGCCAAAAGGAGAACACATAACACCCGTGCTGTCCATGTTTCCTGAATTTATTGCTACAGTGGCTAATTTGGGTCCCAGTGAAAGATTCAATGACAAATGGCATCTTTGCACATTTGTGGGGAACAGATGTACTGCATGTGTGTCTGCACATGAAACATTCTTCATGCAACATTCGTCATGGTCGGACTCAACAGCCATAACAAATAATGGGAGAGACACAGACTGATCAAAAATGTACCATTTTATTCAGCAAATAAAGAAAAAAACAGTTTAGTGTGTAGCAGCTGGATGGGTGATCAAATGTTAGGTGTGAGTGGGGTTGTGCAGGCGAACCCTAAAATAACCAGGACAAAGCCAACTAAACATAACATGGTGCTGAGTGAATATATATATAGAGAAAAAGCTGAGACAGCCAGATCTTAAATGCAGATCTTAAATATTATCGCAGTATTCAGGCTTTATTTCCTTTTTACAACACCCTAAAGAGGCCATCAAAGCATAAATCTGGAAAATGAAGAAAGCACAACTCTCCCTTGTCATGAACACAGCATGGTCTGTGTAAAAGGGAAAAAAATGCTTCCACTTATCAAAATTACCAGAAAAGCTGCAGAGTTTCAGCAGATTGCAAGAGTTGTGTTATTGAGGGTACTTTTGAGACGTACCCCAAATCTGTCTTTCTCAAAGATGAGTTAATCCACTAAGATATCAGAACAGTGGTGACTGAAGGCTGAGAAGGCTGAAAATGAAAACCTTTGCAGCTTTAAATATATTAGTCAGACAGTATATATATATATATATATATATATATATATATATATATATATATTGGGCAGTGACATATGACTTAAAAGCAGAAAAGAAAAACAGCAAACTGTTCCCAGTTTTTGTCAGCAGTCTTTCTAAAATGGGATCAGAAAATCCTTTCTGGCTAAAGAACAGGGAAGAAGACAGAGTCTAAGACAGTTTAGGAGAGGGGAGATGATGGGCACGGACTGGATTTGAAGCTCAGCTGCTTTGACAGATATAAACAAACAGGAAAAGGAACATGGAGTGAAAGCAAATGGAATTAATATGGATTCTCTGTGAGCTCCAGGTGAAACAGCCAGAGCAGGTTTTCAGGAGTAAAGACAGAGAAGGGCAAAGATAAAGCTGAGGTCAGAATAAAGATGTGGGGGGGGAGAAAAAATAAGAATGAGTCAGGTGGAGATGGACCAGATGGAGACAGAGAGAGAGGATGAGGAGAGACACTGTGCCAAGCAGGGATATCTCAAAAGGCGACCGAGTCACTTGCAGAGAGCAGAATAGAGACTGACACAAATTAATGATCCAAGACAGGAGACTAGACAAGGAACAGGCTCCAGAGAAGAATAAGCCAACTCTAATTTCATCTTTATGAATTAGTGAGTGGGCAGTGAGGGAAATATCAAAGGAACACAGGAGAGGCATAATGAAATGATTTCCCATCTTACTGCTGCCTTATCACCACTATAACAGCGGATCAGCTGTGGAGAGTGGGTCACAGAGCAGAAGGGCATTTGATGGGAAGACGCTGATGGATTTCTGTGAAAGGATTGGTATGATTGCACAGAGGAGGAAAAAATACGTCTATTTTCTGAATATATATCCATTTACAGTGGTGGTAAGGTCAATTAAAGGCTGACATGACCAGAAACATTGCTACACTTGATTGGATTCTCCAGGGGTCGCACTGAGAGACTCACACAGAGATCTGTGTGGTCACAAAAGCACAGCAATAATCTGATGATGTGCTTACAGTAAAATCTACAGCCAAGAGGAGGTAAGATACCCACATAAGTCAGATCTGGTTTTGCTGAAATAAACAAAGACAAATAAAGAAGTGACACAGATGGTGCCTCGTGTAGCCACTAAAAAGCCATGTGCCGAGAGGTCTAATGTAACCATTATACTGATAATCAAAAGAATGATGAAGTATATGCGACGAACACCTCACTTTCAAGCTGGACAACACAAAAAGCTAGCCTAATCCGAAACAGATATGAGTACAAGTGAAACTGATGAGTGGTGGCGTGTCTAGAAAGCATAAGAAATACATCATCTGAGTCATAATACTGCAGGGCAGCAGTCTGCAGAGTGAGTGACTGAAGTCAAGGAGCTCAGCTTCTCCCAGTGGATCAGGGTGAAGATGCTGAAAAGTGCGTTAACGTGTGGAATGCACCTCGATCACCGCCGCAAACTGGTCGCACTCAATTTTATTTTTTTATTGCCAGGCAGTGTTGGTTTGTTCATTTTTCATTCAACTGTATTAATATTTATTATGTTCTACTGATGTTTTCCATCTATTCATCCATTCTCTTCTGCTTTTCCTTATCCAGGGGGGATGGAGGCTATTCCAGCTACATAGGGTGAGAGGCGGGGTACACCCTGTTGGGGGTTGTTTTGTTTATTTAACTTAAGCTAAGAAAAATAAGTTACTGTCAGTAGGATAGGTTTAATAAAGTCAGTGTGTAAGCTTCAGCTTCAGCTAATTAAACTTTAATAAATTGTGATTTAAATTGGAAAGTTGGAAGTTAAAGAGGCACAGTTGAATAGTTGTACATGGTCAGAGAATGGACAGTGAATATATTAAAAACATATATATATATATATATATATATATATATATATATATATATATATATATATATATATATATATATATATGGAAGCAAATGAGCTGCTGTGGTGACTCGAATAAGAAACATCTGATAGGAGATACATTAACAATGTTTACTAAAGATTGTTAAGGTTTAACCATTGTTACTCTGTTTTTAGCCTGTGTATTAAAAACTAATTTCCTTATAGAGTTTAATTGAACTGGTTATTATATTTTAATATTTTATTTGTCCCAGCTGATAAGAAACAACAATAATTACACTCTAATTGGCTCTCGTATTATTTTTCACACTGTGTTATGACATTGCTGCTGGCATCTGAGCTTCTCACAAGGTGTCCTGTGGCATCAGCGTGATGACACATCAGAACAGCAGTAACAAGACAAATTTCACTCCCGGCTCGTTACGTATCGATGCTTCTTATAAAGACGCCTCCCCCGTCCCTCCCTCCGCTTCCTATTTTTACAGACCAGACGGCTTTAAGCGTCAGTGCTTTTAAGGTGCACTGTTAATGCTGTAATTTCACCTAAATTAAACATAATCAAACAGCTAGTCCACACAAAAGTAAACAGTGGGTGAATATTCACTCACATTTGTTATCTTTAATGCTGTATGTTTTTATATTTTTAAGTTGTTGAGGATTTTTGGTACTGTGGATTTTCATGTTGTAATTTTATGGATTTGTTGTCTGGGCCATATTGTTGTACATTGTCTGACTGAGTGTTAATTTTCTTCAGATTCTGCCTTGTTTTGATGCCGTTGCCACTACTCATGTGTATTTATACACTGGTTACAATATTAGCAATTTCACCTTCATCCAAGTGCAAATGCACTGTACAGTATTTCATTGTATTTACATTTTATAATGAGTTTTTTATTTAAGGAATATGTGCATTTATAATATTCAGTAGTTTATAAACAAATGATCAATCAAATTAGTAATTCTCAGTTCATTGTTTTGTTAACAGTTAATTATAAACTAAATATGAAATAACTTTCTAAGTTAACTTAAAGTGCAACCAGTGCTGTTAATTCATGCTTTAATTCACGGGAGACAGTTGGTGAACTCCTTGAGTGTATGTGGCTGTGCTCTACTAAATGGACTGCAGTGCTATAGTATAAATGTGCTGGTACAGTATGTGGGCATTGAGACAGCTTTATTTTACAGCAGTATTAAGAGAACATGAAATACAAAATATTGTAATATTCTTAGCTTCTATTAAGTAGATAGTATCATAAATTAAACACAGATTCTTAGAGGTTCACATGGTAAGTTTAAGTTCTTTACATATCACTTTAATTAGAAATAGCTCAGGTGCCTGACCTGTTATTTATCTTATGCTTGTGTGCTGCTGCTGCTGCAATGCTGCAGAATGAAACACAGCGCAATGTGTTTCTAACTTTTCATCATGAGTCTTAAGTATTGACGTGCTACTGTGTGGCGACTGCAGGAGATGCGGTGCAGTGCTGTTTCTGCCCTTCACTGCTGCAGTCTCTGTGGTGTTTAACATCGTTACTGCCCTCATGTCACCACAGCAACCAGTCTGGTTACATCCTCAGCAAGGCCTTTGTTTAGATATTTATTATGGTCTGTGCATATGCGTGTGCCTGTGAATGTTGGGTGCTTGTTGATGCAGAGGTATATTGGTCACAACGGAGAGTCAAACACAGCTATCCACATGTCAATAAAGACACACTTTGACCTTTAAGTGAATGAATAACCACCAAGTTTCATTACTTTACATCCTATCAGACAATCAGCTTTATTACCACTCCTCTCCTTCCCCCTTGACTCTCTTGTGGTATTTCCCAGGATGTAGCCACATGCCGTCTGCACTGCTTAAGCTTTAATAACACTAAAAGGTTTACTTCCCCCCTCCTTCCCAGCACCACCACCTCTCTTTTCTCTCCCTCAGTAACCATGGTCATTATTGAAATTATCACATCCTATTTAGTACCTTATTGATGACTCACAACAATCCTAGCACACAAAAGCAGGACTATGAGAAAAATCTTAAAATGATATTTTTTTAGCATCAAAATGTGAAATCAGTGAGAGTAAAAGAGAAAAACCACAATGGGAAGTTCTCACTTTGTAATGTGGTAAATTTGCTTCACTCGGGAGTCTTATATTGTGCAAGTGAACAGATTAAATATGTATTATTTATCAACAGAAACCCAGAGAGTGCACTGATGTATCTCTCAAACATGTATCATTTCTCCGTGCTGAATAATGAATGTTAAAGCAGGTTTTGAGTCTATGCAGCTGAAAGCACAACATGATGGATTTACAGCACCTATGTAATCCACACAGCATTAAGCTACAGAACATTTAATGTTGTATCGCAATGTCATGTGTGCAGCTAGAAATGGAACTTACTAGCTTACCAAATTAGTTCTTCTAAACCTTTACTTTATTAGTAGTAACTTATTATTGACACAATATCCTATGATCTCTGTCTTTTTGTAGCGAACCACTATTTTGGGTAATTTTATGTGTGGAAGTTTAGTTGAACTATTGATAAAGAAGTTGCTAAATGTGCAGCTGCTGTGACAGTCATGCTAATGTTAGCGTCAGTGTAACGCTGATTATGCTAGCAGATGTAGCCTCATTACGAGGTTACAGGGCTATATGTCAATAAAATCTTTTCATATATGTGGTTTCAACATATAAATAATGCTAATTATATATATATATGTTTAAAAGTAAAGGCGGGTTTACTTTTAAAGGAAGTCTGAAGGCTGTATCACAGGAATTGATGCTAACAAGATTATTTTTTGGCAGCTTCTTACAATGTATTTGATAAAAGATATTTAAATGGGGTTTTAGTTTTGTGTTTTTATCTAATTTCAAATACATAACAAATAATAATAGCTTTATGTTTTAGACATTTGGTAGCACAACAAGTCATATTATGTTATTTAAGATTTTTATTTCAGACATCCAGCCAGCAGCAGGAACAGCAATGAATATAGAAGCAGCTCCCTCTGGAAAGTCAGCTTCAACCACCACAGACAGCTACTTATTCTACACGCATGTAAGTTTCTGTTTTGCTTTAACTACACTGCTAATGCAGTTTTTGTTTAGTTTCACTTACAGTACACTTTATGGACAGAAGTATAGGCCCACACCTCCTAACCTTTAAATTCTGGTGTTTTCAGTCCCTTGCTGTGGGTGTATAAAAATCAAGCACCAAGCCGTGCAGTTAGTCTTTACCAACACTTGGGTCATTCTGAAGAACTTGTAATACTGTAATAGGATGCCACCAATGATACTGGCAATGTTTCTGGCGGTTGATTTTCTACTTATTTAAACAGAAAAAAGAAATGGACTAGTCAACTAGTCTAAAAGACAGAAAATCCTCATATAAAACCCCTAATTACATTTTCATTAGTCAAATCACATTCTAAATGTCGCTGAACATTTATAAAATAGGAATAACACATTTAACTAACTAGCATTTATGACAACAGCTAGCAAGAAAGGTGATGTTTAAACATTTAGTCACAAGAAATCAAATTTAAACCCTTCTGGATATTTCATGATAAGCTGTAAGTGGTATTATTGCAAAGTGTATAGTAACCATAGTAACTTACCCAAAAAGTGGGAGACCACATATAGTTTGGGGTCGGAGACTGCTGAAGTGTATAGTCCATAAAAGTCGCCAATGCTCTGCTGACTCAGTAACTGCAGAGAAACCTCCTGTGGCATTAACGTAAGCACAAAAATTGTGCACCGGGAGCTTCGTGGCACTGGTTTCCATGACCGAGCAGCTCCTGTAGGTGTAACGTGTAGCCGGTGTTCTGACAAAACATCCTACTTTGTCAAAACATCCTACCGTAGCGTAACTTTATAGTCATGTCTATCAATGCGTGTTACCTCATTAGAATATACTACCTTAGGTGGTTTATGCCTCCATCGTACATATCTATAGGTATGACTTTCTGATAGCCAAATCACACTTATCAAAACGTGCTAACAGCGGAGCGTGGTGTCGACCAACTGCAGGAGGACTAAAATTAATTGACAAGGTTTACGCTGTATGCCAGTTTACAGAAACTTAGAAGTAATAAATCAAGACTTGAAATATGACTTCAATTGAGACTCCAAATTGCAGTATTTTTGAAAAAAACAAAACAAAACGCAACTTAGCTTGAAAAGTTAACAAATTGACAACAGCTTACAGAAAACAAGTATCAACTGTAATAAAGAAGTAAAACATATAATACTAACCATTTTTCACACGCACAAGATCCGGGTAGGATCAAATAATAGGTGTGTACTATTAACACCAAAAACATGGGCGTTTTGAGTTGTGCGCATGCGCAGTAACAACATCTAGGACAACTTGATAGGTAGGGTGTTTTGTCAGAACACCGGCCCCCTACTTTCGTCCATGTATTTTAAATGAAGACTTTTGAAACTCACCATTCTTTACGCTTGAACCTACACTGCACCGCATTAGCAGTAGTAATAGCAATAAACATATGCTGATGTAGTGTTCCAGTGAAATTCCTTTTTGCATGGTGTACCTGCATGACTGTTATCAGCTAACACCACACAACGTAAGTAGAAAGGCAACAGTGCATAGTAATTATCACATCTTTGTTAAACAAAGCACAGCCAAAATCACTGCATAATGATTTATTCACATATTTTTTGTCACATACTATATATTATCATTATTATTGTTATTGCTGCAGTTGTGGCGCCTTTCAGGTATTTGCTTTCATTATTCCCATAACGAGATTCTATGCTCATATCTCTTTATAGTTTTCATCTTCATGCATGCTGAGTATTACATTTCACAGGAGCAGGATGCAAATAAATTAAACAGTCTCTTTTTTAAAGTTACATCTCATAAGCTATCCATTCTAATAATGCTTCAGTTACATGCCTTTTTCAGAGTCCATAGAGGGAAGTCACTTCTTGGAACATACAGTCTCCATCAGAGGGTAAAGGCATTACAAAGAGCACATTATTAATACATCTCATTAAAGCTGGCAATCTATGATTAATTTTCATAACCAACCAAGCCCCTATTCTCCCACCCAAGTACAGCCTATCTCTACCGCATAGTGAAAACACTAAGTGTAATTATAACATTTCATCTATGTACAGTAACTTTGAAATATGGCACCAAATCAGCTTGTGAAAAAAAGCTTGAGGTTACATGTTAAAATATTTGTGACTACAATACTTTTCCTGTTTAAATTGTTTAATTCCATTCATAAGCTTTCAACAGCAATAACATTTTACAAGCCAAAGTGCAAACACTGGCACACTTTACTTGATTTTTTTTTCCTTTTTTGTGTGTGAACGTAAACAGTGCCTTGCAGGCACTGGGAGCATTGTGGTGCATTGACACAGTGTTGGAAAGTAATCTACCTCATCTTCAGTGCACCCTGTGTCCTATTTTGAGCAGAAGCTCTCAGGTGATGTGAGTCTGCAGTCTGTTTGGCACCTAATGCGGTGAAGAATATGGAGATTTGTGAGAAATTTTAGGAAAAGAGTCTGATACAATAAATGATGTGTTCCAGTTTACTAAACATTTTAGTGCTGATCATTTTGTGTTGTTCAAAAGGTGCTTGTTTGTCCACTGTGTGGTCTTAACAGTGTGGACATTATTTTTCTCTCAGTAGCTCAGATTAGTTTAGCATTCAATTATCCTGACTTGAGTCAGAGATTGGCTTTTTTTCCCCACACACATGCGTATGCATGCACGCGCTTAAGCTCTTGCATATGCACACATAATTGGAAAATGAGAGGATTTCTAAGCTACAGCAAAGGCAAATAATGAAGAACTTCAGATAATTCAACCTCACACAACCTTTAAACCTACAGTCTATTAATATTATTTGTAATTGCTCAGTTTTGTCAGTTGGGTTCTGTGAAGGCACCTAGTGTCACCTAGGCAGAGCAGAGCTCTCAATGTTACAGCAACACAGTTACCTTTTTAGTTTCAAAGTGTCAAAAACTCTACTTGGTGAAGTAATGGTTCATCGTCACTACACAGAGTCCATCTGTGCCCCTGAATAATAATGCAGTTGTCAGTTTTGTGCCTACTGATGGGTGGTCTGCGGCCAGGGAAAAGCTCTTCTCCAATATTTAAAAGGTCTTTGAGCCCCCAGGCAGAGAAGCCTCTGTCAGACGTAGGCTGACTCACTAGACTGGGTCCTGCCCAGGTTTGGGGCTTGGGACATGTGTGAAACATCCTTCTTGCGCACTTCACAGATGGACTTTCTCCGGGCCTGCACCCCTCTGATGGCCGTTTTTATCTTCCTCCAGCCAAGGTGGTTGAGCTCTGCCAGGTTAAGTAGCACACATATGCCACTAACTGCAAACATAAAGACCAAAAACACAGTCTTTTCTGTGGGACGGGACACGTAACACTCCACCTCCTTCACGCATGGGTAGCGATCGCACTCAAACATCCCCGGCACGTTGAAGCCGTACAGGAAATACTGGCCCGCCAAGAAGCCGATCTCGAGCGCATTGCGGAACACAACCTGGATGACGTAGAAACGGGAGATGCCTTCTTGCCGTCGCACTTTAGAGCTCTTGTGAGTTGGAGGGAGTCCCCGAGGTCCGTTAGGGATCTCCTTGACCTCCAAGCAGTCATGATCCTCCTTACTACTGTCGGGGTGCACCAGGATGCCGTTGATGTTTCGGGCATGGAGCTTACGAGAGTGGTGGTCATGGTGGCGACCATGGTGGCCATGACCATGGTGATCCATGTAAGGATGCAGCAGAGAGTAGCTTCGATCACGTGCTTTGGCTGACTGATGGACAGAATAGGTGATGAAGCACAGGCTTGGCGTGCACACCAGGATTATCTGAAAAACCCAGTAGCGGATGTGCGAGATCGGGAATGCCTTGTCATAACAAGCCTGGTTGCAGCCGGGCTGCATGGTGTTACAAATGAACATGATTTGCTCGTCCTCATACACCTTCTCCCCCACTATGCCAACTATTAAGATACGGAAAATCACCACCACTGTCAGCAGGATCCTGCAGAGACAGAAGGAGAGAGGGCAGGAAGGGAAGGTGGTGAAACAGGAGAAAGACAGCATCAGTTAATGAGGAGCAAATCCACAAAGGAACATTATATGTGGGCATGACCGTACGAGTGAGTCGGTATAAAGTTAATGGTGAATAGGTGCTGTCGACAATAGTGGTTTTGATTTTTTTGAATATGCGTTTCTGAAAATTAAAGGGACAGTGACACTACATTCACTTTGCATGTGTGTGCGTGTGCACGCGTATTTGTGTGCTTGTAAGCAGCTGCCGTGAAAAACAATACCCTGGGATGATGGAGCTGTGCTCTAGATAGCATGCGCACCTCAGGTCACTAATCATAAGATAAAGATGATTTCACACTCATTTTCACAGCTGGACTGAAATGGAACTGAATGGCAACAGCTATAATAGACACCCACTGATTTAAGAATCAGTCTCGCATGTTAGCATATTTCCCCTAGTGTTAATTAGCTTTTATCGAACATACCAAAATATCTCTGTTGCAAAGCAACTGAATAGTATATTGCTGTATAAATAACCTCCTTCTGTTTCATTGTTGACTCCCAAGTGAGGAAAGAAGCATGCACCGTATTAAGGGGCAACAACCGTCACAGTTGCAAAGCTTTTAAGATGTGTAGCTATTTAAAGAGCTCACATAGAAAAGAACGAGTTGCCTCAACTATAGGGAGCTGCTCTCCCGAGGAGGTGGCATTTGCTAAAAACTGCATGGACTTCCCATTGAGCATCATTAGTGCTTTGCTGCAGTTATAGAAAGCTGTGTCCAGGGACCGGTGGATCTAGAGAGCAGTACAGCTGTTCTGTTATTTTCATGGTGTCGATCCAGTATGGGCACTGCGGAGGAGGACTCTGGCTTTAGGGCTGCAGTGTCAGCTCTTTCTAATGAGCGAGGAAAGCCTGCACATCATTGAGTTCCCTGGTATTTATGCCACAGCCGTGGATGTGAATGCTCCCTGTGTGGAAGAGCCAGTTGCTTAGCACACTCTTGTATCCAAGCACAAGAGGGGGCCACAGACGGGAAGTAAAGGGATAGAGATAGATGGGAGCTGGCCCTGAAGTGAAAGGCAGCTACGTAGGACAATAGCCAAAGTAATGGGATTTTGTTGTATTTTAAATATGCACGTGCATCCTAACTTGTTTGCTATAAAATGAGACTCCATACTTTATCTTTTAATGAGGGCTCAAAATGCCTACCGACCTTCAGTGACCAGTAACCACAGCAACCTGCAGAGGATGGCTGTATAGACACCCAGTATGGGGGGAAAAATAGCCTACAGTTGTTAGAAATATCCGACAAGTCAAAAAAAAATACATTTGTTTGAATGATGTGAAAGAGGAGGCAATTTGCTGAAGCCAAGGGAAAGACGGGTGAAGGTAAGAGGTACACCAGGGGAACATGCGTTAGCATGAAACAGACTTAAAATAGAGCAGTGCCTTGCTGCAGGACTATCGCTGCTCCACCTGCGAATGCATGCCTGTGTGTGTTTTTTTGTGCGAAGAAGACAGGCACGAGGACACAGACACAAAGAGGAAGAGTCAGCCATGTGTATGACTTGTGCAAAATGGCAAAGACTCACAGTCGCCTGTGCTCAGAGCAGCTGCCAGCGTGCACGCTACACTGACTTCCATCATGGTTAAAAATCCAGCAGAATAAAGCTCCCCCGCATCTTTGGACTTTCAGAAGTTCAAATCTGGTCCTGTGTGTCATTCACATTAAGACATCTGTCAACATCTGCTCCTTTGCGGTTAGCCTGATGTGTACGGGCTCACTAGTGGTTCGACAGCAGTCGATATGGCTGAATGAATGATATTGATGGTTCTCTGCACCACAGGAAGATTTGACGCATTCTGCTCACAGGGACGAAGATCTGTGGTCGACGCAGCTCGTCTGTATGCAAATATTTGTTTAAAAGATAGAGGATATATGACTAACTCTAGGTCAGTGTCAGTGTGAGAATCTGCAGTGCTGGATGTTGATTTAAAACCATGCAAGAGGCTCAAGAGCAGCTTTTCTGCACTCCACCTTGATTTTCTAATCAAGGTAATAAAAGACATTGGCTGCTTCTCTGCCCAGTGATAATTACTATGTCATAATTACAACTTAATGCCACTGAATCTTCCTGCTGTAAACATCTGTGTGTAATGCCACAGACTCATGGGCGACATGTTTTTTAATGTTGAACTGAAATATTCTTAGTTCAGACTGTCCTCAGACTGAAGGTAAGAGGATTGAAGCTTTTTCTTCTTCTTAAAATGTCATGCATCGTGATTTCCGATGAGTGCATCCACATAGATGTACTGCAACATGTAATATCAGTTCATCTCGACAAACTTTCCACTATGCTGTCATGTGTTCATCATTGTGACAGCTTTTTTAGTGATGGACCAAATCCAAATCTGTTGACAAAAATTTTAAATAGTGCTCTATACCAGTCTTTCATTACATCGACATAGGTCAGTATGTATTTGTCTGTAGTCACCACCATCTAAACGAAAAACTGGGCTTTTTTTTTTTACATAAATATAGAGGGATAAGGACTTTGTGGTTGCAGTTTTCTTGTCCTCCTCAGAGTTTGTTCAATTTTAAAGTAGCGCAGCATTGCAGTCATTTAAAAATCCAGTCATTGCTTCTGCTTTTTTTGTCATTAAAAAAAAATCCCAAGGTGTTCCCTGTATTGAGTGCTGTGTGTGTTTGTTTGTGTGTGGTGGTTTATGTGTTTGCTCTACTGCTGGATAACGGAATAATCAGCATGGGGCAGATTGCTGCATTAGCAGAAAGCAGCGCCCGAACGTTGTCTGCAAACATCAGTGCTTTAAGTCCTGCAGCATAACTAGCCAATACGGTAACTAGGAGAAGATTAGGACAGCACGAAGGCCTGAACCTGCAGAATATTCAATAACAATCATGAATAATGAAAAAGATGTCAGAAGTTTTAGTGTCTCAAACCCATGGGGCAGAATATTAAAATACTTGAAGAGTTGATTCATATAAGTGGGCATGAAAAAGATTCAGGCATTACGACATATCACAGCATGGTTCCTGTCACCAAAAGTTTCTTAAATGGCTGCTAAATTGTCTCCCACATCAGTCCCCACTTGTCACCTAATTTAGCATCCTGCTTCCCGGAGGACCCGGTTAAAGCTAAGACTAATCATTACATTTTTAGAGACCTTCTAAATCCCTACCACTGTCCAGGAGATTTGATAAGATTTAGAAGTCAATCCTTCTGCGTCTGTGGATCGTGTTCACGTCTGGATCTTCTTTTTTAATATCTGCTTTCTTGGGCTTCATCACTGACAGCTGACATTTTCATAAAGCGCAGAGACAAACAGCAGCTCATGGGCATGTTAACGTTTATGTCTAGAGGGACAGAAATAGGAGGAAGTAAAGATAATGAGGTGGTATTTTGTTGCGTTAACCTTCAAAGTGATCCTCAGGCAGCTGATTGACCTGTAAGATTGTGTGTGCAGTGTAATGTTAGCTGCTCATCAGCTGGTGTGTCGGCTGGACATGCAAGCTCTGTCTTTCCCAGAGGCTTTAACACACACACACACACACACACACACACACACACACACACACACGTTCATTCATGCAGCAGCTGCTGTCGCCAGCCTCCAGGGAGAACAGAGGCCCACAAGCACAAATGCACCAGAAAACCTACACTTGCTTTCATACATAGATTGTGAATATAAGAAAGTAACTGTTAATATATGAAGGTGCACAGACTGGCCTCTGAAGCGCTGGATAAGTGCAGTTAGCTGTGAAGAAACCTGGATAAAAATATTCCTGCCACCCATATGCTCTCAATAATAAGCTCCAATGATTGCTGATGGCAGCACATAATGAATAAAGACCTTACCGGGCCTTGAAATTAGACAGCTTAATTATCAGAGTGCAGACATTTCTATCCACCCGCCTCTCATCACTGCTCCTCTCTTAAAGTGTTTTAATAGTTTAAGGTCTTGCCCACATATCCGGCAGATGTGCACGAATGCCTGAAGTGCAACTACGAGTCAGCGTGACGAATACGGTAATTTAAGCTAAACTTGAGCTGCGGTGGTTCTCTTACCCCTGCTGTCTTGAAATACATTACTTAGAGTGTGAAACAGAAACGGTTTTAAAAAATCTGCCCGAGTTTAGCGACGTCAGACTCAAACCACAACAGCTTTTTCATCCTGCTAGTTTCCACTGTGCCACGACTCAGAGTCAACATGGGCAGAAATGTAATTATATCACTTGCTCATTCAACATCTCGGAGGGAAATGGCCTCCAGCTGTTTTGCAGGAATAACGGAGGAAACGGGAAAGTTAATTGGGGGACACTCTACAGGTATCTGTGCCAATTATACCTCAGCTAACAGACAACAGCGAGATCTCAATCTTCACAGCAAAACCATTACAGCTGCACTTGAGAAAGATGCCTTAGAACGGTTTATGATGAGTATTTTTATTTTATGCCAAACTACTTCACGCCACTCAAAGAAAGCTGGGGGAAGAAATTCCTACACACAACGTTTCTGTTAACTCATCGCTTGGCCTAACCATGCGCGATGATAATGCAGAGCACGCCAGATGCAGCTTTCCTCTATCCCGTTTGTCTTTATGTCATCTAAAATTACTCTTTCATCTCGACTCAAGCTAGCGAGGCAAACATTATGCATAAGTGTTTCTATCTAAAATAACTTGAAAACCAAATAAATGGCATCAGCATTTCTTTGTGTATCCCGAACCAGCACGTTTTGCTGATCACATCAATATACAATTTCAGAAGATTCCATTTATATGACATCTTGGCCTACAGTACAGTATTTGGCGTAATGATGGGATTTTACACACATCAGGTCTCCCATTTTATTCCTGTAATACATTTTTGTACAGATGGCCGCCCCTCCCTGAGCCTGGTTCTGCTGGAGGTTTCTTCCTGTTAAAAGGGAGTTTTTCCTTCCCACTGCCGCCAAAGTGCTTGCTCATAGGGGGTCATATGATTGTTTTTACTCTTTATGTATTATTGTAGGGTCTACCTTACAATATAAAGCCCCTTGAGGCGATTTTAATGTTTTTATTTGGTGATGTATAAATAAAATTGAATTAAATGGATATTGAATTGAAAAATATTGACATTTTTGGTAAATAAATACACAAGGGCGACTGACAGGGCAAATGACTCAGCATCACTGTAATGGAAGTCTGGTTACTGAGGATGAAGGAGTTACAGGAGATATTTTTTTATATATTTATTAATGAAATGCTTGATATTGACGAGAAAAGAGATGATTACAGGTTAGCGCAGCTAAGTTTACGCAGCTCTGAAGTTTCACACAAGTTTCTCCCAAACTAGATAACAAGTAGTCAAAGCTATCCTTGATAAAAACAGGAAACATCACCGCGTCACCGAGCCTGACCTTTTCAGACCTACCCAAAATAGCAAGAGTGGGAAATTGGACTCATACTTTAAATGGTATTTGTTCAGGACGTTGCATAAGACCCCTTTTTAATTTTGACAGTTCCCAGAATGCATCAGCTCTGCTCTGTCTCTCTAATATGTTTTAGTGCCAGAACCTTTAAGTCTTGCAGCAGACAAAAATCAGCTGCCTCATGTGGTTGCACTGTATGTTTGTCTTCAGAGGATATCTTCTTAAGCATAAAAATCTGGTGCTGAAAAGTAACAAATTGTTAGAAGTTTTTGTCCCTAATATTTCAAACAGCACTCACAAGTTTTCCTAAAGTAGCATATTTAACCTTAATTTTTATGTAGGGGCTTTTCATCTGACTGTTTAATTGCAAAAAACACATAAAATCTTAGTAAATGTCTGGAATGGTTATTTTTTTATAAAAATATCTCCGCTGCTAAAATGTAGCCTCTACATAAGGTCAGTAAACAGAACCTTTGCTACTTGTCAGCGCTGGTTAAATTGTGTGTTGGGTTGCAAAGATTTAATTGTAAGGCTTTTAGTAAAATTGTATGTAGCAAGTTTCTCTGTAAAAAGTATTAATGGAGTTTTAGCCTCATGGAAAAAGGTTGGAAAAGCACTTATGATATATAACTTGCTAGTTATAAAACCAGCAAACACAGATCTATATTAGTGGGAGTTTACAGCTGTAAAAGCTTCTAATCACAAGCTAATTACTAGAAGTTACTGAAAGACCATATAAACACTTTGTGAATTCAGATGCTTTGTTCATCACAACGTGCGAGCTTTTGTTCATTTAAACATTGGCTTAGAGTTGCATACAATAACCTGTCTATAATATTTGTGTTTGCATATGTTGGGGTGTGAAACAGCTTCCTGCCTCGTGGCTTTTCTGGCAGATTATTTAAATTCTAATCAGTTGTCCTTTCTGAAAGTTAGAGCACACTAACATGATGGTTACTTTCCAAATCAAGTGGCTTACTATTGTAAGTACTGTCATTATGTATCACAGTAAAATATGATTCAATCTGCACATTAATGAATGTCCCTAACTTCCTTCTAATGTGTGTATTAATTTCTTATTTCAACTGAGGGAAATGTATTTGTTATTAATGACCCTCAAACTGCGTGTTTTCTTTCCTAAACCTGCAATGTGCCATTAAAGACAGTCAGACTCTAGTAATGTGGTTGGCTCCTGTAAATTGACTTCCCACAATATAACATGATAGCACCGTCCACCTGTGCAAGGTGAACGCTTATTTCATGTCTCTCCCACTCAGCCATGCCCACGTCCTAACTCTGTCCATATTTTAAACCTTCACTAGCTGATGGCTAAGTTTGTGATTAGGCTAGTGGTGTATGATACTGCAAACTTTGGTATCGAGCTGATGCCAGATCAATACAGGACTGATACTGCTGATACCAATACTGATACCGATACTTTGAACCTATAAAGACAGCATATGGAGGGGAGAGCAGTGGTGTCGTGATTTATGAGTTGAATCATCATCATTTTGACAAATGCTGAACACATTTTAATGACTACTAATTAACTGTGAATTTTAATTTCCACAATAATTAGTTAACACAACGAAACGCGCCTTTCAGCTTTTCACCTTCTGTTGTTTAAACGTGCCATAGGCTGTGAATACAATAGATAACACAATTCAATGGGCTACTGAACTTAGGATAGAAATAAGGCATTGATCCTATCATGCTAGCATAGATCTAATACCAATACCAGGGTTGGCATAGATAATATCGATATTGGGATTGATCTGTCCACCTGTAGAATAGGCTGCTTATTACTTTTTACTGATTTATTCTTTTTATTTTAGATTGGAGCTTTACATATTGTATCATAGTATCATAGATTTGTTAGGTTGTCGGTGTCAAACATTTCTAGTTAGACATCTTTGCCACCAGGATTTACCCAAGAGGAAGTTAAAGTTTGTCTTTATTTTAAGCAATGAATAATTAGAACACTGCAAATAGTTTAAAAATCTCAGTGCAGCCCACATACATGCATGCCTCACTTCACATCTTTTAAACCAGCCCTTGTTTATGTTAAAGAAAAAGAAATAAGCATTTACATTAGTCATTACTTCGGTCTCTGGTGCACATTTTTCCTGGACTACATTTTTACCTTAAAAAACAACATCTTCAAAATGCTTTCTTTAAGGGAGTTTGGGTGTTTAATAACAGGCTCACAATTCATAAAAGTTTAACAAAACCTGTCTGAATCGAATCAGAAAATATCACTACATGTGGGAAGTCATTAAATATACATTTAGGCTATGCATAGGGGAAACATTACATGCCCGATAAAACTCTTACACACACCGCTGATGTGTTGCTGAAATGAATAATAGCCCGCGCTGAGTGAAAGCTGAGCTCAGCGCTAGTGGCAAACCGTGCAATCAATTTCATTCAACATCAGGGACTGCTGCACAAATAAACTAATGACAACTATAGATGTGCAGGAAAATGCTTTAATTTGAACGACAGTCCTGCTCCTTGGCGAACGATGATGGATTACTAATCCTTTCTAATGCTGCAATATGGACGCCGTTGTTTTGCTTTGCAACAAAACCTTCTCGGGTGGAATAAATCTTATCCAGGAAGATGGTTATCAATGATACATGAAGTATATTCTGTCAGAAGGGATGATGTCCTCAATTCACGCAGAGCATTCCTGCATCTCTGATTATTTTGGGAGAACTAGGGTGCCCTTCTCAAAGTAGGGTACCGCCTTCTTGTGGATATCCTGACCCATTTAGGAAAAGAACATGACCATGAAAACTGCAGGAGTGAACAACTTCGGGGCAAAGAGTGCATCTTGCTTTTAAAGCCAACAAACAAGAACCCAGATATGTTCGGTCACGTCAAACCATTCCGGGCTGCCTGTCTAAGTGCAGGTTCTTCCAGCCATATAAACAGCACTGCAGAGCAACAAGGTGTATTTCATACACCACTTTGTTGCATTAAAAGGCTGGTCAACTCTGCATACATTTTTAATGAATGACTTGACATCAGTTGCAACGTGCAACAAGAGGCACGAAGCATTTATTAAGATTTTATGGTTTATACTGCTTAAGTGGGGAGTGATAGATGATGAATAATGGATCATTTAGAGCTTCATCACAGAATAAAAAACAAATAAAGGGTAAATAGATGCAGAAATCTAAAAGTGCATAAATGAATAACAGCAAACAGCACTTTGTAAACTAATTCTTAATCTGATTGAAATGCAGTTTACAGAATGTAATCTATGGAAATGTACTTTTGTGGCTTTAACAGCATAGACAGTGACATTTGCATTTACTTTATCTCAGAATCAACCTGAACATTTAAAAGAGCTGCTTCATGAACACTGCTGTCAACATTGTGTGCCGGGTCAGCCAGCAACTTCAGTTGAAGGATCTCTGACACAGATTCCGAGCGATAAACCTCTGCAGAGGGAAAACTTTTCTTCCTCCCTCTGTCTCACCCCCACCCTCATCCATCCGTTGCAGCTTTTTTGTTCTGCCTCTACAGCGCCCATCATCTCCTCTCTATCCATCCGGTTACCTTTATTATTTTATCTTCCTCAGATCACTCTAGTGCTCCATTATCGCTGCCTCTTTTTTTTCCAGCTCATCTTTTGCGCTGACCTCACTACAGCAATGCAGTCAAGGAGAGGCAAGTTATATATCTCGCACCCAAAGGCTTGATCTTCACACGGTCGGACGCATTTTTGTCACGGTAGACATCACAAACATTCACACCTGCGATCTGCAAATGGTTTGAGCACCACATGTGAAACACACACATACACACACACACACAAACTGTATTACTGTATGTGAATATTAAACAGTTTATTGCCTGTAGTTGTGTGCTTTAAAATATATTGTAATGATGTGATTTTTGTATACAGATTAAGGACTGGGAAAAATGACGAGCCTAGGTGTTAGATGCATGGCCTCCACATTCAGTTTGCACTATTATATGGACATGTAATTTATTTGTCTATCGCACCCACTTAAATACTTAATTTGTATGAGATTGTATATCAGCAAGAATTACGAATAGGACAAAACAAAAAGTAAATTACTGCTGTAAAATTTTTATTGTGAAGGCTGTAGATGTACAAAAAATGAAATTATTGTTTTAATTGTAACCAGAAGTCAGTTAATATGCATAGAAAACAACCACAAACATTATCAAGGCTGCTAGTGTCATGTTTTACACAAATGTACACAAGTAGAGCTGTGCCATTGGCATAAGAATAAAATAACAATTTCGTTTTCCTAATTTTGGAGCCTGAATGTTTAAGTTGGAGAGGATAGTGCTAACAAACATCACGTATTCAGTGCAGATTTTGTTAAATCTTTATTAGGTACAGAAAATAGATATACAGGTCTGTGTGCTGACCTCCATTCTTATCAGAAATGTCATTAATTTGTTACAATTAACAGACTCAGACTGACTATACTATCTAATGCAAAAGATTTCAGGGTTATCATAACTGTAAAACTGGTTTGGGATAGAGGTGGATTACTGCAGCCTTGACAATGATTTTCATTTCCATGTTATCATGAGTACAGTCATCGGTTATCCATGCACACATTGTACATTGTGCAGTTAGAAGTCAAGCTTATGAAGATTTCACAATACACAACATTAATAACTGAATGAGTCATAATACGCAAGGCACCTGTGGTTAGTCAGAGGCACAGAAGCAACTCTCAATTTGTCTGTCTCGATCAAAGACCATAATTAAGCTAACCTATGCCACAGTGTAGTTGGTCCGTTTCTATTTCAAACACTCTTCTGTAATCCTGAGCTAATTATCTATCCTATGCCAGGGCATAGGTTAGCTTAAACCTACAATTAAGAAACAGCTTAATTGTAGCTCAAAAAGACAGTCTAAACATCTGAAAATGCTGTCGGTGTCTCACAGTGGATTTGCATCCTCGTGTCGGCACTCAAAAAAAGATGACTGACATGCAACCATGTTCCAAAGTTTGGATGCAGGGGAGACCTTTTATGTCGAAACGTCACTGTTCTGTGCTTTGGAACCGCATCCATTAAAACTGCAAGCGAACACATGCAAACGTTGTCAAAGTAACGACACACAGGCTGAACATCCTACTTGTGATGCCATCTACCAGTCGCTGCATGCCACACCCTGTGAAGTGCAGGACTTCACGACGCACAACAGTGCAACACTACATCACGGTTGTGTTCACGAGTGCAATGGACCACAGCCAACAATGGTTGTTGGCTGTGGTCAGTGGTGCAACAGACTTGAACCTTTCAACCCATAGAGGTCAGTGCAACAATTTTGACTCCACACATAATTTAGTGTGGGGTTTGGCGTTAACAATCTAGGAGGCACCTTGACAGCACAAAACTGTGCCAGTGGTGAACAATTCTCCAACTTGCTGGTACATCCAGAAACATGATTCCTGTCTTTTAATTATTATGTGTCACTGATTTCCTGACCATGCAGACACATGCTTAGGTTTAGGAGTCAAGGCATTTTTTGTTGTTGTTGTTTTTTGTCTTACTGCTGAGATAACCTAGGAATGTCTAATGTTTTCTTTTCCTTTCTATAGTTGAAAAGCAATATCACCACTTAAAAATAACTTGCTACAAGCTAGTCCACGGCCTCTCTGTCCAAGGTACTTGTGAGTTTTCCTGTACATCTTCAGATATCCTGCACACATGCTAACTAAAGGGACAAAATCGAAAGCGGCGTAGAGAAAATAAGAAGCTGTTCGGGGGCCTAAAACAAAAAATGCTAACAAATAATGTACAGAGAGACTCAAAAACAAAGGTTTCTTGGCTTACATAGCAGATGGAAGAAAAATGGAGGAAACCCCGCCACTGGGAAGCAGATAATGTTACAGCTAATGCTCTAGGGTCAACTAAAGAGCCTTGTAGGACAAACACTCTGAGGAAAGCCAAACACACGGGGATCATTTACAAAGCATTTCACTGTGGATTTCATACTACTATATGATGGAGATGCGCTTTTTTTTTACTATCATTTAACTATCCAATGTCACGTGTCTTTGGACAGTTTGACACATAATAGAAAATAAATATAGTAAACGCTATCACATCTCACACAAAAAAGTGCCCTGTTCTAAACTGTACCACTCGATTTACTAAACACATCTTTGGTATTCAGGATACCCTTTATTAGTGTTCAGCCAGTGAAGTGCATGATCAACAAATAGCTCAAACTATGCATATAAGAAAAAACCAAGTGCATCATGAGAATAGTCTTTATGACTTCTGAAAGAGGTAGCAGACAAATTGAGAGTTGCTTCTGTGCCTCTGAAAATCTGTAGGTGGCGTGAATCATCCAGAGATTAATTTTCAGCGTTCTTTGTACCCTGTGCTCACAGGATTTTACTGATTCAGCTTCCAGAACTGTTATTTTAAAGCTGCATTAAGTAATTTTTGACCACTAGGGGGCGGAAAGACTCCAAAACAAGTTCACAACAGTTAGCATCTAGCTTATCAAGGTGTTATGGCTAACATGTTAGCAAACAGTTGCCTACTCACATATCCAGCAGAAACAGAGCAACACGGACATCCCTTCGGTCTCCTTTATCTGGCCACCTGTTGAATGTAATTCCAATATTCACTGGCGTTTTAGCCCTTGTTTGCCCTTCCAACTCATAATTGTTTTGTTTTTTTTCATTTGCTAAATCTCCAACTTTGCTTACCAGTTTCTTCTGCGTTTTTTTACACAGGACAGTTAGCTTCGGTACCGGGAGCGACTGCCCACATTCATTCGAACCAGCATTGTTTTGGTTTTTCCACTTAAAGAAACCAAAACAACTAGCTGAAAGCTGTGTAGGGCTTCCAAGTGGGATATTGATTCTCAGTGCTACAACAGTACTCCCAAGCCATCAATGGGAGGGACTCACAAGACTGTGAGATTGCTTAATGCATCTTTAAATCAAGTCAGCGTCCAGGTTATTGTTCCATATGACGACTGGACCAGATGAATTCGTTGGTTAATGCACTTTTAAAATATAGAAATTAGTTGACTGAAATTATTTGGTTGGAAGGAGGATCTCTGTCTTAGCTTCAAATTGCCGATCAGCTGAAATTTTGGTATAAATGTGTAGCTCACATCATCTCTGTTACTTTGACGCAGTTCCAGTGCCACTGGAGGATGTTGGCTTATTCACAGACAATGAACACATGAGCCATTTTGCAGTCCTTTAACTTACACGGGGCAAGAAACACACACTCACACAAAAGACCACTGAAGCAAAAAGACGTTTAGGCCATGTCCTTGTTGAGTTTGAGTTAATGAACACAGCAGGGCGATCACAGTCTTCACTGTTACTTTTTGTTTTTACCAAAGCAAAGCAGTTTTTAAATGGCCGACATATACATCCAGATTTCACAGGCTGAAGCATGTTGACTCTTCACTTTGCCAAATGAGCATCCAAGTGGGACATTTGGATTGTGTTCACTGGGTGGAAAATTCCACTTTTGCAATCAATTAATCACACAGAGATGATGTGGGGCACGCATGTGGGGCACGTATTTCACACCAATTTTACAGCAAGTCTCCGTGGCATGTCTCCACTGCTAATCAAACTAAAAGCTCGTCTGTTCAACTCTCCGCCACGAAACACTCTCACGCAAAGTATAACAATGTCTGCTGGTCAAAACTAATTGGATTAACTTTTTTGTTTTTTTTAGGAAATAAAATCACTCAGAGTTCAGAGTCATTAACTCCCCCCATGATTCTTCCTCCACACCTGCTTGCTCACCATCCTTTCATCTTCCGCACCTCTGCTCTCCCCTCCTCTCACTCCTAGTCCCCTCTCCTCCTTCTGTCATATTGGTCTGTGGCCAGCAGCATCAAGCATAGTCTATCAATAGCTTGGCTATTAGCTAGTAAAAACATAGGAACCTCTCTGATTTAACCGTAATGCCTGCTGCTGACTATGTGCAATTAGGTTATGCCTTAACTAATAGTGGGTGTGGAGGATAAGAGTGAGGAGAGCAGGGAGGAAGAAAGGACGGGGAAGGCAGGGAGGACTGTGAGGGATAGTGGAACAGAGGAGAGCACTGGGACAAGCCTTGAGAAGGGTAGTCTCTGTACAGATGCCATCCACAGATCCATACAAAACAGCATGTAATGTGCAAAAAAAAAGAAAGAAAGAAAAAAATCCCAGCTCATCAGTTGACATAAAACCGCGGACACAAAACCAGAAAACACCACCTTCCCACTTAAATCCATGTCTTACCTTCCGATCATAGTAGAGTGCTGCTGGACAGCCGCCTCCAGCAGCCTCTCCAAAATCGTCCACTCTCCCATGGCGATGAAGAGGGGGCAGAACGGTCAGAAGAAACAGGGCTTGGGGACCTGACCCCCCTTTCCTCCAGGGAACTCCTTCGCCTTGCTCTCAGGACCAGCAGAGAGTACAGTCAAACCACCCACCCACTCCCGTCACACCTCAGCTCCCTTTGACCTCTACACGTTGACCTAGCCGCTTATCAGTTCATCTCTGTGCACGTGAATGAATGAATGTCTTCTGCTGGGCCTGTCCTGCTCTGCTCCTCTTCCAGGTGCTGAAGAGGTGCTGAGCTGATCGCCTCCCCACCACACACACACCACTCCCCCCACCTTCTCTCTCCCGTAGTTTCTCCCCCTCCCCTGTGCAGTGATGCTTGTCCTCCCCCTGCCGCACCACTCCGCTCTGCGCTACAGCATATGCTATAGCTCACTGAATGACAGCCATGATCACCCTCTGTTTTCCACTTGCCTCTGTTCTCCTTCCCCTCTCCTTCTTCTGTCCCTGCCTTTGTCCTCCACCTTACCCCCAGGGCACTCCTTGTACTTTAGCTGCACTCACTGCCATCGGTGCTCCCCTGCAATCGTCCTTGCATTGTGTAGAAGCTTTGCCTTTGCTGCACCCTTGCTACTCCAACCTAAACACACACACACAACACATATAGCTGATCCTCCTCGGCTCACCTCAGCAAATGGCACTGTAAACACACACGCACACTTGCACTCGATGACAGCTTTGAATCCCCACTCTCGCACTTCCTACTGAGGACTGCAGATCCACGCCAGCACACAAAGCTCCTGCCTGCTGAATGTCATTTCATGACTGGAGGAATGGTCGCTCCCACAGCTCTGAGTGCTACAAGGACCCATAAAAACCTGCATACACACACATGCACACACACGTGCGCTCCAAGACACACGCTCAAACACGCTGCCACCCATCCCCTCAGTAATAAATCAGCTGCTTTGCTGCATCCAGTGAGGCTGAACCCAGTCAATGTGCTGCAGACCTGCTGTCCTGTGTTGTCCTGTGTTGTCCCCCTGGCTAAATTCAGCACAGTCCAACACCAAGAGTCATGTCTTGCAGGGATGAAAAGCTGTCCTGAGAAACCTATTTCTGGGCTCCATCATCTTGCACCCCCCTCCCTCCCGCCTCTCTCCCTCCTGCTCTCCTTCACCTTCACTCTCTTCCTCCTTTTCCTCACGTTTGTTCTGCAGATCTGAGTCCTTCCAACTACCTCTGTCTCAGCGTTCGGTCCCCATCTCTGCTCTGTGCTCTCCCCTCTCTCCCTCTCTCTCTCTGTGTGTCTTAGCCTCGTTCATCGCTCTATCTCTGTCACACTGTGTGAGCATGCAACACCCCTCCTCCTCCTTTCATAGATCTGCTCTCTCTCATCCCTCCTTCTCGCCCTCCCTCCTTCTCTGCCTCCTCTTGTAAATGTGCTTGGATTGCTACTCTGATCTCTGCTTCGGTTATGCTTGCAAGAATGCCTCCCACTGTACTGCTGTGCCTGTTCCTGCCTGATGTTGCACAGAAAAGACGGAGTTGTGATCTAACTGTGCCTCCTGCCCTGTGTTCATTGCAGTCCTTTGTTCCAGTGTGTTTCCCTTCACTTCAAATGCTCTCATGCTCTCTTCCTGGTACACCCCCCCCCCCCCCCCCCCCCATCATCTAACCTCATGATTCCAGGAGGAGGATTACAGGAGAATTGTAGCTCTGCTCCACCCCATCCCCCACGTATCCCCTCCCTTTCTCTATCTTACTGTATTGGGGAATACAGCACCCCTATTTTACCCTGGCCTAACCTTCATACCCCTTTTTTCCGATTTCCCCTTTTCATCTTCTCTCTGTTCCTCATCAGTCTCTTCTCCATTAGAGCCCTTGCGTTCAGTCTCCCTCACGGGAGAGATGAGCACAGTGTTGTACTTTGGTGTGACATTGACATTAGATCAAGGTGGTGTGGGAATTTGATGGTCTCCATCCATTACGCACATGGATACAGTCAGATTCATACACTAATGCACAAACATCCCCTATACACTCTCTTTATCTGAACAAGAGAAGAAAAAAGAAGAAAAAAATAAAGACTTTTTTTCCCCAAGATGGGAGTCATAGCAAGGTTTTCCCATCTAGAAGACTGAGTCGAGTTTTGCAGAAGTAAATGATGCGGTGGCCTGACATGAGACCAGCGCACCAGGATGAAGTCATGGCTTGAGGTGACAGCTTCGATTCTTTTGCACCATGCTTCCTTTTAGTCATGCTCCTTTGATTTTGGATTACACGCTTTTCAAGCTGACAGCTCATTTCTTGCAGAATAAGGTGGGTGACTTTTAGGAGCTTCGGGGGAAATTTGATAGCACCTCCTCAAATTCAGGGTGCTGATGGATCTTTCAAAAATGAGCAAAAGGCAGTGACGTGAGCACATTCAAAATGCACAACCTCTACAGAGGTCTACAGCGCAATCCGTCTTGCTGTGCGCGTGGAAACACACGTGCCGCATCCCTCTGTATGCTTATGCGTGAGAGACGGAGAATGACTGAGTGAGGGAGACCGGGAGCAATGGAGAATTTGTTAATTCAGCATCTTCAGTGGGAGGGGCGGGAGATTTGGGGTCTTTCCCTGACCAAGGACATGTGGCGTAGGAGTGCTGTTAAGGGGAGAGAAAAGAGGGAGGGGAGAGGCAGCCGGCTCAAGTTGATGGCTCAAGTTTAATGAGGCGTGGGTCGCAACCAGAGCAGCTGAAGGGCTGGCATCAGCCCGTCAGCTGCTCTGCAAAGAGACTTCAGAGCTGCATGGCACATGAATGAGAGCGGGGCACAGGTGTGTCTTCTCTTCAGTGACTTAGAACAGCTGGCTCAAGCAGGCATGAACTCACATACTGTACCCATACACTAATAATGCATTGCCTTTTATACTTAAAACCCCTAAAATGTAAATGTAATCCAGGCTAGTGAACAGTAGGGTGAAGTCAGTTTCCTCTGGTTAATTAATAGTTGAAGAAAACACTTGCATCTGTAGGGTTCTGACATTTTAATTTATTTTCTGTTTGAGCTCATCTTTGATCTCATCAGGATGGATATGTCCACACAAATAATACATGCCCTTACACAGCACATGTATCTTTAATAGGAATTATGTAAGAATTAAATTACCCTAACAACAAGGATGCTGGAATGACAAAATATTGAGACCAAAAGTGGTTATCAGTCAGTGGGAGATTATAAGTATCTTGATTTGGTATTTAAATGACTGCAGGTAAAAAAGCAGAGGTGTACTGTTCATACATGCTGTATGTGAGAGTGGATCATTTATAGAATTTATTAAAACACTAACAGAATTAAACAGGTAGACAGGCAGTCATTCATACACCCCTCTATCCATAATCACATGCTGTGTATGCTACCGTTGTGTATAGTGTATTATTTTACTTATTTTGTATTTGTTTGTATTTTATTTTGATTTTTCTTCTGCTATCTGTGCCTGAGCTGAGGTAACGCACAAATTTCCCTGCCGTGGGATCAATAAAGTCTTATCTTATCTTATCTTATCTTATCTTATCTTATCTTATCTTATCTTATCTTTTCTGTCCTTGGGTGGAGTAAGTAAACCACCTTGTATGTTGCCTCTGGGCTTCATCCTTCAGGACAGCAGCTGTCTGATGAGCTGAAGGTCATGATTAATCCAATAAAAGCTACACAGGGTCCTGTAAACATCACAGCCTGATACCAATTTTTAAAAAGTGTCTGACATAATAGAACTAACAAGTCAGACATCCACTTTCACAGCTACAAACTGCTACCCTCAACTGTGATTTAATTTCCTTCACAAGGACTCATAATGCCAGTTGGCTTGATGCTACATGGTTGCCAGCAAAACCTGGCATTAATAGAGCGAATATAAGGCTGAACATGTGCACATTGCAGTGAGGTTTAAAAATAGGCTGAACAAAAAGAATGCTATTCTTTCAGCACCAACAGGACTGATTAACACTGTCGAATGCTATATAGGAGTGTTACACCGTTTCTTTAAACAACGTTTATTCTACATTGGAAAAAAAATGAAATAAAGTTTACCTAAAAACTCTGAGTAACAAAGAAAGAAATTTTACTCACTACTGGGGACTGTTTTTAATAGAAATATTCATGTATTAGTGCCTGTTTTCTTTCTTAATCTTCTGCTTCTGAGGGATTTCATCATGAGTGCGACCCCTCCCACAGTTCAAAGACATGCAGTTAGTGGGGATAGGTTGCGACAGACTGGCGACCTGTCCAGGGTGTACCCGGCCTCTTGCCCTGAGACAGCTGGGATAGCCCCCACTCCCACCTCCCACCCCCGCAACCCTGAACAGGATAAGCGAATGAATGGATGGATGGATGTTAAAAAAATCTTTCCATTTAATTTAACCATCGGTAAAAGTCACCGTCTAATTCTTTAAACATTACTGGGATTCCCATTAAAGTTGCTTAGTAGTGAAATCTTACCTGTGATGAAAGTGCCCCCTCTAGTGGGCTTTAAAAAACACACCGTGCCTTTTCCTTCTGTTCTTCTCTGTCCTTAGCACGGTAGTTTTTTTCCTCTCATAATGCTTCCAACTTTGTGAAATAAAATAAAAATAAAATCTACTGAATCAAATGTGTTAGTGCGTTGCTCTGCCAAAGGAGCAGTCTGGTTTTTCATTGTGGTTTTTTTTTTTGCTCCACCAGCAGAGGGCAGCACATGAACATGCCAAGAAGACACATCTATCCATAAAGTTGTCTCTGAAGAAGAGCGGCCCGAGGTGGCTCGTTGGGTTGGGTGTAATTGACAGAGTAGAAGAGTAACGCTAACTTGGCCGCAGTAGTTAGTGAGGTGCTTAATATTGACTTGGACTTTGAAGGAATACGCTTTGAGCACAAAATTTGCTCAAGTCAGCCACGAGTAGGGCTGTTCATTTTCGCTGCCTCTGGATATTTGATAACTGACAACAACTGGTTAGTTAGCATTAGCTAACTAGCTAGGAAGCTCCCGAAAAGTAACGTCAAGGTTTGATTCAGTCATGTCTTCGGCCGGAGACTTCGGAAACCCTTTAAGAAAATTTAAACTGGTCTTTCTTGGTGAACAGAGCGGTAAGTCTGTTGGTAATTTTCAGTGTTGTGGGATGTAGGATTTACATTTTTGCTCTGTTGGACATTTAGCTAACACCAGAGTTTGGTGGGTGATTAACGTCAACCAGCTAGCTAACGTTAGCCACGTATCGTTAACACTTGGCAGTGATGGTATTACGACACAGTAACTTGTTACGAACAGTTTCTTCGCCTTGGCCCGACTAAAAAGGTGATTCATTTCCTTCAAAATGAATCATGTCTGTAAAAATGGACTCTTACTTCAGTTGTGTGACGGGCTGTGATAACACATCATTAACGGAGGCATCGGAAATTACCAAGTGTCATTTAACAGGATGTTAAATTATGAAGCACCAGCATTATTTTTTGGTATCTCTTCGTTATTGAAGGATAGGTGAACTTCAGGCATACCCTGCTGTGTTTAGAAGATGTTCATAATACTAGAGTGATCATAAATTCATAATTTCGACCCTGGAGCAACTTCCAAATTGGCCGATCTTGCCATGCAACATTCCTGCGATCTCCCTACTAATTTACACTCCTTCAGTGTCCACACAGAGGGTTCGTGTTGGCTGTTTTTCATGTCTTAGGTAAAGCTGTGTGGCTGTTCGTTGTGTCGTCCGCGGTGTCCACAGATTTTAGGGTTTAAAGTAGAATTTGGGTTATTGGTCCAGCGTTGTCTCTTTCTTTGGAATCTACTTGCAACATATTTGAACTAGCTGTTTCATGTTGCTTTATTAAAACAGTATGAAGTTGGAATTCTCGGTAAAGAGAAACTTGGATCAAACGTGAACTCAGATAGCCACCAAAGGACAATAGGGAAGACAAAAAAAGGGGCTATTGTCAAGATGAGATTTTGCACTATTTATTCATTCTTTTCCAGCAAGAAAGAAACAAAGAAGTCATGGCTTCTCCTGCTGTGATGTGAGAAGAATAGCAAACCCAATCACTCATAAAAAAAGGAAGCTAAATGCATAATAAACATCTAAACTGACGAAATTACTTACAAGAAATGTCAGAACCATTACATTGGACAAATATTTATTATAAAAAATACCCAAGAACACTAAAAAATGCAAATGTAGAAAGAGGCCCTGCACACCTTTTTCCCAAAATATAAAACTTGTCTTTCAGTCGCAATGTGCCATAGACTGCATATAAAATAATACAGATCTCTTTGGAAAAGATGTGAGTTCAGAAGCTGCTGTAATAAATGAAACTAGGAAAGAATTAAGGAAGCCAAAACTTGATGACATTATTGACAAAACTGTAATAAATGTTTTTGCTGTAATATGACCTGTAAGTCCCACCAAGATGGGACAGACACACTGCGTTTATCGGACAGTGTGTGATAAGCTGTGGCTCCTTTAAGCCTTGTAAACAGCAGTGTTGTCTGTAGCCCTGTCACCATCCCTTGATGGACATTGTAACTGATAATGTAACTCGAGCTCAGCAAAAACAGTCTGAGAACTGGCAGCACTGTGCGAGTACTCAGAGCTACTGTGTGACTGTCCCTGATGTGTTAAAGGTGTTCATAAATGGTTTTTCTATGAGATTAGAAAAAAATTGAAGCATTTTACAGCTGCAAAGTTTGTAAAGCGTAGTTTTGTGTGTTAAACAACATTACAGAGTTTTATATTACATATGGACACAAACCCTCCATTGTGGATCAAATCAGCACCCTGGATACACGGGTGGGGGGAGTTCAGACATAAATGGCAAACTTTGCTTACAGCCCTTTTTCTCTCTGTGCCTTGCTCAACCCTCTGACTCCTGAATGACTTTGAACAGCTGTGCACTACACGCTTAGTGGACAAGAGGGCAGTGGGAGTTGTGTGACATGAAGCTGCTTGGTTTACTCTGTTATTAGTGGTCATCATCTGTGGAAAAGGGCCACAGCAGCTGCTTTGGGTTGAATAACTTTAAACACATTTCATTTCTGCAAGCTTTCAGAGATCTGCGTAGCTTTTATTTAGCCCCGAAATAATTATTTTGATTACAGCTGAAATTATTAGTGAACCAGTTAAAAGCGGCTGGCTAGCTTTATGTTATTGTAAATTAGATGTGTTTAGGTTTTAGACAGTTGTTCAGATAAAATAATCTGTTTGAAGACTCTGGGTGCTCAGAAAGTGTAAAAAGCATTTTCAGTTTTTAAATTTTGTTCTAATTGGGGGAAAATGTAGAATAGATTCAGTTATAAATGCAGTTCTTTTTTCCGGGGGAAAAGGTGTACCTAATTCTTCTCCAAAATCAAAGTGATCGTGTGGTCATTGCACTCTTTAAGAGTTTCTTGTTTGTGTTTGTGCAGTGGGAAAGACTTCATTGATCACCAGGTTCATGTACGACAGCTTCGACAACACCTACCAAGTGAGACTTAACACCTCCACTTTTAACTTTAATAATCATTGATGATGCCTAATATCAACAGCAATACTCATTGGAAATGACTGTGAATATTTGGTTGATTCTTTTTTTTTTTCAGGCCACAATAGGAATTGATTTCCTGTCGAAAACTATGTATCTTGAAGACAGAACAGTAAGTTTATTTTTGGCACAACCAGTACCTCCGTTTTTGTTCTTCTTCTTCTTGTCCAGTTGCTTTTCTTTAGCCACTGAATTAAGCTCTTTCTAACACACACAGAGACAGCATTTGTACGTTGCTACTGTGATCAGGAGTGTTGTATCCCCCTGGACAATCCTTCTTTTCTCTGTTCATACCTCCCTCAACACGAGTTTTCTTCCTCTCCTTCCTACCCTTTCATCTACTTTCTCATCACCGTTTTGAAATTAAACACCTTACTTGATCCAGTGAGGAGGGCTGATGACAAGTGAAGGGTGATTACTTCTTTCTTCCCTCCCAAAGGCCCAGGAAGCTAGCTCTCTCTGGTGCTTATTCACTGCCTGCATGAACTACGTGCTCACCTTTCTCTCTTTTTATCTTTTCCCATTAGTCCAACTTTATTTCCTTTTATTAATTTTTTTTGTCCCATAAACTTACCCCATTTGTTTTTCTTGTTTCATTTTCATCTTGTTCTTTTTTTTTTTTTTTTCTTGTTTTTTTTTTTTTTTTTTTTTTCCATCCCCGTTCCCTTCCTGCCCCACAGATTAGGTTGCAGCTGTGGGACACAGCGGGGCAAGAGCGATTTCGTAGCCTCATCCCAAGTTACATCAGAGACTCTGCAGCTGCAGTCGTAGTTTACGACATTACAAGTATGTGGCTCACCTGTCCACTGGGAGTGCCCTAGGTTATTCACATCGTTGATGCTGAGGAATGCATTGATTCCATTTAAATACACTAGTATGACCGAAGCATATTTTTCTTTTTAATTTAAAAAAAAAAGTTGCACATTTTTCAGCTTGTAACTCTCTTTGCTTATTGCCTTGCTGTCACTAACCACTGTGTTTTCTCACCTGAGGCCTTTTATCTCCATCTGTCTTCCAGATGTCAACTCTTTCCAGCAAACCACAAAATGGATTGATGACGTGAGAACAGAAAGAGGAAGTGACGTCATCATTATGTTGGTGGGAAACAAGACAGACCTTGCAGATAAAAGGTAATCTGTGTTTCCCTCCTTCTGCCTTTGTTAAAGTAGGCACTCCATGAAGAGCATAGAAGTGAAGTTATTGATTGTTACTGGTGGCCTCACTGATTTTTTTTCTTTCATGCATTATACCTGAAAGTGTCCTGTTTTGGGGTTTTTTTTGTTTGTTTTTAAGCCTTTTTTTGAATTTGTATTGTCTCTTGCTGTGAGTCTTTTAACCGTTTTATCTACCACAGGCAAGTATCTATTGAAGAGGGTGAGCGGAAAGCCAAAGAACTAAATGTAATGTTTATTGAGACTAGTGCGAAAGCGGGCTACAACGTAAAGCAGGTAAGAGTGTGTGTGTGAGCCGTGCTCTGACGCCCTGCTGTAGATGCTGCCTCCTGAGTTTCACCTCCAAAGGTCTCCCACTGAAAATAAAAGTCAGGCTAGGTTCCTGAAGTTGCCCCTTTTCAGACATGGATTGCATAAAATTTTTGATCTGGTATTTGGACATGGAGCTTTTCTTTTACATTAATACTCATCAACGCTTCTTTCAAACATCCCCACTCTGACAGAACAAGCTACAGTAATCATGATTTTATTGTGTGCTATGCGCCAAATTTCACACTATAGTAAGTAGGATATAGTGTCCCAAATTATTCTGGGGGGTTATTACGCCACATTCTGTATATATGCAATTGCAACCATAAACACTTAGGTCAATTTTATAATAATTATAATGGATTGCATTTATATAGCGCTTTTTCTAGGCACACTATTCATTCACTCTCACATTCACACACTGGTGGAGGCAAGCTACAGTTGTAGCCACAGCTGTCCTGGGGCAGACTGACAGAAGTGAGGCTGCCATGTCGTGCCATCGGCCCCTCTGGCCAACACCAGTAGGCGGTAGGGTAAAGTGCCTTGCCCAAGGACGCAACGACCAGGACAGAGAGCAGGGGATCGAACAGGCGACCGTCTGGTTACAGATTAGCTTCCCAACCCCCTGAGCCACGGTTGCCCCAAGCTTATAAGTGACCACTAAGTGAACCACTAAATCTACACTGTAGGTTGTGATTTTTATGGACCAGTGTAGATGCTGGACTTTGTCCCGTGTGGAATAAAAAAGCCTGTTTAACATATGTATCAAAGGAGTGGCTTTGTGGCTTCTGCAGTATTTCTGGCAGTGAGACTATGGACAAAAGCTGAAAGCTGATGTCTCATGCCAAAACTTTATTTTTTCCTCCCCTCACATTATTATAGTTTAGGGGATTATCCACAACAATCATGTCTTTTAGTGAGCTGAGCAACTCAAAGGTGGAGAAGTGATGTGCGTTTGTAACCTCTGCGTTTAGATGCCATCTAATTAACAGAATTGAGTGCATGTCTGAAAAGGGCTTCTTAGTCTAAATTGCTCTTGTTTGTGCGTATTTCTTTAAATAAAACAAGTATTCATCACTTTCTTGCTAAAGGTGATGAGAGTGTGTGGGTGTCAGTCTCGTGTATGGCTTTTCCCTGTTACCTGCAAGCTCCTCTAAAAGCTTATTTACAAACTTTTTACTCGTCTTGGCCTAGCAATGCCTTGGATCTCCAAAACCCTGTTTTTTTTCAGTCAAACACAGAAAATATAACATTTATGGTTGAGATGTTGGAAGTTTCACTTCTCTTCCTGTTTTTCCAGGAAGTTTACTGGGAAACCTTTGGTGCTGGGCAGTGGTGGCAGCCGCAGCAGGAAGGGCACGGCTTGTTAATGCTCTTCAACATAATCACAGTGTCTGTGTTTCTTTTCCCCTGTCTCTGTGTTGATGTTTGTGGGGGTATGTGCGTGTCCTGGTGGGTGTTTGTGTGTTGTTCGCGGTGGCTCATCACAGACAGATAACCACAGAGGAGGGAGAACAGAGAGCGAAAGAGATGAATGTTCTGTTTATTGAAACAAGTGCAAAGACAGGCTACAATGTCAAACAGGTAGAGCGTGTGCACCTACATGTGTATGTGTTCTCATAGTCCTCTCTTCTGATTGGCTTCTATTTCACACGCATGTGTGCAAAAGGTGTGCTTTAAACATCAGTTTCCACTGGTCACTAGTGAAGAGAACTGGTTGTTTTTCAAGCTCTCTCCCCCCTGTAATGATTTGTATTGGCCAACCTTTTATCACAAAGTCTTAGAGATGGGGACCAGAGTTTGCAAATCAACAACCTGCACAGCACTGATCACCACAGCAATAGTGTTACTGCTGCTGTGAACTCTGCATGTCATAAGTCTGCTTCCACGACGCTCTTTGGTGGGGGCAGGGGATGCTGAGCATCATCATACATTTCTCTTGAATTTTATGAATGGATCCATTCATCGCTTAAAATCCTCCAAGCTTTGTCAATGGAAGATGTCACTAAAGCTCAGCTCCATCCTCTTTTCAAATCACCGATGCAGCACAGAAATTGGTTTACAGTGTCAGAGACACAAGCTGCTAAACTGAGATCAAATTTGATAAATCTCTCTTGGGTGTCTTTCTCTGTGTGAGTTTCAAGTGGACCTTATGCTTGATCAGTTAATATTAGGATTATACACAACATGCTGTGCCAATTTCATTTTGTATTTTTTATCATGCCCTCGCTATATTCCTTGTCTGAAAGAATACATGTGGTTCTCTTTCCCTCTAGCTTTTCCGTCGTGTGGCAGCTGCCCTCCCTGGCATGGACACCACACAGGACAAGAGTAGAGAGGACAGTATCCTTTTGTGTACATGTCAGTGTCTGCATCTGACATGACAGAGCAGAGTCAGAGGTCTCTTTGCCCTCTTATGTCTGTCATATGGATAAGCACGGCCACAGGGAGAATCAAGTGCAGAATTGTGACATCTCACTATTGTTGCTTAACCCACATGTCGTTCTAGATTTGTTTTACCAGTGAGGACACCTATTGAGATTCAGCTGGATGCCTGTTTTAATGAGTATAATATCAAAGACACTCTGCACTGATGGTCTATTTTTGGAGGGTATGAAACAGACTTGAAAGGTTTTGAAGTTTGTCCTGATACAGATCAGAGCAGACAGTGAATTCACATTAGTCAGTCATGCTCCTAGAAACGTGCCTAAGTCTGAACTCAGACTGAGTTATAAAGATGTTGTTATGATTTTTACTGACTTCAGCTTTGATAAGTTTGCCATGTAACTATAGCATAAGCCATCATGTGTCCATAAGAATATTTAAGATTACTTTAATATTCTGTCTAGCAATAAGTGGTGAAATACTGACCTCAGTTAAATGGAGACCAGTATGAGTCGTCACATTGAGTTGAAGCATCTGATCTTGTAAAATATCTGAACGATGATAATTTATTCCTGCCATTAAAAGGTAAAAACTTCAGCTAACACCCACAGAAGTTCATGTAGAGCTGAAAGACTTTCCAACTTTGGCACGCCATATACACAGTACAGTGGGTGGATAGCACTCTTAACTCCCCAGCAGCCCAACAACTAGAAGCTTTTCTGGTGGAAGACCAGCTTTGCATTCTGTCTCATGCAGAGAGAGAATGCAGTATATGTTAACAGTATTAGTTTTAAATTGTCTTGCTTAATGACTCAGCAAATAGAAAAATATTTAGTTGGGGGAGGGTCTTTAAAAATTAACAAGTTCATTTTTGAAACTAAGAACTTTATTTTAAAACTTAAAAACCTCAACCCTTTTGGTGCCTGGTTTTGCCAGAGATCTCTTTCTGTTAAGCTATTTCTTCCTTCCCACCATCAACAAGTGCTCCATTATAGGAGAGTCCCTTTGTAATTTATTGTGAATGTGTCATAAACCAATACATGTGAATTGGGCAATACCACTGCTGTAGTGTGAAAATGGCCTCTACCTGTACAGCACATGTGGTCACTGACTACTTTAATGATCATGAAAATAATGTAAAACGTTCTGGCATTTACAATCACGGTCATCTCAGGCTAATTGAACACCAATGGGACATTTTGGACCATTGTGCCAAAAAAGTGTGACTGTCTTTCCTTGAGCAGAAATCTAGAGCTATTAATTTATTTATTTGTTTAATCAATGCCAATGCATTTCAGAGTTCCTTTTCAATGTTGTTTCTTAACTCCTAAACCTTTCAGTGATTGACATTAAGCTGGAGAAACCACCAGAGCAACCTACCAGTGAAGGAGGCTGTTCCTGCTAATGTTTCTATCTAATACATTCAGTTTTTCTGCGCCCATATCCTTCACTACACCCTCCACTGTCCCCCAGCCTGAAAGAGAACACTACATCCGTTATCCTCGCCATCATGGAAGTCTGGTAGCCCATCGGGCTGCTCTGAAAGTCACTTCAGTTGTACTTAAATTGAATATTTGCACTGTAACACACATGCATTGAAACATTGCATATTTATGCTTGAACTAAGCCTTCTGTCATTTCAGCAGAGATGGTAGTACAAGAAAGATGAGAATAGTTTGTGGGCAAAGATGATTTTGAACCAAACTGAAAGACGATGTGTGTCAAAGTCATCAAATCAATGTATTTGTCTAAGAGTGAGAATCCTTAAAAAAAGAAAAAATAAGTAAATATTGCTTTAAGCTTAATAAGCACAATGTGAATGTGTTGTGTGCATTTTTCAGTTAACACAATAAGCGCTTTTGTATTTGATTGGCCGAAGTTAATTTAGGTGTTTTCTTCAAACTATTTTGTTTTTAACATTTTGGGATAAAATGAGGAAAAGGTTGTAGGATTGTTTCAAAGTAAATCATTATTTGGAGTGCTGGGTGTAGACATGTGTACTACACACCCATGAAGTGTGAGCTAGGAGCTTATTTTAAACTTGGGTTACAGTTCTCCCAACACGACCTGCACAGTCACGCAGTCTCACACCTACACACCATGGAAACCAGCACAAATGCATAACATGACTGCATCAAACACATTACCGTCCTTCCTCCTCTGCCCACACGTCTATTGAGATGGATTATTTTTACCTTGGCTTCCATTTTCTATTACTTTTTATTTGGATAGATTTTTTTCCCTAAAGACTAGCTGACATAGACTAAAACTTTCTTAGATAGTGTTTGTAGATTTTCTCATAAATCCGACAATAGACATTAGATGTGGAGATATATGCCTTTTGGAGTTGAATTGTAGAGGGCTTCCTTGGCTCTGGATTTATCTAATTAGGTTTGGTATGCCGTTTTATCAACACTTCCTTGTTTTTATTTTTTGGCATTGATTTCTTGTTAGTGATGATTCTACATATGTATTTAATCCACAATGACTTGTAATATTTATTTCTATCAGATTCCTGTTTCTTTTGTATGGCTGTTAATATCTTCACTTTGGGTATGAGTCGCTAATAAAATATGCATCCAAACTGGACCACCTTTGACACTCAGCAGCGAGCAACTGCTGTTTCACGTGCTGCCTCGAAGTGGCACTTTGATCATACTGAAAATATTGTGCAATTTTTGTGTAAAACTACAGGCGAGAGTTCGGTTTGTATAGCGTTGTAGTCCTTAACGTTTCTGGAATGGATTCAAATGAAAGAATAAAAGTAAACTTGTCAACGCTGCTGGTATTGATCTGTGTTTCTGACATGTGTTTTGGATAAATCAGTTCAATATTTTTATTTTTTAAGTGCTGAGATGTTGGATCTGTTTCTGTATAATTTCTGACAGCAATTACTACAAGATAATGAAAGTTACAGAAATGTAGATGTTTAGCTGTGTACTGAAAAAGTGATTATAGTCAGAGACATTCAGTGTTCAAATCACATTTAACTTTTTGATTTTATACATACAGGTTTGATGTCCAATAATATTACAGTTAATTTACATAAAATCTCAAAATGACTGTCGAGGTACAAAATAACCAAGGTGCTTCAAAAATTTACAAATAGACAAGATCACGGTATGCTGAAGCTACAGTAACTGGCCTGACTCATTACCTACTGTTTGTTCTGCAAGTCCACAGAAGAAATAATGCAGTGGTGGCCCCCAAACACGAGACATGCCAGCAATCTTTTTTCTTTTTTTTTTAAACTTTATTTAACAAACAATGAGTATACACATGCCAGCAATCCGCTATGCAAAATGTCAAGTGACCCTATCTACCTGACCTAGTTGGGATCTAGCATTGAGTGATTATCAGATTGTTGCACAGCTATTCATTAATATCGTGGTCATCTGCATATGATTCTAGGCTATATTACAAAGCAGACAATAACTACTACGCGGAGACATTAAATAATGACACACTATAAAAGCTTTCGAAAGAGGTCAGTAATAATTACTTCACTGCGAAGTAGCAACTCCCGTCAACGTTTATTACTTCTAAATTTCTTCTTATTTATTTGAAGACGAGCAGTCTTCTCTGGACTGCAGTCTGTTTCTTGTTCTTTCATTCAATAGTTTATTTTAAATTAATGTCCGCGAGTGTTTGCAATTCTCGCGAGAGTCTCCCAGCAGCCGTTTCCGTGGAAACCAATTCACGCACCCGCACTCTGTGTTTTAGCTGGATATTTCTTTGATGTTTAAATGTGGTTTTAAATACTTAGTTTCACAATGAGTAATGATTACTACGAGACTTTGGAAATAAATAGAAACGCAACAGATGCAGACATCAAAAAGGCGTAAGTTAATACATATGAAACTCACATGCTTAATAATGAGGCTTGTTCTGTTATTCCTCAGTTATTTCTTTCTCTTTCTTAGATATCGACGCCTTGCACTGAAGTTTCATCCGAAAAGAAACAGAGAGCCTGGAAGCTCCCAGAAATTTACCCAGTTGGGTGAAGCCTATGATGTTTTAAGCGACCGTAAGTGGAAGAATATCGGGACTGACGTGTGTTTTATTTTGGAAACCGCACGGATAAAAACAATAAGGGGACACTCGATGATCACAGTCTAAGGAAAAGTCAGTTAATCGTACTGAATCCATTTCAGCTGCTTTGGTGCAAATGAAAGTGGTCGTTCCTTATCCCTCGTGATTCAGTTCATTCTAGCTTTGCTTTTTGTGACTTTACTTTTCAATTCTGGTGGAATGACATGGTACCTGCAGCCTATTCACGTTGCAAAGATAGTCAGTGCACAGCTGCTCCAGGACTGCAAATCAGGAAGAGCCGATGTAAGAAGGTGTATCTGTCAGCAGTGTCAAGAGTGTGGAGCTGCTAAGAGCTGGGCAGTTAGGGGCATCACCACAGCATCAGTACCCATGTCTGTTCCTTTGTATAAAAAGGGACAGGAGGAACATTTCCAGTGCTCTCGAAAATTACCTCAAGAAGGCAACAGATGTGTCTGTTTCTTGGCAAACTCTTTTATCACCTACCTAACAGCACGTGGAGGTCTGTGGAACCCTCCAAATCTGTCATGCGGAAGGATCAGGCAGACAGCCTAACATTCACCAGTGTCTCAAGACCCTTTCATGTGTGTCACATGTCCTCACTGCTTGTGTGTGTCTCTCCTGTGTGAAGAGAACTGAGCTCGACTACCTGTGCAACCTGCATGGGCTGCATGTATGTCTCACTGACAAACAGCAAAAACAGTCAGGTTTTTGGGTGGGGTTGTCTCGTTGATGCCTCTCCAGCGTTACTTTCATTTGAACCAAAGTAAGCGAAACGGATTCAGACGGGTTCATGTTTCCCAACTGAACAGATTGATATCTCTGAAGTTTAACTGATATACTGTGATGATCTATTATTATTCTTTTTTTAAGTAGCACAAATCAATTGAATTATCAAAGGAAGGTGTACAACATTCCCGCGATAAGTGATTTTGCATTCGGTTGCAACCAGCAACCTTCCTGTTCTATGTAAATAAAACCAGAATATAGCCACCTGGGAGCCGGTTGAGTCAGTTATTTGACATTCTCTCAGAGAGTGATTGCAGTCAGTCTAAGTCAGACTGAGATTGTTTGCTGAAAAGTTGCCTCCTCTCAGGTGACCTCTGCAACTGCCATCCAATCAAAATTGACCATTTGTGTTCGAGACCCTCACGTTCTGGGCAACTGTTTCGTCAGTTGCAGAATGTGAAAAAATTCAATTCTATGAGCAGGCAGTCACTGATTCTTAAAAAAATATTTTGTAGCTGCAAGGAGGTTGCTGTCCTGTTTTTACTTATGAGCCATAAGCTCGCTCTTAATTAGCATGTAACTTTGTCAAGCTAAGTGTGTCCAGTCCTGGGTGGTTTGTCAGTGGAGCTGATTTTACATTCAATTCAATTCAATTGAATTTATACAGGGCCAAATCACAACAACAGTCGCCTCAAGGCGCTTTATATTGTAAGGTAGACCTACAATAATACATACAGAGAAAAACCCAACAATAACATGACCCCCTATGAGCAAGCATTTTGGCGACAGTGGGAAGGAAAAACTCCCTTTTAAAAGGAAGAAACCTCCGGCAGAACCAGGCTCAGGGAGGGGCGGGGCCATCTGCTGCGACCAGTTGGGGTGAGAGAAGGAAGACAGGATAAAAGACAATGAGATACATAAAATCATCTCAATATAAGATGAGTCCTACTGTTCATAGTACTCCCTGAGTATTTGTATTTCTTTATAAAATATTGATATTTGGTGACTCTCTATCGATACAATATCACCACGCAAAGTATCGTAATGTATTGTATCTACCCTCCCACTCACGGTTTCAAACAATTCAATAGATGAACGCACAGCTACAACTCAATTTAAAATTGGTTATATTATAAGCAATACTAACATTTTTGTAAAAGGAGAAGTGGAAATAACTGCAGATTTGTATTTAAAGCTTTTTGTTTAAAAAAAAACATTTAGCAGGAAACTGTTATAAGGATCAGAAATAGAAAGCTTTTTTTAAATACCAGTTAATATTAAAATAGTAATACAGGCTTATATACAGTGAAGTGTATTTTGGTCTGAGGAAAGGCTGTATTTATTGTATGCAGAATGTACCATATGTGTGTGAATCAAAGCCAATTTTCTGTGTGAAAGCTCGAAAAAAGGCAACTTACGACAAGTTTGGAGAGGAGGGCCTGAGAGGTGGTATTCCACTTGAGTTTGCCAGCAATGGAACTTGGTCATCAAAATACGTCTACCATGGGAATCCTGACCAGACATTCAAACAGTTTTTTGGGGGTGACAACCCATTTGCAGGTGAGAAAAAAACATAATCAAAGCCCGACAGTGAATGTGCGTTTTCGATTTTAATCCTTTAATCCCCCTTCTTTTTTTTTCTTTTTTTTTACTAGACTTCTACACAAATGATGTGCCGCTTCAGTTCGGTGGCCTGCAGCCACAAGTGGCGAAAACGCAAGATTCCCCAATAGAGAGAGACCTTCATTTGTGCCTGGACGATCTCTTCCATGGATGCACAAAAAAGATCAAGATATCTCGCAGAGTAAGACATGTTTATATTTTCTCCCTCCCGTGGCTTTTGTTGGATTCACTCATCTATAAGACTGCAAGCTCCTCATGGGGTTTAGAGCTAACTAAACAACAGCATTAAAAAATAAAATAAAAAACGCCATCACAAAGACATACTACAGCACTGATTTTGCCTCATATATTGTGCGATGCTTTATTTATTTTACAGGTCATGAATGACGATGGATGCACATCCAGTATCAAAGACAAGATTCTGAGTATAGATGTCAAGCCTGGATGGAACGAAGGCACAAGAATTACTTTCCCCAAAGAGGGAGATCAGGTAATTAACCAGCCTACACATCATTTTAAAATGGGGGGTTTGAAAGTGAGCTCATGAGTTGGTATAGTGTATTATTTTTATCCTTTTATACATAAATATTTCCTACAGCCTGAGTTGGGTTCGTGGCTCCGATGCCATTTCCGAGCTATATGGCTGCTATAACCCAGAAATGTATTTTTTGCTGTAATCAATCCTAGGCTTCAGTGTGCAGTTAGCTTTAAAGGGAAATTTAGCAGGTTGCCATTGTTATTGTGGTATATACATTACTGCAGTGCAGCAATTAGTGAAAAGATAGTAGAGGTAAGCATTAAAAAGGCTGAATGCGACAAAGGAGAGGGGAATTTTTAACAAATTATAATTTATTGTACTCCTTTTTCTGCTATTGCAAGTATAACTGATGACTAACTACTTGTGAAGGTTCTCCTAAAATTGGCACTTTTCATAGACTGCACACAAGTACGTTGTTCCTGCAGATCTTTTATAGGTTCACTGAAATGGAACACGCTTACTACCAAAAGTAAGCATGTTCGGTTTTAACACCCAATTACAATAAGCAAAAGGCATTTTGCTTATTGTACTCTGGGCAATTTTAGCCAAAAGAAATTATGCGCTCAAAGCTATTCTTCTTATTACTCTGTTTTTTTATTATGATGATGTGTACTGACTGTACCACTGCCTTGTTTGTGTATATTCTTTCCTTTACCCAGGGAGGGAATGTATAAAGAACTGTCTGTAAAGACTGCTGCATGGTAATCTTTTTATTTTGTTTTGCTGTTTTACCTTCAGGGACCAAACAGCATTCCCGCAGATATTGTGTTTATTGTGCGACAGAAGACTCATCCTCTGTTTGTGAGACATAACAATGACCTCATCTACAAAGCAAAGATTACTCTGGAGATGGTGAGTCATGTCATGGATTGATTATTGGCCATGCAAAAAGGTTTCTTTGAAGCTGTAAGCTGATTCCCTTGTTCGCAGGCTTTAACTGGCTTCTCTGTGGACGTGCAGACACTAGATGGCAGGCTGCTCTCTGTTCTTATCAATGACATTGTCCAGTAAGTGCTTTCAGTCACTGTCTTGAAAAACAGTTTTTCCCAGTCTGGTTGTTTTTACATTTATGTAGTGCCAGAGTGCAAAAACAGTCGCGTCAAAGTGCTTCGTATTGTAAGGAAATACAACCCCCCCCCAAAAGAAAAAAAGCAGAGAAAACTCCAACAATTATATGATCACCTATGAGCAAATACTTGGCGACAGTGGGAATGAAAAACTCCCTTATAACAGGAAGAAATGTCCAGCATAACCATCTGCTATAACACTTAATGATTATTGTGTTTTTATTTTGTGCATTACTGCATTAAGTTTCCGCTCTCTGATTTGTTTGTCATGTCATATCAGCCCTAGATACCAAAAAGTCTTGTCCGGAGAAGGAATGCCGCTGTCCAAGAATCCTTCCCAGAGAGGAAACCTCATAATTACTTTTGACCTTAAGTTCCCCGAGACGCTTTCTACTGAGAGGAAGTATCTGATCAAGCAAGCTCTGTCTTTTAAAGATTAATCACATTCCAAATACATGTGTAATCAGAATGATTGATTAGACTGTTCATGTGGCTACATGTCTGTCAGGAGAGAGCAATACTGATACATTTGCAAATCGTGTCTTTCTGTTTTTATTTGCACTTTGCACTCTGTCAGAATATTTCTGTAAACACGCTGGAAGATAACAAAAATGAAAGACAATGTGAGTGTGGTCGAACACGAGCCCATCGAGAGACAGTAGAGATTACAGATAAGCTTTGCAGCTGTGATTCGCTGCCATCATTGCTCGTTTCAGCTGCTCGTACGTCACAAACATGACCACGTTCCAGGACCCCAGGCGTAAGAAAGACGGGATAAACCTTAAGAAAATGGAAATGGAGGCAAAAACATTTTTGGTTTCGTTTCATTCACATTAAGAGTTGTCAAATGAATGTGGAATCACTGGGTTACCCTTTGTAAAAAGCACGCGGGCCTTCATTGGTCATCATGGCAGCAGCACAGTTGAGAACGCTGCTGTACTGGCCAAGAGCAGAGTTCATGTATCTTGTCTTGACCACATCAACAGGGGAGGCGATCACTGTTGTGCACAACCCCGCACCAAAGGCTGATGCAAAATGGCAGGGCAGATTATCTGTGGAGTGCACAGAACCCAGGGCTGAGTGCTATATCATACACATGCGTGATGTTGCTGTGAAGCCACTGTGTTTTACCTGTCAGCTGCGTGGACCTAAGGAGCATATCCTTGATGAAGTCATAGGTCACCAGTTCTGTGCAGTTAACAATAGCGTTACGTGCAATGTTTGGAGCTGTGCCTGTGTGACATCGAAAACAAAGATGCATCATAAGAAATGAAGCAGCAGGCTTTTAAAAACACGCATTTTGGAAGCTTGAGCTACCTTTCCACAGACCACAAATGCCTTCCTCCTTGGCAATTGTCTTGTAAGCATCCACTGTGCTACAGTAGCGCCTGGCACGGCCAAGACATCTGGCCTGTGCCTGGAAGCGAACTTTCACCACGTCTGTGGGCTGAGCAATGGCAACCGCCAAGGCACCTGTGGTAGATCCAGCCAGCAGCCGACTCCCAATGCCCACATCTAAACCAGGGAAGAGAGAGATGTCAGTTGAGACTGGTCAAAATTTCCCCTCAACCAAATAAACAACTGTCAGAATCCAATCACAGATGCTCACGGTCAGAGCCTTTAGTGTAGAACTGTTTAACAGAGTCGTAGAGACCAATTCGGACAGACGCAAAGCTCATCTGCCTCTGGAGTCCTGCCACCAGCCCACTGTAAAGACTCAGAGGACCCTCAGTACGCACCATGGTGGCGATGGTGCCGAACACCCCTCGATACTTCACCGTAGAGCCGCTCCCTGTAGCAGCAGAGCCTCTGGTCTCTCCTTGGATCTGTGCAATGAAAGTTCAGGCTACTAAGGTTACAAGAATTGGCTTTGTGTTTGTTACACAAGAATACTTTAATACCTGCAGTCGCACTTTGGCTGTGTCTAAGGGAAAGGTGAGCAGGTCAGCGATGCAGGCTGCAGTTCCTGCTCCCACAAACTTTACAGCTGCCGAAGGTGGCACATCTGCAGGCCTGAATCCAACCATTTTCCACAGTGTTTTTCAAAAACACAAGCGTTGTATTTGTGAACGTGAACACGACAAGATGTTCCTGCAAAATCTGACAGAAACAAATTTCACAAACACACTGCATTCAGAGACAAATGTTTTTTATTTAAAACTGCATCTGTAAATTTGACACATGAGAGTTACATCCCATCAGGAAGACAAGTGTTGCTTATTTTATGGATCTGCTTTACACGCTTGATCCTGGCTTCTTTTACTCACTATGCTAGTAATGCCTCCAGCTGGTGTGTGCCATAAGCTCATTTAACACCTCTATTCAGCAAAAGCAGCACCCCCCCCCCCCCCCCCCACCCCCCCACCCCAAGTACAGGCTTTAATGAGACTGCTGTTCATTATGTTCTGTGTACTTGCATGGGTTTAAAAAAGAAGCAATGCAATTTTAATGAAATCAAATTTTAAGTCATTAAGTCTTACCTTTATAGGAGCAGTTTGGGACAGATATTTTAGAGATCAGGATTCTCTAAAGGCGTCCCTCTGGCTGAACTTTGTCCCAGCTATGAACAACTTTTCTTGTTTTTCCATAGATTTTTTAACAGCAATGAGGCGTATAATCATACTCCAAATCCTGCATAAGAGTCATTTTAAAATCAACATAGCAATCCAACAAAGCTTTATTAATTAATAATATTAACAGGAAAGTAAACAGTAAAAGTAAAAAGGTAAAATTTGCCTGTATTGTGATATGATTTGTAGAGTTGAAAAGCCTTACCAAGGGACAATAACCAAACCTCTCGTCGAATCTCAGACAATAAGTGGAACAGATGCAGGAGCGGGGAAGAGGTCGGCCTCTTTAAATACTGCCCATGATGCTGTTACATCATAGCATGGCATGTGTTACATGGTGGGGTCCCACCCCAAATATGTGGGCCGACTGTAAACCTGCATTTGTCACGTGTGGGAATGTGTGTAGTTTAGAGCACGCCTTCCTTTTGTCTTCTTGACTCCACAATCAAATGTATCATGTCCCCAAACCCACATTAATGCACAAACATTAATTAAATCTTATTCCATAAAATCAATGTTTTATCTTATATTTTAATCAAGCCAGTAATTTCTTTAGGTGGTCTGTGCAGCAAAGACTTGTAAAGTAAATGCTGAGTCATGATGAAAGTACAAGAAGCCGCGCGCATGTACACTGCACCCCAAATTGTAGCCATATGTTCAAACCGATAATTGTCTCACTGCAGCTTTTCGTTAAAACGTGTTTCGTAACTTGTTGTTCCTGCATTTAGTAGTGAGCTGGAAGGTTGAAACACGCAGTTAGTCGTCATACAGTATTGTTTGTTTAAATGGCAGAACTGCAATCCAGCTATGCCACTGTAGGGGACTCCAAAAAAGTGCAGCGTTGTATTTTTAGTGCCATGTTGGCAAATGTTATGAGTCAGTGCATGGGTGCATGTTGTCCTCCATATGTAGTGGTATGGTGGCGCTATCTTTCCATATCTGACTGACCCAGTTATGGGACTGCAGCAGCTGAACCAGGTGTTTGGATCACAGAGATTCATCATGAACTGTCATAAAAATATAAAATGTGAAGTGATTTTTTTTTTCACATTTATCCTAAAAGGTTTAAATGCTCATTTGTGCTATTGTTAGCTTAGATGATCTCAATAATAAGTGCAGTTTATTTTTCCTGATGATTATCCTGGGACAAATTATGGAAAAAAGAGGTGATGGATAACTGGTTACTATATAAACAGTATATTTATACTGTCGATTCCCAGTATATATATTTTATACATCAACCAGTTGTCCATCAATTATATAGTAACTTATCCATACCCCCATATCTGTACTATGTGTGAGATAATATGTCAGTGATCCAAGTGTTCTTCAGAGTGATGGCCTGTGCAAAGAAACTGCACAGATATCGTACCTGGTAAGATCTTTTTCAGAGACCTATGGAAATGATACAGCACTCTAAGAATTATGGAGTTGGAAATGTAATTCATAAATGAAAAAAAAAACATATTTTAGGTTTAAACTGGTGGTTCTGTGCCAAAAGAAATGCTGGGAGGTGTTTTATGACAGCCTGTTTCATGATTTGTTTGTTGTAACAATTCATTTTTATTTGTATCGCCCAGTAGCACATATCATGTTCAAAGGGCCTCACAGGCATAGAAATATATTAAGAAACAAGGTCACTTCCATGTTAAACAAATAAGCAACCCATCAGAAATACATACATGCAAAAAAATCCATGAGTGAAAAGAATTATATAGTAACATATGAACTCTGGGACGTAACAGAAGCAGAAGGCCAACATGATACTGATGAAGAAGACATGCATATGGTCCGTATTACCATGTGTAGGTACATCTCTGTAAATGTGGCTGAACTCCGGAGGCACATTTCAGGAGTATTATTATTAAGTGGAAGCACTAATAAATGCTCGATTTTAAAAAAGGAGGTATATTTTTAAGAGATCAGCAGCATTTGCTTACCTAAAATTCTGAGGCTTTTCCAGAAGATTTTAGGAAATCCACATTCCCAATTTCTCCCTGTGAGGAGTGTTGTATATCTAACAGGTTAGGAGTGGGAGTCGGGATGTGAAGTGACATTCAGAATAAAGTTACAAAGCAACACTGGCATTCAATAGCATACAAAAGGATGGGCGAAATTACAATTTTTCACTAATTAAAGTACTTTATTTCACAAAATACACATGACTCATCGACCAGCAACAAATCATACATACTTTTCACATCTAGTGGCAAATACATTAAACTACAACTACAAAAGGTAAACAGTGTAAACAATCCAGAAAGACATATTGTGGTCATTTTAAGGTATGTAATGTTGGATATAAACTGTCTTCTGCTTTCATGGAAAGCCTAAAGGAAGTAAAAACTAACTTTACAGCCTAACATTATTCACATGATTATTTCATTTAAACATAGAAGTTTACACCAGAAGGAGCTTCTTGTAATGGAATTTCTGACCATTAAAATGCGTGAAGCCTCTGTAAGGTCTACCCTTTAAATTATTTTAAATATTGCAACAATGCCCCTGAAGTCTTCCTGCTCAAACTCTTTCTAATGTCAACTCTTGTGTTTTCATGCTCCTGTATTTTCAGGTCTCCAACCAAGAGTCGTCAGTAGTCACCCCTGCACTGTGGTGTGCGTTAGGCTGTTGTGTTTTGCGGTCCTGAGTTGAAAAAAACAAGTCTGACTAGTTGCGGTCAGAACGGAGACTCCCAGTACTGCTGTGTCCTGCTCATGCCTTTTTTAATTTGCTCATAGGTGATAAACATCACAATGTTCCAGGAGCCGAGTCGCAGGAAAGAAGGCATGAACCTAAAGAAGAGGAAAAAAAGACAAGTGAAGAATTATTCAAAAGGACTTTTGTAGCATCTCTGCTTGCCTCGTGGTCATGTTAGAGTGTGTTTACCCTTTATAGAAAGCCGTGGATCCTTCGTTTCTTAGCATTGTGAAGGCACAGTTGAGAGCGCTGCTGTACTGGCCGTGTCCTGAGTTCATGAAACGTGTTTTAACTACATCCACAGGAGAAGCCACAACTGTGGTGCAGAAGCCTGCGCTGAAGGCGGCCGTGAAGTGGCACGGCAGGTTGTCTGTGGGAGGACAGAAGTTTAGTCACAACTTTCACGTTAATTAGACAGACGTTTGAGGGATGTTTGTCTGTATCTTTCATTCATGGCCTCACCTGTCATTAGGTTGTACTTCAGGATGAGTTCTTTGATCATGTCGTAGGTCACCAGCTCTGCGCAGTTTACGATGGCGTTACGAGTGATGTTTGGCATGCATCCTGGAACACAAAAGAGGATCGTAACTGTCAGAACAGCCGAGGGCATTTTCATATAAAGATGAATGACTTGAATGTAAAGCAGGTACCTCTCCACAGGCCACGTACACCCTCATCTCGGGCAATCGTCTTGTAGGCATCTATTGTGCCGTTGTATCTCCTCTCGCCGTCAGCCAGTCGGACCTGGGCTTGAAAACGCACCTTTACCACATCTGTTGGCTGTGCAAAAGCCACAGCCATTGCCCCGGTGGTGCAGCCCGCCATGAGCCGAGTAACGATCCCTGCACCTGTGTGCCATACGTATGTTGGTCACGAAGAAACAGTGCAATAGAAGCAGACTTGTTGCTCGCTCACTGATACTCACTCTCGGTGCCTCGGGTGTAGAATTGCTTCATGGAGTCGTAAAGGCCGATACGGACAGAAGCGAAGCTCATCTGTCTCTGCAGGCCTGCCACCAGTCCATTGTACAGACTCCTGGCCCCCTCTGTGCGCACCATGGTGGTGATGGTGCCAAACACGCCCCGATACTTCAGTGCACCAACTCCTTCGGCTATCTGAGACTCTCCCTGAAGCTGCACGACATGATGCAAATAAAAGAGGATTTAATATGACATCTATCATAAGGTTAAAGGCATCGGGTTAACACTGTTTGTCTAACCTGCAGTCTGACTTTGGCGGTATCCAGTGGAAAGGTGACAAGGTCGGCAATGCAGGCTGCCGTGCCTGCTCCGAAGAACTTAACTGCCGCAGAGGGCATCACATCTTTGGGTTTCATGCCAACCATTGCTGCGCCTCAGCTGAGGACATGAATGGAAAGATATGCTCTTACGATCCAAAGACCTTTGGTTGTGTAACACAAAGCACCAAAGAACATCGCTGCCTGGACAACCAAATATGGGATATAAGCGTGTAAAGTAAAAATAGACTACATGCATAACTGCTGATATTTTCTTATATTACACGACTTTTGTTCGATCTGTTTAAAATGACTAACTGTGACAAACCTGGGTGTATTTAGTGCGCTGGATGTGCTGGAAATATTTTCATGCTGTTCATGCTGAAAGTCATACAAACCTGTGAGTAAGGATTATGACAAGTTTCAGGTTTTCTCAAGAAACAAGCTAGTCTTTCGAGGTGCTTCTGTTGTGGAAATGCCTCGGACCATAAACTCTCCTCGAAATGAGCCAGTGAGCATACCACCACTTGCTGCAAAAACAACCATATAGCACAACTCAGCAAATCATCATTCACTCAGTTTTAGCTGAAAGCGACCCACAGCTTGAAGCAAATATAACTGATATTTTCAATTAACTGCCAATAAAAATTTACAGAGTTAAAAAAAATCACAGCTATGTTGATATGCAAGGTTGTTGTTTGTTTTTTTACCTTAATAGTTTTCCAAGTAAATTATAATCCAATTAACAGGAAAAATGTATACAGTCCTCTTTGATAGTTAATCCTATACGTTTTCTCGTCTCCTGTGTGCCTACTGTTCCAGTATGGAAGAAGCCTCCCCAAATTTATAGGAAGCTTTTCCACGTAACTACATGCGCTGTAGCCAAACACGTTGTACACCTGTCATGAGAATATCATGTTTATCAGTCTGTGAGCCTGAGCCAGATATCTGAGCTCTTGTTGATCTCTTCCTGATGCCGTCATCATGGCAGCCTGGCATGAAATCTCTGAGTACACGTAAACATTCAGGTCTATCTGGAGTCCGTTTACACAGTAAAGAAGTTACTGCTGAAAGTTTCATGGATTTTTTTAAAAACATTGTTTCAGGTTTGGAATCCAGAGTTTGATATTTGTGTGAAATTTCAGCTTTTCTTCCCCAGATACCAGCTCACATTACTCTGCTGACATCACAGGGTATTTTTCTATTGGTTGGTTACATGCAGCCAATCAGACTGGAAGGCTTGTCTGGATTCATGAGATGTTTGCCTGGGATTTTTGTCTGGCTGGGTAATATTTCCACCGCATTATTTCTTACTGTTTGTGCCCAGGGAACAGAATTAGCTCTAGAAGTTTAGAAGCTTTAGGAACCCCCCACCTCTCCATCCCAGCAAGCCAATCCATACCATGGGTCAGTGTGGTTGGGTGCAGAGAGAATCTGAATGCAATCATTTGGGTTGATTTGTAACAGGGACACAAGCTGCTTCCAACAAGAGGAGCAGCTGCCAAATGGAAAGTGTCAGGGGGAGGAGGTGCACTCTTTGTAGGTGGGTGTTGGCTCTCTGTGAGTGCATGCCTCCTTACATATGAGTTTCCATTGCATTCTGGGTCACAGGTCGCCAAGTTTTAATCAAGTCAGAAAGCACAGCCTCATATTCCAAATATCAAAGGATTCACCTGCTGCAACATGTGTCAGGAAGTTGTTCTGTTCCCAAGACGACACTACTAAATTTTGTAACCATACTAGTACTGTGCAAAAGTCTTGAACCTCCCTCGTTTCTTTATATTTTGCTTCCAAGGAGCCAGATAAGATAAGATAACTCTTTAAGATAAGACCTGGTGCTACTGAGCCATAGTTCTCCAGGCTGCTTTTTTTGCTTATATTCATTCAAGTCTTTTAACCATTTTTAGAAGAATGTTTTTTATTTGTTAAGCCACTTAACACTGACCTGTTAATGAATTAGAAAACACACCCAGCTAAAGCAATTAACACCTAAGACAACTTAGCCAAGAGCCAGGATCTTGCATGATCTTGCATCATTAGGATCTTTGCTAAGCCTGTCACAAAAAAATTTCTTCTCATTTATTTTGTTGAATCCACAAAATATGCCAAAGATAACACAGTTTGACAGACAGAAAACTGTGTTTTAAAAAAAATAATAACTTGTCCCACGGTGTGAAGGTTGTCCTTAAATACAGAAACCAGAAAAGAACTGTATGATTTTTTTTAAAATGAAAAAACAGGGGACTTGACCCTTCATCATCCACCTGTTCTTCACTAAAACCTCATCAGAAATGGTCTCAGTGGGAGGATGGCTGACAAGAAATCATTCTCAAGGAAGGAAAACAGGTAGGCTGAGGTAATCCAAATTACACAAGAACTGGACTGAAAATCTGAATCTGAATTTGGAATTGTTTGGTTCACATCATTGTCAGTATGTGTAGGGAGGAGATCAAGAAGGACGTACAACAGTGAGTATCTACAGCCACTTGTAAAACTCGGTGGATGCTCTTTCATGGTTTGGGGCTTCATTTCAGGCAGTGGTGTTGGAAATCCTATCAAAATTGCTGAAATTATAAATGCAGAAAAGCCCGGCTGTGTTGAAAAATAAAAGTAGTCATACCAGATATTGACTTTCAACCTTATTAGAATTGTATAAATTCAGTCTTTGCCTTGTATTTCTTATATTTATATACTATATTTCCATAGCTCAAGACTTTTGCACATTATTGTAAACATCTTTCTTTCCCATAAACTGCTGCTTTATAGCAATATTACCCTGTACACATAAAACAGTGTCATAATTCATCTTCAGTGTGACGACTTACTCAGAAACTCTGAAGCAGTTTTGGTAAACAGGGTCAAAGTAAAGCCATACACCTGCATATTTTCCACTCCTCATATTTACAGCTATAAAGGTTCTATATTAAACAAGGCATTCGTAGGAGATTAGTAAAGTGAGAACATATTTACGTTTAGCAAACATATTCAGACTGGGTCCTGTGATGTCAAACGACATTACAGGACATTTGAGAGGTAATAATCCATTTATACTGTATTCCATGAAAAGGTTAAGGAGATGGTGGAGGTGGTTTCACCACCTGCTCTCTAAAAACAGTTTCCTGGGAACACTCTGTGAGAAACATTTAAGCACACGCTCGGGCCAGTAAACAAGTCAGTGGGCTGGCTTCAACCAGTCTGCAGTGACCTCCCCTTAAAAAGACACTGAGCCCCCAGACCTGATCACCCCTGTGCTCTGAATACTGTGAACTTTAAATCAGTACTCTATAAATAAGGTCATCACTTAAAGGTTAGTAGGGCACAGGTTTATGGCTCAGCATCTTTGCTTCATTCACAAAATCAACTCAGACTTGGATTGTCCTGGTTCTGCTTCACTGGATAATTAAATAGGAAAAGAATAAAGGGACACTAAAACTGCTTATTTTTAATATCTGTAGTTACCTCAAGTTTATAATGTTTTTCCAACTTCATCAACAGCTTTTATCATTTATGCTGACTTACAGTTTTTCACCGTACACAAAACAGATATTCCACTAAGACAGCAAAAGGCCCCGCATAGCAGAGATGACTCAGGGGTTTGCAGACTGTTCGGATTTTGCTTTGGCTTGCATTTTTCTTAAAACTTAGTGCTTATTCTGGCTCTCACTGGCTAGATGATATTTTCTAATACTAGGTTCGATCAGTGAGCAAAGATCAGATCACACATGTTGTTAAGGAGTTGATGGGTTAGAAAGCAAACACAGGGATTATAATGTAATATAAGCACTGTTGAGAAGATACGGAAGGAAGAGTTCATGTAAAGCACATGATGAAAAATGCTTGAATAGTCTGGAAAATTGCCTAATATTGTATTCCAGAGAGCTTTTTTTTTTTAACAATATCACAAATTCAACTTAGTATTTAAAAGATATCTACTGGAAAGGCTCTTTATGCAGATACTCCTCAGTGTTTAGACCTTTGCCCTACTTCAAATGTGCGTCAGTGCTGACTGATTAGGATGATAATCAGCTGAGTCCTCCTAAAATTACACGTGACTCACCAGCACCTGTTCCCGTCCTCTCGTCTACAACTGTGGAGAACTGGCTGTCATAACATGTTCATTTTATATATATCTATATATAGATATATATATATAGATATATATAGATATATCTATATATATAGATAGATATATAGATATATAGATATATCTATATATATAGATAGATATATAGATATATAGATATATATACACGACTGACCTAAAACACACACACACATATATATAAATATAGGAGTGTTGTTGTTTTTGTTTTTTTCTGAATTCTCGCTTTTTGTTGAATTTACTCTGCCTTCACGCATCTGCATTTGGGTCCAGATCACAACAAGCGCCTTGAGGCAACTGTTGTTGCGATTTAGCGCTATATAGATAAAACTGAATTGACCTGAACATTCGACCTACGTAAAGCAGCAGACTGTGACACAGCAGAGTTTTTCAAGTGCTGCTTTTAAATGCAGAGCTGTATACAAAGTTGTGCTTTCAGAACACGCTGAAAGTTTGGTTCTTGGAAGAAAGAATAGAGGATCATGTATACCATACTTATAGCTGTTGGTTCATTCATGTTTACAGTTCATTTTCCTTTAATGTTACTATAGCAAAGCTGTGAAAAGATTTGATGCTATGTCTGTGACACCACAGATGCAGTGGGTTGCTGGGCTTGATGACTAAAGTTAACCTCTGCTTAATGTAACAATACAGGCCCAGCGATGTTTATTAAGAGTGAATCGCTGCCTGCAACAAAAGTTTAATGCAAGTCAATGTTATTTGTAACAATCCAGTTAGAGAATCAGCAGCTGTAACTGTGTCGTTGAATTTGAGAAGGCAGCTAATTACATTACTCCTTTACATTACTGCTCACTAAGTAACTAAAGTGAAATAACAGTTCTACACTGTTTATTTATTATTTAAAATCACATATAAATAGGGTAAGAATATTAAGTTAGGATAACATAAAACAGCATGTTTAAGTTCTGTTAACATAATCCCATTGTTAATGAAAAACAGCTTTAGTATTATAAAATAAATAAATAAATAGGATTACCTGAATTTAGCTGACCAAAAATATGGGTGGAATAAAAATATCTACATTTTTTGCCCATTACTCCGTTTTCATCCATTTATCCAGTTAGGGATCACAACGGGGGGATTAAGGCTTTTCGCGCTGTCACAGGGCAAGAGAGGAAGATACAACCCGCACAAGTCCGTCCCAGGGCAGACAACAACTCAAACCTACAGCTAGTTAAAAATCACTTGTTTCTCAAACATGCGTATCTTTAAGTTGAGGCCGCGGTACGTTGAGGCCAGGTAATGCAGTCTGCAAAGGGGGCAGATGGACTTAAACCCACCTCCTTTTTTGCTTTAAACTGACAGCGCTAGCTATCACGCTACTATACGTTACTCGGTTTACACTTGATATTCATAATAATCAGTCTCAGTTTTTAGTAAGAGTCTGACTTTCATTCACGGTACTCCGAACTGCTGAGAGCTATGAAGTGTAAGCCGCTTTTGAATTGCAGTTGAATTTGTAGCCAGTAGATGGCGACGATGCTGTGAAATAATCTGCGTCAATCATCTGAGAAAAAGAGACCGTCATTTCAGCTGCCGAAGAAGAAGAACGCTAGCCGTTAGCTTGCCAGGCAAACGCAGTTTAACCAATGTCTGGCTAACATCGGTGTAGGTGTCGAAAAAAATCATATGCTGCGAAAGCGAGAGAAGGTCACATCAAAGAGTTCCTGACAAAGACCGGCCTCACTTTTGACAACATGGAGAAACAGTTGCATTTGAACCTGTTAGCCTCCAGACCTCCCATGGCAGGTGGTTTTCAGTCTGGCTCCAAAATGAAAATGGGGTGAGTTAGCTAGGATCTTAGCATTTATTTGTTTAGTTGTGTGCACTATCACGCCGGTTGTGTTTTTTTTTATTCCCAAAGCCAGGGAGTGTAATCGTATATTTAGACTCACTGAATTGCACTGCGTAACTGATTGCTTTAGCCCGGCTAGGTTAGCTGCATCTGCTACCAGAGTTTAGATAATCAGTGTTATACACCACTGATTGATTTAGCCTGGCGCTTTTGCGTGTTAGCATTTAAAATTTAAAAGGATATCCTTTCAGTCTGAAAATTCTGTTTTGTTTTTTATTATATTTTTTTTGTCTTTTTGTTTATTTTTCTATTTTGTTATTATTGCAATGTTTGATGATGTGAAAAGAAGGGGAGAGTTATTTTTAGTCTGGAGGGTTTTTTTGTCTTTCAATTGCTTCTACAAAGTTTAACAGTCCTGTTGCAGTGTTGAGTCACATCATACATGGATTCGGTTACTTATTTACTTTTGCTCTTTTTATTTACAGACCTGGGCGTAAGAGAGATTTCTCTCCTCTGCCCTGGAGTCAGTATTTTGAAACCATGGAAGACATAGTGGTGGAAAATGAAAACGGCAAAGATATATCCTTGACTGCTGTTCCAGTTTGTAAGAGGACATTGAGCATGAATGACACACACTTTGGGTCCAAGTCTTCAGATTTAACTCCTGATATCATTGTGCTATATGACTAGAGTATATGCAGAAGATTAATGTGCATTATTGTTGGACGAGCATCTGCTTACTTCATTATTCTTTCAATTAGTATTTCTTTGACCACTGTGAACATTTTCAGAATTTACTGCAGTGGCTCCCATGGTCCTGTGCTGCTCCTGCTTCACGGAGGAGGCCACTCTGCACTATCCTGGGCGGTGTTCACTGTGAGCTTCATAACTATTACAGACCCTTTATGATCTGTTAGCAGTCTACATTAAAGTTAACAGCAATGTTGGGCAGAATATTTATAAAGCTTTTTTTTTTTAATGTCAACATATCGTCTGTGATCTATTTAATTGAAATGATTTTTATCTATGTTCTTGCAGGCCATCATATACAGCAGGATTAATTGCAGGGTGGTAGCTATGGACCTCCGAGCTCATGGTAGGTTGCAGGACACAGCAAGTTTTTATTTTTGCACGTGGTTAGAGGATTATGGCATTCTTTGCCTCAGCGTACATGGATCAAATGAGTTAAATCTCTGTCATCACCTGCAGGTGACACTAAAGTGAAAAATCCTGAAGATCTCTCTGCAGATACGATGGCGAAGTAAGTCTTTAAGAGAACACAGTTTTTTGTGGGAATGGTTTTTAAACATCTGCTTCTTGGGTTTACATCACAGGAACATATGGGACGCCACAGAAGGTGGTGATGATCCAGCAGGCATGAGTTTAATTAAGAAAGTTTTGATTTCACCGCTCATTAAACGTGGGAAGAGTGTGGTGACTTCCTGTGGCTCACATTTGGATTATTGATTGCGGTGTAAAATGTAAAAAGTAGTTACAAGCTTCCTGATTAGAGTTTCAATCATAACTGAAAAACAGGCTGACAGGTTATATTCTTGCTTCTTTTTTTTTTTTCTTCCCCAAAGGGATATTGGCAAAGTGGTGGAGGCACTTTATGGAGACAACCCACCTCCAATCATGCTTATTGGACACAGCATGGGAGGGGCCATTGCAGTTCACACTGCCACTGCCAATCATATACCATCCCTGCTTGGTCTGTGCGTCATTGACGTCGTAGAGGGTAAGCTCCACAGATAAGTGCATATTTCCAAAGTCGTTAAAGACAAATCCTGCGAGTTGCTTTGGTAACGCCTCAGGTCACTTATTTGGGCAGTTACTTTGAGGCCCTTACCTAAATGACTGAGGAGACTGAAAATGGCTTAAATGATCCACAAGTTGTTCTTCTATTCTGAATGGGCAAAGTCACATGTCAGTACAACTTCATTAACAGTCCAAATTTGATCAGTGACTGGCTTGTTCTACTAAGAGCACTTGAACAAATATTATGCTAATCAATGCTCTCAATACTGGGAACAAAGAAAAACAATGAGTATACTTAAACACTTAACTGTGTGCACGAGTCTATGCAACAACATGAGCAGATCACATGATTGGGTCTTTTCCAGTACAGGATGCTCTCATTGATTTTTATGAGAGCATTTGCCATTTCTTTCTTCTTCTTTTTTTTTTGTTAGTTGTTTAGTTTTTTTTAATGATGTAAAATGTAAGTTATTATGCTGAATATTGTTAATAAATGCCATAAGCACTAATTGTGGGTTTGTTAAATAATTTTGTTTGTGTTAACACTCAGGGACAGCAATGGATGCTTTGAACAGTATGCAGAATTTCCTCAGAAGTCGGCCAAAAACATTTAGATCTCTGGAAAATGCGATTGAGTGGAGGTAAATGTTAAACAGTGAGCCACACTGCTGCATCTTTTTGTTTGATTAGATTACATCATACATATATATTCTGTCTTTTAGTTTGCAAATTGTGCCAAGTGTTATTTGTCCAAAGCACACTGAAATAACTTCTTTATTTATTTATTTGTTCGTTGCAGTTCCTTACCTTGAAGAGCTTCAATTCTTAATTGTTGTATACAAGTGCCTAAAGGTGTTCTTCACCTTTTTCCTTTCAGTGTGAAGAGCGGCCAGATCCGAAACATCGAGTCAGCCCGGGTGTCCATGGGAGGCCAAGTGAAAAAGTGTGTCTGGGCTCTCTCTTCTCTGCAGTTTTTTCCGTGTGGGTTTGTGGCTTTAACTGACCATTTCAATTTCCTCTCTTGTGACTTTTACAGATGTGAGGAATCCAGCAGCAGTTCAGGGGTGTCTAATAGCATTGGTGAAGGTATTATAGAAGAAGAGGAAGATGAGGAAGCAGAAGAAGAATCCAGCAAGAAAAGAGCAAAGGAGGATGACCAGGAGGTTTGGTCTCTTGCTTCTTAGTTTTCTCTTGTCATCTGTAAGTGTTTTGGAAAGAGATTGAAAGCTATAAAAGAGTATTTGAATTCTTTCACACAGACGAAAAAGGAGAGCATCTTCACCTGGAGAGTAGAGCTTTCCAAGACAGAAAAATATTGGGAGGGTTGGTTCAAGGGTCTGTCTGCCCTCTTTCTCACCACCCCTGTGCCAAAACTGCTCCTTCTCGCAGGTTTGATTTATTCTTTTTTTTTTTTTTCTCAAATATCTAGTAGTTTAAATAGGACACACACACACTGACTGCACAGTTTCACGCCTGACTTATCTCGTTGTACAGGAATAGACAGGCTTGACAAAGATCTTACCATTGGACAGATGCAGGGTAAAGTGCACAGATTGTTTCTCCCTTTTTTTTGCAATTTTCTGTAAGAATAAACGCATTTAAAAAAATATTATTTGTTTGCAGGAAAGTTTCAGATGCAGGTCCTCCCTCAGTGCGGTCACGCTGTTCACGAGGATGCACCTGAGAAAGTGAGCGTTCTTACCCGAATTTACTGGCACTGTACTCATGTCAGAGGCCCATAACGTTATATATTTATGTATGCGTGCTGCGTGTTGTTATGTCTGTTTTCAATGTTTTAACTTGCTCCTCTGACATCTGTTGCTAGGTAGCAGATGCACTAGCAACATTTATGGTTCGGCACAAATTCACTGAGTTTAAGGAGGGATACCTGTGGTAAGTGAGCTCACTACTAAGGAATGAGGTTGTTAAATTTCCAAGAGATGCATTAATTATATGTAGAATAATATGATAATCGTTTCAGTTCTGCTTTAACAATAAAAATCTAGATTTTTAAATTGGTTGATAAGGAATTTATCCTTGCTTGTTCCTGTCAGGGAGGCTGGAATAAATGGTAATGGTAGAGACACATGAAGAATTCACCTAATCTTACTTGATTCCATTTTTCTTATCTTTTTCTGCAGCTAATTTCCAGTTTTGCGTCTACATATAGCCAGCAGCCGTAGAAGAAGTGTCTCAAGATTTATCAACATCATTGTCCAATTAAGGAAAATATAGCTGCTATTATTATTATTATTATTATTATTATTATTATTATTATTATTATTATTATTATGCTTTTGTCATGTTGATATTTTTGCCTTTCTGCTTTGCCTTATTTTTATTTTAAATCATCAGATTTGCTTGTATGTTTCCTTTTTGTTTATATATTTTTTTTTTAATTTCTGATTTGTAATGTTCTCCTGTTTTATTTTGAGTGATTGCATCATTATTAATGTGTGTTTAATGTTTGAATTTAAACAGTGATTAAAGATGGATACAGCCAGTAGTGTCACCCAGTCTTTTAATATGTGCGTGTTAATATGCATGTTGTACTTAATTCTAGTTTTCTATCGTTTCTATGCTGTTCGCACTAGAATAACTACTAGAACGTTCTGCTGTTCTGAGTGAGTTCTGGTTGTTAGTCCCTTTTTTTTTTTTTCTTTTTTATCCAGTAGGTGAATTAAGTTGACCAGGTGCCCCAGTTTGTAAAAGCCTGAATGGCACATTCAGCTCTTGTCCAGCAATGTTTCAACACATTGTTTACAACACCTAGATTATTGAATCTTGAACACAGTTGGGTGTTCCAGCAGGAAAATGATGTTAAAATCGGTTTTGGAATGTATAAAGCACGCTAACAGTGAGTATCCTCGACACTACTGAAAATATGTCCACTGCATTTAAAAGTTGGTCTGTGCCAAGAAACCCAAAAATTTACATGATTTCTGTCAAAAAGAGTGGTAAAAATATTCAGCCAGAATTACGCCAGAAGTTTGTTGATGGCTACCAAAAGCATGTAGTTGAGGTCCAACTAGCCAACAGGGGTTCAACCAAATATTAGCAGAGAAAATGTGCACATTTGAGCCTGTGTGGATACGAGATTTATGCTGTACAATCATTCATGATATTACCATGGCATTCATTCCCATCATTATTTTTTGTGAAGCATGTGTAGCTCATGTATGTAATTAGCCGGATCAGTGGCAGTATGAAATTGTATTAAACATTTCTTTTACAAAATCATCACAGATATGCAAACAAGTCTGAGATTCTGCAGATTAGAAATCCAAGGTTGGCTGCAATTTCTAAACTTTATGAAAAAGGTGACATCTTTTTCCTCATGTCCTTCATACACTCCGTGGAATAACAAAAGGTTTTTAATTGTCCCACAGTGAATTATCGGAGTGAGAAATATGTTGCAGAGATGTGCAGTATAAACACCTGAATTATTAATTAGCCATAATGACTGTCCTCCAAAGAGCTGAAGCCTCTGAGATTATTTTGTGATCCGAGTCTGTAAACAGAGCTGACGTGCACCGCTCCCAACAGGGGCAAAGTTTATGGGCCCGGCAAATTATGTTTTTGTTTTTTTTATTATTGATTGATTTATTTATTTTTTTAGAAAAGAAGAAAAAAAAACAGCAAAAAACAACTTCGCTGTCAGCGTTAGTTACACAACTCCAGCCTCATGAAAATGCAGGAGCTGTCCATGATGCAGTGGTGCTGAAATACTAAAACGGGGTCAACAAATTGGTCCCTTCTATCAATAAAACTCCACTATATTACATGATATTACCTTATAGTGAATATCTGTCCAATGTATTGATGGGCCAGGGTGTTTAATACCTAATCTCGCAATATGACACAATTCATGATCCTCAGAGGATAAAACAGACCTGATGTGAGTAAAAAAAAGGTCACTATGTAGTGTAATGACATTTCTACTTTGAGTTCAATTCTACATACGTAAGGCGTAATTGACGACTCCTTTGAACAGACATTACAAATAATAGCAAATAAATAATACATTAGCTCACTGAATTGGCACTGCGTGATCAAATCTTTAGGATCCCTGCTATAAACAAATCTGAAATGCCTTTATATTGCTTGCCTTCAACAAACAGTGCAGAACTGAGCCCAGCAAGCTCACTAGATTTAATGTAATGGGCACTCATGATATAACATTGTCCTCTGGAGCTGTACCTAAGGCCCAGCTTTCAAGACAGTTTTCCTCTGCACAAAATAGAGCAGGTATCAGTGGGACTGGGCCACAAAAATAAATAAGAAAACTGTAGTTTTTTTTTGTTTGTTTGTTTGTTCTTTGCCTTAGCTTCTCTGGTGACTCATTTGACTGAAATAATGGCTGCTTGGGGCAAAGTTTATGGGCGCAGCAAATTATGTTTCATTTTTTATTTGCTTTGTTTTAGAAAAGAAGAAAAGAAAATTACAATCTGTGTCACACTGCACTTCTGTTCTCTGTTGGTTTTGAAAGCATAATGTACATTAATCAAGGATCCATGAAGAAATGTCCGGAGTTACTGTTTTCTCTTACAATCTGACTGAAAAGATCCAGTTGGGTTTTATTATCGTCTAGGTGAATCATCTTATTATGAAAAACAAGAGTAAGGTGATATTAGTGCTGTCAGCAAAAAGAACTAAAAACAACAAGCCTCCAGCAGCGTTAGACCCAAAAGAAAAAAGAAATGTTTTTAAAATTCATATCTGCTGCCACAAACGGCATATTAAATATATGTTTGTCATGTGATTCCCTTTTCAGGCTTATTTGTGTCATCAACTATTCACAGATCAAACTCAAACAGCATCACTGATCTCTTTAATGACTCACATTAAACTGCCTATTAAAAGAATATCTGCTTCTGGAGTGTTGGTGCAGCTCACTGGGTTGAGCAGGCAGCTTGTGTGCTGTAGCGCAACAACAGAGGTCTGGGTATAATCACCCCAGGTAATTTGCTGCATGTCTTCTCCCATGCTCTTTTTGAATGATAATTATAAAATTTCAAGAAAACAAAATATGTTAAAATGGATATCTAATTCCTGCACAGTTCCCTAAACAGGAAAATGTCACGAGAAGAGAAGAGCCCTTTATTGTCATTGTACATGTACAATAAAATTATGGGTGTTCCACACCAACTGTGCATGAATAACATGTAAATGGTAAGACAGCAGGAATAAATAACAAAACAGGAGAAATATATACAAAACAAGTGAAGGTCACAGAATGTAGAACAAACTGTGTGATATCCTTTAATGGTAAGTGGAGTAAAAAGTAGATGGAAAGATAACATCAGTTAGACAACTTGGCCAAACTTTCACTCCACAGCTAATGCAGAGTATTGAGTGGTTGTGACGCTGATACAGATGGTGATGTCAGGACATGGCTCACCTATAAAAAGGACATGACAGGCTGCTCTTCTTTCCTCACATTTGTTCACCGAAACGTGTTTGCCAAATGAAGTCAAACCATACAGGTGACATGTAAGTAATATGTCTACAAAGCATATAACTTCATATTATCCATCTACGTTTGGCACATAATTCTCACTTTGATGCTGTTTTTTTTTTTTGTGATATTTGACAGAATCATCTTGCACAATCTACACTTTTCGGAATTGTTTATAATATTAAAAATCAGTCCGTGTTTGTGTTTTTCATGCCTTTGCAGACACGGTGCGAAACTGCAGTCATGAATGCCACAACGGCCGAGTTCCAGTCGTTGCCATTTCAGACTTCAGTCAAAGCTGCGCTGTCTATGTTGCTGTGTTTCTTCTTCCTGTATGTAAATGCCATCATGATGTTTGCCCTGTTGAAGAAGCCTCTGTTACTAGAGTCCTCCCGGTACATCCTGTTTGGTCATTTGCTCATGTGTGACTCTGTGCAGCTGCTGCTGACTATGCTGCTTTACATCTTTGCCGTGATGATGGTCAGAATGATCAACTATGTTTGTGTTTTTGTCTCACTGCTTGCGGCCGTCACTGTTAAAATGTCTCCTCTCAACCTTGCCGTGATGTCTTTGGAGAGATATGTTGCAGTTTGTTTGCCACGCCGAGGTCGACGGGTAAAGCCATTGCCGTTATGTGGATAGTGGCGTCCTTAGACTCATTCATACAACTTTTCCTGTTTGTCAGGATGGAGAAGACGATCTTCCCTATGCAGTCGTTCTGCATCAGAAACAGTGTTTTTCGCCTAGAAGTTTATGTGACTTTAAACATGGCCTTCACCATTCTCTATTTTGTGTTTGTCAGTATGATTATTATCTATACATACACTGCAATCATGATCACTGTGAAGTCAGCCTCATCTAGAGGGCGTCATACCAATAAGGCACCCAAGACAGTGCTGCTACATCTGCTTCAGCTGTGGCTGTATCTCACCTCCACCCTGTTCAATATGATAAACCCCAGCATGATGTTGAAAGTGCCTCCTGATATGGCTATTCATGCTCAGTACGTCCTCTTTGTGGGTCTCATCATTTTCCCAAAGTGCTTGAGCCCACTCATATACGGCCTCAGAGATCAAACTCTCTGCCGTGTCTTCAAATACTATTTTACATTTGGCTTTAGAGCCAGTGTTAAACCATCACCTTTGTCCTGATTTCAGCGCTAACTGTGTTCTAACTGTGTGGTTTAGGGGTTACAGCCTATGATATGTTTTTATAAAAATTTGATCTAGCCAGAGACAAAGATGGTTTTTTTTGTTTATGTTACAGAATTACAGATATTGAAAGTTCAACATAGTTTTGAATATTTATCCTTGTATATGAACTTAAGCTCTGCAGGGTAGATTGTATTTATTCATTACAATATCTGTCTTCTACTAGCTTTATTGTCTAATCTCCTGTTATAATAAAGAACAAAAAAATATGTTAAAATTACATCTGATTCTGGTGTAGTTGCTGCATGGACACACTCTAAATGTGGCTGATTTCACAAGAATCACAAGGTTTTAGAAATGTTATCCAGTGAGAGTTATTTTTGCGTATTTATGTTACAGAATTGGAGATACTGAATATTTTTATGCACATTTGAAGTGCCACTTAGTTTTGAGTATTTATCCATAACAGAATTTGAGGACATATCTGTACTCATATCCTTTCTAAGATCAGTTCTTTTTATTGCACTATTAAAGTTCTGCAGGGTCGGCTTTGCTTAGTCATTTCAAAGACATGAAGTGCAGCAGCCTTTCAGTCTCTTTTTTATCGTTATATGTTGCTTATCAGGTAATTTGATTATCAATTTTAGGGATGACTTTTATTATTTAATAGTAATAATGACAAATGTGCAAAAAAAGAGACTTATTTGTAAGTTAATTTATACTTATGGGTTGGGGGTGAGTAAAACTAAAGCAAAGTTATGGTACAAACATGTTGATTCAAACAGTGCAATTAACTATCTCTATATTACATGTCATGAAATATAAAATCTATACAAGAAATAATAATATCATTTACTTTTTGACTGTGTTGCTCATGTGTGATTATGCATTAACATGTGTCATAAAGGGAAAAACAAACAAAAAAAAAGAAAAAGAGATGTTCATACTTTTATTCAAGTCTTTCTTTCCCTTAATTATGAAAAACAAAAGCATTTCAAACTCATCTGCGTACGTCATCTTATCCTTTGTGGAAATACTTTGCATTCAAGGTCGGGCAAGAATAACTGCTGGTGTAAAAAGAAGGAAAGTGTTTGTCTGTGGAATCGCTTTACTTATATAAGAAAATATTAAATACTAAAAGAGATACATAGACTTTTTTTTCAATTTGATTTTTTTTTTTTAAATGATGTAACCTCATAATAGATCTCTCTGCCTTTTGATTTTTTTTCACACAAACAGACAAACTGATTTTAAGATTTAAAGATGATAATAATAATATTTCAAGTCTACAATTGTTAGTGGCTTTTTTATCAAGTCTTTACCTTTTGCTGGGGGTGTGTTAGTTAAACCGGAAAGATGAAACGCATGTTATTTAACCTTGAATAAAACATTATAGAGTCACTATAAAGTAACTATTTAATAATATAATTATCTGTAACATATTTCATGATGATCAGGTTCAATTTCATTAAATCTACAATAGAAAAAACTGCAGTAAAAGTAAGTCTAAATCTGCATGTAAAAAGTTCATTGTTTTAGCCAGCAGATGTCACCTTTGCTTTGTAAGTGGTTGCAGAAGCTGTGGCTCCAGCTGCAGCCCTTTCATTTCAGTCTGTGTGGTATGTAAGCAGCCGGATCATGAACTCTTCTATGATTTAGTCTAACTTATTCCATCAGTACGGCATTTAGAATATCTGATCTGACTGATAAAATTCCTTTTCCCTCTTTCTCACAATGCACACAGACACTTGTGTAGGAGAAAGAGCTTAGACAGAGCGCAGGGAGAGGGAACAATTTATGTGGGTAAACAGGGAGGTAAGTACTGACCCACAGAATAAAAGAAGCATCTGAGCAGGAGGTGGACTAATTTAACCGATCTTTACTCCGCTGCAAACTTGAAGCCCTCTCAATACCTCTCTGGCCTTCATGAAAGAGCACTTGAACAGCTGAAAAACATTCCAGAGCGAGAAAGTACCTGGTGACAGAGAGCGGCTTCAGTTTAGAGAGAGAGCGGGAGGGAAAGGTTCTTATCATGAGCATGAAACCATTCACAGGCTAACCCAAGAAAGTGGATTCTGTGGGCTTTTTTATTTTTATTATTAATGGCAGCTTTCTTTGGAGTTCCAATATTACTTTTGATGATACAAGTTATGGATCTCCCTTTCTGCTGTTCACAGGAAGCGCATCCAGAGGAGAGCTAAAGATAAAGAAGAGATGGCACAGACAGACAGAAAGCTTATCTTTGTGTTTGTTAATTAAAGATAAGACGTGGGAGAAAAACCATTGCTTTGCTGTTGCTCACACATATGGGGGACTGATTTTTTGTTTGCATATTACAGTGCAAAGCGGAATTCCTTCTCCTAAATCCCTGTGCTTGCCACATATTTATTTGTGTATCCTGATTTGACAAATTGTAGAAGCATTTGTAAGCAATTAGGATAAAATGGAAATTCAGTTGTCTTAATAAACCGCTGATGAAAGAAAATGAAATGAATGAAACACACAGAGCATATAATTTACAAAGAAAAATAAAAAAGGTATACCATTGTCGAATATTATAATGGATGGAAAGGTTTACCGCTTCTTGTGAAGGGTTGTGGAAAAGTCAGGGGGGACTTTCTAATGTACAAGTGATGCTATAGAAGAAGAGTCAAAATCGAATTACAGAGTCTTTTAGCACACTCTTCACTCTCCCTCATCTCAGTTTCTCAGAACACATGACAACATATAGCTTTCAAGTTGATGCACTGCACTCAAGGCAATATTTTCTGAATGAATTTAGAAACAATGGGAATATTCAATGCATTTTTACTCACTTCAGTAGAGAGCCAAAGAGACGTGCTATAATGCTCGCGTGCACACGGACGTGCGCAGCCGTTCGCACTATAGAGCTGCAGATGAATGTCATGGTGGGGGAGTAATTGTATCCCCTGTGACTCGAATTAAAGCACTGACCTGGTTAGCTTTCTGTCAGCAAGAAGGGGTGGGGGTGCTGCCCCCACAATTCCCACCCACATTAACTCTTCAAAGATTAACTTGTTGACTGACTGAACCACGAGGAGCACCCTGAGCCACAGAATCATGGAAGTGACACACCCAGGGATAGCCTTGGGAAGAGAAAATGTTAACAAGTGCTTAATAGCCATCTTCTTCTCATCTGCTGATAAAAACAGAACACGCATTGGGAGATGAGTTGTTTCTTTCATTTTAGCAATGCAGTGATAGTAAGGCAGATTTGGAAGGGCTTCACTACAAACTCCTGAACGCCACAGATACATTGCCCGGTGGCATGCCAAATCATGCCAGTTTCATGAATTTCATTTCTTTACGTGGGGGCCACGAGCAGGTTAAACAGCCTTGACCTTTGTTTTTACTGCAGACCTTTTGATTTGTCATTGCAGAAAAAATAGAGGTGGAAGTAATAACATTATCAATGATTCAGTTAGATGTAAGTGTCCCAGAAGGGCCATAATGACTTGCTCATGCAATGTGCCATGGAAAACCCACGCTAAATGTAACTGGGGCATTATTAATGCTATTAATTACACCTGTGCCGCCCAATAACCAGTGAATTACAAGCATGAATGCCTTTGCCACCAGCACCTTTTACATAACAGTTCAAAAGGAAAACAGAGGACTGCTCAGAGTTATCGGGGTTGATGTTTTTTGGATAATATCTTTAATTTTCTTTAACAACAACAACAACAAAAAAAGCTGGGCAGCATGCTAGTGCAGCGGTTAGCACCACAAGAAGGTCAAATTCAGCCTGGGACCTTTCTCTAAGGAGTTCGTGTGTTTCCCCTGTGCATCTGTGGGTTCTCTCTGAGCACTCAGGGTTCCTCCCACAGTTCAAAGACATACATGGGGTTAGGTTAACTGGTGATTCTAAATTGACTGTAAGCACAAGCAATGACAGACATGAAAAAGCAAACTCCTCTAAAATAAAACATGGAAAAATAAAACATGGAAAAAAAAAAAGAACACCGGTTCAAATACTGCATGGTTGAGATAAAGTCCAAGTTATTTACAAAGTCGAGAATGTTCCCAAACCTTTTTAAATATTTTTGTTTGGTTAATTTTATTCTGTTGTTTTGGTTCTAACAAAGCAAAGCTCTTATCTTTTTAGCACTCAGTAAACTGACAATGATTTGTTTTTGTTCATTTCTATTATGATTATTTCCTTTTGGAAACAAACCAAGTAAAAACAAATTAGCTGGATCTGAAATACTCTTCTCACATCACCTACTGTTTTCTAAAATATTTTAATGTCTCTCTACACTTCCAAACACAGTGAAACAGCATTACAGTGAATTGTATGTCTGGCATGTTTTTATCATATGATTTGACCTGGGAGGAGTTACATATGTTTAAAGGAGCCAGTAACAGTTTGTAAATCAGAGGTGTATATTCACCATGCCAGTCTGAACTCCATGCATGCTGATTTCCAATCCTATGCTGAGATTTAAGTTTCCACATATTTGTCTGACATTTTGTGAACTCCCTGATGAACAGGATGTCAGCACTGTGATATGATGCCCTTTTTAAAAAGTACTCCATCATCATTATTACGACAAATATATTTAGGGGGAGGTCTAATACATGAATTATGATGTTTTAATCACATTTTCAACCGAATTTTTTCAGAGAAAAAACAGATGGGAGGAGGAAGCTGCCTTGTGAAAGTATTGTCAATCATATCAAATAATACTAATAAGAATTTTTAAAGGGTTGAATGGTATGAAATGTAATCCAATTTTGATAGGATTGGTTGAATGTGTTGCTCAAATTCAAAATGGTGGTGAATGTCTGGAGTCAATGGTTAGACCACATATGTCAAATAAAAAATGCTTTTTCTACATTTCGATGTTAAAGAATTAGAGTAGAAGACGTTGCATGTAAAATAAGTTTAATTACTAAAAGGCCAAGCCTTCCACCAATTTATTTTTTAACTAAAATATGATATCATTTAATTGTAAATCCTGGTGCCTATTGAGAAACAAAGAAAGTAGACCGAATTCATATTTTTGGCAGCCGTAAAGGATGTGGATTTATTTATTTATTTATTTATTCTGTGAGAAGACACATAAGGGGGGGAAGTGATTTGATGAATCAATATAATATGTCGGGTTATCAACAGAGATGACGTAATGTGTATACTAATGGAGTATTCCTTTAGGGGGAGGTTGCTGTCGAACCTCGACAAATTACCATTTACATCAATTGTCAGGTGAGCCCCCAGTCTCCCCGCTCCACGATCATAGATGGTACAGTCCGCATGCAGTTCGGAGTTGTTGCTGAGGAGGTTCCACTGTTCCGCACATACTGTTAGATTGGCATGCATCCTACGCTTTGGTCCTGTGGTAGAAGGCTCCACGGCTTTTGAAAATGTTACCGTCTTCTCAAAGGAGTTACTTCAGACAGCAGAGGAAGGTTGCATTATTCCTCCTTTTGTTCAGTATTACAGGTGAGTGCTGATTTTGTGTGTGTGGTGATTTTTGGGGGGTCCTACCAACGTTACAGAGAAGTTTTGTGAGGAGCCTGCGTGAGTGTCTCGCGCATCACGGATAAATTTCAGTCGGCAAAACTAGCTGCCGCCGCGTGCTTATTTGAAGCCGCAAGTCTAGCAAGTTTAGCCGGTGGCATTTAAAGCCCCAAACTTGGTTACAAGTTCACTCCGACGCCTCGGGAGTAGTAGCTAGCCAGCGCCACCACAGCGGATGCTGGTGCGAACCCGGGCTGCCATAGAAACAGTCCGGAGAAACCGCCGAGGAGCGCGAGCGGTGATAGTCAGTCAGATATACCGTCCGCTACACAGCCTACACTTAGGTCACTGCAGACTCAGTGGCAGCCATATTAGCTCCCGAAACAGTTTCTGTTAAAGTAACATGATGCAGTGAAGTATGTCACGCCAGCTGCTCGTGCAGAAATGTTGAGGAACTTCAAGTCGTGTCACCAGAGAGGACAATGCTAGCGCAGCACTCCCCCCGCCCCCCTCATCATCAGGTCGGGATGAGGGTCAGCCACCATGTGCCTGCAGAGGAGCCTGAGCTCATTATGGTTTAATCAGGGAGTGGGGAGTTTCCTGACTCCACCCTGAAGCACGCCAACTTTGTGCTAAGTGTTGACTCAAAAGCACGAATATGACAGTGTAGCTCTAACCCTGCCTCTAAACTGCTTTAATCAAGTATGATGCTAAAACTATCTGCACAAAATATACTTTTTTTTTTCCAGTTGAACATCTATAATTAAATCTTTGTCATGCCCAAGAATAATGATGAGCTGCAGCCAGGTATCCCGAGCTAGAGTGAATCAGAGCAAGCACTTTACTTCACTCAGCAATCTTTCCATATCTAAAGGGCCATGAGACTGACTAAACGCATCAACAAAGTAGATGTATACACTGCTTAGAGGGGGGAACAAAAAAGCAGGTACACATGCCACTGTAGGCTACCTGTGTGGACACACCAGCACCATATCCCTGTTTTGATAGCAGAGGGACTCTTGTAGTTTTGCAAGCAGACCAAAGAAAGCTCTGGTCTCCTACACTACACCAAAACACAGTGAAGCTCCATAACTCTCTAAAGACCTGACATGAGTTTACTGACTCACTCTAAGACTGCGGTACATTTCAATGAGAAGGTTGACCTTGTCTTTGTTGAATGCAAAATAGATGCATATACATTTATGGCTAATAATGTTTAGGCCTTAAAGGGAAATAAACATAAAATATGATGAATAAAAATAAAAAGTAACCAGACCTATCATAGATGTCATAACAACATGTGGAGCAGAAGTGTTAAGTACAAGTTCAGCAACAGGTCTGGTGCTATGTGTTTGAAAAAATACACCAAGAGTCATGTATGGAAATCAGGCTTTCTCTTGTAGTTTTGTAGAAAAATAATGTTTTTGTGACTGGAATATGGATTGGGCATATACTGATTTCAGTAAAACAGACTCTTTGCCTTTACTGTGGGCTAGTCACACCTCTGAAGGCACATTCCGAGGTAGGACCCCACAATCAAGATAATTTGTGCTTGAGCTTCAGATAATCGGGTTCAACAGCCAAAATCATCATGCCAACTATTCTGCAAAGCTTCCAGAACAAACAGGAGGCCTCAAACTTAGCTTAGCACCTCAGAGAGAGGCATGTGGGCATATCACAGAGTGGTCACATAAATTTTAAACTTGTAACAATGTGCTGTCATCAACATGTTGTGATTCTGAAACAGTTACTTTTATTGTGTGGGAACTGCGGCTGTAGCCATCAGTTGCAGCAATGCTCTGCACAGTTTTCACCATGACTAATGATGTGTCCCATTTGACTTGGATATCAGAGATGGGAGTGACACCACTCCAGAGTTGAACATGTTCCTGTAGTAAAAAGCAAGGGAAAACGGCAACATAGAGCCATTCATGCATCACTAGCCATACCCAGTGGGTTGATGCCATAAGGCAAATGCAGAAACCCGGGTTCAAAGTCAACCTTGAGATTATGTACTGCCCATCTTCTGCTGGGTGTTTCTTTCCTGCCTTCTCTTCACTGGCCTATCACAATAAAGGCTCAAAGCACAAAAAATGTATATCAAAAATAAAATTCTAACTGGAAATTCAGAAATTTTGACTTCAAATGGCACACACAATAGGTTTATCTGTGCTTTGTTTATTTATCTTTTATTTATTTTTTTTAGGGTGAGCAAAGTGCTTCTCATAATTATTAGGCAACTGCCATTATTATGTGTATGTGTTTGAATATGGTGTTTATGGCAGCATTTTCAAGTTTAATATTCAAGGTTTCAGTTTAATATGAAACATTCAATATTCATTCATTGTTTTATTTTCAATTGTGGTGTTGGATTTGTACAGGCAACATAAAAATGTAACTTTACAAGACATTCTCCAAACGTTCTCCTGGAGTTAAAAGAAAAACACTGCAAATTGCACACAAAGATTAGCTCAGTGTTGAACTTGAATAGCTCCTGCTGATTCACCACTGATGGACAGCCATTTTAAGACGGAGTAATTTGAAGTAAGAAGTTGATGTGACTATGGGTTAAGATCAGCTTATTAAACAGGTGTTTAATGCACTCATGTCCCTCTCTACAAAACTGGATTTCCATCTTCAGTTCTATAACCATCACCTATTATATTGTGATTTCCACTTTTAACAAGACATGGTGTCCTGTACCAAGATATTGCTGCCACACATGTAATGCCCAATAAAGTGAGAATGAGTAGCAGAATGTCCCACGGGAGCAGTGTGTCCTTGATGCCAGGATATCTATAATCTGTTTTCTGCTCTGTGTCAATGAGAGACTGTGTTGAATTTGCAAAGCAAACTGAAAGTGTCTGAAGATTCTGCTCTTTCTGAGGATTTAAGGATTGCAAGATCAAAAAAAAAAACACTTTCTTTTGGCTGTCTGAGAGCATCAAAAGGAGAGGGAAGGAATCGCTATTATGTGAAGATAGACTTCACATAAGATTTGATAGACTTTCTCTTCACTTTTTTTTTTTCTTTTTTTACTCCGAGTTGGAGAAAACGAGGGCACGCTTATGTAAGGTTGTCGTCATGTCACGAATAAAAATTTAATGCAGTCGCTATACCTCTCCATTACACATTCAGTGCAGGAAAAGTGCTGCTTTCTTCCTTCACTATGCCTTCACTCATGCAATTTAGTCAAGTCATTCAAAAGCTTGTACAACGAGCTTTCTTTTAACTCCAGGAAAAGGTTTGTTTACAGTGTGCTGTACTGTAGTTACAGTCTGGCATTTCACACAATGTATTAATCAATATTGATATTTATTTCTAAACCTTGTTGTGGTGACATGCATCTCGTGTCAAATTAAATGGCTTTCCCTTGTTTCGAAGATGCTCTGTTTGGGGGAACTTTCTAATTAATTTGAGCATCTGAACGAATAGCAAACATTTGCTGTGGGGTATTCTTTTATGTTCTGAACAGCTTTTCCTCCCTTGAGGAAGTTGTTAACTGTGTGTTAGGCGAAATAGGGCATACGCCTGTTTTAGAGTAGCTCGCCTGCTGATGGTTGGTTCGCAGTCATCCTTATCCATCTTGTATTTGTAATTTTTTCTTATTTGCATAAACATGTGGTGCCTTCCATTTGTGAATAAGCTCAGTATGCTTGTAGAAAGGAATAGACATAGCTTACAGTCACGCTTTTAATGAATCATTTTACTCTCTCCAGAGTAGTGTAGCATTGTTTGACAGAAAACTGGCTTCAGATGGCAGCAAACCTCCATGTAATGAGCTTAATGGTAATGATTAAATCATAGTAATATTTGAAAGCAATATGAAAATGTTGTTAGTTTCTTAATACGAGTAGATAAATAATTCACAAATGTTTGAGCTTCGATGAGATAATGTCATTTTGTATCCGTCAGCCATAAAAGGCTGATGGGGTATTGTCGTCACCCAAGTTTGTGAATGCAATAACTCGAATGTGGCGACGTAGAATTTTCAAATTGATGCCATAGGTCTTTCTAATAAAAATCTCAGATGAGTTTAAACCTCAGTGACATCGATCTCAAGGTTAACGGTCAAGATTTCTGAAATTCTTGTGAATACATTAACTCAAGAACAAAGTCATGTAGGATTTTCAAATTGATACAGTAAGTGCATCTATTAAAGATCTTGGACAATTTTAAATCTCAGTGAAATCTTGTGGATGTGATAACTTGAGAAAAACGTAGGACTTTGAGACTGATAACATAGGAGACTGAGGGGTAGCGCTGGCAGTCACCAGTATTTTTCCATTATATTTATCCTGAGTATTGATGCACCAGTTCCAGCAGGTTTTCTTGGTCTATTACATACACAGACACACACACACACACACCATGCTGCCCTCTCACTGACTCTTGGTGCGATTCTTTTCAAGTGACTTGTTCCATTCTCTCCAGTCAACTAGCAGTATGTTAAACAGATGGCAAACAGAGTCTCTCCAAATGGTTTTGATTGATAAATAAAACAGAAGGAGCGCTGTTTGGAAAATTTTGGACTTTGAGGGAAATAAACACAGGGAGACAAACGAGCCGTTACACAAATGTTGCTACAGAGCAGTGCTCGCCAGAAGGTTTCAGAACCCATTATTTTAGCGCCTGAAGAACCAACACGTGGACCTGATTGCAACCGAGGGTCAGTGACATAGGCCCTAAATTATATCAGGATATTTCTGATGACAAGGAAAAGTGTAAGCAAATTCATTTTCCATTTTGTTTCCAAAGCGAAACTCTCATTGATGACACACTTCCTAGTTTAAAGTGTTCATAGCATATTAAAGTTCTTAAATTGCCTGTCAGTTCCCCTACTTTACATGTCATCCTGTTTCTCGAATATAGCTACATATCTATGTTTTCAGCCAAAAGTGCAAACAAAGAAACGCTAAGGGCACAACAATCTATACTGCAGTTTGTAAGGTAGATTATTCTATGTCATAATGACAAAGTCACATTATAAGCAACTTAACTTTGATTACAAGAGTCGTCTGTCATCTGGAAGTCCTAATGATTAACTTGTAATTAAATGAATCTTAAATTTTAGTGAAAACTAGAAAAACTGATAAATAAGTACAGTGTTGTTACACAACTCAAAGGGCTCCAGTGACGGTAACATTAGAAAACAGATATTTGCTTCTCATATTGTAGGGGTAGGAAAAATTCCTTGGGCCTTTTTGAGGGAGATTGGTCAGAGACGGAGCTATTTTTTGGCAAAACAACAATAGAATATTTGAAGTCTGTTGCCAAGCAGGTTTTGATTTATGATGATGTCTTCCTGCTGGCAGCTTGTTGCAATTAGCGTAGTTGAAGGCATTGGCAGTCCTGCAGTGTTGTGTTTATTTATTTTTTTATTTTTAAACCAGTAATTCCTCTTTTTTGTACAGGAATCCTGATGGTGCATTTCCTTCCCCTGTGTTTTATATGACTTCTCTCTTGCTTTTCCTCACGCTCAGCTTTCTCTTCTCTCATCGATGATGTCATCATGTTAGCATATCTCTTCCCTTCACCGTTTCCTTTTTTTTTCCTTTCCATTTCCTCCTTCTCTCCCTGCCCGGTCGCAGTCTGTTGTCTTCATATTTCTTTGACCTTCCACAACACTGAGCTCCTGCTTTCAAGACATGCCACATTTCTGACAAGCGCAGGTGACAGAGTGCATGGGTTAGTTATATTTGGACAAAACGCATACAGGCAGCCTGCTTTGAAGTCCTGAATTCAGGTCAGGAGGAGGAACACTGTAGAGACAAAACAAACTCATCAATGGGAACACTGAATCACACAGTAAACTGTATTATTTGTTGAAGATCCGAGTGTCTGCTGTGGTAGGATCAAGTTGGGATTCTAGTCTGATACCCACAGATGTCAGATAGTTCTGTATAGATATTAAATTGATTTTTTTTTTTAAACTAGTAAAGCCAGAAGTAACACCAGAAATACCCTCTTCTCAATGGAGGTATGATAGTATTTTTGAATTCCCACATAGTTTGAGCACAATGGCTCTGGATTCTGTACTCATTTGTTTTTCCGTCTTTAGTTGCTTGAAGTTTCGCCAGTTAAGAATTCAAAAACAACACAAAAATAGTTATTAATAGCTAGTACCATTGGGTTCATCAAATAGCTGCACCTCTGACTGGCCAAAAAGGTTGGACTCCCAGGACACTTCAGCAGGTGTCCTTAAACCCTTGTTTACAAATTAACAAGGTGATTTGTATATCAGTGTTATTTTGTGTGTCTCTTTGGCAGGTGTGTGGTGCAGCCAGGTGGTGGTGCCTAAAAGAGTGAGTGCCGTGCTGGGGAAGAATGTGACATTAGAATGCAGGGTGGAGGTTGGCACAAACCTTACTCTTACTCAGAGTTCCTGGGAGCGCCGTCTGCCTTCAGGCTCTGTCACAGTGGCTGTGTACAACCCGGAGTTTGGCACCTCCATCCCTCCAGAATTCATCCATCGTTTGTATTTCCGCTCACCCTCCTCCCATGATGCCACCATCGTACTGGAAAACGTGGGCTTTGCTGATGTCGGGATCTATACCTGTAAGGTAGCCACATTTCCTCTGGGAAATACTCAAGCATCCACCACAGTCAGTGTACTTGGTAAGTGTGTGTCTTCATTTGATATACTTTTCTTGAGAAAACACTGGCTTTCCTTTAGGCGGTTTTTGGTAGAGATAAAATAATTAGATCAATTATTCAGTTTTTATGTTTCTGTCCAAATCTTTTTGGGAGGAAAGTTTGTTTTTTGATCTTTAATATTTATGCTCTTTTGTGTTCAAATGTTCAATGTAGGTAATGTGTCCTCCCTCGTGCGTGAACAAATGCTGTACTCTACAAAATGTGCAATCATGCATTGAATACACTGAAAAGGTCCAGAAAAAGACAGAAAAAACGAATTTAGTCAGCATCTACTCCTGATGCTTGCATAGAAAGCTTTTATGTGCAGGTTAAATCTTGTGTTTCTAGTTTTGTGTTGCATTTATAAAACAAATTGTCATGTCTTGTGATATTATTTAACAGAATAGTACTTTATGTATGTTTGCTGTTGCCATTATTATAGTGAAGTGAATAGAAGCCAACAAACGTAAAACAGAAATCCACAGGATCATCATAGATCGTCCTCCAATATATCACACATTGCAGAATTGCGGTCTTTTGAGAGTCATTTAATTAGTTACTCTGCGTTCTCAATGCCCAGAGTGTTCTTTGTTTTCACAGAACAGATCACAGGTCTAGCTGCTAACATTAACTTGGACAAAAAGGAATAAAATGCAATTAATTAAGCAGGAAAAATATCAGTGTACTGTAAACATTTGAAACTCAGTAAAGCAACCTCAAAGTCTTTACTGTTGTCTCTGTTGATTCTGTTTTCAGTGGAGCCGAAGGTTTACGTGTCTGCTGGTTCAACTGCACTGATTGATGGTGGCAATGAAACTGTGGTCGCTACTTGCATCGCTGAGCGAGCCAGACCACCTGCTGAAGTGTCCTGGGAGTCCAACCTTTTTGGCCAGTCAGAGGTGCAGCTATTTGATGAACCCAATGGTACTACCAACACACAAGTGCGTTACATCTGGCAGCCTACACGTCATGTTCAGGGCAACACACTCACTTGCGTGGTCCGCCACCCAGCTCTGCAGAATGACTTCAGGATCCCCTACCAGCTCAATGTGCAGTGTAAGTGCCTTGTGAGTGATTGGTGTGGGCTAACAAATTAAAAACTGAAAGAATAATAAATATGTGAAGAATGTGTTTAATAATTCTGTTCCTGCCAGAGTTAGTAAGTTAGTAAGAGAAGATTTTGTGCTGTAAGATTGCGATAATCATTAAACCAGTTACCCATTGCACTTGTGGTGTCACAGCTTCACTAAATTTAAAAAAAAAAAAAACACAAACTCCAAAAAGCTGATTATGTTTTAATATTCGTTGTCTAGAAAGTGTTCTCTTCCAGTCAAATCCCATAGATGCCACAGTAAATGTACTCAGCGTAGTACAGCTATTTCGCTACGTAACATGTGCTACCAACTTAGGAAAAGAGTAAAGTGACCACCTCCAAAGTCTTTGTTTGACAGATACTTTTTTTTTTCTTTGCTCTGATTTACTGCTTTGTGACATATGGTAACTATAAAGGATTTTCTGCTCATTCACTGAATGCAACAGTGGAAAAAATGTGGCAACAATTTTTGCATGTAACAAAATCTTTTACTTTGTAATAGTATATTTGTGTGAAACAAATGCATACCAGCAGAAGAGCCAGGGTGGTGCAGATGACTTCTCAGAAACCTTGTGAGCACCTTAATGAATATATTTGTGCAATGTCAACACAATATTTCAGTTACATTATTTTCATAATGAATGTGCAAATGAAAACGGTAAACCGGTAAAAATGGGGGGGACACTGTTTCATGGTTGCAGTTGTGTAGTGTTGATGGTTCTTTTAGGATTGTGAAAAACGTTGCAATATACAAGCACTCATGAATGTTTGCTTCTCTCTGCAGATTATGTTTATAGATTATCTAGCATCTTAGTGCATATTTGCAAGCTTATGTCTTTAGCCCATTACTGACCTCAGACTCTCTATAATGCTTCAGACAAACCAGGAAAATGGTTGTACTTGGAGCACTGTTCTCTAAGGCCATTTACTGTGTCTGGCCATTTTGTGGTCATGTCACATAATTGCTTTTCTCTCTCTTCAGTTGCTCCTGATATCTCCGTCGTTGGGTATGATGGAGACTGGTACGTAGGCCGGGAAAATGTTCAAATGACGTGCAAAGCCAACGCTAACCCGCCAGCTCATCACTTCAGATGGATCAGGTATGAGTATCCGTATGTCTGTGTGTAACGTTTACGGTTTGTCTGGGATTGAAATTGACCCAGCGGGCCAATTGCTGATCGAGCTAGGTTGTATTATACTCTGATATTTTAGTAAGAGAGCTTTACATTTGATATAAAATAAACAGTAAAATGAAGGTTTTCACATCCTTGAAATAATTTTCAAATGATAATTTATTATGCTTTCCTCATGAAATGTCCCAATCAATTGTGTGTCCCTCTGCGTGTCTTAAGGTTTCTGTCTCTTGTGTGTCACAGGTTGGACAGAGAGATGCCTGAAGGGGTGGAAATGATAAACAGCACTTTGCTTTTCCTGCGTCCCCTCCAGCGGAATGACTCTGGCGTTTACAGGTGTGAGGTTGCCAATGACATCAACCTCCGCAGTCGGGATGTGCGTATTCTCATACAAGGTGAGCAGAGTATACACACCGGAACAAAGCTGACTCCTAGTGCCTTCTCTTCCCTTAGGAAGCATTGTGCATGTTTGCACGTCATAGAGGGTATCGGTGCCTGTGTCGTTGTCCTTCAAACTGAAATGTGACACTATCACTCTCGCTCGTTCTGTACATACTGACAGTTTATCAAGTAATCACCCATGGTACACTGTGTTCATACTGATATTAATACATTTGGTCTTAATTGCATGCTTATTAGGCTTGATTAACATTACGCCTCCAGATGTTCAAAAGAGAGTTCCTGGGCCAAACAGCTGCAAATAATTTTGGCCTCTTCAGACCACAGTGCGCTGCCTCTGCTCTGTCCTGCTGGCTTGGCATCTGAGTGCGTCGTGTCTCTCTGTTGTGAATGATGAGCATGTTCCTTTGGTTTCACAAAATCTGTCTTGCCAGTGGAAGCTCTCTTTCTGAATGAAGTTCTGATTATGATGTGATTTCCTTTTTCATCACTCTCTCGCCTCCTTTCTGTGTTTCTTTTATCCCTGCATGTGTCATGCAGTGAGAGGCAAAAGCCTGCAGCCTCACTGTGAGATGATGTCCCAGATTCATAAAACATTAACTAGTTCTTTTCAACTCCTATTTATTATTTATCATTCATATTTCATTTTCCTTTGAGAGACCTGTACGGGTGTTCACAAGCTTATGCATGTTGGTGTACCCTCCATTGTGCATGCGTGCGTGCGTGTGTGTGTGTGTCGTGTTGTGGGTGTACTCATCAGTTCACTCTTCATGGAGTTGTACATTTCACATACTTGGAGACCACAGACCTCCGGGTTCATGTGTTTGCTCTTTCAGATGTGAATCTTTGCCTCACATCTGGCCTGGCACCAGGGTTAAAGTGGCAGAGCAATTTTGCAGCACCATTAAAGCTTTTAGACTCAGATTTTTTCCATTACTCTAGCTTCTTATAATTATAGCCTTTGGCTTGTCTGTTTGTGGATAAAAACCACTAATCCATTACATTTTAAGGTTGGTGTTCTATTCGTGGAATAGTGAAAGTTTATACTTGAAAAGTGGGGTCTTAAATGTATGTTCTTGATCATTTAAAACATATACCCAAAATAATCTGCTTATACCATTGATAACCCCTACAGACTGCAGAATTTTAAGGACATCACTGGTACCGTTTGGTGTTTCTTATCATGTAGTCAAGTCACTTGTTTCTCTCTGCATGTAGAAAATGTGCTGAGCTGCCATCAGCATGTGCAAATACTTTGAAGTTACAAATTGATTGAGGGGACAACAGGGACAAAGCCTGTTGTCATATTTTATTTTATTTTTTAGTTTAAATTAATACAGAAGTAGCTGAAAACATGACCTGATCCTTTTAGACAGTTTCTAAAGACTTTGATTTATGATAGAGATAAATCCATAAAAGTGTTTTCAATGGGTTTTTTAATTTAGCAAAAATACCCAAAGTTGTAGCCTATGAAAAACAAAGTGTTGAACACATGGCATGGCCTGATTTGCCCAAAGTAAAAGAATGCACATTAACTTAAAGATTTTAAGTAACAGTTTGAGCCATGTCAGGTCTGCTATCGCTGTCACCTGCTTTTTTCCTTTTTTGATCACAAGAGAATAGCTGTTATGTTGTGGTGTCTCGTTGAACTTTACAGAGATCTAGTGCTATGATTTTTGGGTACATACAAACTAACTCTTAGGTACAGTAAACTCAATCCCAATAAACTCCATTTCAAGTGGAATGGAGTATGTAAGCACAGCATACTACACCACATAGAAACACAGTGCAGTGTGGTGGTGACATTGCTGGACATCTGTGTGCATTCCTGTTTTTCTGCGGTCAAAGAAACAAAGCAAACTCAATCATGCAGAATTTACTCTACAATGCACTCATTTTTCAAATAAGCATAGTAAGAATGAGTAGTCGGCTGTCCATGTTGGCAGAGAGTATGCTTTTATTGTTAAGAGCATCTGAAAAGACATTACTGAAAATCAGAGTATGCTTAACAATACACATAGTGAGGATATAGTGATTAGGACAGGTTTTTAGATCCAACTTTTCTCATTAATCCATCATCTAATAGGTGAGGCCATTGTTCTCTGTGATACAATTTTATATTTACTTACTAATCTGTAACAGTGGGAATATGCAAACCTGATTCTGCTATAGTTTTAGATGTTTTAGTCAACCTCTTCCTTCTTAGCAAAATGTAGTTGGCATTGACATTCTGCTTCTGTCTTTCACTCTTTATCCCCCCCTCACCCTCCTTCCTTCCATTAGATCCTCCCACCATGCCTTCCACCATTACCACTCCTGTCCTAACTGGCTTCTCCTCCACTTTTGTGGATGATAAGGGCCACGTCCTTCTGAGCTCCCCCACACTTGAAGCCCTTCCCGAAAGTAATCTTGGTTCCATAGTGGGTGGGGCCGTGGGAGGGGCCTTATTCCTCTTGCTGCTGCTGTCTCTGGTTGGTGTGTGTTACCTACGGAAGCAGCAGACCTTTCATGGGAACTACTACACCAAGCAGTACCTGGGCCCAAATGATCTCCAGAAAGCTCCCACTCAGCACGAACTCCATCCTACCAAAGCTGGCAGCAGATCTCAGCATCGGGACCATGATCGAGAGGAGTGGGGCGACCGCCAGCTGAAGCAGGAGCGGGACCGCCGCCACCATAGTGACTATAACGGAGAAGAGTATCCTGTTAATGGGTACACTAGGGCAATGAGGGAGAGCAGGCGCCACAGTCATCAACAGAATCACCATCATGAACACACACAGTATTCTAGTCCACAGCAGGCCAGATGTGTCAGATACCCTCATTCACCCAAACTACAGGGAAACGGCTCCCCCTACATGTCAGACGACTGCTACGATAGCGGGCCCGACGGTGATTATGTATCTCATAAAGATGGCTCAGTCATTTCACGCAGGGAGTGGTATGTTTGACAAGGTACCTAGTTCTGCAGGAACGAAAAAATGCAACATGAGTTGGAAAGTTTTGTTTATCAAATTAGGGGAAAACACATTATTTTCTTCTGTATGCACACACAGCATCTCTGTGTGTTTTGTAGTTAACATGTTTTTTTTGTTTGTTTGTTTTTTTCTTTTCTTTTCAAGCGTCCTGGATGACACTTGAGATGTAATGTATACATTTCTGTTTTGAGTGTGGGCAGCCTGTGGACGGTGCGTGTGCGGACTAACAAAAGAGCCGATGTATGTGTTGTCTCAGCCTTACAACATGGACTGCTACAGCTGATTGAGTATAACTAATGTGTTACTGAGCAGAAGCCCCGGTGGCTTTAAGATCACGCACGATTGTCTGAGAGAAGAGTTTTTTTTCACAAACTCTGCCTTTTGTGTTCATGTTGCTTGTACTCATTTGTTTAAATGAACTCTGGCCTCTTAGTGCAATTAGATGATGTCATGTAGTTATTGCAGGTAAATCCATAAAATTCAGATGGTCATTTTTCTTCAGTAAGACACAGCTGAGCCGCCGTACATCAGTTTATTTAAAACAGGATTTGTCTTCCTGAGAAATCTGAATTCCATTTTGACTAATTACCTAAACACACTCTTGGTCATAAGATTTATTGAACTGCTGTTTTTGCAGGATTTTGTAATGGATTGCTGAGTCATCAGACCTTTTTTGTTTTGTACTAAAATCTTAGGTAAATCGCAATGGAAGAACTGAGCTTGAGGAGTTGACCAGTAAGGTTTTGGCACATTTTGTGTAAACCTTGTGAGCGTTTCTCCTGCTTGTCCTCAGCTCGTCTTTTATCCCAGTGATGAGAGAGCAGGCAGGAGGGCTACATGAATGGGGCACAGTCTGCTGTGCCAGCACACTGGGTTTGTCATATCGGTCAAGCCTTGAAGCCTGGAAAAATATTTCTCTAGTTTATCATTTTTATTAGAACTTATGTAAGCTGCTGGTTTTTGGGAAGAGTTTCAGGTTAAACATTCCCTTTAGTTAACCACATTATCATGTTGTCTATCGGATGATAATGGATCTCTTTGAGAAGTTTAAGCCTGGCACTAAACCAGGACTCTTGGAATTTCAAGAGCGCCATCAGCAGGGGCATTGTTTAAAGAGGCTACTGTATGGGAGCCACCGTAAGCTGGCCTCTTAGTATTTTGTAGCACAGAGAAACCATGCAGCCAGTACACACTACCACACTCAACCACGTTGGACTGTTTGTCTACTGTGAGTAATCTATAGAAACAAGACATGACTGTGTCACAGATCTGTGACATGTATTGTTTGGAGTGTGCGGCCGCATGCTCAGATATTCACCATTTCATTTACGATTTAAACATTTGGTACTCAAAAAAAATTTTTTAAAAGTGTTATGTAGTTTTTGTAATGGCTGTGTTGTCACTTTCACCTGTGATTATCAGCACTTTTGACTAAACTCCACAGCACAGGAGTTGGAGACAATATTTTGTTGCCATCATCATTAAATCTTTAACACAGTTATCCTTTGAGTAGCTATTAAATGATAATGACACACCCTATGATTTTTCTTTTCCCCAAAAACATGTTTTATTCATTTAGAACCAGTCACCTTTTATTGCCAATCAGGACTCTCAAAAATCACATGCCATACCAAGAACTGTGATTAAACTGCGGAGAAAGCATTGTACGTGTTAGTGTCATTGGGCTCTGCAGCCCCAGTAGTTCAGGAATCAAACAAAGCTATAATGGATTTAAAGGTAAACTTAGGTTTTTGTAGAAACGTAAAAATTAGAGTATTTTGGCACATGTTCACCAGACTGCATGGAAGAGATCTGACTTTTCTTTCATATACACTAGATGTGAATACTTGCCAACTTTAGTAGTATGGTTACTTATACAGTATTTTCTGCCAGATGCCAAATCTTTGTTTAACTTGTGTATATATATGACGATGACAGTGTCTCACATTCGTATTACCGACTAGATAACAACTGATAATTAGCTTACTTAAATGACTAATGCATCACTGTTGTAAACGGGGGTTTTGTAGCCCGAAATAGGGGGGGGGGAGGAAGATGCTTTAACATTAGAGTAACAGTTGTCAAAATCGAAGCTAGTTAGGTTATAATGAACCTTCACAAATTCTGTCAGGGTGTGAATTTTGTGCAGTGGATCGGCTGCAGTTGTCGTCATGAGATTTGATAATGCGCCACTGTAACTATCAGTCTGAGACTCTGGCCCCTGACTGTGTTTCATGTTGTTTTTGAATGCTGTACAGTAGAAGTAATTTATAGACTGAAGGTGCACATTTCTATGACTTCCTGAAGGTTGAATCATGTTCACACTTCTGAAAACTGAGCATGTTTTCTTTTCGCGAAAGGTTTTAATTTGCACTAATTTCCTTGGTAGAAAGTAGTTGAAATGAAAAAGCATTTATAGGGGGGGTCTGCACAGCTAGGTTGTAATTGAGAATGTGAGTCTTTGTAAATTGGATGACTCTTTAATGGAGGTGTCACGGAAATGTACAGTTGGTCATTTGTTAGCCCTGTAGCCTCATTTTGACTGAATAATTACATGTATTGGTCCGCTGCTGACACCTATTCAGTCTGCCCTTCTGGTCACTTTCACATAAATGCAGAAACTAACAGGAAGCACGGTAGCCTAAACCCTTGTTGTGTTTGCTCCTATGCACTAAAACGGAAATTCCTCTGATCGATAGACTTTTTTTGCTTGGCTCGTCAGTTTGAAGCCCTGCACTTGGATTAATGAAGTACAGTTTTACTGTGACATTTTGTATAGAGATCAGTCATCAATATCCTTACCTTGAGAAATGCCCTTCACTTTCTGTTGAGAAATACACACCTAGTGCCTTAGATATCTAGCAGAAATGTGTTTATCGTTTACCTGCGTATGTAATGACCTGATGTGTCACCTCTGGGTTTTGATTTTCATTGCATTCTGTATTTTAGGAGGAATTCGTAGTGCCAAATTCACTCTTTCTGCCCTTTTGTGGCAGTGAAACGCAGTATGTTTCCGAACCTAAAGGCATTAAGAAACAAAAAAAAAAAACAAAGCTTGAATACATCTGGATGTAAAATGACTTGCATCCTCTGTACTGTTCTGTCAGGGGTTTTGGTTTCTGTATAGCCACTGTTTTTTTTGTGTTTTTGTTTTTTTATTCAGAGAAATGTATAATTACCTTCAGTCTCAAATTGTCAATGAAAAGCACCTTGCAGTCATGTTGTTTGGTTTGGTTTTTCAGGGGGTTTTTCTTTTTTTTGTGGGTTGTTTTTTGTATATACAGAAAATGTACATTTCTTGAACGAGGGAAAATATTTATGTCATCAAAAGCAGTCAAACATTATTTTGTCAATCTCTTTGAGATACTTTAGTTCAATAAAGCACCTTAGCACCTGTGAATTCTTTTTCTTTCTTTTATTCTCTGGAGGTTTTTGAGCTTCCTATTACTCAGACTGCTCAGTCTCAGCCTCTTTGTTCATCTATAAATGACATCATCTCTAGCGCTGTAACGCGTAATGCTGCATAACCTCCCCCCCCCCCCACACACACACACACCTCAAATCCAGTATGCATATGTGGGACACCACAAATGATGTAATTCCCTTTTTTTTTTTTTTCCTTCCCCTCCTTCACTTCAACTGATCCTCATTACACTTTAATAACAAAGATTTCTTTCGGATGTTACCCTATTACGTTTGCCATCTGGTTAAATACTGATCAGTTGATCTCCAGTGGTATTCCTGTGGTCGGGGGAGACCCAGCACCTCATGTGCTCGAGGTTCCCTCATTAATAGTCCTAGTTTGCTTTGTTTCAGGACAGAAAGGCCCTGCGCTCCCCTGCAGCACCTCTCCTTTGTAAATCCACCACCTTCCCACCCCCATGTCTTTCTCCCACTGTCTACCAGCTGGTAAAATTAAACGCTGAGTGTTTCTGACTGGCCCAAAGTCCCTGCTCTCCAGCCCGTTGACTGTCCCCATGGCAACAAGCTCATCTGGAGCTGCTGATGGAGGCTGTCGTCCTACGAGCTCTACCTGGCCACACAAAGTAGGGGCCTGCGTGGAGCTCAGAGCTGGGCTGTGCTGTTGTGACAGCTCGTGCAGACAGACTGAAAATGGCCCATTACTCCCTGCAGCACTACACAGAGCTCTTCTGGCTTATAAGGACATATACAAGTGTGACTCAGTGTTGCGCTGGCACTCTAGGTCCTCAAGACGTACTTGCCATAAAAGTCTTCATCAGCTGACCTGTCTTGTCTCTTACAGATCTTATCATGGTCACAGCAGTTTCTCATCCTGACCTTGAAACAGGGCAGTGTGAAAACGCATGGGGAAGCAGCTCGGTGGCAGTAATGATGTCACCCCCCAATGCTTGAATTTGTTTGAGACACTCGTGCAGAAGATCAGCGGATTCGCTGCCTGCGACACAACAGTTTCCAAGGATACTTTTCATAAGACACAAAGGAGTGAGCGAACGTCTCAGGCAGCGCAGAGGGATGCAGCTCTGACAACTGTGAGTGAGGGGAGAGACTTTGATATTAACTCCCCAGCAGAGGTGGCATCACATTGTAACTATCACAAAAACTCAAAATACTGAAATGCTGCTCTAACCTCCCCCCCCCCCCCCATCGTTATTACACCAGCATCTGCTTCCCAGGGGGGTCTGTTGTCTAGGCAATAGTGTGACCCCTGAGCCTTAAGTATCGGTGGGAAGGGGGGCGGTGTTTGGCCAACTCGCTCTGTCTTACTTCTGTTTTGGCCAGAAAGGGTCCGTCTGAAACTGACCTCACTGATCAGCATGTGCTTCTGCTGGATTCACAGCAGCATTGTTTGTGTGATGAAGTGCTGAAGCGGGAGAGACTCGAGAAGGGACGGTAAAAAGCCGGATCCCAGTGTGGGGCAGTTGATCCACCACTAACACCAGTAATCCGAGGCCCACCACCCCTCCCCAGAATACATGGTATTTAAAACAATGAGGAGAAAATGTCAGGGCGGAACATGCAGGATTGTTTCTGAGTACAATTTGTCTCGATATTTCTTAGCTAGAAGCATGCACGAAACACTACCTCCGTTAATGAACTCCTACAGCTGCTCCATGCGTTGTGGCTTTAAAGCAGCCACCCTGTGCAGGTCCCCTGAAAATGTCTGTCACAAGGCATTAAAGCAGCCGGCTTGATGAACTACATTTTTAAAGGCGTTTTGATCAACTCAAGAGGCTCTTGACATAGTTCAGCAGCCATCAAAGGTAATCGAATGGTTATTAACCGTTAGAGGACGGCAGGAATGGAGGAGGCGGAAGAAGTGACTTTTGGGGGTGAGCTCAGAAATCCCAGCTTGTTCAATATGCATCATAATTGAACTGTTATTTAGATTTCTCATCTCAGCACATTGATTTTTTTTTCTTCCCCTCTCAAGAGCTAAATCAAGGGGAATTGACCATTATGCTTATGCCTCCTCTGTCACCTTTTGTCCTTCAGTTCCTTTAGTATCCTACATTTGGTTTTATACATTACTGCTGATTTGCCAAAGCTTGCTGTTTTGCGAGTTTAATGCATCCTAATCACGATTAATCCTTAATCCCCTCTGTGGACAGCATGGAGCATATGTTCTAACAAAGCTAATTCAACACTTTGATAATACTGTTACACACACACAAGACTGAGGTAAAGCAACGGATGGATTCAGTGTTTTAACCCTGACAGTGAATTTTTAGTGAGTAACAGAGTTTTTAAATGGCATTTTTATACCTCAGTTAAATTGCAAAAGCCCTTTCATGAATACCAATAATACAGGGCTGTCCAGTACAGACTCGGACACAGTAAAAGGCTACTGGGAGCAAAGTATCAGCACTTTTTTTTCATGGCCAGTAGTGTTTGTTATTTTCTTTTTTCTTTTGAAAAGAGAAACTGTCTTTGTAGCTGCTGGGAAATATACAGATGAGAAAACCATTATTAGTTTCCCTATGAAAACTAAACTAAAAAGTATTTCCCAAGTGTTGCTAAACACCTAATTCCAACATGCCACTAACACGCATGGGTCCTGAGCATTCCCACCCCATTCTTCTTTGGTGAATCTCTCAACCTCCTCCAGATTTGATTGTCTAACGGCATGGACCTTGGTTTTCAGTTCACCCCACAGATTTTCAATTTAAGTCAGGGCTTTGTGCAGGCCAATCAGTACCATTTATTTTGGTCCTCTGGAGGTAGTTCTTCACCAGGAGTGACATGTTTTAGGCCACTGTGTTAGAAGACAAACTAATTAGCCAGATCCAGTTTTGCTGCTGACTGCTTGAGGTTTTCTTTTGAAATTGTCACACATCCATGTTTATTTAATCTTTCCACATCTTTCCAAAATCTTTCCACCTTGATGAGATTCCCAATTCCCGGCGCACTGACATGTCCCCCACAGTGTAATACTCCCACCACCGTGTTTAACTGTGGGAACGGCGATCTTTGAGTTGTACCCTTCTCCTCCTCTTATCTCTGTGGCCAAAGGGCTCTATTCATGTTTCAACTGACCAAAGATCATGCTTCCAGTATGCATAATCTTTCTCCAAGTAGTCCTTTAGCATACTTCAGTCTGGACTGAACAATAAAGGGTTAAAACCCTCAGTTTTAACTTGATTTTACAAAGTAAAATCAGATCATTGCACAGCTGTGGTTTGTGCAATGGCTCAATAAAAAGCTCAGTTTTGGGGAGCTTGTTATTGTGTGCAAATCTAAAAGTAGTAAAGGAGTGTGTCACAGATTTATGAAATTTATTTGTTTAACAAGACAAGTTGTAAGAAGTGCAATAATGCATTATGGTGGGCTTAACTGTTCCCATACTAGCCTACTAGCTTAATATTCAGCATGTAGAAATGACAGTGGTACCCATGTTAAAAATTCAAGGATGCTTGTTTCAGTTTGGAAGTGAATAAATAAAGAAATAAGCATATAATGAATACAAATTTGCAAGGCAGAGTTGGGAATCACAAAATTTCAACTTTCCAACTCAGATTTCAGAGTAAGTTGTCACCAACAGCCCAAACCTAACATATCTGAATTACTGAAATGACAAACAGCAAACAGCCATATTTAAAAGGCAGAAAGCATCAAAAGTTGTTATTTCAGTCTTTACTTCAAAGACAACTTCAACCTTCACAGCTGTTGAGATGCCTGGTAGTGTTTTAAACAAGAATTTGCTGGGTGGCTAAATAAAGGCTAATCAGGTAGGCTTCTCCAAACATTTTGCATGCGCGTGACTTAGAGCTCAATCAAATATAGTGAAGTAAAAACAAACAAAAAGGGGTGCCGACCTGCAAAGTGTAGGTCGGAGGGGTTTTGTTTTGTTTTGATTTCCTTTTTGAGCAGTGACATTTTTCTCCTGACTCTTTTTCTTTTTCTTTTTTTAGAGAAGTAGTGCTTCTAATTATAGTCAGATCTTTAATGTGGGCAGAATATTATCTCCATAAGATAAGTAAAATAAACTGGAACAACTTAGTTTACTCTCCTTACCTCTAGGTCTAAACTGCTGTTGCTCTACTCTAATTGTCTTTATGGGTTAAATGTTGTAAATTGGGACTATGAATGAGAATCTTTGAATCGACGCCTGACTGTGTGTACACTTTGATTCATTCACTGCCAGGATGTTAGTGGTCTGTCATCGTTGTGTTGTTGGTGGTATCCTGGACTGTTCTCTGTCCTCTCTGTCTCAGACCAGTCTCAAGCAGAGAGGTCAAACTCCATCACCGTGGCAGGAGCTGTGATGGGCGCAGTCCTCGCTCTCTTCCTCATCGTGGTCTTCATCATTGTGATCCACACCGCTCGCAAAGCCCAACCACCGGCCTTCACAGACAAAGTGTAAGTGGACCGAATTACTCATGTCGCATGCAGAACATGCTCAGCTGGTTAATTAATTGCATGATACAGTGTGAGGTGATGGGAGCCCACCGGTGGGTTCAGGGAGTAGCTCCTTCCTGCTGTGGAGAATGCTGCAGCGGTGCGCGCCCTGGAGCAGGGAGTCTGCGGGACAAGGTTGAGGGGTGGCGGATAATTGCTGTCTTGGCAGCAAGCCCTTGTCCTATTTTGTACAGTGCACCAGCACTCATGTTAATGTTAGAGCAAAGAAGAATAACTCTGAGGTTAAATTATTTACAGGAGGAGCTGGGTCACCCTCTGCCAGAGTCCCATGACCAACATTAAAATCTTTGTGTGTGTGCCTTCTTTGTTTTTTATACTCTAAGAAAACAGATCTGAGCAGCATCTTATACATGTTTTTTGCAGACAGAGATGAAGCCTGGGAGGTTTTGATTAACACTATTTTTGACTTTGAAGTTCATGTAGCATCTCAAAAGGTATGTTTAATGTGTCCAGCAGTGCTCACAAGCCTAATACCCCTTATATAAGAAACATTGTCGTGTACCTGTGGAGCATATCTGCAAGGTTGCATGCAGGCTGATCCTCTCATCCATCCCTGTTAGTGTATGATTCAGCATGAACACTCCACTCCAAGTATTTCTCAAGTTAGGCAGCTATAAGGGCTAAACGCAGTCCTGCAGTCTCTTTAATACTAGTGGTTTTATAGCCACTGCAAATATGTCAGTGACACACGGAAAAAGTGGCAGTAATTCAACAGGTTTGACCAGCCCACAACCCCCCACTCTCCTACCTCCGCTCCCCCCCCCCCCCCTTCCTGACACTATGACACCCCCCTTCTCCAACCCCTCTCTCAACAGCAGGACATCCTCCCCCCTCCTTCCAATCATCTCCCAGTGTCACAGTGGATCAGGTCAGGAGGCAACTGAGGAAGCTTCGCCCCAGGAAGGCAGCAGGCCCAGACAAGGTGTGTCCGAGGATGCTAAAGGCGTGTGCTGCTGAACTTGGAGAGCCGCTACAACAAGTCTTCAATCTCAGTCTGTGACTGGGGAGAGTGCCCGTCCTATGGAAGACATCCTGCATCGACCCGGGCCCCAAAAGGAACCGGCTCAATGAGCTGAATGACTTCCGACCGGTGGCACTGACGTCACATCTTATGAAGACTCTAGAGCGGCTCTTCCTCAACCTCCTCCGACCACAGGTACAACATCCCAGGACCCACTACAGTTCACATACAAGGCGGATGTCGGAGTGGAGGATGCCATCCTGTACCTCCTACATAGAGCCCACTCACACCTGGACAAGGGAAAAGGCACGGTCAGGATCCTGTTTCTTGACTTTTCCAGTGCCTTTAATACCATCCGGCTCTGTATGCTCCATGAAAAACTGAACAGGATGGAGGTGGACCCCTGCCTGGTGGCTTGGATCTCCGACTACCTCACTGACAGACCACAGTACGTCAGGCTGAAGGACATCACGTTTGACACTGTGGTCAGCAGCACAGGAGCACCACAGGGAACTGTGCTGTCCCCTCTTCTCTTCACCCTGTACACCTCTGACTTCTGCTACAACTCTGAATTATGCCACATTCAGAAGTTTGCAGATGACACGGCCATCATGGGGTGTATCTGGGATGATCAGGAAGAGGAGTACAGAAGTCTGGTGAGGAACTTCGTCACATGGAGTCACACAAACCACCTGCAACTCAACACCTCAAAGACCAAGGAACTGGTTGTGGACTTCGGGAGGTCCAGAGAAGGTCCACTGCCGGTTCAGATAGAGGGGGAGGAGGTGGAGGTGGTCAACAAGTACCTCGGGCTGTGGGTGGACAACAAACTGGACTGGTCATGCAACACAGAGCACCTGTATAAAAAAGCCCAAAGCCGACTGTACTTCGTCAGGAGGCTGAGGTCTTTTAACATCTGCAGGAAGCTCCTGAGGATGTTTTACCAGTCAGTGGTTGCTGGAGTACTTTTCTATGCTGTGGTGTGCTGGGGGAGCAGCACAGCAAAGAAGGACTCATCCAGGCTGGAAAAACTGATCAGGAAAGCTAGCTCTGTGGTCGGCATGAAGCTGGACACTCTGGTGACAGTGGTAGAGAAAAGGACACTAAAAAAACTGCTGGACATTATGGACAATGCTGGGCGTCCTCTGCACACGGCCATAAACAACCAGAGGAGTCTGTTCAGTGACAGGTTGCTTCTCCCAAAGACAAGAACCAACAGACTTAAAAACCTCCTTTGTCCCACACGCCATCAGACTGTTTAACTCCTCTCTGGAGGGGAGAGGGAGGGGAAACAGGAGGACAAAGGAGGGGGGAACAACTAAGCTGTAGTGCCTCTTCACTTCACTGTGCAATGCTTTTTATTAATAGTCAACGGTGCAATAGACTTCAATACTTGAAATGTGCAATTCCCTTGTATTCTTATTCCTATTTATTCTATTTATCCCTTTCGTATATTTTATTTATATATGTCTCTGTATTTATAGATGTGTATATATATAATATTCTGCTCACGTTCTGTAACTTCTGTCGGTGCTGTGCTTTTGGAAACCGAATTTCCCAGAGGAACCCACCCGAGGGATTAATGAAGTTTTATCTTATCTTATCTTAATTACCAGGACACAAGTATGTGTTCTGTCATCGTCCTAAATAAGAACACTCAGTCATTTGTTCCCTCAATCCAATTTTATTCTCCCATGTAAACATTTACATCCTAATTTCAGCGACTGCGTCGTCAGAAGAAATCTAGTGTACATGCTCCCAACTGCGCCTCAAAGGTGCGGCTTGAATAACGAACAACCCATCAGCCTCTGGGTGCAGGTTCAATGTATGTAGCCCGTGTGTCAGGCTGGTCAATGCCACGACAAACTTAGCATCTTAAGTGTGACCGTGGCTGGAAGTCCCAGTGGAACAAGGCGTGGGTAGGGGGAGGAGGAGGCTTCATCACCTCCTTCATCACACGCAGACGTGAGAGTAAGACGGCGGGTCAATGAGAAGCTCTGACTGTAATCGGTCACTTCGAATCCCAAATATGAAAGAGAGACTCGGCATTAAGTGACACACAGTGTTAGAAAATCGATGCCTGTCATGACGCTGTGTTGTGAATGGCTGAGGTTTGTTCTTAGGCTTCAGTTTAGCAGGCAGGGGGATTTCAGCCAGCGAGGGAGCGAGTCTGACTTCAGCGTCTTGCAGGGGTTTAGAGGAACAGCTGTCAGAAAATGTTCTAATTTACTCGTCCGCGTGGAAGTCCGTCACTTTCATACACCTGCTGTCATGTACACTGAGCCATCTTCATTTAATCATCTGTAATAATGGATTCCAGGGCTTCGAGGAATACCCTGTCTAGGACTATTAAACTGCAGGACTTGCAAGATGCATTTAAAAATAAAAAGAGAGGCAAAATTTCATCAAGTTTCAGACATGCAGTATCTGTACGGTGGCCCTCAGGTGCAAATAATAAAAACTATTTGACGAAACACACAAGACAAACACAACCACAGCAAAAGGCGAAAAAGTGCATCATCATTTTGTGATTTTTGTTTGTTTGTTTTTGTTGTTGTTGTTGTTTTCTGCCATGTTTTCTGAAATCTTATGCCTTTGTGTTGTTGTGTTTTGCACCTCAGGGCCTCTGTAGGCTCCGATGTTTTCCACAGAGCGTCTGTTTTTCATCGTCTCCGCCTAAAAAAATTCTCACATCTTTAAAGCTCTGCACATCAAGTTGATTTTGCTGCCTCTTCTGTTGTGAATCCATCTCAAAGTTTATCGCAGGATACCATAAACAACATCAATATGCCTCAGAAGGAACTCGTTATAGTGGCTGCCCTTCAAATTTGATCCAGTAAATTGATTTTGTACCGATTTTATCTATCGCTGATCGTTTTATTCTGTTTCTTTGCGAGTACAGTGTTTTTCCACTCTGAAATTTGTCTCCATTGACATTTCTTCTTCCCCTTTTTCTTCCTCTGAAGGATTGACCTTCCTCCGACACACAAGCCACCTCCTCCCTACTCTGAGAGAGCACCGGCTGTTCCTCTGGGAGTCCACGCATCACAAGTGGCCTGGCTGTGTCAGGTAAAACCCCACTTTCTTTTTACAACCAGCTGAAAGTCACGTATGTGAATCATGACAGCTCTACACCACAATTATTAACACTGAATGAAGCGCACTGAGTCACAACAAGCAGCAGTAACAACGAGCTAACTCATGTCATAATCTGTTTATATTAAGCAGGAGGCTCTTTGGCTTTATTAATTTAATATGTTGGAGAGTTTAATTTTTTATTTCCCTGTCCTTTTTTGGAGTCTCACACATTATAGAGGCCTAAAGGGTGACGATGATAGAAGATGATTTAGGTGATGATTTGGTTTTTTTTGCTTTTAATATACAGACTCGCAGGGCAGAGCACAGGCACGCGGTCACGGAGAGGCAGCACCCACCCACAGCAAGGCGGGGAGCCCAAAGCCCCACCCATCAGCGCTCCCGTCTGGAGTGGGTGTGTCATCAGAGTGGGACAGACCAGGTGTACATCAACCACCGTGAACACTACGTGTGAGGAACAGTTCCAATCGCAGTCCACCAATCACCCGGCAGTCACTCTGCCTGAGCAGCAGCGAGCTTATAGGCTTCACCTGATTCACAGAGCCATCAGTCCACAGAAGGAAGCGGTTGGTAGTGTATGAGGAAAGTGTCTCTCTATATGCAGGCTTTTTTTTCTCCTTAAAACATAAATCCTTTCTGCTGTACGCTGGCTGTCACCCGTAGACTGTACAAAGAAGGTGGACATTGTCATGTTAGCTCCTTTAAACCAAATCTCACAGTTGCAGGCAGATCTGAATATAAAGCTGAGGGACACTGCAAGCTCATACAGTAGAAACCTGTCAGTCACAAAGTAGGCTCACATTAAAGCGTTTATTTTTCATACAAATGGGGACTAAAATTTACACAAACAACGTTATTTAGTATCATCATAGATTGAAAAGTAGAGCCTAAAAACTCATCAGATAAGTGTTCACTGAGGGCTCAGCAGCTGCTTTCCCATAGACTTTTATGAAACCGGATTTCTTTTGAAATCACAGGCTTTCTTGCTGGCTGTTAAAAAGCATTTTTAACCCTGGCGTCCACATATGAGGACATCACATTTTGGGTTATTTAGACCAAAATACTACATTTTGCTCTACAAGGGCCTGATATCCACTTACGAGGACATTATACTGCTACTGTTCGATCGAAATTTTAAAGGAATATCCTCATATGTGGCTCTCATTTTTCTTAGAAACAAAAATAAGGCACTCCTAAAGACACTCCTCCAACGCAAAAGCTACATCCATCTTTCATATACAGTCTATGGTGACACACTCTTGTCTATACAGTAAATATGTAGCTATAGCCAGCAATCTGTTAGCTTAGCTTAGCACAAAATTAGAGATACTAGGGGGAAAAGGGCATTTCACAAAAGGTCCAACTATTCATTTAATTACCTTTTGTTATAAGTTCTCAGTGTGTATTACTTAGGGTACCGAAGTGCTTTAGAAGAACTAACTGCATCAGTTTATATGCCAATACATGAGTAAAAGTGGTTAGAGACTAGATTAATGTCAGAGTTAGCCTGCAAAAATAAAGTTTTCTTTTTTTTCTTTGTTGGAGAGCATAAATCCATATTCTCAGTCACATCACCAGACCAAACTGTGAGGTCCAGTGAGACTAAATATTCTAGCTGGCAACACAGACATAAAGGGATTAAAGTACTTCTATCGCAGCCCTGTGATGTGCGGTTGTAATGTTATGATGCTGTTCTTTTTTTAGGAACAAAACATGTAGATTTGTAATCCTGTGGAGACTTAACCTACCACAAATCAGGGAAACGACGATATGCAACAGTACAGATTACTGTTTTTTGGTTTCATGTGCACTGAAGAAAGATGCCTGCATTGTTTTTGTTAAACTAAAATAGATTACATAGTTCATAATCCTGTAGGATATACAGTGTCTGATTATTATTGTGAGGAGCCAGAGAAAGAATATTTTTAAAGTGCCATTAGAACATTTGGCAGGGGGGAGGGGATTCCCTGCTGATACGTGTATGCTGTAGTGCTCACATTCCTCCACTGTGACTAGATGGTTTTGAGCTATTTTTTTGACTGGCGTATGTATTTAAAGTGCATATTGTTGCCAAGTGTGTTCTCAGTTGGAAACATATCAAAACCACTTGAAAAGCTATAGGAATAGAAGAAAGAGTCTACTGAATTGCTGTGTGAAGACAGAACGCTCCAGATGAGGGTGTTCAGTGACCTTTTTAAAGTAAACACTCTGAGAGATGGAAGCTCTGAGTCACGACACGGGGAAACAAGAGAAGAAGTCCTTGAAGATTTGAAAAAGAGTTTGTAGTGACGAAAAGAGTTTGGTTTTATTTATTTTTTTAAGGGAAATAAAAATCATCTCAAGGTCACAGTCACATTGCAATTACTGTGACGCCCACATCAAAGAGAAAAGCTCTTATTATTACCGTGAGTCAATGATGTGGTGTTTGTGCTGTGGAAAGCCAGAGCTCACGTTGTAATGACACCACAGTGAGGGTGGAGATGTTTGAAAGAAATCAGTGATTTGTTTAGATCAGTCCTCGTGTTACGGGCTCCTGCGAAGACTTTCCTAGGGTAACACCTAGTGGACAAATGGGTCAGCGCAACCCCCGATAGAGCGTGTGCATCACTGAATACATAATGCGACCCTTGGCTGCTCCTTGTCAGAGAGAATTAAAACTTGGGTGGCTGCAGTCTTACCGTCGAGCCTGTTTACACAGTGGAAAACTGCTAACCCTTTGGCACAGACGTCGTTTTCACAGCACAAAACTACAAGCGATGGAATAAATGATGCATTAATTCCATTTAGATGTTTCTCTATCAGAGTCCTGGTGCTGTGATTGCTCCCGCCGTCATGTCTCACTGAGTGTTGTTACATTCTTTATAACACCAGCTGAAATATACACTATGAAAGAAGTTAGCTTAGGCAGTGGAGGAAAATTGATTAATTAAACACTACTGTGCAAAAGTGAAGAGTCACCCCTCCTTTCTTTATGTTTTGCTTCCTAGGAGCCAGACTTTCTTTTCATTTAAAAGTGATATTTAACAATGGATCTGATTTCAGAAGTTTTTCTCTGCTTCAGCTGATCCATCTGCTGTTCACTGAAGTCTCATCAGAAATGGTCTCAGTGGGGTGGGGTGTGGGGGGAGGCTGTCAAAAAGCCATTCTTAAGGAAGGGAAACAAGGAGAAAATGCTGACATATGGACTAAAAATCAGCTGCAACAGGTCTCTTGGACTGATCGATACTGAATAAAGTTGGTTTTACCAAATATTGACTTTCACGTTCAATGGAATTGTACAAACTGTTTTTGCCTTATATACTGTATTTTCATGTATACTTACTTAAACAAATAAACGAGGGGTTGAGCTCAAGAGTTTTGCATGGTACTGTTTGTGAAGGCACAGAGGAAACTCGTCTTTATTTGTAGTAAACAAGATTTTATTTGGGAGCAAAATTACAATAGAACATCACAATAAAAAAAAATCCATTACAAATACAGAGTAGACCTAAAACATGGGCTAGCAGATGATGCCTGACTTTAGGCAGCTGTTATTTAAGACCATGTGTTTATACTGATGATTGTTATTACAGTGACTAAGAGAAAAAAGTCTGCTAATTTCACACGCAAAGTGCGCAGTACCACTGATACTACACTAATTCTGTTATTGCACTAATGCATCATTTATGCAATCAACAGTTTTTGTTTAGAATATCCACGTTTTACTGTTCTCTGTATACTGCAGAGGTGGGTAAATATGGTTGAAGATTAGAAAAAATACTCTTTCTAAAAATAAGACTTTTGAAAATAAATCGACAGAATATTGTTGGTAAATAAAAGCATAACTATCCAACATGAGTTTTACACGCTCATTAAGACACATTAGTATGAGCAGCAGCTTCTTTTTTATGGTCTAAAACACGGAGCGTTAGAGGCTTAAATGACACTGCTGACTACTGGCTCAGGCTTGGCAGCTGGTTGCTACAATAACGAAAGAGTTCACCCAAACTCTTCTTTCCCATTCGCCCACATGTCATGTTGTTTTCTGTGCTCATGTTTGTACAAAGTCACCTAATTTCTATGTTTACAGCATGTGGTAGCAACTACTTCTAGATAAGTGGTAAAAGTGTAAAAAGCATGTTTTATACTTCACAAACTGTAATGCTGTGGGGATATATTCATTATTTTGGGGGGAAAGAATGAAATTAAAGTCCACTATTTTGCCATCAGTGCTGATAATTCCATGAAATTCCTGAAACTGCACCAAATTTGACTATAACTGATTTAATGGCTTCCTTAAATGTTCCCTGAAAGCAGTTTAAGCATCTGGTTCCTGCAGTTATGGACATGTGATAATTGATTAGCTAGTTAGTGATGGCTTAGCAAGTCGTAACTCAAAACAATGGAAGATTAGTGAATACAGCCATAATACTAAATTACTCTACACAGCGCTGTACTCATATTTATATGCACAGCGAATCACAGAAGGACAGAAGGACAATAAAGCAAGGAATGCTTTACCATTTGATTGACAAGTCATTAGCCAGGGAGCGTGTGGTGTCACCCAGTTACACAACGAAAACCGTCCCACACTCATGTCGTGTGGTTTAAAAAAACATGGCAATTTTTTTTTAAAAACATTGGGTGATTTCATGGTTGCTATGTCTATCTTTTGTATACAGTCTAAGATGTTATCTAGAAAGTGCCTTTTTGTGTTTTGATCAATCAAAATGAACTGCATTTACTACAAGAGTCAATATTCCTCCCACTTGTTAAGAGTTGTACTTTTTTTATTAGCAAACTGCTTTCCCCACAAATATGAGGTCACTGTTTGTTTCTAATTAAAAGTGATTAGCACTAAGATTAAAGGAGAACACTCTCATTATTTCTCATGTAAGTCTTTTAAAGGTTGTGGGGCTGGCTGCTTACCAAGCTTTTTCCTCGACTTAGCAAGTGCAGCACTATTAATGCTGATTAATAGCAGGCGATGTTCATGTCTTTTTATTCTATGAAGCTAACAATGAATGATGCTTCATAATAAAGGCAGCAATAATGCTGCAGGGCTTCATTATAAATACTTCCACAGTTTGACAGGAACACAGCGGACTAGTTATGTAAAAATACACTTGTTATTAAAGAAAAAAAAAAGCTGTGATGTTCTGTGCCATCCATAGCACACTCGAAGAGTATGACTGTGTGAACTGGTTCTATTAGACGCTGCCCACAGAGAGCATCACAGTAACTAAAATTCCCCTCCTCATACACCTCCTCATCCTCTCCCTCCTTCAGTGAATGGCAGCTTTGTTTAAGCTGTCAGGATCAATTATATCTTGCTCCCATAAACAAACATCATGGTGGAGAAGTGGAAACGAGCAGCCCCTCCAGCCGCCCCCCAGAGGATGTGCCCTTCCAGTCTTTCCCCAAATCCCAAATGCTGGGTGTTTTCAATACGTGACCAACACAGTTACTTTGACTTGGCTTTCTGTTTGGGCACATTCACAGCTGAAATTGCAGGTTTTGGTGCAGGGGCTGGAGGGGGCCTCACCGAATCGTACACACTGGAGAACCTACAACAAAACGGGGGCATCACAATGAAGAAAATACCAGCACCGAAGAAAAAGCCACAATTTTGCTAGCATGACATGACCAAGAACAGAAAACAATATCACATAAATGGGTAGCTCACTTACAGGCTTTTGACTCTCTTTAGAAAAGCTCTGACGGCTCTAGCAATCCTTCTTATCCGCACCTGTCACCAAAATATCACAAAGGTCAGTGCAAACCAGCAATTTCTGCATCTTACGTAGAATTACATGCGATTTTTACTAAGATATGTTTCTGTTTTGTTTGGTTTTAACTATTAATCAATTTTGCTGAATCATTTTCATTGAAATTTTTTTTAACATAAAATAAACTCACCTGCTGCTTTTTGTACAGCAAAGGAAGGGAGAAAACAGCGATCACAGCTGGACAGACAAATTATTCATGTAAATGACTGGACTGCTACTTTTAGAGCACTCTAGCTGAGCACTCTAAACACTTTCTACTACCAGCCACATTCATCCATTCACACACACATTTAGGCTCCACTTTCAATCTTTGTTTTTGAGAGCTTTGTCTAACATTCACACACACACACTTCAGTAGATGCATCAGAGGCAGCTCAGGGCTCAGTATCATGCTCAAGCATGCTTTAATATGCAGTGTTGAGGAGCCAAGGATCAATCTACCAACCTTCCAATCAGTAGATGACCCACTCTACCTCCTGGGCTTTATGTCACTTTAGCATTGCACAAAAATAATCTAATTGGTTCTAATGAAAACATTCTCCTACTTAAATAATTGGTGCAAACCAGTCATCTGAGGCGACTGATGGAGGCATGACTTCAAAAGGAACTTGAGGTTTGCAGTAAAAGTTATTCCTTAAATCTTAACCGTCATGTGCAAAGTGCTTTTTTCTGCCTAAACCCAGTCACACTTTAACTACTGAGATGATAGATCACTCATGAGTCTTACAAAGAGGAAGATACATTTGAAGGTGCTGGGAGCTTAATATATGTAGGTGGAGGAAAGAGACATGGAGGAAATTAGATACGTGTGTTAGCACAAAGCATAAGTATACAGCGGGTGCAACTTACCACTTATTACCAGGGTCAGTCCATTAGTTTGGATGCCAACATAGGTCAGCAGATACAGAAGCACAACAAACTGAGAGAAAGAGCACAGAAAAAGATTACTGAACAGTTTAATAGTTTAGTTTATTAACTGTAATTTGATTTGTGAATGATGCTGCTTTAATAAATGTCTCGCTGAGATTTAAAGCTGCTGAATGTAGTCTTGATCCCATGAGAAAATGAACACTGCATGGTGGCTCTGTTTAATTTTTAGCTGCTTTTAAGCAATATAGCCTGGATTAAAACAGTACAGCTGCTCAGAGCCCCACACGAGCATGTGTGGTGTGTAGCTGCCACCAGGTGGCACCAAAGTCAAAAAGTCTTTTAATCTTGGCTTTGTGACATCTATACTATTGCTTTACCATCACACTCATACCTTAATAGAGTCAAATATGTTTTCAATGAAAATGAGCCGTTTGATTTCTGTGACAGCAAATGCGATCAGCAGCACCGTCTCCTCCACCAGCATCACCGTCTCCTTATTTGTCAGAGAGCTGTCGTAATCCAGACATGACCTAAGCACAGGATAACACATTTGTGAGAAAGTTCAACATGCTTCCAGAAAGCAGAGGAGCAGCATATTTAGCTGGAAAAGAAAAACCTGTGTGTGAACACTGATGGACTCACTGAAAGGGGTGAACCCCGGGGTTCCAGCGCAGGAGCTCCAGGAGCTTATAATAAAAACGGAGGGGGAAGGTGATGCACATGACACCCAGAAAGACGTTGGAGACCACAGTCACGGCACTAAGCTGGAACAAGCTGGCCAGACCGATTACCAGCCCTGTAAACACCACACCAGTCCTCCACATGTGGCGCCAGTACACCAGATCCACAACTGCAAAGCAATTAAGCACAAGACATCATCTTAAATGAGTGATGCACAGAGAGCGCGGTATATCTGAGTGAATATGCAACTGAAATGGGAAGTTGTTAAGCTTAAATTAGATACAGGCTAATGTTTCTTATACTTCATGACCTGACTGTGAAGCAGGGTTACCAAGAGTGGTAACATGACAGAAGGGTGTAGAGAAGTCGATAAAACTGGAGTGGAGATAAAACTAGCAACGAGGCAGTAAGTAGTTCAAAATGAGGAAAGTACTGAAAACCCAGGAAAAGAACTTATCTATCTCTACTTATTTTAATCCCACAGAGGTCAGTTATGTTGTTGATAATTTTACTTCTTCACTGTGTAGGACTCTGGATATTGTAGCTCCTCTGAAAAAGACCTCCTACTATAACTCTCAAATCAAATATGCACCTTAAAGCAGATAACTCCAAAGCTGGAGAGTAAATAGGATCTCAGTAATTTAGAAGATTGTCATTTAGTCTGGAGAAATACTGCTGCTTTGTAAAAAAAAAAAAAAAAAAAAAAAAAGCCCTTCGTAAAGCTAGAAAACCTTACTGTTCATCACTGATTGAAGAACGTAAGAACAGCCCTAGGTTTCTCTTCATTAGTGTAGCCTGACTGACAAAAAGTCAGAGCACTGTTAAGCTAAGCATTCCTTTAACATTAACATTAACATTATTTGAAGAATGTCAGTCAGGTTTCAGAGCTCATCACAGCACAGAAACAGTTTTAGTGAAGGTTACAAATGATCTTCTTATGGCCTCTGACAGTGGACTCATCTCTGTGCTTGTCCTGCTAGACCTTAGTGCAGCATTCGATACTGTCGACCATAATATCCTATTAGAGCGATTAGAACATGCTGTAGGTATTACAGGTACTGCACTGCAGTTGTTTGTATCATATCTATCTATTAGACTCCAATTTGTGCATGTAAGTGGAGAGTCCTCTTCACACACTAAGGTCAATTATGGTGTTCCACAGGGTTCAGTGCTAGGACCAATTCTGTTTACATTATACATGCTTCCCCTAGGCAGCATCATTAGAAGACATAGCATACATTTTCACTGCTATGCAGATGACACCCAGCTCTATCTGTCCATGAAGCCAGATAACACACACCAATTAGTTAAACTGCAGGAATGTCTTAAAGACATAAAGACCTGGATGGCCGCTAACTTTCTGCTTCTTAATTCAGATAAAACTGAGGTTATTGTACTCGGCCCTGAAAAGCTTAGAAAAATGGTATCTAACCAGATTCTTACTCTGGATGGCATTACCTTGGCCTCCAGTAACGCTGTGAGGAACCTTGGAGTCATTTTTGACCAACACATGTCCTTCAATGCATATATTAAACAAATATGTAAGACTGCGTTCTTCCATTTGTGCAACATCTCTAAAATTAGAAATATCCTGTCTCAGAGTGATGCTGAAAAACTAGTTCATGCATTTATTACTTCCAGGCTGGACTACTGTAATTCATTATTATCAGGATGTCCAAAAAACTCACTGAAAAGCCTTCAGCTAATCCAAAATGCTGCAGCAAGAGTCCTGACAGGGACTAGAAAGAGAGAGCATATTTCTCCTGTTTTGGCTTCCCTTCATTGGCTTCCTGTTAAATCCAGAATTGAATTCAAAATCCTGCTCCTCACATACAAGGTCTTAAATAATCAGGCCCCATATTATCTTAAGGACCTTGTAGTACCATATCACCCTATTAGAGCACTTCGCTCTCACACTGCAGGCCTACTTGTTGTTCCTAGAGTATTTAAAAGTAGAATGGGAGGGAGAGCCTTCAGTTTTCAGGCCCCTCTTCTGTGGAACCAGCTTCCAGTTTGGATTCGGGAGACAGACACTATCTCTATTTTCAAGATTAGGCTTAAAACTTTCCTTTTTGCTAAAGCATATAGTTAAGGCTGGACCAGGTGACCCTGGATCCTCCCTTAGTTATGCTGCAATAGACGTAGGCTGCCGGGGGATTCCCATGATGCATTGAGTTTTTCCTTTCCAGTCACCTTTCTCACTCACTATGTATTAACAGACCTCTCTGCATTGAATCATATCTGTTGTTAACCTCTGTCTCTCTTCCACAGCATGTCTTTTATCCTGTCTTCCTTCTCTCACCCCAACCGGTCGCAGCAGATGGCCGCCCCTCCCTGAGCCTGGTTCTGCCGGAGGTTTCTTCCTGTTAAAAGGGAGTTTTTCCTTCCCACTGTTGCCAAAGTGCTTGCTCATAGGGGGTCATATGATTGTTGGGTTTCTCTCTGTATCTATTATTGTATGATCTACTGTACAATATAAAGCGCCTTGAGGCGACTGTTGTTGCGATTTGGCGCTATATAAATAAAATTGAAATGAAATAAAAATGAAATACAAGATCTTGAATAATCAGGCCGTATCACCCCATTAGCTCTCAGACTGTGTGCTTACTTGTGGTTCCTACAGTATTTAGAAGTAGACGGAGAGACAGACGCCATCTCCACTTTTAAGATTGGGCTTAAAACTTTCCTTTTTGCTAAAGCACATAGTCAGTGCTGGATCAGGTGAACCTGAATCCTCCCGTAGTTATGCTGCAGTAGGTGTAGTCTGCTGGCGGATTCCCATGATGCATTGAGTATTTCTCCTTCAATCACAATTCTTACTCTCTTTTTGTTTATACATCTCTCTGCATTTAATCATTACTTATTGTTAATCTCTGGCTCTCTTCCACAGCGTGTGTTTTGTCCTGTCTTCCTCCAGTCGCAGCAGATCGCTGCCCCTCCCTGAGCCTGGTTCTGCTGGAGGTTTCTTCTTGTTAAAAGGGAGTTTTTTGCTTCCCACTGTTGTCAAAGCGCTTGCTCACCGGGGCTATATGATTGTTGGGGTTTTCCCTGTTTTCTTGGTATTACTGCAGGGTTACATTAGGGTTACCTTACAATATAAAGCGCCCTGAGGCTGTTGTTGTGATTTGGTGCCGTGTAAATAAAAATTAATTCATTCGGTTTTGAAAACATATGAGGTATACAAAAGATGCCATGTGCTACTTTTGCTAGTACAGTGAATGTTTTAAACTAAAGTTAAACAGATGCTATGAGTTGCTGTATCATATTCTCCCTTTTCTCTCTGATAAGTCCCACTGTGGATATTTGAACTGTTTTGAGCCATAAATAGAGACTGAGACTTTTTCACATGGTCTCATAAAAGTCATCTAAAATTCTCTCTACCACAACGACCACAGCCAGCGGGTGTTTGAAAAATGGACACATTGTTATTTAAAGTGTGGATAAGAAAGAGAAAAGGGTAACGAAGACAAATGACAAAACAATTTTACAGAAAATGAAGGACACCCTCACCTCGTTTCATGCCATGCCATGCTCCTTTATTAAAGGAGAAAATCTTTCTGAATGAATGCTGTTTTTAATGGGATCTGTACATGTCTGAAAGTAAATCATAAATCCTTAGATTAGACACTAGATCCTTACCCACCAACATTACACGAGCATCCTAACTGCAGCACAAATTTAAGATCATTTTATGATTAAAACAGATTATTTAAAAGCAGCAGAGTATTGCTGGTTTTCATAGTTGGGTTTCCTGAGAATTATAAAAGTAGATGTATTCTTATTCATTTATAAAAACAGAAACATTAATGCTGTCACACCAGTGAAGTCACTTCAAAGCTGGGCACAAGTACGCCCTCTCATTCTTATCCGAATAACTGGAGTTATGTGTTATCAGAAGTAAAACAGCCCTGACAAGACAGCATTTCTTATCTCCTATAACAATTTAAGCCTTTACAAATAAAACAAACTACATTCAGTCAGCAGTGGGCTCTCATTTAGCTCAATCCCATTCAGCCCATCTGTCGACCAAATGAAAGACACACTGGATTCAGTGTTTAACTTGCCATCCTGCCTGCATTCACACCTGCACAGCAGAGGGAAAGTAAATAAATTCCCTTCTTCTCCACCTGACAGCTGCACTCTGACCCCGTCTGCTCTCCTTCACTTTACTTAAAGCTGTCAATATTGATTTCCTTACGTTTGGTGGCCATTTCAGCGGCGGTCCTGCTTGCTCTCCTCTCTTTCTTGTGCTTCCACCGTTGGCTTGCACTCCAGGCTTTTTTTGGCCACCCCAGCTCCGTCAGCAATATAAGGCCCGGCTGGCCTAATTTTATCCTGTATTGGATTCACACACACTCAAATTGGGAACTTGAGACTTGAGCATGTACATGCCCCACAGCTTGTAGAGGCTAATGCTTCCTCAACCAGTTGGTGGCTGATTTGCACACAGAGGCCTTTCCGTGCACGACAGACCATGACAGTTTTTTTTAACGTAAAATGATCATCAATCCAAACTGATAAGAAAACAACTAATGTTAGCAGGAAGCTAATGCCAAAAGCTGCGTGCTACAGCACTGACATCAAGCTGAATACATACAGTCACTGCAGTCACTTGCCACGTTTTACAGATAAGCAAGAAAGATGAGTTTCTCTATAGATTTATTATTCACTCTGCACAAATATCTCTCATGACACCTTCTGTGTGTCAGACCAAAACACGGAGCCAAACTCGCCTCGCCATCTGTATATTTAACACTTTCACTCACACCTTTAAAGCTCTAAAGATAACATAAGAACAACCTTATAAAAGAGGAAATCCATGTTAGAAAAGCACAGGCTCAGATGTATACTATAAAAGGGAGCTGTACTAACATTTGTATTTTAAAAAGCCATGATGTGTTTGCTGTACGGTATTTAGTACGAATTAAGGGTGTTATATAACTGTTATTCAACAACTGATATATTGCTAATTAATAGTGTCTAATACACATATGAAAATAAAAGTATGTACTTTTTTTTGTATGCTCTTCTACATTTATGGTTGTAGAGGGCTATACTGACGTGTCCTATCCTAGCACTGTGGCTTCATATCAAAAGGATTCTTGCTGGACCCTTCTGAGTTGCATTAGGATGTTCTTCCTGTGCTTGTATGGCTCTCGACAGTTACTCTAGAGAGCCATGTAAGCAGAATAAGGGCATGTATGTTAGATTAACTGGTGATTCTACACTGATCATACATTCAATTCAGATTTATTTATATAATATAACTCCAAACCACAACAGCAGTCACCTCAAGGTGCTTTATACTGTAAAGTAAAGACCCAACAGCATCAAAGCGAAAACCCTAATGATCCGACGATCCCCTATGAGTGCAAGCACAATGGCAATGTTGTTCATGAAAACGAGATCTCTGCAGTGAAAATCTGACATTAGCGTGAAAAAAAGGATGGAGAGATAAAAACTGTTGATCAAGCCGAGGAACATCTAACACATCTATTCTGCCTCCTCTTGGCAGGTGGTGACAAAACAAACTAAGATGTTTATTTTTATGGCGTGTATCACTTTGACAAGTGGTTTTTACACCATCATGACTTATTAGGTGTTAAAAAAAAAATCCTCCCTTCTTGTCTGATTGCAGCTTTACTAATATCTGTACCCAAGTCAGAGTAATGTGGAGAATTACACAGTGGTGATGTCACTGATGTTCACTGCACAGATGTAAGCTGTTGTTTGGGGAACGGGGCCAAACAAAAACAGCTGTAAGTCCTGTTATGGTGATTAATCATGAAAATAAAAATTGCAGTTTAAATGGCGAAGACACGCATATTTCTGCCTCTGTGATTATAAAACGCAGGAATTTTAAAAGTTTAAACAGTTTCAGTTTCTAAATAACATCAGAAAAAATAAGTAATAAAATAAACATTTCATTACTGAGCAGATATTGCAAAAAAATACAGTCTATCTCCCGCCTAAAGAATGAACGCAGCTTTGATTTCAGGAAAAAACACCTGTGGTTTGAAGTGTATGTACTATTATTGTGTTTAATAAACAAAAAGATAAGGACAATGTACGATCAGTTTAACAGGATCAACCTCCAACCTCTGTGTGTCTTCTTCAAACCATCTCACACTTTGTGCTGCGTGTCCGACAGTACTGTAATCCACAAGCCTATAATCCCGACCGATCAAAGGTTGAGATTAGGAAAGATGTGGGAGGGGCAGAGAGCTGCAGACAGGAGGATGGTGAGTGAGAGTGAGCGCAAACATGACAGTGGCAAAGCAAGCCAGGCAATGATTGGTGCGCACAAATAGCCAGCCAATCACAGCACGGGCAGGGAAAATAACAAGGCAAGGGAGAAGCTGGTGAAAGAGGGAAGAGCTATGAAAAAGCGAGGGAGAAGGTGAAATCTCAGCAGCACAGAGAAGAGGCCAAACAAGCAGGAGCGGAAGGATGATCGGAGGTGAAAGCGCTGATCAGTGAGGTCTCCAGAGAGGGAGAGGAGAAGAAAGAGATGAGCAGCAAGAGGGGGGTAAGCAGCCAGCACACACAACATCCATCAGCTCAGGCAGCCATGCTCTGAGCCCTGGAGCAGCAGGGCTACGCAGACACTGCACAGGCCCCACATCAGGCCTATAGCTCAGCCCTCCATCCCGGCCAGCAACACCGGGGCAGGGACAAGACAAGATTCCCTTCACAACACCTGTGCATAAAAGCCATGAGGACAGCCAGGAAGGGCAGTGTAGAGATGCCTGCGTTTGTGCGCCAGCTGGTGAAAGAAACAGAAAAGAGGGTCAGCTCTTTCTTCAAAGGGGGCCGTGGAGGAACAGCAGAAGGAGAGCAGCAAGGGGAGGGGGAGAAGGAGGAGGTCATCCCCAGCCCCTACCTAGACCGGCCAGTCCTGGACAAGCTCACAGAGGAGGGCTGCGCCCGCTGGGGCCTCACCTATGCCCTAGGAAGTATGCAGGGCTGGAGGGCCAACATGGAGGACTTCCACAACTGTGTGCCACAGCTGGGTGGAGAGCTAGCTGACTGGAGCTTCTTTGCAGTGTTCGATGGCCATGCAGGCAGCACGGTGGCTCAGTACTGCTCCCAACACCTTCTGGGTCACATCCTGGCTACGGGTGAGAGATCTGTTCAGTGACACCTGACAGTGTGTGTGTGTGTGTGGGTGTGTGTGTGGGTGTTATCTTATAAGGATATTATTTTATGAGATATTCAGAATTTTAAACAGGCTGGTGATTTTCCTTTGTTATTAGTCATCAATATGATGACTGCTATAGCTGCTGGGTTCAGAAAATACTGTTTGTGCTCACAGATGGAATAGGACCAGAAGATGACCCGCCAAAAGTGAAAGGGGCCATCGAAGAGGGCTTCCTCCAGACAGACAAGCACCTGCACTCTGTGGCCCGTCGAGAGGGCTGGGAGAGGGGCGGCACCACTGTGGTGGCCACTCTCATTTCGCCATATTACATCTACTTTGCCAACTGCGGTGACTCAAGGGCCATGCTGTGCCGGTCTGGGCAGGTCTGCTTCTCCACTGAGGACCACAAACCTTACAGCCCTCTGGAGAAAGAACGTATTGAGAGCGCGGGTGGCTCCGTGTCCCTCCAACGGATCAACGGCTCCTTGGCAGTGTCACGCGCTCTGGGAGACTTCGGCTACAAGGGGGCAGAGAACCGGACCCCGAGCCAGCAGATGGTTTCACCTGAGCCAGAAGTGTGTGTGGTGGAGCGCTCGCCGGCAGATGAATTCCTGGTGCTCGCCTGTGATGGCGTGTGGGACACCATCAGCAACGAGGAGCTGTGCGCCTTCATCCACAACCGGCTGCGTGTCTGCACCGACCTGAGGGACGTCTGCACTCAGGTCATTGACCTCTGCCTCTATAAGGTCAGCACTGTTACACATACTTACTGCATGCACTTGTGTTGCTGTTCAGTAGTCTGAATAACAAATCCTTTCAACTGATTAAAAACACAATTTCAGTTTCAAGCTGAGTTACATAATTTTTAATCAGCTTTGAATTTTATGGCTTCTAATCAAGTAAAGTAATCTACTACAAGACTGACTGTGTTTTTAAACAAAGACATAATGGACTGGATATTCATTTTGATATAAGGTAATGGGCTCTGCTTCCTCTTTTAAAGATAACCCTTTAAAAGTTCTGAGGTTGTAAAGGGTGCAGAGTCACACGTGGAAATATTTTCCTACTACATAAATGTTCATCTCTGCAACTAAAAACTTATCTTGAGGTAAAACTGTTTTAAATCAAAAATAAGCACGAAGTCACCATTAAAGTTTGGCCCATGTTGGTCCTGAGAACCCACTGAGTTTTAGGAAAAAACACGAGATAAAACAGAAGCAGACTAAGTGAACTTCCTCACTAATTCTATAGCACATGCAGCATATTTGTGAAAGGTGCTCCAAAGTCAATAAACACATCCATATATGGAAGCTTAGAATATAAAAGTTTTTTTTTAAATCCATAGATAAGTAATGTTCTTCTTAGAGTGTGCTAATGTAAGCTCTCAGGGTCACTTTCTCATGGAGCTGAGGGGAGCTGCAGAGTGAGATGACAACTGAGGCCCGAGCAGAGGCACATACAAGACGTGCGCCTTTTGTTAAATGTCTTGTTTTCTTCTTAGTTTAAAATGTCATGCCAGTCCTGTGTGGTTAAATGTGGCTTTTCCTGATCCTTTTCAGCAAGTTCTGCCATACGTATCAATCCATTTACAGCCTACAATTTAAAATGAACAGGATCTTTGGCTGAAATGGCAAAAGTTAAAAATTTAAAAAGCAAGACTGACCTCAGCTTAAGCTTTGGTTTAGTCTCACTGAGACTGCCGCTGCTGTTCATGGTACAACAGACTATCAGACAGCCTTAAAATAGACTGCAGGGGTGTCGGAACAGGTTACATCGCATTATTCAGGGTTCCCATGAGGCCTAATTACCGACACTCTCGCTCAGAGATTTTACAGAATGTTACAGGAATGTAACGAAAGAAAGTAGATATTGGATTAAAATTACTTGGCAGATTACAAGCACAGAAACACATTAAGATAAACTTGAGCCACATGTGCACTCTGTTGGGTCCTCATATCATGCTTATGTAACAGTGCTTCAGCTTGGATGTGCACAATGACCTCAAAATGTCATGCCTTCTTCCGCACTCCATTTCCATTTTGCAGCTCCCCTGAGTCTGTGTGACATTGGAGTGCAAACGCTGATGTGAAAAAAAAAAAAGATCTATTTGTAAAACTGCTCAAGTGGGATGTTTCGTGAGTTGACATTTGTAAGGTCAGCCATCATTACTCACCTCTGCTGATGCCGTTTTGTTCCACAGGGCAGCTTGGACAACATCAGCATCATCTTGCTGTGCTTCCCTGGAGCCCCCCAGCTGTCAACAGAGGCATTACACCAGGAGGCTGAGCTGGAGGACCTGCTGGAGTCCAAGGTGGCAGGTGTGTGGGTAAAGATGCTTTGCAAAGGACAGTGACAACCTTCATATTAGCAACCTGGAGTCTGTTTTTGCCATGGTGTAATGTTTCAATTCTCTTTGGTGTTTCAATGGTTTGCAAAAAAAAAAGTTTGAACGATTTGTTAATCAATGTTGTTTTTCCAAGATAATTATTTAAATGATTTCTGACATCACGTGTCTTGGGTAAAAAACAAAAGCAAAACACCAAATCTGTGATTCTTGCCATGAACCTATTTACTTGTGAACACGGGCACTATCATTTATTCTGAGTAAGTCCCACATTTACCCTAGTGTGGTAAATACTCATTAGAAATCCTGATGTGTATTGATCCACAGCTGAAAATAGTCCTAAAAACTCTGCTCTTTACAGACTTTTGCCTAAATCTAAAGTGTCCAGTGTATATTAGAAAGAAACTCTCTAAAAATGCATCTTTCTTTTTAATCAGAGATTTATGATGAGCTGTGTGCCAGAGGGGAAGAGCCTGAGCTGCTGTCCGTCCTCACAGTTCTTGCATCCACTGTCATCCCTGGATTACCACCAGGTGGAGGCATACAGAGCAAGTAAGACACAAATGAGCATTTGTGCATGTAAACCACGTTCTGCTGGATGCAATAGTGATTACATTGTGTTACTTCTGTGTGTTACAGGAGGAACTGCATTATCTCTGCTTACTATCAACAACGTGATGCGCACAAGCCCATGATACCAAATGTGAGTGACAGTTACAATTAGGTCCATACGTTTTTGGACAATGAGACTTTTTTTTTTGATAGTTTTTCCTCTCTGCACCAACGCAGTAGATTTTAAATCAAACAGTAGAGATATGATTGTAATGTTTCTTCAGCTTTAATTAAAGAGGCTTTACAACAGGATTTACAATAATGTGCAAACCACTGGTTACAGTCAAAAACAAGAATGCAGGATTAGACTTTGCCCAAAAAACACGGTTCTGTAAAAAAAAGAAATGTGTTATGGCATGGGCCTGTAAGGCTGCCAGTGGAACTGGGTTATTAGTGTTTATTGATGATGTGACTGCTGATAGAAGCAGCGGGATGAACTGTGAGAGTACAAAGCTGTACTCTCAGCTCAGGTTCAGCCAAATGCTGCAAATCTGATCAGGCAGCACTTCACAGTGCAAAAAGATAAGGACCTAAAGCATTGTGCAAAGGCAACCCAAGAGTTTCCTAAAGCACAGAAAAGGAATATTTTTCAATGGCCAATTCAGTCAACTGATCTCACTGGGACAGAGCATGCTTTTACTAAAGTGACTGAAGACAATAGTGATGGCAGAAAGACCCACAGTCAAGCTGCAAGTGAAGGCAACTGCAGTAAAGGTTTGGAAGAGCATCTCAAGGGAGGAAAGAGCATTTATTGGTGTCAGGGGCCTCTCTGTCTACAACCAAGCAAAGGATTTTTACCTGAGTCATAAAAACAATCCTCATATGCACATTTATGGTAAAACCATGTCTGCACAGTCAATGCAAACTTTTTTGATAAACCCCTTGAATTAAAGCTGAAAGGCTGCACTGTAATTATATCTTGATTGGTTGATGTAAATATCCACTGTCATGATGTAGAAAGGCAAAAAAACAACTAATGGACCTAACAATACAAGTAAAAAGACATTGTTATTACACAGTGAGCTCACTCTTTGTTACTTTATCTGTCTGTCTGTTCAGGGTCTGGGAGGCTCTTGAGAAGGCCAAGGGATTTAGATTTTGTCTCCAAAGTTCCTCAAAGGAAAGGGACTGTAATAAATGTGAATATTAAACCTGTTTTTTTTTTTCATGTGTGCAGTTTCACAACAAGACAATGGTGTTTGTTAGCAGCACCATCTTGTCATGACAAAAAAAATGCAAAAACAGATCTAGTAAAGCCTGATACTTTATATTTATACAAGAAAGATATTTTGTAAAAATGACTCAGAGACACTGACCCAGCAACCAAACCTCAACCTCAATAAACAGAAAGTGCAGATGACAAATTGAACTGAATAACAACCAACTGTGGCATAGTTCGTTTTCATTGGATAAAATAAGAAAGATTAGTACATGCAGGGTTGCATTTTGAAAATTATGATTTAAGACTGTACATATGTGTGTGTGCATGTGTGTGTGCGTATTAAAGAATGAACAGGTTTACCTTTCCTCTTCAGGAAACATTGTCACCATTAAATAAAACCTAGCATGCAGCTAACATGTGTCCATTTGTTGTGACAGGAAATGCTAGTAGTTCATGAGACAGCTCGTGGGGATGCGCACAATCTTTTTCCCTCGTTGCTGTGAGTGAAAGGCAAATAAACTCATTAGATATCTGACTACTCACAATTCATGTCACGGGATCTAAAAACGTTTTTGACAAAGTGTTTTACATTTTCAAAAACAAGAACAAAATATGTCAAATTTGAAATACCTTACAAATGGAACTAAAAGTCTCCCCCCTAAAATGCATCCCGCTGTGATTACTGTCTAAATTTACATGAATGCGTTCAGCATTTACACAATTTGCAATTCTTTCTAAACATATATTATTTCTAAACACATTCAAAGGTAAAGTTTACATGAAATGGGATTTTCTCCATGAACTGATGCCTTATTCCCCTTTTTTACAGCTGACAAAACAAACAGCACCAGAGCGGGTCAGTTTCTGGATGAGTTATTTTACTGCTTACTGCATTGTAACATTACGTCAGCGAGTCATTTTCTGTGTTACATTAAGGAAATTACATTAAGTGTCACTGTTGTTTTAAATCTAAATAAAGAATATTTGTCTGATGACTTGCTGTGCTCGTTTCTTAAATAATTCATTTTGAACACAGTGAAGACAAAGTATGAGCGGCGACTGCCGAAAATGGGTGATTATGATTTCTATGGAAGTTTTTAACCTCACACTCATCATCTACTCACAAAAACCCTCCTTATAAATGAATGAATTACAAACGGCTTTTGTTGCATAGTAAAGGATTTCATCTAGTTACCTAAATCTTTCTCTCTGCTCTGCTGACGTGATCCTGTGACTATCTGCAAAGCCCTCGTTGACATAAGGACGGCCTCTAAGAGTCATGTTTCATTAGATCTCAATTGAAAACCCTGGATCTCTTTCATGATTACTCTGAATTTCAATGACGTCCAATTGAAAAATGTCTTTCTTGGTGCTTCTGAGCTCCTGCAGTTTGTTTGAGAAGCTCTGTTTAAATACAAATCATATTTGAACTGTTTTATATATGCAGCTAGTTATCTAAGAGGAGATATTTTGGTTTCTACGTTCACTAACCACCTTATGTACAACGTTGTCTTCTGAGGAGCTCAGGGAGGGGGACATGTGCAGTGTCCTTAAATCAGCAGTCCTCTTTAAGTGCTCCTTCAAAGCTTCTCTCATCTGATTGCGTTTCTGTGAGTCAGTCACTTCAGGACATCAAACCCCTCTTCAAATGATGCTGAAGTCTTTAACACATATTTGTCCTTTAACTTCCTCTTTCACCTCACCAAACAGCGTATGAACAATTATTTGCTGTCTACAGTCTGCTTTTCAGAATATTCTATTCTTGGATATTTTTTAATACAGAACAAATTACTCATAATAAAAAACAATCCTAAGGAAATGTAAGGCTTAAATATAGAGAACCCAAAGAACAATTGAGGTGTTGTTATGATGCTATCTATCCACACTGGTTTCCTGTAAGCGATTATTCATAATCCCCAGTGCTCCCACACCACCAGAGAAACCATTCTGATGGCTGTAGCTCTGCCGCGGGCCCTGGTGAGCTGTTTCACTCAGCTGTTTCTGCAGCAGTGCCAGAGACACCTTGTTGGACACCATGAACTCATTCACTGAGATCATCTCCCCTGACAAACGACGCCCCACTTGTACTTCAGCCAACGCGCCCGCATCCGTCTCGCTGTCGCACACAGTCTCAACCGAGCCGTCTGTGTAGCGGTGGTGGGATGAGATGGGCTGCACGGCGTTGCGTTTGATGCGTTTTGGCCTAAAGTGTGCCAGTTGACGCAGTTGACGCCTCTGTTTGTGATTTTTGTTGTGGAGACAGGGGCAGCAGAGCCACCAGCAGCCAGGGGTGGAGCAGGAACAGAGCTGATGCTTCCCTGAGCAGACCAGCTTTCCCAGGATCCAGTTGAGAGTCTGCTTGATGACGATAGAAATGACGTTGAAAAGTGAGTAGATGCAACAAACCCCCATTAAGATGAAAAGGCAGTTTCCAAACCGGTAGGCCTCCTGAGATTCGTACTGCTGCCTCTGGCTGCTCACCAGGTCCCCGAAGCCAATGGTGCTGAAGGCCACGAAGCAAAAGTACAGAGAGTCCACGTAGCTCCAGTTCTCCATGGAACTGTACAGAGTGGAGGCACTGCAAGCAATCACAACAGATGCTATCCCTAAGATCAGCATCACGTAATAGACGGATGGCTTCCATCCTTCCAGACTGTCCTCTTCACCAGATGACTCCTCCCTGCTCGACACCACCCCAACTCCAGCACACCTCAGCCGACGCTCATGACACCAGCGCATGATGTAAGCTAACATGGTGATGATCCTCTCCAGGAAGAGGTTAAAAAAGAGGATAGTGGCAGCACAGCCAATGAGACCATAGAAGATTAGGAATATTTTTCCTGCTATGGTTGCTGGTGTGGTCATGCCAAAACCTTAGAGAGAAAACACAAAATACAAGGTTAAATAAATGATCACAGCCGTGAGCAACATTCCAAAACTGAAGAAAAATCTGGAAAAAAAGTTAAGTGGAGACTTACCAATAGTGGAGACCACTGTGCCCACAAAGTAGAAAGCTCCAGAAAAGTCCCAGCGTGGCCTTAATGCGTCCACCCTGATGCCAGCTCCGTTTGCCTCCTCATACTGCCTCAGCAGAGTGTGCAGGGCGCCCAGGTTGACCCTGTATCTCCTGGTGAAGTTGTCCAGCTGCTGTTTCCACAGGAGGCGTGCGCGGAGCTCAAATGGGTGTTCCAAGGCTGAGAAGATGGCAGCTCCGCACAATAAGTAGAGCAGGATGAGTCCGGCCAGCAGGCAAAAACGAGCATTGTCCTCTTTCATGGGCGCTCTGGGGCAGCAGCAGCAGCTACCTGCAGCCCTCCTCTTAGCCATGAGCACAGCAGCAGCAGCGGCGGCACAGAGACACCACTGATACAACATGCACCGCCTCTGCCGGCGCTGCCAAGTCACAGACTCACCGTGCGTGTTACATGCATCAACAGGCACAAATATACATGCACTAGCAGAATGAAACTTCTGGTTTAAACACGCATGCATACATTTGGCTCTAACATCTCACAGGCAAGCTTTCTGAAGAAGTTTTTGAGGACAGGTTGATCGTTTTGTTGAAAAAATTTCACATCAGACGAAATATCTGTAATAAAATGAGCAAAAAAATAACAATGCAGATGCAGATTAGTCAGATGCGGTTGCAAAATCTTAAGTTTAATAGGTTCCTTTAACATGACAAATTGTCAGAAAACACTTCTTGTAAGTAGCAGTTTATGTCTTATAATCCACATAACATAAAATACTGAATGTTTAAAGTAAATAAAAACCACAGTACCTGGTCTCGCTGGCAGCACCGTTCACTTAAGCGCTGCAGATCTGCGTGTGCTCATTCCATGGATGTTCTGAACAATGACCAGCCAAAGGAAGCCTCTTGATTTTGTATCTGTGTGTGTGTGTGTGTGTGTGTGTGTGTGTGTGCAGAGACACTGTCTGATGTTTCATCTGTCAAACACTCACATCATCATCCCTCTTCTCACCGCCTCCTCCTCCGAGCACACCCTGATTGGTGCAGTCAACTCTTCATTTGTAAAAGTGCTTTTTTTTCTTTTCTGTCATCAAACACCAGTTTAACATTAAAAAAACCTCACGTTTGCGTCAAATAACTGATCGTGTGGTCATTTCCTTTCATCAAAGCATGGGACAAGAATTTCTTCTGATAAAGTAAAACTAACATTAACCTCTTAAGCCCCAAGCCTAACTGATCTCCGGCCTTTTGCCCCTGCATCAGGGGGCGTTGGGGCTTAAGAGGTTAAAAAAAAACATTGTAGTAACAGGATTAGAAGCTTGCAAGTTCTGCTGAATTAATCAAAGTGGGCAAATTTTAGTTTCCCCTGCTTTCTTGTTGCCAGTGCTCAGGTGCCATTTCCACACCCACTTAGAGTGCTTTTTTGTTATCGCTGCAGACTGTGTGGGAGGATTTGTTGAGCATGGCTATCGGTTCCTCTGTCTGTTCGTTCCTTTAATCTTGTCTGGTGCTGCAGGTAAGGGCATGGGGTTCCCCGCGCCTGCCGACTAATGGCTGAATGTCAGCAGCAGGCAGGTGTGGAAAACAGACAGTCCATCTGCCTTGTCACGCAGAAAAGCAGCAAAGCAGCAAACCAACAATTTCTCTTGATGCTGGTGTTTCAAACGATAAAAAGCAAGATTTAAGGCAATCAGCTTTCACAAGCAAACAAGACGTAAAAGATCACATTTGTGGAAACTTGATCATTTTTTATTGATGTGAAATACTTAAAAGTGCATAAAATACTAACTACTTGCTTAGCTTTAAAAAGATAGAAGTGAAAAACGAAACATAGTGCTGACAACAATGCAACAAATAATCATCTACAGAAACAGTGACCCTGCTAACACAGTGATTTTCAGCTGGGGTAAGGTTGACTGTGTTCTCTCTTGGCTTTTCTTGTCTCTGTCCTCTCTCCTCCTGCCTTGGGCCCATGAATGTATTTCAGTAAACCTTGTTGAAGTAGATTTCCAATTCCTAAACTATAATAAACCTCCTCTGGTCTCTGTCCATCGGGACAGCAGGCCTGCTAGAGAGGCTATCATTGAGGATGCACAGATGTATCTTTTGCATTAGTATTTTTACCTGAAACATATAGAAGGAACACTGTATACAGCTGAAATTTACAAACTGTGGAGGGCAGATGGGGTCTTCAATCAGCTAGTCTTTTGTATGCACACATTCATTCGGGTATTTTAGATGATTTATTATGTGATCAAACATTCTGACCTTCACTGTCTGTGTGTGTTTTACTCTTGTTGTGATTATGACTAATTAATGTAACTGTTACTTATAATATGTATGTAACTTTGTAATTTTAACATGTTGTCGCCTCTTGGCCAGGACTCCCTTGAAAAAGAGGTTTTTAATCTCAATGGGACTTTTCCTGGTTAAATAAAGGTTAATAATAATAATAATTCTTTTTTTTTTTAAAGTCTAACACTGTTGTACCTCATAAATCAGATCTGAAAATGCAGCTGGTTAAATTCATGACGCGATCGTGACACACACATCAAACTGAGGATGTCTCATCTTTCTAACTGCTTGTTGTGTTGACTCCTCTCTCTTCATGTCGCTACCTCAGCAGAGTGAAGCTGACCCCCCACCCACTTACCTCTCCTCCTCCACTCTTACCACTAATGGGAGGGACTAAGATGCCAGGGGAGGAGTCTAGGAGAGGAATCAAAGACGTCCAACTGCCAGCAGGATTTAATGTTACAGTAATGTAATGCGCAAGTTTGGCTGGCACTGGCACACCATCCAGATTTACTTTACAGGTTTACACACAACCAAGTCAGTAGTACAGTGGGAACATTTTCCAGCATGTAGCCAATCAAAATAAATAAATGTCAATAAAAATATTGAACTTTAAAAAAAAAGTGCAAAAAATGCAGCTAAAGCTATCTTGCTGGATCTTAAGGGCCATCCTTCTCTGTACTGACCATAACTGTCAATCTTAATCTGTTATCCGGAGTTAATGAAACAGTCGCACATAATGTCACTAAGGGCTTAGTGTGAATTTGTCAAAACCTTAAATTGCTGATATCAGTATGAGATAAGCTATAATGGTTAATATGAAGCATTATTCATTCCATTAATGCTTCATATTAACCATTATTACCATCCATCTATTTGCTTCTGCTTCTCCAGTTCAAGGTCACATGGGTGCTGAAACCTAACCCAGCTCTCACTGTACGAGAGGCAGGATACACTCTGGACAGGTCACCAATCTGTCACACCATCATTACCAAATAAACAATTAAATTAAATTAATGGGATAAATATTTTGAAAATTTAACAAACAGTTAATAACTGATGTATAAAACATTATATTAGTGGCTATTATAATGTTACAACTGATGTTTCTGAATCTTTGTAAATGCTCATTATCAACTATTAATAATGACAATATCAAAGCAGAAAGAATATATCCACTTTTCATATACTTTGTACCATTTTAGTGATACAATGTCACTTTTAAACTGATCAACCCAGAGGGGATGTCCATGTTTTTAGCTTGTAATTGGTAGAGGCATGTGTTTCCTGAAATAGTGAGCAGGTCAGCTCAAGACAGAAATGTCAGACATCTCTGGCTGAGGCTGGAGAAAACTGCATTTGTGTTTGGCTCTGCAGTGCAGGTGGGGATAATGTGTAATGCTGGATTTACACTGCATGCCATTATGAAGCTGAGGCCATCATCAAACTATTAACAAAATATGGTATGTGCAGCAAACAGTAGTGACTTATTTAGTGTAGCATAGTGTTTACACTACTTTAAATTTCCATTCATGTAAACTCATTCTGCCTGACCACTTGCTGATGTTTCATCTAAGTCATAACAAGTTCCCAAAAGTTCTCTGAGTTTAGTTCTTCTTGGAAGGACTAAACATCTTCAGCCATCCTTTAGTACGCATACAATCCACGCCACACTGCGCTGATCCCAGTGTGTGTGTTTTATGTCCTTTCAGACAGACAGCGAGCACCTCACACTTCAGACTCAATCACTCAACTTATGGGTGAACACTGTCTCCATGGTAACAGTTCCTCACCCAGATTGAGTGAAGGCAAGCAGAGGTCAGGTTGTCCAAACGTTTAGGGGGAGGCACTTGTTTCTGACAACTAATATTAACCACTTAACCAACCAGTGGAAAGTAAACACACACTTGAGACAATGTCAACACGGTTGTTTTCCTTTCTTGAAACACTGAGGTGACAAAATGATGTATTAATTTAAAAAAAAAACTGGTAGCAGCTTCAGAAACACGAGGAGATCCTTGGTACTGTCTGATCATTGCACAATATAAATATAGTCTAGCAGCACTGTTTGGAATTACTTATCTAGATAAGAGAAACATGTCACACAAGAACTAAAACTTTTCAGTAAAACATTAATTTTATTCTACTAATAAGTGATTTTACTATTATACTAATAATAATACTACATCATTCTAATACAATATATTATAGAATTATATTATCATAATGTAGACAAGAAACAGTTTTTTGCTTGTTTTTTCAGCATGACAATGATCCCAAACATGCTAACAATCCAGCAAAAGCATACCTGGATAGAAAAACACACAATGCACACAACACGCAATGCAGTATCAGTCATGGATTGGCCTCCCCAGAGACCAAACCTCAGAATTACTGAAACATTGTGGGAATCTTGTTGCACCTATTTCCCATTTTCCAGCAAAATATGAAGAAATGAGGGCTCATATTTTTTCACATTACTTTATATTGTATTGGATGCTTTTAGCAAATTTTAATAAAGCTAATATTATCATTACTCGTTATTATTACTGTTACATTGCGCCGTTACACTGCTGCATCGTTACTTGATTAGCCTATCTGACATTTTCGTGCACCGTGAACATTCACCGTATTCCATTTCGTGTGGTTGTAAGAGCAATGTCTAATCGGTACCTGTGGAGGGCGCCCACACGCCTGCGAGGCATCGAGCCTTCATCTAATCGAGACAGAGGAAGAGGCGGCAGCGGCAGAGGCAGAGAGAGATAAAGAAGAAGAATTTAACGGTTCCCGGTTGTTGAACCGCTCCGGTCTCCACGGTGCCCTGCGGCTTATGAACAGTTTGGGGCTTGGGGTGACGGTCATTTAGTCGACTAGCAGTTATAGTCACTTCAATTAGATAGGTCACCACCATGTTTTTACTAAAGGTAGCAATGTTTTGACAGCTTACCACCCTAAAGAGCATCACTGCACGCAGAGGTAACGTTCATTTGTTTGATTGCACATCTAATAACGCTGTGTGGTTGATGTACAGAGTTAGCGCTCTGTGAATCCACTAAAATAATACTTGTGTTAACTAACCATAGTGTCCGTGCTAGATAACCCTAGCTAGCGCTGGTCAGTTGACCAAAGATGTAACTCTCGCTAGCTGACGGAGAAGTCGGAGGAAATGTTGCACCGTAGTTTAGAACAATGCAATTATCTCTTCCAACGAAACCGTGCTTAAATTTAACGTTGTTTCACTCGAACTAAATCTTTTTTCCCCATGCGATGTGATAAAATGTTGCACATATCTTATTAGCAGTACCGGAGAAAGTGAAGTCGAGCGCGAAATCTTTCAGCGTTTTAACGCCACAAAAGAGACGCAGTTAATGACGTACTTTATTAAACAGTGGCTTAAGATCATCGTCAAATCCCTCAAGTCCCATGCTGTTTGACTGAAGCCATCAATCAGAACTTTTACTGTAACAATGTTGACACCTTTTAAAATGAACTATGTCCGCTGCCGCCCCTTGCGGCTTACTTGTGTAATAACAGGCTGTGCGAGAGGAGCAGAAAAAACAAGAGAGAGAAATGGTTATTGAAGATATCTATTTGAAGATAAGAAATGCATATGTTGTGAATAATATTTTATGCTTTTAAAATTAGGTTCTTAAGGAGGGTATGCCTTGTTTCACTAACCTGTAAAAATATCAACCCTGTGCAATCAATAATGCTACAAGCACACATGTTTTTATACACACTAATATATTTATATTGTTTTATTTATTCGAAATTGTGTTATTAGTCTTTGTACATATGAAAACTATTTAATTAGATATATTGCTCACTTTCTACTGAATGGGACTGCGTACCTTTTTTATTTTTTGTTTAATGACAATAAAAATTCTGATTCTGGCTGTGATGCTGAAAAAAATCTTAATGTCACTGTAATAAGACCGAGAATTGCAAACATTCCCAAAATGTTGGGATATTTTTGTGAGATACATGGAATGATACAATATATTTTTCACAACACATCATTTAATTCCCATTTTATTGTTGAGTATGCATGTCTCCTTGCAGATTTTCCCTGTTATCCTTCGAACAATACAGTGTTGAGATTTATCAGTCGCTCAACATGATCTTAAAGGCTCTGCTGTGTGTGAAGAAGCGTGGGTCAGCTCAGATTACGATTATGCTTTATATTTTGGCTCAGGTGTCAGATGTACGCATACATCCGGGCGATCGTGACTCAAGAGTTGGGAGTTCGCCTTGTAATCGGAAGGTTGCCAGTTCGAGCCCCGGCTTGGACAGTCTCGGTTGTTGTGTCCCTGGGCAAGACACTTCACCCGTTGCCTACTGGTGGTGGTTAGAGGGCCCGGTGGCGCCAGTGTCCGGCAGCCTCGCCTCTGTCAGTGCGCCCCAGGGTGGCTGTGGCTACAATGTAGCTTGCTATCGCCAGTGTGTGAATGTGTGTGTGAATGGGTGGATGACTGGATATGTAAAGCGCTTTGGGGTCCTTAGGGACTAGTAAAGCGCTATATAAATACAGGCCATTTACCATTTACATCTGTCTCTGTTTTAACAGGAAAGGAGTTGGTTGATTCAGTTGCTTCTAATCGATTGGAATAATTTGTTTCTCCGATTTAGAGCCAGAGCAATGGAGGGAGGCTCTGAGCTGATGGAGGATATTGTATTTCGGGGGGTGGAGTTTTCCGTGAAGATGGAGGTGGACAAGGGTTTGCTCATTGTCGAAATTTCTGATTCAATGACAGCGGATCAGTGGACGGGGGAGTTTGATCCAGCATGTAAGTGGCGTATACATCTCAGTTTACATATCACTATAGCCAGTCATTCATGCTGTTTAACTTTAACTGCTTTTTCATTTATTTAGATATTGAAGACCTCACTCGCAAAACTGGAAACTTCAAGCAGTTTCCTATTTTCTGTAGCATGCTGGAATCTGCAGTGAGAAAGGTGTGTGTGTGTGGGGGGGGGGGATTAGAGGCAGAACGAATGTAAACACAGTTAATAGATGAATATAAGGAGACAGATTTCCCTGAGGCTGTGTGAGCCAAAGAAGAGACTCGGTTGTGTTCATTGTCTCCACTTAAGCGAAAAATGCCCAGTTATCCCAGGATGTCCTACTCCCTTTTTCCTTTTAATTAACGTGTAGTAGCAGGGGGGAAAAGAAGGAGCCTGGAGGAAATTAGGAGAGACAAACTGAATTTTTGGCACATTTTTAAGTCTGCTGCAACTAAATTGTCATGAAAGCAAGGTATACACGCACACTGTAAATGTTAAAGCAAGACAGAAAAACATGCTTTCTGATATATCTGAAGATGCATTATTAGAAAATTAGATCCATGATCATTAGAAGAGATGGCTGATATTTTTTTGCCATTAAATTGCTGTAAATTGGGGGGGTAAATATAAAATCAGGAGCCTACGATCATAAGACTGTTCCCTAAGGTGATAATGGCATGTTTTATTATTCTGATTGTTGAAAGAGATGCTTCTTTGCAGACGAGTGACTCTGTTACGCTTGACCTCCTGACCTATGCTGACCTGGAGCTACTGCGAAACAGAAAAGCAGGGGTGGTCAGTCGTCCTCGCAGCCATCAGCAGCCATCTGCTCTCACCGCCAAAAGATATCTCATTCTCATATACACAGTGGAGTTTGACAGGTTTGCTCACAGCTTTGCTGCTTTATGCCCTCTGCGTCTGTAGTAGAAGCTGTGCTGATGTTCTGATTTTCTGTCCATGTGTAGAATTCACTACCCTCTACCTCTGCCCTATGTGGGAAAGCCTGACCCAGCTGTCCTGCAGAAGGAAATCAGAGCGCTCAGGGCTGAGCTCAGTGCTCTCACCTCTCACGGAGTTAACAAATCTGCAGATCTAGAAATACAGCGGCTACGAGCAGAGTAGGTTTAATCTCTACCAGTGTTACCAATATTAGCAGATGCTGGAAGTTTTCTTCTTCTCTTTTTTTAAATGTCTCCTGCTGTTTTCAAGGCTGGCTCTGGTTAAAGAGGAAAAGGAGAGCATGGCGAAGGTTCTGGAGCGACTGCAGTTGAGTGGAAATGATCCCACGTCTGGACGAGAGGACTGGAGAATGAGAGATGTGGTGAGGACGCTGGAGGAGCAACTTGTCAAGGAAAGGGCCAAAAGTCAGCGCTCGATGAGCAAGAGATGTCAGGAGCAGCGACTGCTAGTGGAGCAGGTGATGCTTCTTTGTTTTTTTTTAACCTGTGTAACGCCCCCTTTTTAAAATAAATCAGTAGGTTTTAACTTTTTCCTTTTTCCATTCCAGTTAGAGGAGCTGAGAGCATCAGAGTGTGCTCTCCGTGTTCGTGTCAAGAGTCTCACCAATGAACTGGCGTTACTACGGAGAGGGTTAGACAATCTAAGCGTGTACTATATCTTTACTTTCTCTCTTTCATACATTCGCTTACACGCTTAAAATTTCAAAACCCAAATCAGTCACCCACTGAACACTCGTGCTGTTTTTCTTGTGTATGCAGCAGAGTGACTCCTGTGTTGGGTCGTATCAGCTCACGGGTAGATGGAGAAATTTATCGCTCACTTTCTCGGGAGAGAAGGTCTGGGTACGGGACAATCAGGGCTCGCTCGGGATCTAGAGAACGTACAGAGGATAGAGGACAGAGGTTGGTAGAAAGAGGAAGACGTGCAGACTCCTCGGGACCGCGTGCTCACATACCCAGGCCATCACCTTCCCCCACAGGTACTACCTCTGCTCCTGATGTTGTTTCTGTGAATGAATTCTCAGTAATTAATCGCACTGATAAAGATTTGTACTTGATAAGCACTTCTGTTTTTGCAGGGTCACGGGTTCCACGCTTTGATCCAACAGCATATATCCAGGACAGGCAGCGCAGACAGAAGGAGGCAGAAATCAAAAAGTTGGTTTCCTCACTTTGTGAGTATACGCCAGTACTCCGTGTAGTAGCTGCTCAAGCATGTTTTTCTGTGTCAGACAAAGGAAGGTGCGAAGGGACATGCTGGCATCACCCGTGCTCCCCGAGAGAGGCCGTTCACGTTCCAGAGAAGCCTATCCTCAGCTGACCCGGTCAGGCAGCAGAGGCAGGAGTTTATCTATGGAGCGGCGAGGGAGCAGGAACTCCTCTGAAAGCTCGTTAGTGGACATGGATGAAATGACCAAAACTCTGTACAGGTGATAGTACTTTGGATGGATTTGTGAAGGCCCTGTGGGTGTAGCTGGCTATTTTAATGTCTGGGTTGTTTTTTTGTTTTTTTTTCTTTCATGTTTTCAGAGGAAGAAAACAGACTTACAATGGACCCAATGTGGTGAGTAATGACTTTCCTGTTATTTATTTGTTGTCCTCTCCTGTATGTATTTGAAAAGGGCTGATACCAGCCTTTTTTGGGTATGAAAGCAGTGTAGGTAGTAGATGTTAGTGGAATTAAATCACTGAGAGTTATAGTTTTTAATGGTTTTGTAGCCACTAAGTACAGAATATTACAGGCCTTAACATTTACAGTGCAATTTATCTGTCTCTAGTCCAGGGGAGGCCTTCTGTCCAGGAAGCCATTATGCAGCACACCAACACTCAGAGTCAAAGACAAAGGTAACTTGTACTTGTAACTTTTTTTTTTTTTTGTCCCCATCAGTTTACATGCATTTTTGGTTTTTTAAAGTCTAATTTGTCATTTGTTGTCCCAAACCCCAGAAAGCTCTGTAGATACAGGTACAGAGCTATCAGAGATTGATGCAAGGCTGCAGGCACTGCAGGAGTACATGAGAGACTTGGATACAGGACATTGACCTGCTGCACAGGATTGTCTGATTTCATCATCTGCATAAAACTGAGGAAGAAATCCTGATTTGGACCTGAGCTTCGGGTTTAGCAGAGTATGCACTAACATCAGAGACTAAAACTCCCTCTGGAAGCTCAGACTTCTGGAAACTACAGCCATCAATATGAAGGTCATTGGACTACCTTTTTGTGGACTAATTTCTTATGTTTTTATAAATTAACTTAAAATATGACTGTCTGTGTGTTGCCAGCTTTTCCCCCCCTTTTTTAAGCCCAAACAAACTGATACATGTGTGTAAAATTTGGCATTGCCTGGTAAATGTTGATCTTTCAAAGGCTTGTTTAATAGTGTGGGCAGAGTTGAGTCCTTTTATATTCAGTCCATGATGCAGAAAGGCATTTCGTCACTGGGTTTGCAGGTAGATCATTTATCTATCTATCAGCACGCCAACATCCATGTCTGATCCTTGCTTTCATCATCAGTTTAAAATGCAGAACATTTTTTTACGATTTCTCCGTTAATGAGTTGGTGTTAAAAAAGTGATCCATACATCTTTTGATACATTACAGAAATGTCCATGAGTATGAGTATACCAAAATGTTATAGTACATCCACACATTTAAACATGTAATGGGCTGTTGTTTCTACCACCCAGTGCTTGCTGGGATGCCTTACAGCTCCTGTGCTCTGAATCAGTGGATGACATAAGTGATACATGGTGGTCAGTTTTCCACTTTTTTTTTTTTTTTTTTAAATTATTATTATTATTATTATTATTATTTTACCTTGTCTTCCCACTTTGAAGTAAGGATTATCAGTGCATCTCAAGTATTTTGTTACCACTATACAGTCTAATTGTTCCACACAGTGCAATACAATACAGCCTTTTCTGCCCTTTAAATTCAGCATTATTTTGATGGTATCACAAACTGATTCCAAACTTGTTAGACATCTCTATAAGGGAACAATATTTACCATAAAAACAATGTTTTAATAGACTATGCTGATGGTGCATGTAACGTGTGTAAAAACTTGGCACATTTTTCATAAGAAAGTGCCAAATATTTTCTGAAACTGTTGTCTGCAGACTGTTACTAGAACTTTATCCATTGTTTTTATACCACCTAAAATATAATTTATAAGAAAGATATGCTGTGTGTAAGGAGTCTTTTTATAGTTTTATACATACTGCTTTCCTTTGGATTAGTGTTCGCTGACAAGAAGCTTGAGGGGTACCTTGAAGATCTTCCAGCACTGCAGCTGGTCTGCTTTCACTAATTAACAAGTCCTCTTCTCAGGCAAACCAGACAGTGTCTGAACAGCTGCCGTGTGCCTAGCAGGATACTCAGGAGGGGAAACATGAACACCTTATGTTGGTTTATGCCATGCAGAAATTTGGCACTCACTCACATCCACAATGTGTTGCAAGCGTCACCTTTTTTACACAAGAATGCAGACACAGATTAAAAAAAGATTAGTGTAAGCCATATATTTGTTTTGTTTTTTATGGCAGGTCAAACCTTTATGTGCCATACAAGTAGCTTCTTCTGTCTGTTTGATTTGGCAGATTTTTTTTTTTAAACATGGGACGCCCTGACACAACACCAAAGGGATTTGTGTCTCCTGGGACTGAACAGGGGATCTTTCACTTGTTAGCCAAATGTATAACCACTAGACTATGGACTATCTACTACTGTCAACAAATCTAGAACAATTTCCCTTGTGGGATCAAAAACATAGCCATCTGGTACAGCTTTATATGATTCAAAGTTCAATACTGGGCCTTGGTTCCATCATTTTACATTCATCTTTTGAAACAAACCCTTTAGCTCTTTTTCAGCTTACATTGTAAACAGAACATTTGTATGTTTGACCCTAATAGGAACACTTATGTCATACATATTAAATAGTTGGGGAAAAAATCCTCTTGACACAAAACATTCAAAGTAGCCTGAAGCCTGGATTAGATGTATAAACACTGACCTCGTTATTTGAAAAGTCATATTTAATGATCAATACCATCAACATGTGACAGGAGATAAGGAAAATATAAAAGGTGCACTTTAAAGCATGAAAAAAGTAAGTGTCTACTATATGACTTTAATATAGAAAAATATTAAGAGTTAATCAACAGGTCAAGGATTAAGGCACATTCACCAGTTAGCTTTTGGTAGCAGCGAAACAGCCAAGCAACTGAACAACTACAACTACATACATGATGTTTCCTGTGAAAAGGCTGAAAAAGTGCTAAACCAAAGTGACACCGCTGGCCTGTTGTTTACGTTTAAACAACTTTGGAAGCTCAGTGCAAACTACTCTTGTAAAACATTCAATCTTCTGGAGGAAATAAGTAATAAAACAAAAATTACAACTTTCTCCTACAAAGATAATTTTCTTGCTCAAGTCTGTCCAGGCTGCTTCACAGTCATCTGAGTCGCATCATTTCTTCGACTGTTCAGTATGCTTTGTATTCTGAATGTGAGCTAAGAAGGGGAATGATAGAAAAAATGTATATTAGTACAATAGTACGTACACACAGGTGCACTCACAGGTCTACAAATTACTTACTGTTTGTTGCTGTCCAAGAGCGTCTCGATAAAAACCATATAAATGTTCCTGCTTCTTCAGATCGTATTGTCTCCAGACCTCAGCTTTGCTCTTTACCTCGGCCTCAGGCAACTGGGCGTACTGCTGCCGCTGTAACAGAATATTTTGAACTCAACTTACATAAGTTTGCATTGTGAGTCGTCTGAATTTTGTTATCTGCCACTGCCTTGTGAAAACGCTGGTTTTAAGTTGATCCAGGATTAGCTGATCTTGTTAATGCAAATCCTATTTATTCAGTGACTCAAAGCCACAGAGTATGAACAGCCAAGATAAAATTATTGACCAGAGAACACAATCCACCATCAGAAACACTGTGGAGCTGGAGGACAAAGAAGTGTTTACTGACATTAATGACACAAAACAGTGCCAAAAACTGACCGACATTCATAAAAGGCCCAGCATGGCACTGAATGAATTTTTTTTACAAGTACAGCTATGCAAAAGATTTTGCAAAATATGTTTCAATTTTAAAGTGAATTAAATACTTTTTAAAACTAACATAAATCAACATTTAAAGAACTTTATTTTCCTTAAAAAAAATGCCCATCGCCACAGGATATGAGGGTCACTCACCATTAGAAACATGTATTCCTCAACAGTGTGAATCCTCATTTTCTGCAGTGCCGTGAAGGTCACTGAAACAGTTGTTCTGCTTTTGTTAAGCAGTTCCTGTAGAGACATTTTTACTTAATATATAATATAAAACACAAATGTTACTAAACAGTGAGGCGATAAAATGACATATTTATACCAATAGCTGCTCATTGGTTTTTAAATCCAAATCATCTTGGTGAGAGGTCTCTGGAACACTGGCTGGGTGTGACTGAGTAAAGACAGACAGTTTTACTCATATGCATATGATGTAAAAGGTGGGGATAATCAGTGCTTTGCAGTGAGCAGTCCTGTACCTCAGCTTCATACTCATCCCAAGCAGCTTTCCGTTCTGCCTCACTGAGCTCCTCGTCTTGTTTATGGTCCAGCAGGGATTCGTGCTCATGGTAAGTCACTATGTGGTCTTTGCAGTCTTCTAACAGCTGTGCCAGAACCGTATCCTGAGAAACATACAAGAAGTTATCTAGTGCTGCAAAATCTTAGTCAAACACCTGCGTGGTGTTTGACTAAGATTAAGACTGTAAGATTGAGACTGAAAATTAAGACTGTCGTTACCATTGGCAACACAGAAGCCGGTCTTTTGCTTTTCTTAGAGTTTGGATCGTTGAGCAGGTCTGGCTCGAATGTGTAAAGTTCAGTCAGCTCATGAAAGGTGAAGTGTCTCTCAATCTGCTGCTGATCTACTACTCGGAAGGACAGCGACTGCTTGGTTACCTGCCGATCGTAGATTTTCTCCTCCATGGTGCCCTGAAGATGACAACAATCACAATAACTAAATAAAAGAGTTGCAGCTGCAAGAATTAGTCCATATAAATTTTTGCATCGCTTTTCAGTTTACGTCTGATGTTGTTTTAATTTGAAAAGGACTATTTAGTGACCAATCTTAAACATTTCATCTGTTGATGTAACATGTGCAGAACATACAACAGTGGCACAGTAGAAAAGAAGCACATATGACTTTTAAACAGTGCCGTTTCTTCTAAACTACTAGAGAGGCCACAACTGACTTAAGGTCAAGACTTTGTGGAGCTCAATTTTCTAAATAAAAAAGCAAGCTTACCTGGGCCAAGAAGCGGTACACAAACACTTGTTTCAGCTGACCAAAGCGGTACACTCTGTAAATGCTCTGGATGTCATATGAGGGATTCCATGAGGCATCAAAGATGATCACCCTGTTAGCAGCCACCAGGTTGATGCCAAGTGAGCCAGCTTTTGTTGAGATGAGGAACAATCGGCCGCTAGAATAAAGATTATTCAAATTCAATCCGAACCTTCTGTTATATCAGTGTAGTTCATATAAAAGATGTGACAGAGAGAGACATTCTTTACCGGACATTTACAGGATTGTTAAACTCATCTGCCCACTTCTTCCTCAGTGTGGCACTGGTGGAACCATCGAAGCGGTAATAATCAACATTTTTAACCCAGCTGCCCGCTGTTAAAATTTAAACACAAGGAGGAAAAAAAAGCATAAAAATATAAACAGGCATTTCCTCTTAACTCATTATTTTCCTCTCCCATTAATAGAATACTACCTTTGAATGCTGATGGGTCTCTGGCACGGTGAGAATCCGCAAGAAAATCCTCAATCAGGTGTAATGAGATCAGTGACTGACTGAACACAATCCTACAAACGCATTTATGACATTAGACGCTGGCAGATCACTTGTTTAAATCTGCTTCATATCAGAAAACAAACATACACTTTATCCTCCAGTTCTTCAGCCATTCTCAGGATCTCAAACAAGAGCACCATCTTCCCTGAGTGCTCCAGGATTTTGGCATCTCTTTCAGAGAGAAGATCCTTGTACCAGCGCTCATCGGGACTCGGAGGCTTCAAGCTGATGGGTGCGTTCTCTACTGCTAAAGACATAAAATGGGAAAAACTGTAGCACATTTCACAAGCTATATTTGTTGGAGTATTAGTGGCATGTGGAGCTTTTATACCTTCCACTGCACAGACAACTTTGACATCATCAATAATTGGTGTGCTGTTGTGAGTGTTATTCCCTTCTTGTCCTTCGTTCTCTTTCATTCCTTCACACCAGCTAAAAATGAAGAAATAAACATAACCATTGTAGCATATGTATGCATGCTCCACATCTCTTCCTGGACGAGTGGACTAACCTTGATGAAACTTTGCATAAACATTGCCTTAGGGTACTTTGACTACCAAAATCTATATGGCGTATACAAATATTCTATACAAACTCCACAATCACATTTATTAGTGACACTTCCAGAGTTTATACACTTCCTGTCTACACAACATCCATTTTTCAATCTAGATTTATGCATCATGTTTCCTTGGATAGCCAGTTGGTCTACAATCTGTATTTGTTCCACCACTGCTTGAGAATACATCTTAAAGGAAAGGTCTTTAGTATTCCCATAACCCACCAGAATTGTTTTAGGGGTGCTTTAGGCTTTAATGAATAACAAATGAAGAGGTCTTACCTCTCAGCCTCAGTCATAGGGGTCTCTGCATCCTTGGGCAGATCTGCTGCTTTACCTTTACTCTTCTTTGCAAAAGAAAAAGAAAAACATGTTATTTCAGACTAATGAGTAATCAACATGCAGTTACGGAGATCCTTCTACCTTTTTTAATTTGCTCAGGTAGCTGAGCTGAAGGCACCATGGATGAGTCCAAATTCGGCCAAGGACCTGAAAGTCCTTGAACAGGTTTGCTCCAGGCCTCATCTTTTTGCTGTTATGTAAGGAGCTTACACCTGGGAAAAAGCACAACCATCTATAAACTCTTCAAGTAAAAAAAAAAGACATCTATTTTAGGTTTATTTTAGGGCACAATACAGATCCGCACCTGTGAAATGGTCAAGGTAGTATCGGTATAGATTATACTGAAGTGGGGAAACCCTCACTGCCAGCACGTACTCATACTTCGGAGGCAGAAACTGTCGAAGCTCCGAGTAATCTCTTCTCTAAGGAAAAGACAAACACAGTATTGTGAGCTGGAATATAAATGCAATGAAGAGAGCATTCAGATGTTCTATTATTTTTACCTGTATGCATCCGCCTAGCACTGAATGCAGTACATGTGCTCGCTTCTTCATGATTCGGACATCTTTCGGGGTGGAGTCAGCACACTGGCCGTTCTCTATGGGGTTGATGAAGCGGTTCCTGAATTCGCCCAGTGAGCCCAGAAGGTTCTTCTTGATGAAATTGACCATGCAGTGGTCTGGGAACAAAATATGTATTCGCAATAAGATTTCTAAACAAAACAACTAATAGATTAGGCTAAAAGCCTTTAAAAACTGAGCACATTGTGAAAAACAAATCAAAATTCAGAGTTTTTTTGGATGCAAATTTGTCACGTAACGTAAATAAACACTAAAAGTGTCCCAATTTTGCAGAAGATTTGTCCTTAAAAACACACTATGGAAAAAAGGAGTCAGCATCAAGCGATGATGAGCTGATCCTGATGTTTCTAAACACGAAAAGGAAGAAACAGAGATTCTGGGTGTGTTCAGTATTCAAGAGGAGGCAGTAGCAGGGAGAATTTCATGGTTTGGTATGACGACCGCTTTCAGGATGTTGGCGGAGTGGTCATTTGAGGAGGCAGAGAAATCATTTCAGAAATCATGCCAATATATTCAGTACCGTGGTACGTTTTTGAGCAAGTACACTTTTTGCCAAATGTAGTGGCCTGATTGGTCAGAAAAAAAGAGGGAAAAATCAAGCCTGATCTGAACTTTTGTAGTGCCAACACTATGTTATACTTTGACTTGAATCCACATAACGAAATGAAACAAATAAAATAAGTCAAAGCAGAAAATCAGTAGCTTGGCATCACCAGACAGATCTACAAAGGCAGGAAATTCTGGATGTTCTCATGTCTGTTGTCGATGTTCTGAAGCGAACAGAACTACAACCAGAATTTCAAAGGTGTGATATAGTACTGAGCAACAAAATAAATCAAACAAACCACAGCATTCAGGGATGTTAGCAGTAGGTCACACCTGCTGCATAATGAAAGAAGTGGCTGTGGAAGAGCAAACAGACACTTTGCAGCATAGCAAATTAAGAGCTCTCAAACTAGCTTTGTATCCTGGTCAGAAAAAAAGGTTAAAAGCATCGAAACCAAACTACACAACTGGCTTCTGAACACAAATAAAGGAAACAAAATTTGATGACTACAATTACTGCAAATCCTGTTTAAATGGGGACACTTGAGAGAGTAACTCCACCATCATGCACTTATTTAAACTAATTATAATCCCCATGTTTCTCTGTAATCACTTTAGGACTTCATGGCCACAGTTATGATGACCTAGTGCTGCAGACTTACACTCAACGAGGTTGTTCTGCAGTGGCGTGCCAGTCAGCACCACTCTTCTTTGAGTTTTGATGGCATTCATAGCTTTGGAGATATTAGAGCCATCATTACGCAGGATGTGCCCCTCGTCACAAACCACAAAGTCGGGACCTGAAAGGAAAAACAACATCAGATTCCATGAGCAAAGGCACGACACCTAAAATAGAAAGTCTTTTAATAGTAGCATGCCATAACAAAGTCACTGGACCTGGATCCACAAGTGTGCGATAAAACTCCTCCTTCCACTCGTCGTTGTTGATTTTACAGTCTAATGACAGGATGCGGTACATGTCATACCCCATTATCATCACACCTCCATCTCTCTGCCACCTCTGCAGAGCTCTGAGTCGACCCAAGTTATGCTTCATTGTAGCCAGTTCTATCACCTGTGACCAATAAGGACATGTTGCTGACACCATATGAGGCAAACCAAAGATTTCTGGCCTTGTTTTTTTATATATATATAATTTTAACACTTTTAAATTTCTTTGGTTACCTTGACTTTATCTTCCCCCATGTTGTTTTGCCATTTCCTGAACTCACTGACCCAGTTGAGGATGGTATTAAGCGGACACACAACCAAAGCAGTTCTAAATTTCAGTTCTGTGGACAGCAACACTGTGTGGAGGAACGTCACCACCTGTCAAATGAGACAACTATGAATATGACACATCCAGAAGTGCTGTCCCCTTCTAATGGACAAGTTCATTTAAAACAGACTGAGATTAAGTGAAAAACTTCCCTGTAGTATGACTGATCACATCTTTCATTTCTGTTTTCCGAAATCAACGACTGCATTCACTAGGCTAAAGAAGAGAGGGACCATAAAGCCCACAGTGTGTCAACAGTACACAATTCATAAGTCAGCATTCGTGATGCTATAGGGGTGTAAAAGTGAACATAGAATGCATAAGTCACCATAATGCTGAACAAGACAGACAGGTTTTAGAGCAACATTTACTGGCATCCACTTGAAATCTTTTTCAGGGAAGTTCTTACTTATTTCAGTAAGATGACATCAAACCACATTCTACATCTATTACAAGATCATGACTGAAAGCAAAAAAGAGTCAGGCTGCTAAACTAGCCCGAAACAGTCCAGGCCTGTCACCCATTGACCCAACAGAACTGCTCAGAAAAATAGGAAACAGCAATTTGCTAAAAGAAAAGAAAAACATCTCACTGTCTCAAGGCATAAAATGAGCAGATATTTTTATATTTTCAATAAAACAAATACTCAATTTCAGCATTTGATATGTTCAGTAAATGAACCTAAATAAATGTTCAAATACATAAATAAAAATGCAATCTACTTTTCCTGACGTTTCACACAGTATCACAACTTTCTGAAAAGACCGGGCTGTATCAAAAATGAAAGCACAGACAGAAAATACACAGACAGAAAATAATCTTTGGTTCAGGGAGTGCGATTTGTGATTCTGTGCAACTAGCATATCAAGGGTGGACATGTGTGTGTCTTTACCTGCAGAGTCTTTCCGAGGCCCATGCAGTGTGCCAGTACACAGCCTGATCCAGGAGAGGAGTTGGCCTTCTTCACAGACTCACAACAACTATCCCAAATAAACTGGACGCCTTGGGGAATGACATTGTGATTAGGTTTTTGGGGTGTTTTTAAATACATTTTAACAAGCTAAATACAATTAGCTCATATTAGACAAGTTTTAGGAGAGACGTGGATTTCAAACACAAAGTCTTAATGAACACAAAATTAAAAATGTATAATTAATCTAACTGCCCTAAGCATCAACATGATTGCAAAGCAAAACACAAAAGACAGAAACTAACCGTCCACCTGGTGAGGCTTCAATATTGTGACCAGGTTCCTGTGCACCTGAACGAGAGGCTTCTTGGTCTCCTCATCCTGATCCAGGATCAGCTTGGTTGTGACGGGACACGCCACTTGAGACAGCTCATCCTCTATGACAATGATCTGCAACACAAACAAATATGTCCTAAAAAGTTTCACTGCGTTGCATGTGCTGTGCTCGGTGTCCTTGATCTACAGGTACAAGGCATCTTATCAGCATTTCCTGCTCTAAACACTGATTTCTATTGCTATGGTGAAGTTTAGCGCAGTACCTCTCTCCTGTCTTCCATCTGTTGTTCCCTATTTGCCAAACGTTTGCATCTCTCCTCCTCCTCTCTCAGGGCTTCCTGAGTCTCAGCACGAAGGTTTTCATCTTCAATTATTCTGCGAATCCTTTTGCGTCCTTTCGGGGTGACTTTATTTTCGCGGGCCTCCTCAGGTGCATCCTCTTGATCGGTCTGTCCAGAGAACAATCCAACAGTCAGTATGTCAATCAGGCACGAGAGTTGTCTGTTGTTGTTTTTTGGACAAGGTTTATGGTATCACACATAAACAGGCCGAGATAAGAAGAATAACACATAAATTCATAAAGAGATAAAAGAGGATAATTCGATACCTTTTCACTGCTGGAGTCTGACAACAAAATGTAAGCCACTTGCGTTTTCTTTTCGTAACCATGAAGCTCATCATTCACCTTTGTGTTTGCTCTGGAGTTAAAAATAAGAAAGTATGTTTTCAAAAAAAGAAGGAAAAAAAAAAGAAATTGTGCCGATCAGGTTATCCAGTAAATCTAAAACTACTAAGCTGCTTGCTCAAATCTAACCTTTGCGTTCTTCTTTATATTATTTTCAGGTCTTTACAATTTGTGCATTGGCACGGTATAAATTTAACTGAATTGAACGCTGATTCTTATCAGTGGAAGTTGAAATAAACATACTTTTTGAGCTTGTCTTCACCAGCCTCGTCACCCGACTCGCTCAGCTCCTCACTCATCCCAGCATCTTCATCCAGCTCATCGCTGTCGGCCTCACTTTCACTGTCGGCTTCACAGAAAACAAGTTAGACGAGATACTCATCTCCTGTTCCATCTGATCACTGTCTAAGTTATTCTTACAGCTCTGATTTTCTTTCCTGGCTCCTCTTTTGCGCTCCCGTTTTCCATCTTTGCTCTTTGGTGCATCCTTGTTACTTGATGTTCCCTCATCTAAGATAAGTTTGTGACGGAGGAGGTGGTGCCTGGAGATGGGCCCATCAGAGTAGTAGTCAGATGAATCTTCGGTAAAGTCTTCCCCTGTATCAGAGACATATTCTATCATTATTATTATTTATGCTCTTTAACCACCCCAAGTGATATAACAGCCCTCTGCCACTGGGATAGCTTCGCAATTTTGTATTAATCTCATAACTGAGATACTGGTTAAATAAAATCTGGAAAATCTATTCATAAGGAAATGCACAAGATTAAAACTTGTAATACCAAGAAAAAAACTTACCATCTTCATCTGTTCCACTACCATCATTGCCTCGTTTGATCTCCTTGTCACTCAGTGAATCAGATTCATCCTCCTGTGTTTCTTCATCTGAAGAGATATCATCACCCGAGGAGTAGTTGGATTTAATTTGGGCCAATAGCAATTTCTTAGCGATTCTTTCAAAAGTAGAAGAGAAGGAAAAGGCACCTGAAGTTCATTTCATGATCAGTTTCATTGTCTTCAGCTGGATATTTTTACACTTATTGTTACACATTACAACAAAATATGGTAATATTTGGGCTATATTACACAGAAATGATCATTTAAGTGCTCAGCTGCCAATATTCCAAAAGCTGGTGGCATTAAAAAGAAATCAGCTATATATGGTGAGTCGCTTCTAGTGGATCCGCATTATGTCTTTAAGTGATGAGCCCAGTTTGAAGCTCTTGTAGTTGCTTCACAGACCAATTAAAAAGAACTGCCACAACACTGAAAGACATATTCAAAACATTAGTATAGAAAGCAAAAGAAAAACGAGACAGAGGCATTTTTAAGAGTAAGAATTTATTACGACAAACAAGGATTCTTCACACACAAAAACAATAGTCTCAAACTCTCAATAGTTTGTTCGCCCTTGGGAAATCGCGAGTAACACTTTTCTTTCTTTTTCCCTCTTTTTTTTTTTTCTTGCTCGAGTCTGACAGACATATGTTTGCAAAAATGACATTATGTTCATGTATTCCGCTCATCCTTTAAACTGTGACAGCTCTGATTTGAAGATCTACAATCTTTCGAGGCGACCAAAAGGCAATATAATCATGATTCTCCCAATTTTCTTGAAAAGGGGGACAAATTACACGTGGGACACAAAAACAGAAAATTACTGTACATAAAGATTTACTTAGAATGAAACATTAACTTTTTTTTCCCTACCCCAGGGGGTATCACATTTCAAAAATGGCTGAAGTATATTCAAACTGCAGTAAAATTCACGTAAAAAAAAAAAAAAAACATGTAAAAAGTTCATTGTTTTAATACCATGTGGTGTTTTGAAGAATATATACAATAAATAACCCCTTTAAACTCCATTTACGTGGACCCAACACTGCATGAGTCGTATCTGGCTCGGGTTTGTCTACTGCATCCTACTTCAGCCATTTCTCCCACAGGGTTGACCCTGTTTTCAAGTAGGCTATAATCCAGGTCAGTGGACATCAGATAAGCACCACTTTCACTGATACCAAATCCAACGTCCGGTGAGAACTTATTGTTAAAGTACACACAGTACAGAAATGTTAGACGACAGCAGCAGGAACAGATGAGAGTCTTGAATCTCATTTGATATGTTTCAAGTTAGAAGAAAGACGCAGCAGAAAGCGCAAAGACACTGAAATGAAAATGAACACAGCCACATGCTACGTTTTAGCCCAGTAACTACAAACAATGTAAACTTTACATTTCTGCTGACCATTTTCCCCATGATAAAGTTGCACTACAACTACACACAGACGTCATGTGATGCTATTCATGTTGATAGGAGGCTACAATATCCCAGATTTAAGTGACTGTCGCCTAACAGCACTGCATTCACTGCTGTGCTGTCAGAAAATCCGCCCTGAAAAAAACATGAGAAAACAAACAAGTCACATCAATAAAGACATAGTGTAAACTTGGTTGCTTGTTTTTTGCACTCTAACAACTGTTTCACAGCCCACTCTCATTTCAGATAAGGTAGAAATGATCACGATTATAATCACTGTTCTGAAATAAATGTTTTCATCTGCTTTACGTGAGTAAAAGCACAAGCTGGGTCTCCTGTTAAGCAGGATTTAACCGGCTGCAAGTTTCAGTCATTACGTTTAATGGTCAGCAGTAATGTATAGTCTGTGTATAGAAAGTGGGCCAAAACACTAGAAAAAGCATAGGTGTTTCTAAAGAACACTGCATAGCACGTACATCATTTGGGAGAAGAGTAGGCCAAATGAAGAAATTTAGATGCGAGGTGTTAAATTAGAGGGGAAAAAAGGAGATTAGGATTCATCTCTGATTGCACTTTACGGTAAATCTTAGCTACTTCAATGGTATTGCACAAATGCTGTGCTATTACTCTGGGCTTAGCCTCCAAGAGCAGTAATCAAATTTCACTCACTTCCATTGGAAAGGGTTGGTATCAGAAAGCTCGACAGAAAGATATTAACAGAGGTAAAGAGGTGGAAAATGAGTGTGAGACGTAAGATAATCTCAGTCAGAAAACAAAAGTAATACTCAAAGTATTCAACTTCTTCGAACTCAGCTTCTACTCCCTACCAATATGTAATAGTTTTCAGAGCTCAAGTGAACTGACTGGATTTCTAGCTTTTATTTGAGACTCCTGACAAACTGAAGCAAGTAATACCTGCATGTCGACACGCTTTGACTTAAGTCATTGGAATGAGCACACAGGAAAGCAAGTGAGTGTCAGGCTGACACAAAGCCTGCTCCAAAGTGCATTAGCTGTGACTGTGGGTGTCAGCGGTGCAGCAGGATTTCAACTTGTTTCCAGAGATGAAGTAAAAACTTGCTCAAAGACAATTGTTGGGAGTCTCCTAACTTTCAAAGAAGGCTGACTACATACCAGATTACAGAGGTATTTTATCAAATTAGATTGTACTAGATTATACATCGTGATGGCCGAGTGTAAACACCAGAGCCTTGAAGGTGCATCAAACAAACACTTAACTATCAAACATGTTAATGAAAAAAAAGCACATTACTTCTACTGCAGCTGGTGGTTAACTTACCACAACTTGCATAAAACCCAATAGCTGGTTTGGAAGGCTGGGTGCGTATCCTCAGCTCATGATACTGTTTTGAGGTGAGGGCTGTGGGAGACTTTGAGAACTGTTTTGAGAGCTGCTAAACTAACAAAAGTTTGCATTTTTTGTTTGTTGGACTGTGAGAGGAGCCATGTAACAAATCGTGAGACTTACAGACACTCACAATACCATAAAGGTAATTACACTTTGGCACTTCTTTCAAAGTGCAGCAATAAAGTAAACACTTTTATAATGCAACAACTCTGTGGTGTCAAATAAAAACCCATTTGTGTGTGACGTTCGGGTCCTGTGCTGTAGAAAAATTACAAAAAGGGACTGCACGCATCAAACTTTTGGGCCTAAAATTATTCAAAAGCTGAATAAATTGAATCTAAACACATGTACAGAGCCAGGTACATTGTCTCAGATCAGTTTATTCAAAAACCAATCTTTTTACCATCTAGCCCACAATTGAATGCTCACACCACAACTGTGACCATTAAAGCTAGGTATTAAAAAATAAAAATAAAAATAAAAGGTGAAGCATAAAATTTTTAAACATGTTTTGCAACTCTGCAAGCATCGCTCCCCATTTGTAATATAAAACAGAAAAAGGTTTTGATTAAATTATATTGTTTTTAAAGTCATAATATGTGCAGATAATGTTGCTGGCAGGTTTCAAACTTTATCCTTCACCTGGAAAATAACAACACTCCATTTACTTCAGTCAACAGTGCCACTCCATGTTGTTTTTGTGTAGTTTGTAAAAACACAGAATGAACAGTACATCGAAGCTCACTTTTATACTCACAATGAAACCACACCTGTACTCGTGGTGCTCAGGTTAAGCTGTACGCCAAAACAAGCTTCACTGTTCAAATGTATACTTTGACCTCCTTCATTCAAGTGGGTCTCTTAACATCAGCCAAGTGTCCCAGGGAGAATACGCAGGTATGATATAAGAAATAATACTAAAATGTTCTTGTATTTCTAAATGTAAAAAATAAAACAAAGACGAGCAGATTACGTTGCTTATCAATAACAAAAACCACGTCACGATTTTATCTCTAGAATGTGTATTTGATCGCTGGGGCCCTACTGCAGCTACGTTTGGGTCGTGTTTGAATTGGCTGTAACTGAGTCCTAATGACATGGGTGTTGCTAGACTTTGCGCAGACGTCAGGATTTGAAGTTGCAGCTTTTCTTCTACACCTAACTTGCTTTACAAACTCTACATCCGGGCTTTTTGAACCGTACCTATTTTCTGGATCATCGTCATCTTCTGCTGCCCATGAGGGCCCAGACTGCTCCTCATCTCCTATAAGAACAAACATCAGAAACATGAATTTCAAAATGAAATTAAGCTGCTACGTTTTGAAAACATATATATTGCCAGAAAAAGTGAATGCTGGATTGTGTGGACATTGAAAGAAAATATTCACATTTATTTTTGTCACAGTTCTTACTTCATGATTCATGACGAACCACTAATGACACAAAGTTCTGTTAAAACTTCTTGAGCCATCACTTATTTCTTTATATTTTGCTATGAAAATGGAAAATAGGTTAAACAATTTACTGAAACATGTAAACATACATGGTGACACAATATAAAAGCAAAACAAATGACCACTTTTATTCTTCAACACCATCTTCAGTAGTTGTGCAGGCTTCTTAAAGGACATTCAAACAAATCTTTGGATGTTGGCTGCCTTTTGTTCTTTTCTCTATCAATATAATCTCACACTGCTTCAACAATTTTGAAATCCTCTCTCTGGGGCGGCCAATCAATGACTGACAGTGTTCCACTGTGTGTTTTTCTATCCAGATATGCTTTTATTGCATTGGCAGCACCACTGTCTAAAATGCAGTTTCACACCATTAAGAGCTTCCACCATGTTTTTAAAAAGGGCCATTTCTCAAAGTTTCCCTTCCTTCTTGACAGTCACTGGTGCTTTTTCAGGTCTTTACTAGATTTTTTTTCATGCTTCCTAATCTCTTGACCCAGATACTGTTCATCTGCTGTAGATAGTTTATTTTAGGCCTGCCACTTCTTGTTCTGTCCTTACACTTGCCCTGTTTCCTCAAATTTTCTACTGACATGCTGGATGCCATGTTGAGATACATTGTTCTTGCTCAATAGCTCTTTGGGCATCACTTTGTTGGTGCGAAAATACTATTTTATGCCTGCCAAACTGTGTTAACTTTGGCATTTTTTGTGCAAAAGAAATGGGAACAAGCTGCTACTAACAAAGTGCCTAAAGATACAATTTAAAATTGGTTCTTTGCTAAGTTCTCTGTTATGTGACTGGTTAGTTGACTTTTTTAAGCTTAAATGATTCATAGATCAGTGGTAAGTAGCTCTGGTCAGGTACAAGGACTGGGCTAAAAATGAAAAAGTGCAAAGGCAGCCAATGACCTTCAATAAGCCTGAAGAATTATTGCAGTCTTACTTGTTGGAAGTAAAATATGAAGAATTAAGGGGTGGCTCAAGACTTTTGCACAATGGATCTAGACACCTGTAAAACTCACCTGACGATTGGTGGAATGCAGCTGCTCCTAATAAGGCCACATCTTCTGTGATTGGCTTCATCTTCTGATCACTTCCATCGCTCCCAGAGTCATCGTCATGTTCTTCTTCACTTGATGAGGTCGATGAATCCATTGCTTCCTGACGAGATTTAGTCTTAGCGTCCTCACCTTGTATCCTACTCCGCTTTCTAGCCACACCCTCCTCTCCTCTCTTGACAAGATGAGGCTTCCCTATTGACCTCAGCGTATTTAAGTGTTTTATTTTCTTTTGCGAGTCTTGCTCGTCGCTAGAGGAGTCCGTCCCACTTTCACCGCGAGCTTTGACTCTTCTGTTAGTTGAGTCGGCCTCAGGGGTGCGATCCAGTATCTTGCGTTTCCGCCTAATATTCTCTGGTGAGATTGGAGTGTTCTTATTAAGCCAGAAGAGACATTTTTTCGCCACTTTATTTGGCGACGCTTTACCACCATCTTCATCACTCTGGGGTTCATCAGAACTTTGTGTCATCGCTGCTCGCTCAAGCAGAGCAGCAGGGACTTCATCTGAATCAGAGTCGTCTCTTGTCCTGCTCAGACTCTGCTCTTCAGTTGTTTTAGCAGGCACCGTGTTGGGGGCCTCTTCAGTGTCAGAGTCGCTGTCACTGTCTCCTACTGAGAGAGATGTTTTGGTTTTCACATCACTTGGTCGGCGCAAAGGGGTTGTCTTCACCCGAGGAGAACGTCTATTGCCCTGTTCTTCTTCTAGATACAGAGATGCACTGGAGTTGTCATTGCTCATCTTGCTACCACTTGTTTCTTCATCTTCTGATACATGTTTTTCCTTTGACTTCTTATCTTTCTTTCCCTCCTCGGTTTTGGGGGGCGCAGATGACGGCTCCTGCTCCATAGCTACAGGTGTAAGTTGTACTACTAGTTTTTTAGTCATGTCAACGCCGCTTTCAGTAGATTTCAGGCCAATCTTTTGTGCTCTCTGTCTGGCTTTATGTGAACCTGAAACCATCTCCTTGCCCGGACAGTCTTGTAGACTCCCATCTGCAAAGCCCTTGGAGTCAGAGTCGTTATCTTCTAAATGTTCAGCTGCCAATTTCTGCAAGTCACTCAAGCACCTGTCATCAGGTATGTCTATCTCCATTTCTGCTTCTGTTACAAGTCCATCAAAGTGGTCACTAAGCAGTTTTTCCCAATTGCTCGATACATCCAAATCACTGAATTCTTCCTTAAGGCTATCCTCCAGTCCTGCTAGGGATTTTCTCAAGCCTTTAACTACTTCCAAAAATGACTTCAGGTACCTAGTGCGAACACCAGGTGTTGGTTTGTTTTGTGTCACACTATGAATGAAATTGACAAAAGTTTGGTTTAAGGTATTTGTTGAGTCCACTAAATGTTTGGCCTTTTTGGTAATGTCCTTGGAAACCTGCAGCATGCTGTAGTTGAACATCACATTTCCATCCATACCAGTGTGATCCCATTTATCCAGAGAAATGTTTTGAGGTGAGTGTGGTAAAATGTTGAAAATCTCAGATTTCCCCGGATCGACTCGATTCCTCTTGCGCTGCTGTTGCCACAAACGTTCCATGTTCTCAAGGACACTGTCACAAGCCATGACCAGGTCAAAAAGAGGTTCTGGGCTACACACATAGCAGTACCATTTGCTCTCCAAGATGCCCGACAGTTCCTTCCTTCCCAAATTTCTTAAAATGCACTTCTTACAGAAAGCATTGCTACAGAAATCGCAGCAGATCAAGTTGCCTCCTTCAGCACACCACCTGCACGAGGGGAAAAGAGAGATGATAAATGTGGCTGACAAAAGTGAGTTAATGGAAATGTTAATATTTCAGTTAAATGACTGAATGCTACTAAATCGTGCCTGCACTGCTCATCCATCCCGTCACAATCCTTGCTGATGTCATCACTTGAGTAATAGTTGTAGCAAGACTGTCAAAACAAAACATTTAATTAGAAACAGCTCTGAGCAATGTATTATAAACACTAACAAGGTGAAAAATATAATTCTGTTGATGATATCAATATACTTGAGGTCAGGTTTTTTTAATGCATCTTTTTTCAGTTTTGCTATTGTTTTCAATCAGGCATCAAACCCAGTGCTGACAAATCAGTCTGGCTCAATATTGTGCATGACAGTAGTTTTATTTTTGTTTTACTGGTATTCATGACAAGAAGCCACCCACACAAGGCCAACAGAATAAACACACATCACCAAGACAAATTATGAGCCGCACCACAAATAAGGACCGAGGTTTAAAAGAATTAAAAACACCTGATATTAGGGCTGCTCGATTATGGCAAAAATGATAATCACCATTATTTTCACTGAAATTGAGATCACGATTATTTGACAATATTTATTTAACCCTTTAAGACCTACCATAGAACCAAGTCCGCCAGAGCTTATATTATTTTTTTTGCATGTTGTAGTGCCATTTGTGGGAGCATTTCAAGTTGCTATACATCAATACAACTGTTATAGCCCATATTTTAATAATATGTATGTATTAAGTCCATAGTAACTACATTAATTGCAAAAAAGTGCAATAAACTACAAAAAAATTGAAAATCGTTTTTGTTTTTTTTTACATATATTTCTACTTGGAGAAATTTAAGAGGTTTATCTCTCAAAACTTTAAATACAAAAAAGTTGCAAAAAATAGTTTACAACAACAGGAAATTTATTTTGAGTGTCTTCATAGTTTTATTTTGAAGATACAGCAATTTTTATATACTGCAGGAAAAACAAAAAAACAATCCTATGATGCAAATTTGCAAAGAAAACAGCAGGTGCATCAAAATAAACTAGTTCTAGCAGTGCAATTTGAGTTCTAAGCATCCCAGAAACTATTCAGAAAAGTCAAACATGACTTATAAAAACACCAGTATAGGCTTTTAAGGCCTACAAGGTTCTACAGGGATTTAAAAATAGTTACACAAAACGGAGCGTGCTGCTCTGACCGGCTTTAAAGGGTTAACAATAACAATGTATTGAATAATGACTTTTAAAAAGTAATATAAAATAGTGTGCAAATACTGGTAACAGTGCAAATGTTTGCAATATAAGAAATAAATGAAAAATGTAAACATCTATGTTTAGTGAACTTTGCAGTGTTGCTCTGTGGTGCAGCTACTACACCGTAGCAAAGTTTACACACTATGTCTACTTGATCCACGTCTGACTCCGCGAACCCATAATGTTTCCACACCACTGAAGTTTTTTTTTTACCTCTTTTCAACCAACGGCAGTCACTCTCCTCTCCAAATAACTTCTGCTTAGCTTTCCGAGCTTCCCTCGGGTCCTCTTAATTGTTGTGACACGTGTTCGAAATGCAGAGCGGTGCGCTTGATTTACCACACGGAGCAGCGCGAGAGTAAAGCATGAGGGAGGGGCTAATAATCGGCTCAGTCATTTTTAATGATCGTTGAAAGCCCAGATCGTAATCGTGATTAAAATTCGATTAATTGAGCAGCCCTACCTGATATGCCTGATGATGTTCATGATTAACAATCAAAAAACCCAAAGAATATAAATGTAGTATTTAACAGCACAAAGTTATGTATTCTTTTCTGTGCTTTGGACTTACTGACTATATTGTTCTGATAACGTTCAAAAAGTGGGTGAAATAAAAAATTCTAGTATATCAATAAGCAGACTCACCTTGCATATAAGGACTTTCAGAACTGGGTGGCGATACAAGGAATCCCTCCGGAAGTGGTTAACTTGTCGGCCACACGCAGTGCAACTCACAATTCCAATGTGTTCAACTCCTGGGAAACAAAAGCTCCATTATTAGCAATTACATGGTTATAAAGAATGGGTTGCAGGACAGCTTCTCTTGTTGCATCTTTACGTACACCCAGTACATTTTCCTGGTAAAATCTAAAAGAGTGAGATCCCTTACCGGACTCAGGCAGTGGAGATTAAAAGTGAGGCACTGCAATCTCCAAAGTGGATTGTCAGAAGGCTCTCTTCCAAAATAATGACTATTTAGATACTAAGTGAAGTGATATTTTTTTCATATTACTTTAAATACTTGAGCATTTGTGCCTAAACCATTAATAGAACTAATAGAATAAACATTCTCTTTTTGATGTGTTGCAGATTTGATTCTTTATACTAAAATTCCTGCCTGAGCATTAGCTAGTGAGCAATTTCATAGTAGTAACTGACCTCCACGTCTTCTTGAAAACTCTTTCCGCATTACGCTTGATTTCCGGCTGCGAAACTCCGGGCCCCTGAAATCATCTCTGCCATTGTCGACTGCTTCAGGCCTGACCAGCACAGTGCCTGTGCAAACAAAAAGTAATCATACAGTTCCATCATTATTAAATATGAAATTAGAAAGCCAAAGCCAGTTACAGACTTGAAGATCCTGCATACCCTATAGGCACTCCAGCACATTTACAATGACTTAATTTTGTTAACTTCATCATAAAGTAAAAAAAAACAAAAACAACAACAACAACATGCAGATATAAACGTGAAGTCTATCAACGATATACTCTGAATGAAACACTAGCCCACTTTCTAGGAAAATGTTATGATGGTGTATAAATAATTATGTTTAGTGTCAAAGTAGCAGTGTGTGTGCAGTCAACAACCTTACGACCTACCTTTAGGCAATCTAGTGATATCAAGGTGACCATTTGCATTAACTGGTCCAAGAACCAAGTCCTCACTTGCATTTGAGTCCCCGGATTCATCCAATCCAGAGTGCTTCATGACAACTGAGGGTTTTCTGTAACATCAGTTAAAGAGAAATGAGCTATATTTAACAAAGTTTAAAAACCTACATGGACAGCAAAAAAGGAGATGATGCACACCACAAATTTTGTGGTTGAAATACTTTTAAACACACAATAAACTCACCGCCTCGAGTACTTGCCATCAGCACCAGCCTGCAAAACGAGACGGTTTGTTTATTTAGGCTGATGGTCATCATGGCTTTGTGTTGAAAAGTATCCCAAAGGGAAATGCATTAAAACATTTTTCTGAGTTTGTGAGTCATTTGAATAGAGCATAAGGACATGACATAATTTTCATAATACTGAGCAAATATGTTTTACAGATACCTCCAACCTCCATACAGTTAGACTACTGCTCAGATGACAAAAATAACTGAGTTTTTGAGAGAAATTGTGACACAAATTGTTAAGACTATCGCTATTCCTAATAAAACAGCAACAAAAACATGTAAGTGGATGAACCGGCTCTATGATTCTTTGATACAGACAATGTGTGTGAGGTGTACAAGAACAGAATTTAATCTACTTGACATTTTATACGCATTAGTTATCCACTTGACAAATATTTGTTATTTGTCTCTCTAGATTAGGTTGTAGATCGAGTCTGTGTTAATACATTTTGGAGAAGGGCTGTTGTTTTTACTAAATCCAGATAAAACCGTTAATGGCACCATTAGTGCCATCAGTGTTACGCAACATGACGAAACACTACAAACACACATACTACACTGACATGTGTTTATTATGCATGTTCACTTACCTCTGTCAAAGTAGAACAGCACCTGTTTGTCAAACCTGTGAACAAAAGATCAGTAAAAAATAAATTGGTAATGCATGTAAACGTGTTTCCATTAGTCATGGTTAGAGTGATTAAAAGATGTACCATCAGCATCCTCAACTTTTGCTGTGCCACTGCTGTCCTCAGTGGAATTAGCCAAGTATTCATGAAGTTTGTTGACCAATACATTTAGCTTGCTGGTAGAGTTGCTGGACAGGAGAGGAAAAAAAGCAGGGCAGTGTTTATTTGATTAAACAAAACAATTCGGATTATACAGTGCTGTGGAAAAGTATTTGTCTGCTTTCTTAGCTCAGACAAAGATAACCAGAGTAAATACTAAATGTAGTTATTTAAATGATTATTTCATTTATTGAGGGGAAAAAAGCTATCCGAACCTACTTTGACCTACATGAAAAAAAAAAAACTGCCCTTTAAACCTAGTAACTGCTTTTGCCACTGTTGGCATCAAGAACTGAAATAAAGCATTTGTGATAACTGGTAAATAGTTTTCCACATCGCTTTGGAGGAAATTTGGCTCAGGTTTCCTTGCAGAGTTGCTTTAATTCCATGACATTGGCGGTTTTTTGAGCATGAATGACTGGTTTATGGTGATGCCTGTCTCAATCAAATGAACTAGGCCACTCCAAAACCTTCATTTTGGTCTTCTTGAAGCATTCACTGGAGGATGTCGCAAAACATTAGAAGTGGCTTTGTAACAACTTTTTCCACACGGGGCCAGGTAGCTTTGTTCGCTTAATAACTGAAATCATTTAAAAACTGCATTTCGTATTATCTGGCTAAACTATATAGAGGTACTTACTTCCGTTTTAGATAATCATAACCTATGTTTTGTCCAAAACTTGTTCGTTTATACCAGCTAAAAAGTTTACACTCACCTGATCAACATTAGAATTAGAAATAACTCACTTTCCTGATCGATGTAAATACCTCTCACATGAGACAAAGGCCCAACCTCAAATCTACAAGTAGAGCTAACTAGGTTAACATGGTATGAAGACTACTTTCTGATGCCCCCTTATTTACAAGTGGTCAGCACGGCTTGTTTGGATTGGACAGACTTTTAAGCAACCACAAAGAGATCAGATTCTGCTCCCGGGAGTGTACTATAAATCACTGCACTCCTTTGAGTTCAAATTATGAGCCAGCTTATGTTAGCTAAGAAAAGGCTTCTAGAACTGTTTACGAAAAGCCACGTTTTTCGATTTATATAGCCTAATGTGCTGTCCTACCTCCATTACTATTATGTTACTACTAAACTAAACTTGAACTGGCCCGAGTATTATTACCTATGCGGTCATTCTGGTTTAAATAACAGTTAGCTAACTCTGTTAGCAAGTGGCTAAGCTAGCTTGCCGTTATATTTGCTAGCAACGCTAAACAAGCGCACTGTAAACCGCCGGTTTTACCTCAGCGTCACTGCAGACATGTTGCGAAGCAGCTGAACAACCGAAGTCGTTCAAGTTTTTACACTTTCATAGCACAAAATAATGTGGCGCTTAATCTATGATCCACATCACATCCCACACATCCGTTATTGATAACAACTGAACCGCCCGTCAATGGATCTATTTCGCCTCTTTTTTTTCCCCTCTTTTTTAATGCGTACGAGTGAGCTGTCGCTCATTATCGCCATCTGCTGCCATGGCGTGTGCATGCTCAGTTGTGTTGTTTTCTACGGTTGTATTGCATGGCTTCTCCCTTTGGGATCAGGTTCCAGCCCCCCTTCCCTCCAAAACCACCTCAGAGAACCTGAATTGGATGAGCGTAAGAAAATGGATGAATGGATGGAAGGATTTAGGTGAATTTGAGTGAGTAATGCTCATTTTCAGCCATTTTTAAATTACTCTCCAGCTCATGTTTTTCAGTTTTCTAACAAAAAGTTATTAAATCTTCCCATAGGGAGTAGTCTGTCTGTCTATCTGTCTGTCTGTGGCTGACAGACAGACAGCCACACACACACACACACACACGCACACACACAAAAATGCCAAAGAATGTATTTTAGCTTTAAGTTAGAACAATTGTATGTTTTAATTTTACTTTCCTGAAAATAGTTCAATAGTTCCCGCAATTTCTGTTAGTCATTTGTTGGACAACTCTGTAATAGACATCAAAGCCAGATCATATATATGATAATATGTTTTAAGGGACAACAACAGCACTAACCCTGAAGGTCATTTTTCTGTACTCCAAACTTTATGAAAGGAGTAACTTAATTTATGACTTTGCTGAAAGTTGCTGAAAGCATGCCTTATATTTTTTAACGCAGCTGTAAATGTCTTTTAAAAAACATGATGGGATTCCAGAGCTGTAAACTTTGTGTGAACCTTCTGGTTTTTATGTACTTGTTTGCTTCAACAACAGATCTTTCTTGTTATTTAACACATAAATTACATGTTATCTTCCCTGTTAGTATTCTGAGTAGTCTATGTAGTCTGTAAAATACCAGTAAAATGCCTAGTGCCCACACAGTCCCATTTTATAACACTGTCTGTCCCACATACTTTTCAAGTTACAGATCACATCTGCTTCTGATCCACTCACATCATTCCCTTCCACCTGAAGACAATAGGTAAAATAAAGCGTGGAAGATATTTAAATTTCATATTACTTGTTATTTTTCTGAAAAAAATCAGCCATTGTTAAATCTGTTTTCACTGTTATCTTAAAGATTACATTTGACAACCTCCAAATGATGAGTTTTGATACCTCAGCATTTATCAATAAAGGTTTTGGTTTAAAGACCATCAGAACAGGGTTTTTTGAAGGTTATCCCTTGTAATCTATGCAGGAAGAGAATGAGATCTCTAACTTCTGATCCTCAATTCAGAAAAGAGAAATAAGGTTTACCCCTAGGTCCAAAGGGAAAACAGTTAAATGTGCAGCACAACTGAAGGTTTTCACCTGTCATATAATGTTGTTTTGTATTCATTGTGAAAACCTCACCTTAAAGAGCGACAATGACTTGGAAAACCACGCTGGTGGCAGTGGTTTAGACAGCAGACCAAATGTTTTTTTTTAATTATAAGGTCAACAGTTTTATTTGTCTTCTATGAATTAAGGATTCAGCTTGTAAATTTATCAGTGTTGTATAATAACTGTAGAGTTTTTAAGTCCTATTAGGAGTGTCCCTTAAGAGTGTTGTTGACCCACTATTGATCATCTGCCTAATCACACGAGCCAAGGTGTGAAAACAGGTGTGGGTCACTATCAACCGAGGTTTCAGGTGAACCCATTGTGAGACCTTGCCCAACCCTATCGTGTGACTTACTGCAATCAAATGACCTAAGATGTGAGTAGGCGATAAGGAGTCTGGGAGGGGGTGAAAGAAAATCTGGTACTCTCCACCATTTGCTCTTAGAACTGAAGAAGATTCTCAGATGAGAGGTGAGTACAGATGCTTTTCTTTCCAAGCTCCTAAGAAAGTGTAGGTAAATCAAAATACAAGAAAAACTCCCCACAATTTAAATATAAAGGGAAAACATAGTTAGATATACTTTGAAAACATTTTATGAGAATTTAAAAATACTACATTTTCAACTGAAAATATTGCTGAATACATACATATATTTGTGCACTTGAGATATGACATGCCTATAAAGAATGTAATTGATTTATTATTTCTATAATTGTTCTAATAAATCAAATTAAGTAAAAAAATGTTTAATACAAAAAGACTTTTCACTGATGTATTTTATTTCAGTTTACATTTTTGGCATGGATAACCCTCCATATAACGCACCGCCTGTTTGGTGACGTCACGAAGGGCGGGCGAGCATTCCTGCCGTCTACTTTTGTCTCTACGTGGAGGAGGTAGGACTGCAAACTGGACAGTGTCTGGAATTTAAGGCGCACTAACAGTAAGTACCAATTTCCTGACAAGTTCTAGACCAGCACCTACTTATAGATAGAGTTTATATCAGTTTTGCTTATCAAAACAACATCCTTTGTCCCAAGCTTTCCTCCCTGTTATCCTCTGTTTGTAGGGATGGGTTTGCTGGAGTAAGCAGGGGTAGTTTCCTGCCTATGAAACTTACATGTCTGTCGCTAGCCGGCTAGCTCTAGCTACACCTTGAATGTAGCTCGTTCATCCTCTCGGAGCTGAACGAGTCTGAAAATGTTGAAATATTGCACTCTTTCACTCCTTAGTTATGACCACATAACTTTTGGAAAAAGTAACTACTGCTCAAAGACGTAGTATACATATACTAGTTTCATTGTTTAACTATGTATCACATTTATACACGAGGTTCACATTTCTAGTTATTTTTTATTTTTGTAGATGCGGGCTGTTTAGAAATTTTTGAATATGTAAAATCCTACAGGAAAAGTCAAGTTAGACAGAACCAGGTTTGTTCCTTCATCACGCCGCCTCTCACCGGAGGAAGTATAGGTGGAGCCTGCACTATTTCTTTTAAGTAATTCTTTTTAATCTTCCCGCTCCACCAAGTTAGCATATAAAAACCACATACCAGAATACAATATCACAGTCTGTAAATAAATCTTGTGTAACACATCTCTCTGCTCAATGCTCTTTACTTTGCTGAGTGTTTCTCCTCTGTGTGTGTGTGTGTGTGTGTGTGTGTGTGTGTGTGTTTGTGGGTTATTTTCTGCAAAGGTCTGACTCTCCCACTTTTTGCCAATGAACTGTAAACGTCTATGACGCCTTTGCACTCAATGTGCAAGAGTTAGCGTAGCTGATCCTTGAAAAAGCATTGTTCTCATGTGGTCTGTGCTGGTAAGCCTGACAAATGTTTCCCAACCAAAATAAGGCAGCTTGCTTATGCACAAAGTGACTTTTTGTCTGTGTCTGTGTGTGTTGAACAGTGGTCTATGTAAACTTGTTTACTGCCTAGAGCGATTTACCAGATTTTTCCTGGAGCCCATCTGGAGCTGCAGCGCTCACTTACATCTGGGATTCCAATCCTGGATCGTTCTTAGGACACGGCTGATCAGCAAGGTCGGCTGATAATGTCAGAGAAGCCCGTATTTTAACTTCATAAATGTTGTGACTTTAAACATAAAGCGTGTTGTGAATACAGGGTCTGGCCTTCTCTAAAATCTTGTTTCACTTGTATGGCAGGATACGAGGATGCAGGAGACGAGGTGTTTAATTCATAAACATGATTAATACATTGTTAGCTGTTCTCGTAGTGTCAGCGCTAGTGAATGTGATGATTGCATTTCCTTTGTGGGGAATGAAAAATGCTGGACGACATTTTAACTGTAACCTGACTGGCGTGGTTAGATTGCCCATGAATGTACTGGTATGTAGACTATGCTCCACAAAATAGCTGAGGTAAAGTGTAATTTTCCCTTGCTCATGCTGTGGAAGTATAAGAGCGCCTACTGTATGTGTTATTTAAAAGCACAGACATTACATGTGCACGCTGCTGTCTCTCCAACCAGACCTTGGAGACTGTGGATGGGTGGTGTATTTTTAAAAAACCTTGTGCTTCCAGCCGGGCTCACACCTGTGCGAGTGAACAGGTTTTCCCACTTTTTTCCACCATCAGGATCTATGGGAACGGTCACTTGTTCTGCAAGTCAGTAAAAGTGATCAGGTTACTCTTTAGTTGCACTTCTTTCTTTATTCAGAAACTCCTTTTTTTTTTTTTTTTTTTAATTGCGTGTGCTGATGGATGTTTCTGAACATTAAAACAATGCATTGCTATGCTAGAATGCCAAGTCATTTTAAATAAATCATGTGCCAACTTTAATTAATACTACACATCAAATGCACCAGAGAATATTAATGCAATGAGTCACTAATGTTTTCCATTTTTTTTAAAGGCCCCAGCTTATTAACGTGGTTTTTGAAGCAATCGGATACAATGTCAGTGGTATTTTTTTATGGTTGCTGTGCCTTTTGTAGTACTGTGAGTGTGCCATGCCTATAAAGGATAACGGTATGCAAGGTTTTTGTTGAGTAATAGCATAGGTGTAGGTGTGGCTGCTTACCTGTAGGAGTAACAAGCTGATTCAGCAGCACCTCTGTCTGTATGGACTCCCGTACTAGCCCCTTTTAGACTTCCTTCATCATTTAGTAAAGCTACATGCTTTCATTTGGCCAACAATGGTAGGCTATAGAGAGCAGATTGTAAAGGCTAGGTGGTTGCTGTCATTTCATTTGAATGTTTCCATGATGATTCACCACATGGCCTGGCTTTTAAGGCTTTTATAATATCACTTTAACCCAGCCCAGGGTGTTGCACTCGCAGCTGTACATGATGTCAAAGTAGAGTAAACTCCGCAAACAATTTGTTGTCATCACCTCCCTCCTTACCTGTCAGTACTGCCCTGCTGATCTTATCCCAACAGCCTGAACAGGAAATAAAGGGCTGGCCCTACAGACTGTCTTTCTGCTCATGAGTCATTTTCACATCTGCACAAGATTGTGAGTGTAAAAAAAAAAAAAAAAAACAAACAAAAAAAAACGTCCCATGTTCTTGCAGACCGTGTTGGGTGTGTGCTTATTGAACTTAACCACATTTGGGAAGGGTGCCCAATCTATTTGTGTGCCTCACATTTCCCACATAACTGGATGAAACACTGGCGGGGCGGGGTGTGTCGCCTCAGCTCTGCACATTTAATTCAGCCATCTGGGAGCAGCCCTCGGCTTTAAATTGAGTGAAAGATTCATCAAAGGCGATTGTAAATGGCGTCAATGTGCTGTTTTTGGCTCAACAATTAAAGCCGCTGCTGGTAAAGAAGTGTGTGTGTGTGTGTGTGTGTGTGCGTTTGTGTTTGTGCGTATTTGTGATATCCAGTTGTAAAATGAGCTAGGAACCGAGAGAGCTTCTTGAACGGAGGGGGGGTTAGATGTCTTAAAGCCTACAAAACAAGTCCAGTTATGCTTGTTTTGCTGCTGCTGGGTATCACATGACTAGGATGACTGCACATCTATACAGATGAGCATTTGTTTCAGTCCAGCTTAATTTCAGCTGGAGCTACCAAATCTTGTATTTTAGGATATTTACAATATTTTTCTGTTTTTGCTTGGTTGTTTGTTTGTTTTTAATTAGTGAAAAGTATATAGCTATGGCACTCCTGAGTCATCCTCTTTGTACTATAGCCAAAGACTGACCTCTTAATAATGTGCTCTATCAGAGGTATTGATGTGCTTTTAGGCAGACATCCATTTAGGAGGTTGATGTTGTTTTCAATGTTAAAGCACAGAATTTTTACAACACACACACACACGCAAACACATGTGCAGCTGTCAAAGAAAACAACTGTCTTTGGAAACCAGCCGCTCTGAACTCTACTCTCTAGTGTAACACAAGATTTATGGCCACAGCTTTGCTACGGTGATTACAAACGCTCTATTCTTCCGTGCATCTCACATTTGTCCATTGCCATCTGTGCTCTTGCTCCACGTACTTGTGCCCTTCTTCTGTTGTCACTCCGCCTCCTGTTGAGGGTGTGACAAGTGAGCGAGTGAGGTAATGTTTGTGGGCCCTTCTTGCAGCAGGCCCAACTCAACCGGCCACATTTCACATCCTTTTTGGAGAAAAGTTAAATATAGCAGTGCTGAAATTGGCATTTTCCTAATAGTTGAGTGGGGAGTTTGTGCTTGGCCTGATTTGGGGTTGCTTTGTTGAAGGAAAACACACTTCTCTCTGATTTATAGTAAGTCTTTTAAAATGATTTGTGCTTTGATGTGGCTCATTAAAGTGACAAATCCCTTACCGTCACCTAGTTTTCGAAATTATGTAATTTTGTCTGAAGGACGTTTTTGGGCAAGTCTTTCTTGTTTTTGCAGGGCCGTGTGTTTTTAATTAGTCACTTTGTTTTATATTTATAGCTTTATGGGAACTGCATCACGTCTCTGATGCCTTGTGGCTACTGATGAGTCACCTTTCGTGACTATTAATAGTTCATTAAAGCAGATGCAAACTTTGGTTCACTGTCTGCTCAGCTGTCTGGGATGCTGCTGAGGGTAGAAAGATAATAGATGGCTCAGTTCACTCAGAGACGTTCAGGCACAAATTCCACTATTCGTTCTGTTATTTTTATATGTTTTGTTGGGGAAACCAGGCGTTGCCCAGGATTTCTGACAAATGTGACGATCGCACATCTGTAGCTTAAAGTCTGGCAAGAAAAAGGGAACGCGTTTCTATCTGGAAAAATCTTTGCTCTTTTGCTAACCGCTTTTTGTTTTCTCAACCCTCGTGTTGGAGAGGAATGCCATCATACCAGTTTAGCCTTGGAGAGCGAGGGAGCTCACCTCTCTGTAAGTGGAGCTCACTCAGTCCAGGCCTCCTGCATTCCTTTGCAGCTACTGAACAGGAAGGGGGTGCTGACAGAAATTCCTTATTTTCAGTGCCTTTTTTTCTCAATAGTTCCTTTGCCTCGGAGGAGAATGGGAAGCAGTGGTTTTTGTCAAGCAAAGTAGCTCTCGAGACAGATTCTCACTGACTCGTGGTCGATCCGTGACTTGAGTAGTTAACCTTTGAACCAGATGAACCTGACGGGTCATGTTTCATTTGCTCTGGCTGTTTAAACAGATTTCCATCTGGTCTTGCCCATGGCGTGCCACTCGCCAGCGTTGATCTAATATTCAATGGGTTTGAGCTAACCTATCAGCACACTGCAGTCTCTTTGCACTGATCTGTCACTCAGTGCTGTCTTTTTTTTTATCTCTATGAAACAGCCATGGGTTTGAATATGCAGGAACTGTAGACAAGGGTTAAGCGTTTGGTGTTCCTGTTCCAAGTTCCACTCTTTGCCCAAATAATATTGACCAGTGCTATTGAATGGGATTTGGGTGCATGCAGGTAAACAGAAATGGGTGGTTAGAACCACCAGCTTTCCCCTGACAATAATTCATATTTATAATTATTAGTAAATTTGAATGGGATATCTGATGACCTACCACAGAACATAGACCAGGGGTGGGCAACTCCAGGCCTTGAGGGCCGGTGTCCCTGCAGGTTTTAGATGTGTCCTTGAACCAACACAGCTTATTTAAATGGCTAAATTAGCTCCTCAACATGTCCAGAGTCGTGGTAATGAACTAATCATGTGATTCAGGTGTGTTGACCCAAAGTGCAATCTAAAACCTGCAGGACACCGGCCCTCGAGGCCAGAAATTCCCCACCCCTGCCATAGACCCAAGAGACTTTATGGTCTTCCTTAAAGTTAGCTACACAATTCAAATGCCTTGTGTAGCTGTTTGGCTACACAGAAAGAGGAGATTGCAGGGATTAAGCCAATGTGGGGGTCATAGAAACATACTAAAAAAGCAAACGGTGTGTAGCTTGACAGCCACTGTGCTATCTGTTAATCAAATGTTGATTGGTTGAAAAGTCACCTTGAACAGGAATGGGAACGATAGAGTTCACCACAAAGAGGAAGAGATTAAAAATGAATAAATAAATAGGAGAAAAGCAGACACAGGACAGTTCGCCCTCTTGTTTTCACTTTACTACAAACAGCTCTTTGTGTGTTTTGACTCATGTGTGCACTGTAGCAGGTACTAAGGTCAACTGTCCCTGTCATGGTCACTGTTATGTGTGATTGTCCATGATGTGTGCAAAGCTCATCACAGGTGCTTAAGTCATGTAGTGATTGGCACTGGAATCCCAGATTGCACATTTTGTTGATTGTTTGTAGGTCAATCCATTTAATTGTGTGGATGCTTTAAGCATCCACACTATTGAGTTCCTTCTTGATGTTTCCGTACACTTTTCGCCGTGGATCTACTTCCACAATTTTTGTGCTATTTTCACCGTTCAAATTTTAAACTATTCTGCTATTTCTGCTAATGACGGCTATGTCTTTTGGTATTTTTCACTATTATACTTTTTAAAATATTAAGCTTTTTTCCTTTAATTTGAAATGAATGGGAAACTTCTGCAATTCTGCTAAAATTTGCTTGTTTTTGAAACTTAACTACTTCCTCATATTTTCACATAGAGCAACCATTCAAACTTTAAAATGTTCTCAAATTATTGGGCTATTCAGGTATAAATCAGCTTTTTCAAATCTTTTACCGTTTTACTTTTATGCCTCTTAAAGTTTTCAGTTGCAAAATTGTGATTTTTCACAAAATACATGCGTTGTTATGGTTGCTATGCTCTTGGCTTCCAGTGTGCCACTGAAGGTTTTGCAGTCTTCTCTTCATGTCCGAACAACTTCTTGCTACTTGCTCAATTTTCACTCAACTTCCACAAATTATACATCAAAACTTAGGTATTTTTGCTGGCTTTCAGGAAATGTCACCATCATTGTTGTGGGACTTATAGAATGTTTGTAAATCTCCTCAGACCAACACAAAGTCGGAAAACTCTCCATAGAAAGTCAATGGAGAGTTTGTTCAAAATCACCGCTTGATTTCTGTAATGAGAGGCATATTCGAATCGTTATATCTCCTTAACAAAACAAAGTTAAGACATGAGGCTTGTCCCAGTATATCTTCAGACACTCCTAACACTCACAATTCAAGAATTTCTTTCTCACCTATTACCGTTCTGAAATGAGTTAGACTTGTTTGAGGGTAGCAAATTCGTCCTTCGCTCAGATTTCTTCAGATTTCAAACTCTGGAAATGAACCACTTTTTTCTCTTGTCATAACTTTTTGTTGGATTTCCACAGAGACCTGAAAATTTCCATGACTGTTCACCAAATCCTGCTGTCTCTTATGGTGAAAGAATGATATCGATGCTCCAAATAGATTTAGAGTTACAAAGCGTTGTTTGAGGGCAGGTCAAGGCATTTTTTGCTTTGCTCTACTCAGTTATGGTGCATTACCAGTCAAATATCTTTAATAATTCATATTTTAATGATAAATTGTTAACACTTTAAGATTCCCCCATCTCTTCTGAACAAAACGGTGTAAGAATGACCGTTCTAGCCCCTACGGTTAGGAAATTATGGTCATTTGTTTGAGGGGAGTCATCACTATGAGAAATAGACTGTGCAATAATCCTGTGTCTCTCTGTGCTGCGTGCACCTGTTTTGGCGGGAAAAAGTACACAGCCTCTCTGATTGGTGGATTCAAATTCAGCAGCTCCCAGGCTGCTTGACTGAGCTAGAAACTTGCTTCTCTCTCCGTGTGTGTGTGTGTGTGTGTGTGTGTGTGAGTGTGTGAGTGAGTGTGTGAGTGAGTGAGTGTGTGTGTGTGTGAGACAGAGAGAGAGAGAGAGAGAGAGAGAGAGCCTTTTTATGGGATGATCTCATTGTAAGATTCAAATTCAATATATTTAGACTGGTTGACTGATTTGGATCTTGTGTGTGTGTCTCTCTGTGCATGTGTGTTTCCATATGTGTCCATATTTGTGATTGTGTGGCTGTTATATATATTTTTTGCCGATTTTTTTCATTCAACAAGTATATTTGAGGGACCCTTAGGATGTTCCGCATTTTTTCAGCTGTCCATTTTGCTTTTCCAATTTTTCTGTTTAAGTTATTACTATTGCGCTAAATCATAGCATTTCTGCTGTTTTATAAGATTTGTGCTAAATATAGTATTTCTGATTAATTATAGTGTTTCTACCAAATCATAGTACAGTATTTTTGGTTTTTATAGGATTTTTATAGGATATTTATATTGCTTAATATAGTATTTCTGCTTATTATAGGATTTGTGCTTAATGTAGTATTTCTGCTAAATGTAGTATTTATGCTTAATCATAGTATTTCTATATATTTCTGCCAGGTCCCCAGGCAGCCAATCCTCTGTGAGGACTAAGGCATTCAAATTTACATATCAGGGCCTGCACGGCTTCCCAGCCAATCATATATGTGGGCTGAGGCATTCAAATTTGCATATTGGGGCCTTCGTGGCTTCTAAGCCAACAAGTCATCGATATCATATATCTCTAAAAATTCATATTTTAATGATAAATTTTCGACACTTGACGATTCCCCCATCTCTTCTGAACAAAACGTTGTAAGAATGACCGTTCTGGCCAATACAGTTAGGAAATTATGGTCATTTGTTTGAGGGGAATCCTCACTATGAGAAATAGACTACAAAAATCCTGTCTCTGTGCTGCGTGTGTGCACCTGTTTTGGCGGGAAAAAGTACACAGCCTCTGTGGATTCAAATTTAGCAGCTCCCAGGCTGCTTGACTGAAAACATGCTTCTCTCTCCCTTTGTGTGTGTGTGTGTGTGTGCATGAGAGAGAGAGAGAGAGAGAGAGAGAGACCCTCTTTAGGGCAGCATCTCATTGTTGGAAAAAAAATAGAATATATTCAGACTGGTTGACTGGCATAGACCCTCCGTGTGTCTCTCTCTGTGCATTTGTGTATACATATTTGAGTTTGTGTGTATCTGTTGGCTGTTCCTTCTTGTTTTTTAAATTTATTTTCTGCTAAGTTATTCCATTTTAGCAAAGTTCCTTTGCTTCTGCAAAGTTTTTACAATTTCTGCAACTTTTCAGCTTTTTCAGCTAGTTTTTGCAGACAGCTTCAGCTTTAAAGCATCCACACTGCATTTTCGCAGGAAATGCAAATTTTTCTAGTTTCAGATGCATTTTGGTGATAACACCCCACAAATGTTTCACATTTGCACGTTTGTCTAGAGATCCCTGGCTTTTGAGTCTTTCCAACTGCTTGAGTCTTTTGAGTCTATTTGAAACTGCATGCACAGTCTTAACCACTTTTTAATTGCAGCCGTCAGTAAAAAGATTTAACTTGCTTTGTCGATTTGATTTGTAGTATAGGCACACAGTAAAAATAAAACATTGTAGTTAAAAAAAATCTATATTTTACAAGATTTACTGTATAGTATACTAACTGAAGAGTAATCATTTAGTCAACCAAAGGCTGATGACATCTTGACTCATCTAGTAGTTTCATTGGAAAATGAGCTTGCTGCTATACAATAAAACTAACAGGACGTGACTTTGATTAAGGAAACGGAAAAGCGATAGGTAAATGAAGCTATTTTAGGCCTGACAGAAAATAAAAGGTTCACTTATCTGCTGCGTGTCGATGCCACTCCCTTTGCTGGTTGAATGCATAGAAAGTGACAGCAGTGTGGGTGAGTTTGCAGGAGTGATAAAGATGCTGTTTTCCTCCCAAACTATTTTTAAGATGTTGTGACTCTGCTCTCTTCACAGTCACACCTTTCTTTGACTGACCAGCTCAGGTCAATCTCAGAAAAATGTCTGCAAAGCTAACACAAGAAGAAAGGGAGGAGATAAGACAGATATTTGAAAGTTACGGTAAGTAAAAGTCGTGTTTCTTTTTATTGCCGTCATTGTTACTGTTGGTTTAACCATATCTGATGATTCTTTCTGTGTTCTTATAGATAAGAACGGAGATGGGAATATCTCTAAACAAGAGCTTGGTGATCTTCTTAAAGACATCGGCCATCCGCTGCCAGGATTCAGGCTTCGAGAGCTCATCCAGAAGCTCGATACAGACAATGATGAAAAGCTAAACTTTAACGAGTTTACCTCGGTACGTTCTAAGCAGAGCCGAAAAGCATCCACATGCCACAAATGCATACAAGCATACTGCAGGAACGTGAAAGTGATAAACTGAAGAAGTGATTAATCCTTCACAGTAGCAGCTTCTTGTACAGTCTGCATTCTTTATCAGTCAAAACTTGGGATCACAAACAGCACCCCAAAATGTTATCACCCTTGGTCCAAACATCTACTGACTAATTATGTATGTATTTATTTAATAATTAAAATTTTATTGAATTAGACATTAGAAACATCAACATATAAAAAGGCAGTTCAAAGACACTGATGTAGTGTGATGTATACAAGGGAATTTGTACAATAAGTACAAAAAGATGTTTTCACTTTTTCTTTGGATATGAACTCACAGAAGAGGCCCTGTTGCTCCTTGGCTATCACATTTTTTTACAATTGAGACTTCCCAACATCTTGTCTGGCACGAGTCTGATTGATTAGGTATTTTTTATGGCACTGCAAAGCTGGGATCTGCAATCCAGCATGGTCCATGTATAGATAATAATGACATGTATAGACATACATGTGCCATTATGCAAGAAAGATGAATCAAAATGAGCAGAAGTGGCTGAAAGTATTAATAACCTCCACAAGGCTGCTATTGTGTTGTTGCGGTTGCTTCTTTCACCTACACTGGGTAGGAAGTGCAAGCTAGCATCCTGTGGCCTTCTGCATGTAAAGAGTGCTGTGCTAGTTTGCCCAGCAGCTCATTGTGGTCACACCGACAGCTGTGGAGGCGAGGCCACTGATGAAGCTCTGATAACTCCGGCTGCAGGAAGTATCACATACATTCCTACTGAATACATATTGTCAAACCAGCTTGGTTTCAATTCTCTCCCATGTTGCGATTTACTGATAAGATACGCTGCATATCAAGAACTGTCACCACATATTGCTCCCATTATTATTGTTAAATGACGTTTAAATATGTGGGTGTTTAATTTGGAGGATAAGTGCTGTAGCTGTTTCTGTCATAATCTCATCAACCCGAGGCCATCCTGGACCTTTAAAGCTCGTTGATGCCGTCAAAACCTCAGCTACTAGCCTAGATACTCACCATATCTTCTTAACCCAACCTGCTGGCTACAGGGCTATGTTTTCGTGCCACTGAGGAGAAATTCCAGCAGATCTCCTGTGTCTGCCGAGCAACCTGAGCTGCCACGGTGGCTCGCAGGAGACCACAGTAACAGGAGAGAAGATGGTTGAGGCTTTTTGCACAGAAGTATGACTTAATAAAGATTGTTTGCTTCACTGATTCTGATTCATTGATTAGTCTGCTGATTGCATTGAAAAAAAAGTCAAAAAATTCAAAAATGGTCCAAACGCTTCCAAATGATTTCCGATTTAAAAAAAAATAGAAAAAATAATATTAAAATACTGAATTACAAATGAAATTGCCGGAATAATCATATTATAAATAACATGCAGCTGATCTGAACGTGATCTTTAGTAAATTTGCTCAGATACTCATACAGTAGTTTGACACATACCTGTTTAATCAAATGTAATTCAAAGGAAGTGTCTGTCATTGGTCTGTTATGCTGAGTCAGTCATTGTAGGTACTGGTAAATGATGGTGTCTTATCTAATCCAATTCTCGTAAATTAGGATTATTTCCACCACTTTTTTTGAGATTACTACGACATAATCCCAAATCAGTGTCTTTAAATGCAACACAAACACGCCATAGCCTTCAGCCTTCGCCATTTCTAACCATTCTTTGCTGTTATTTTAGATTGTTGATGAACTGAAGGCCGGCCAGATATCCAAGTCTTTCCGCAAGGCCATCAACAGAAAGGAAGGCATCCTGGCTATTGGAGGGACGTCTGAGCTGTCAAGTGAAGGCACACAACATTCGTTCTCTGGTACGTCAGAGATTCCCAACCTCATTGGCACTGTTTGCTGCCAGTGTTTGTCATGAGCTGTTGACTTTGTACCCTCTGCAGTTCAGGTGCAGGCGCTTCATTTAACACTGAAGTAATCTATATTAGACAATGTGACCTAGTGAAATTAGGTGATATAAGCAGCCCACTCACGTTACCTTGTTGGTGTTTGGATTTTAACTAACCTGTGTCTGTTTGTCCTCATAGAGGAGGAGCGATACGCCTTTGTGAACTGGATCAACACCGCTCTGGAAAAAGACCCTGACTGCCAACATGTTCTGCCCATGGATCCCAACACAAACGCCCTCTTCACGTGTGTTGGAGACGGTATCGTACTCTGGTGGGTGCTCCTGTTACTGTCCCTCACTGAGCTCTAACACTGCTCTAAAGGTTGTTCATATTAAAAAATATGAGTTTTTATATCAACATATAGAGGTCTAAAGAGATCGCGTTGTCTGTGCCTGAATTGCAGCTGGACTGGTCAAAGCTCAAAATGATGCTTCACTGTTTGAATTGGCTACTTTTAAAAATCTGTTTGAGGTGCCGGTGTGGCTCCCTGGGTTGAGCAGGCGACCCTATCACCATGAGGCTAATGCAGCATGCCCGGGCTTGAAGCCACTGGGCCTCGGAGTGCTGCTTTATCCCTGTAATGCCTCAAAATCCCAAAACATATATTTAAAAAAAACAATACACACACACACACATTTGCTTCTGAGTTGGAGTTCAAATTAATATCCACCTTTCACACCCTTCATTTGCATTTTTGTGACCTGGCAAACAAAAGCTATGATTTTGTTTATTACATGCTGAATTATGTTTTGTGATACTGTACAACTGTTTAAACATACATCAGTTTTACATTAACTCAAGCTCAGTTTATAAGACTGAGAAAATATATGATTACTTTTACTTAAGTGTTTTTGACACCAATGGCTCTGAAGTAGTAAAGTAACAGTCCTTCATGTTAAACATATTTCTGATACAGCTAATTAAGTTGCAACATAAAAGGATATTGTTAGTTTGTCTAAGGTTATGTTGCTACAATATAAAAGCAAGAATCAGTTAAACATCACATGTTTGAATTTATGTTAAAGTTTAAAAAAGTGCCACAAATTTACTTAAACTGTGAATGCAAATCTTTCCAACCATGATGCCCTAAAAGTTAGATATTTACGCCCAAGTTGCTTAATATTCACAAACACAGATGCTTTAGAAACAATAAACATTTGGATTTCTGTCTCCTTAACAACATGCATCAGACATGTTAATGTTTGTGGGGTTTTTTTACTCTTTGCACAGCAAAATGATCAACCTGTCAGTGCCCGACACGATTGATGAGAGGACCATAAATAAGAAGAAGTTGACTCCTTTCACAATACAGGTCAGTCAGTTTTTTCTTATGGTGCTTTTTTCCCCCTCACATTTTTTAGCAAATGTTTTTGTTGTTGTTGTTGTTGTTTTGTTAACTGTTAATGTGTGCCTTACAGGAGAATCTAAACCTGGCCCTGAACTCTGCTTCAGCCATCGGGTGCCATGTGGTGAACATCGGTGCTTTAGACCTGAGAGAAGGGAAGCCCCATCTGGTGTTGGGCCTGCTGTGGCAGATCATCAAGATCGGTCTCTTTGCTGACATTGAGCTCAGCAGAAATGAAGGTACAGGGCATTAAATAACATGCGCTTCAGTCCTGTTGTTCCCCCAGTCTGTTTTCAAGCAGTTTAAGTGATGATTAATGCTCCTGAACAGCACTGGCGGCATTGCTGAGGGATGGGGAAACTCTCGAGGACCTGATGAAGCTGTCACCAGAAGAACTGCTGTTACGCTGGGCAAACTTTCACCTGGAAAATGCTGGACAGAAGAAGATCAACAACTTCAGCTCTGACATTAAAGTGAGTATACTCACTGGCACTGAATCCAGGTGGTGCATCTAAATAGTAGATGCAGAGAGAGGGACACTAAACAAAACTTTAGAACATAATATTACAGGTTTAATGTGGCTTTTAAGGTTCTTCACGGGGCTTTTTAAATCCATTTTTGACTTGTTTTTCACTCCGGTAATAACTACGTCTACCAACACAGGCGTCTGTCAGCCCACCTGGACAGGTAGCACATGTTTGTACAAACTTACCCAAATATCCACTTATCTTTTCCAAAAATAGGAATGAGTGGGTAGTGTCTCAGGCTTAGCTGTGTATGTAGGGATTAAGACAAAGACACAGTCTTTCTGTGGCAACATGCATTTTAGTGAGTTAGTTCAGGTGAAAGGTGCCACTACGTCAGATGTACAGCATTTTGTATACAGTTATGCACCTGTATGTGTATGTATTTTTCTCAAGCTCTGCATTTGTTTTTTTGTTTCTGATTAATTCTCATTATTATAACATTTAGCGATGTGATCCTCTAAAAACTTCTAAAGTTCAGTTTTTGTCCCTGTTGAAGTTGTTCTCAAACTAAATCAAGTTTATCATCACCTTTCTCAGAGTGAAGCTGCCTTTAATAAGATAAAATGAGTGCAGGTTTTGTTGTTTGTCCAATAGCAGGAACCTACATTTTCTTTCTTTGTTTTCCTTTATTTAGGATTCAAGAGCCTATTTCCACCTTCTGAATCAAATCTCTCCAAAAGGCACAGATGAGGATAAGCCACGCATAGACATCAACATGGCAGGAATCAATGTAAGCACTCTGACAGTCAGCGCTCACAGCTGAGCATCTCCAACACATGCCAGCAGCTGTACAGGGCCTCTGACTCAAGTGTGTGTGTGTGTGTGTGTTGTTCAGGAGAAAGACGACATGAAGAGGGCAGATGCCATGCTGCAGCAGGCTGACAGACTCGGCTGTCGGCAGTTTGTCACTCCAGCTGACGTTGTCAGTGGAAACCCCAAACTCAACCTTGCTTTCGTGGCCAATCTGTTTAATAAATATCCAGCACTGACCAAACCTGAGAATGAGGATATTGACTGGGGACTGTTGGAAGGTGGGTTATCAAGACGTTCACAGGTGGTAATCAAATGAAAGCTAAATTGGAAGATACAAGAGGCCCCAGGGATCTGTAGTATTTCTCTGTTACATTATTTATGGGTGAATGAGTAAAACAAAAAGTTTGATGCAGTCAGGAACCATCTTTGATGGAAAAGCAGAAAATGAACATGAGAAATCTCCAAAATTAATTTTAAAAAATCTGCTTGAAAGAATCTAGCTGACAAAATGGTTGTATTTAGATTTCTCCAGATAGTCAGAGCATCTGCCTAACACAAACATAAACATGTAAGTTATAGCCAACAAACAACAACTAAGAGGTGTACTGTAGCATAGAGAAGTCTTAATATGACAACAAGTCCCTCCTGGCTTTGGCACCTACTGCATACGTTAGTCAGTACATTTGTATTTACAATAATCTTTACTGTTCACTTGTATAGTTGCATACATTCATCATTAAGTCCCTTAAGACTCACAATCCTGTACTGTCCAGGTGAGACGAGAGAAGAGAGGACGTTCCGAAACTGGATGAACTCCCTGGGAGTGAACCCACATGTGAATCATCTGTATGGGTAAGTAAACTTCCTGGCATCTGAAACAAAAAAGTGGGATGCTAGCTTCTTCTTTTTGTCTTATTTAATGTTTATTATTAATTACAATGCTCACTATTCTTCCAGAGACCTACAGGATGCCCTGGTCATCCTTCAGCTCTATGATAAGATTAAAGTGCCGGTTGACTGGAACAACAAGGTCAACAAGCCACCATACCCTAAACTGGGAACCAACATGAAAAAGGTAGACCTAATGGCCTTATTCTTTTAGATTCAAGAAGAAACATGTTGGCTTTCTCCAACTATTTAATTTATATTTCCCAGCTGGAGAATTGTAACTATGCAGTGGAACTGGGCAAAACGGCCAAGTTCTCCCTCGTTGGCATCGGCGGGCAGGACCTGAATGATGGCAATGCTACCTTGACTCTAGCACTGGTGTGGCAGTTGATGAGAAGGTACAAAAAGTACAACACCGTGTGATTTCAGGAATAGAATCAAGTAGAAGTTCCTCCTTCCTTTTGTTTCTGTGTTTCTGCTTTTCTTGTAGTCAACAAGATAAGGAAAAGGTTTACAGCCTGGCGTGCTGAGCATGCATAGCACATTTCTGTGTCCAGCTGACTTATTTTTAAACACTTAAAAAATATAAAACAACTAATTTTCTGAATTGTTTACATTCTACAGTAACACAGATTGCAAACTTTGGTTTTTAAGCCTTAAGTGGCATCAGCAACCTTTATAAGTCATATGTAGTACACATAGTATATGTAGTACATTAAATAATAAAGTTATGCATCATTATATTTTAAAGGGACTTCTTATCCTCATTTACAGCATTTGGGAACAATTGGTCGCCAGGGAAAAATGAGTATTTAACTGGCTGCGAGTGGTTTCTGGAGGTTGCTGGAAGTCACTGTGAAATTGATCACTGTGCCCCAGTCATTGACCCCATGGTAGCCATTAATCACTAAGGAAAAATGCTCATCCCACAATCGGTTGCCAGTGTTTGCCAGGATGTTTTTGTCTTTGGTCTTTTAGTTAAAAACTGGAGTTCTCTGTTCAGTCCTGTAATAAATATTCTGCCTCTCTACTCTTTCAGATATACGCTGAATGTACTGGAGGACCTTGGTGATGGAGAGAAAGTAAATGATGACATCATTGTACGCTGGGTGAACAAAACATTGGCAGAGGCTGGAAAATCAGCCAAGATTTCAAGTTTTAAGGTAAAATGACATTGGAGAATCAGACATCTCTACATATGTAAACCAGCCCTCATCAGCATTGAGCAGCGTAAAAAGATGTAGTCATGTGATTCGGTTGGGGAGGGGTGGGGTCTCATTTTGCTGAGACGGCTCCATGTGTGGGTCGGAGCCCTAATCTGTGTGTTATGTGGCGATCAGGACAAGGAGATCAGCAGCAGTTTGGCAGTACTGGAACTCATAGACGCCATCCAGCCTGGCAGCATTGACTATGATCTGATCAAAACTGGCAGACTCTCTGAAGACGACAAGCTGGAGAATGCCAAGTAAGGACAAAAAGAAGGAGAAGCAGCTTTTTGACCATATACTGGTAAGTAGGGGTGACCAGCTTTTATATAACTTACCATGTCTGTATCCTCTCTAGATATGCCATTTCCATGGCGAGGAAGATTGGAGCCCGCGTCTACGCTCTCCCAGAAGACCTTGTGGAGGTCAAGCCCAAAATGGTGATGACTGTCTTTGCCTGCTTGATGGGTCGGGGGATGAAACGAGTCTAACTAGCTGGAATCATTGTGACAATTACTCATACCCACAGGCCATTAGCATTTTGAGAGAGCTGCCCCGTTCGAAGGAATTATGTTTTTTTTTTTTTTTTCTTGTGTGTCAGAATCATACATTTGCATGTGTCCCTGCATCTTCTGATTAATAGAGGTGTTTTCTGAAGAATAATGTGCTTTCATCTTATTTAAAGTGAGGCTGCAAAACTAAAATTTCTAAAGACTTTGATCATCTTTACAGTTTCAGTATGCAGAACTCTTAACGTGTAAGAATGCTGTTTTGTTTTGTGTTTTTTAAGCGAGCGTGCCTGTTTGCAGCTGCAAGGTTGTTTACATATTTTTACTCAGCTCGATAAGTAAATTATAGCCTTGAGTAAGCAAAACACATTCCCAAATACCATAGTTATGAATAAATGCTTGGTAAATGTTTGGGAAGGGGGAGGGGGAATAAAAAGAGAAGAGGCATCAGACAACCATTTCCTCTCACTTGATGAAGTAAAACCATGGCCTAAACTGGCATCTTAACTGGCAACGTAAACGTCTACATATCCATATACAGAAGCCATAAGGTCTGATCATAGTAAAGACCATGATGTGCTATCTGTATTCTTGTACTCGTCATTTGTTTGTTTATTGGGATCATTATGCGATGTAAATGCTGTTCTTTGGGTGTTTCTGGTCTTAGTTGTTTGGGTTTTTGTTTTTTTGTTTGTTTTGTTTTTTAAAGTATCTGTTACGTTGGATGAAGAGCAGGCTGACTGGATTCTCCTGGCTTCTGCTGTGCCTTCTTGTCTCAAAGACAACTTGCACTCATGCGTTGAGTTTTTCCTTTCCTTTTGTATTCACCGTTACCAAATATAAATTGCAACTTCATTCCAGGTAGCTTTATGATACTCTATGACAATGGCCAGATTGTATTTGGTCTCGTGTTCATGTCTATTCCTAAGGGCTTTACATGCAACAATAAATATGCCTTGGAAAACCAGTCTTATGTTTGATCGTGGTTATTTCTGACCACAAGTTCATCTTTTAAGCTCTTCCACTTTTCTTTAAAAAATGAAATTTACTATTTTGTTTTCACTTTACAACATTATTTAGCCTGGCTAAATTAACCAGCCCAGAACACAGATTATCTTTGGGGGTTCTTTTAATCTGAATGATAAAGTAAGTGCTCAGAAGAAAATAAAAAAGGTTGTAAAAATAAAGAAATAAAATTGTTACAGACAGTTCTTATCCAGTAACAGCTTTGTGCAGTGGTAACCCACTGCTACTGCAGGTTATTTCCCCAACTTTATCAGCATCTGGAACTCAAGGACGTCTAGCGTCATTTTGTGTGTGATATAAACCCATACATAAATAAAACAAACTTAGCAGTGCAAAAATAACTGTAGTGGCTTCTCCTGCTAAGATACAGAGCCAAGATTAAACAGTTAACAAGGTACATTTCCCTCTTACCCATAGAGATAGTATAATACAAGTGTGAACTCAAATACATACAGTGCATTAATTCAGCAGAAAACGGAATATAGATCCCTCTGAGATGAACGGCGAAGTTGGTTGCAGCCACTCCTGGTGCCTTAACGGTTGCACACTTTGCATTCAAAACAGATCACGCAGCGAAAAAAAAGGCATTGCACACCCACATAAAACCAATGCAAGCTAGCACTCCCGTCTCTGTAGATCCCCATGATCCCTTGCGCTCTCAGGGGTACCCCAAAAGAAACAGCGCCATCCAGTGGCATGTCCCATAATATCGAACTTCCACCTGGCTACAATACAAACAAAGTGGATGCTTTGGTTACTTGTAGATCAAAATAAACATTATGTTGTAATTATATAGCACTAATTCGGGGACTTTATATTGTAAGATAAAGTCTCTACAATATTAGAAGCAAACCTCACACACCTACCTCGCACATCTACACAACCCACTATCAGCAACAGACATTATGTCTCTAAGATTTTTAGGACAGATTGCAATAAATTCAGTTTTGTGGAGATTTTAAAGCATGAATTTAGAGGTCGTCCTGGCTTCAATGCCTATAAGACATGCCTGTAGTTTACCTAACTGACTTCATGGAAAAATAAAGCTGGGTATCATCTGCATAGCAACAAAGATGTAAGATGTCATATTCAGTTTCTTGTTAAACACAAATACCTGCATGTCTGAAAGCTAACATGTCTAACCTTTAAGCAGTTGGACTACAGCAGCAGAAGACCACACAAGGTGCCACTCCTTTCAGCAAAGAACACAAAAACTAAGCCATAATTCTCATCGGCTCACCAAAACTGGAAAATAGAACGATTGGAAAAATGTCGCCTGGTCTCATGAGTCTGGATTTCTGCTGCACCATTCAGAAGGTATAATCAGAATTTGGTGTAATCAGTATGAAAGTATGGATTATACCAACAATTTTTTACTTGACACACTTTGGGGCCCTTAGTGCCATCTGAGCATCATTTAAATGCACTGTTGGTAACCATGTCTGTGTCTTTTACATGGGTAATATATCAGTTTATCTGAATAAAGTGACGTATTAAGTATAATTAGTGATGCTGGATTCATCATGCAAGAAATGCATCATCTTGGCTCAACATCTTGAAGGGTATGAACAAACAGTGGTTGGTATGGTTACAAGTAACCATAGAAGAGGATACATACAAGTCTAAAAACACTTTAACATTTAATATGTTTAAACTGATGTTAAACATGACTTTTTTAAGCATTCTCCGAGTACTTTCAGTGTATTAGATCTTTTGTTTTGTGAATGATTGATCCCAAAATGTACTCAGGAGGAAGTTCTTTGTTTCCAAGCGCCTCTTACATCAGATACCTGTTGTTGTTTTTTTACTGCTTCTCCTTCCTCTTATCTGAGCTTCTGTTAATGTTACTACCTTTATGCTTTATGTTCTTCCTCTTTTTCACCATAAAATCCCCCACCTGTTTTTTTATTTGTTTTTTTTTTTAAAAAACCTCTGTAAAAGAAAAAAACAAAGCACTTACAGTTTCTGCTTTTACTCGTCTCTTCACAGTCCATCAACAATCTCGTTGCCCAACAGAGATAGTAATGGCAGATTGAAGTTTACTGTTCACTGGGCTGAATCTTATTCAGATGGAAAGTCCTCTGGGCTTCACTCCCACTAAGTTTTTGAGGATCTGATTAAAGCGGAAACTGCCAGGCTCTGTCGGAAAGCTGCATGATTATGAAGAAGTCTCGTGTGGTCCCCATCGCCTGGGTTTTCAAGCTCCATTTGCAGTGGAGAGTGGTGGCTGTGGTGAAAGTTTAGACTCCTAAACATCGCTGCTCTTGATACTTTTTGTCAACTAGAGAAGATTAAGCAAAATATTTCAAGTCAAACTCTCAGGATCAAACTGTCAATAATCATAAATATCCCACAGATCCTAATGTTCCCATCCTAGATCATAAAGAAAAGAGGCTAAGTTCGTGTTTTACCTTATATCTAAGGTACATCCTGGCTCCCCACCTCTCACTCTATAGTAGCTGGGATAGGCCCCAACCCCCCACGACCCTGATAAGGATAAGCAGAAGTGAATAAATGGATGGATAAAGTTTCACAGTAAGTCTACAAATATAAGTGTACAGCCCAAAAATCATATGTTAGTACAAAGGTACTGTGAGCAAAATATACTTAATTCCTCACATTTATTATATGCAATGTAATGAGATAGTTCATAGTAGGAATCAGCGCAGAAGCAGCAGCATATGCTTGACTACATTCATGTTTCTGTTTCTGCTAATCTTCCTTTTTTGTACTGCACACCTCTTTGAGCCAAACCGACTACTGTTAAAATGACCCATCTGCTCAGACATGAATGAGCTTAAGAAAAGTTATCATTGTGTTTATGAGAGGGCTCACAAGCGAACAAGGGTTATGATATGTCATTAAGCCGATATGTTACAAATGCTGATGAGCTGTCAAGCAAATATAAAAAATGTCAGACTAAGAAATGCTGAGAATATGAATCAGGCAGACTACATATATAAAGAAAATCAAATAAATCAGGTGAACTGGCTGCATTCTTTTGTTCTGTTTCTCACGATTCTCCTGAGTAATAAAAGTTAAAAGGAACAAGGTTTTCCTAGAATACTCTTCAGTCTGATGCTGACATCAAGGCTCTCAACTACTTGAAAGATTTCCACACCCTCCATCTCCCACCCCTACCTGCTTCCTCGGCACTCAGCCCATCTGAGGATGAGGTGGACCACGTGCTCACGCATGTGAGGAGAGCGCTCTTCGAGAGGAGGCTCACAACCGAGAATGGTGCAAGAGCAGGACTTGCATCCGGCGTGGGCACAAAGGATGGATTGGCTGGTGAAGACCAGCTCTTTTTTTTTTTTGGACTAATTCAAGGAAACCAGAGGTAGGCTGATATGTTTAAGCTGAGGCCAGTTTGGCATATACTTTATTATGATGCTAGTAATCTACATTTGCTGTGAAGCACTGTGGAAAAAAGTTGTGTTGCGTAACATATTCAATAAGCGGAATTAATAATTATTTGCAAAAGTAGAGGGAAAAAAGTCTCATCTCCACATTAGTAAAGTTACAGAGTGTGGACTGGCAGGCAGCTGGATGACTTTAGGGGTGAATTATCACTCTTTGTGGCCTCAGCAGCCATCGTGCTGTTATGTCATGCCACACTTTGCGCTCTCTCAGCAGCCTGGTTTCCTAAGCGATGTGGTTCCTGAGGGAAAGCAGCTGACTGGTTCACTGAGCCGCAGAGCTCCAGGATGGCTTTGTGTGTGTGTGTGTTTTCATTAATGACCCACCAATTAGTCACACAATGGTAACAGTCATCTAAGCACCTCATCATCTGTCTGTGCTGCAGGGAGAACAGCAGCCTTAATGTGACTTTTTGGGCTTTAACTGAACTTTGACTGTGTATCTAAAGTGCTGCTGCGTCCATAAAACTGAGCTTTTTATTTCTCATGAGTCGTCACAGCAACCACCTGCTGTATGATGGGCTAGGTTAGGGACTATCTACCACAGTCCCAGTTGTCCCCCACCGCCCCAGTCCCCTGACTATTATCTGAGACATGCACCATAAACACTTTTCTCTCCTGCCACAGTGTAACTGAAGCAGGAGAGCATGTCCAACACTCCACAATATGGATTAAATGGCTGTAAGTGGGTCTTTAATATTAGTGTTTGTCCGTACTGTCAGATCTAAAGATGACGGGCCAGCTGGCAGAGAGAGATCGGTCTCCCCACAATCTGTCAGTGAAGACCAGCTTGGAGGAGGAAATCGAGAGAGCAGAGAGCATTCTCAGCAGGTAACAAGAGCTTCCTCATGTTCATTATGTTTTTCTCAGAGGTTTCGTTCAGAGACACAAAACAGAGGCTCTCGTAATGGCTTAAAGAAGCCGGGCTGTCACTTTTTCCTACTAGGGTCCCATCGATCTGTGATGACACATCCTCGGAGCTGCAAAGAGTCGCTGCTCTCGACCCTCATGGAGGCAGTTCAAGAAATTCTTTTCAAAGGACCGGAGCCATCTCAAGGTAAACCTGTGATGACTCAGCTGTGGCACGTCAGTATGGTATGGCAATTTCAAATGGACTGATTCAAGGAGCTGAAAGATTATTGTGTAGCTCTTATTACATATTAAATAACTTTTTTGTGGCAAAGGTCTGGCTTTGTAGAAATGGCTATAGAAGAGCTTTTTGTCTTTTTTCATGAAGGTCGTCGACTGCTACAAAATTCATTACATTTGTCCAGTGAAAATCCTTTGACCTCTGATGGGTTGCAGGAATTTAGAGTCCCTTTTTTCATTCAGACTTTTCAAGATTTTCCAGTCCTACAGATAGAAAAGGAAAGACAAAGTGAGGTCTCAAATCATGTGCTCTAATTTGCAGCTCTGTGATGGTTTCGCACATTAACTGTGTTTGAACTGATGCATTTTGACATGATTTTAAGTTATAAAGCTGCCTAAAGATGCGGTGTTGTGTTCCTTTTGTGTGTCAGACTGGTGAGCCTGGTGGTGAGACTGCGGGAATGGGCACACAGGAGTCTTTTGGAGGAGGAGGAGAGGCCAGACTCTTTCCTGGAACGCTTTCGTGGCCCTGAGCTGAGAACGGCCCCCAGTCGCATCAGCAACACACAACTGGATGCTAATGGCAACAATGCCAAAGGGATCTTTAGGTATGCCCGGCTACCACCCTGAACCTTTACTATGTACACCTTCATGTACATGCATAAGGAGTACAGAGTTACACTTGTACAAATCACGACGGGACCTTCTGCTTCATGGCTAAAATAAATCCTTGAAAGGTCTTATTAAGTTGTAGAGACACCCAGAGTTACAGACAGTGTTTATTCCGCTCAGTGCTGAGGCTGTAATTTATGTTGTCCTTGCTGAAATATAGGTTTACTGCAAGGTGCTATGTAAGGAAAAGAAGATAGCTCAACTGAGCTTTAAATATTTTACATTTAGTAGAACGTCACAATATTTTAAAATGACCCGAAAGATGTCACATTTACAAAAAAAGTAGCTGTCTCATATGGCTGTTAACAAATAATTATATAGCTATTGTGTTGTGATGCATTATATTGCTGTTTTTCTCTCTGTTGTTGTGCACTAACAGTTTTTGCTGAGTGTCATAATCACAGTCTCCTTTTGCTTACAGGAAAAAGTGGGATCTGTTTGTGGTGTCTCCCTCCGATGACGTATACTACCGCTGGTTATTTGTTATTGCCTTGGCGGTGCTCTACAATTGGTTCCTTGTTGTCGCGAGGTAATAACATTACAGTATGTGCGTCAGTGGGGCCCTGCAGCCTCCAGAGGGTGTACAGTGTAGTGTTCACTTCTTAGACTAGAGCACTAAATCCTTTTTTAATGCATTTCCAGGGCATGCTTTGACGAACTACAAGTGAGCAACTACATCTGCTGGCTGGTGCTGGACTACCTCTCTGATGCTCTATACATAACAGACACCTGTGTTCGACTCCGGACAGGTAAGCCACCTAAAAATGCAGCTTCTGGCCTTCTTAAATTTTAGATTACTCTGATGACATAGTTTCCTCTCTGCTGAATGAGTCAGTGTTTTGCGTTCATTTTATATTTTCTCAGCTTTCTAATTCAAACCTCGCTGCTTCCTTTTCAAATCAAATCAAATCAAATCAAATCAAATCAAATCACTTTTATTGTCACATCACATGTGCAGGTACATTGGTACAGCACATGTGAGTGAAATTCTTGTGTGCGAGCTTCACAAGCAACAGAGTTGTGCAAAATACAATAATGTAAACAAGCAAAATACAAGAATGGCTACATCTGAAACTAATAAATATATGTACAATATATAATAGTATATGCATTTCTGGATGTGTATACTAAATATTTTTCTACGTGTGTGTGTGTGTGTGTGTGTGTGTGTGTGTGTGTGTGTGTGTGTGTGTGTGTGTGTGTACACATATTTTACAAATTAAATAGAGTAAACAATAAATAAAATATATAAAAATATACAGAGTTGAGACATGTGCAAAACAGTGGCATTACTGTACAGTATGGAGTGCATAATGTTAAAGTTCCAGTAGTGAAGCTGAGGTGTCTATGAAGTGTTCAGCAGTCTGATGGCCTGATGGAAAAAGCTGTCTCTCAGTCTGCTGGTACGGGACCGGATGCTGCAGAACCTCCTTCCTGATGGAAGTAGTCTGAACAGTTTATGGCTGGGGTGACTGGAGTCCTTGATGATCCTCCCCGCTTTCCTCAGGCACCGCTTCCTGTAGAGGTCCTGGAGGGAGGGAAGCTCACCTCTAATTATCCGTTCAGAGCACCGCACTACTTGCTGGAGAGCTTTGCAGTTGTAGGCGGTGCTGTTGCCATACCAGGTGGTGATGCATCCAGTGAGGATGCTCTCAATGGCACAGTGATAGAAGGTCCTGAGGATGCGGGGGCTCATGCCGAATCTTTTCAGTCTCCTGAGAAAGAAGAGGCGCTGCTGCGCCTTCTTCACTGTTTTGTTTGTGTGTACTGACCACGTAAGATCCTCAGCCAGATGTACACCAAGGAACCGGAAGCTGCTCACTCTCTCCACAGCAGCGCCGTTGATGGTGATGGGGGTGTGTACTTCTTTGCACCTCCGGAAGTCCACTATCAACTCCTTTGTCTTTGCGACGTTGAGGGTGAGATGGTTGTCTTGACACCAGTGGGTCAGGGTGCTGACCTCCTCCCTGTAAGCCGTCTCATCACCATTGGTGATAAGACCCACCACTGTAGTGTCGTCCGCAAACTTCACAATGATGTTGGAGCTGTTAGTGGCTGTGCAGTCGTAGGTGTAGAGTGAGTATAGGAGAGGGCTCAGTACACACCCCTGTGGAGCACCAGTGTTCAGTGTGATGAGGTGATGCTGCCCAGTCTGACCACTTGGCGTCTGTCAGACAGGAAGCTAAGGATCCAGCTGCAGAGGGAGCTACTCAGTCCTAGATCCTGCAGTTTCCTGTCCAGCTTCGAGGGAACGATGGTATTGAATGCTGAGCTGTAATCTACAAACAGCATTCTCACATACGTGTCTCTCTTCTCCAGGTGTGACAGGGCAGTGTGTAGTGTCAGGGCTATGGCATCATCAGTGGACCTGTTCTGGACCTGTTATTTACACATCAAATGCAAACTAACTTTACATTTTAGTTACAACATCCACTAAATAACAATATCACCATGTAGATGACCCTATGCTAAAATTGGCTTGTGAACACATCAGGGATGCATGATGAAATAAAACCATTAATGTGTGTGAAAATGTGTGTGTGTCTCCAGCACACACACAGCACCATGTACTGTTAAATTCCATTATTTTAGTGCCAAAAACTGATTGTCTGTCAAAAAGTGATTTACAGTGTTTACAGGTGTTTTTGTTTTTTTATATGTAAAGTCTACACCTATATTGGTAAATAGACTTTAATGAACAAGATTTAGAAAGAGGTTATAAAATGTAAAAAGTACCCGACTTTCAAGTATCTTTATGACTCTGGTTTATTGTACCTACATTATAAGCAGTCTAGTTTACAAAATTACTGATATACTTGTTGTAATGTCTGCTGCCCTCTTGGGCAGATCACCTTAAAAAAAGACATTTTTAATGTCAACAAGTTTTTTTAACTGGATATATAAAGTAATTTTGCCAAAAAGCGAGTGTGGCGTCTAACTTGTAACAGGAATGCTGATTAATGTTTGCTCTAGATGGCTTGATATGAGGCATGCATTTGACACATATTTCACATATTATAGGCCAACAAATTATTTACAGCAGTTTAAATACAGGCAATCACTTTTTTGCATGACATGTTGTCCACCAGCGCTTGAAGCGTGCTAAATGCTTCACTTAATGAGTTTTGACACAAGTCAAACAAGTCTAGCAAACATAGAGGTCCCAGGTGTTTCCAATGGTAGCCCTAGTTAGCTGTAAGCAGAGATCATTCTCTAACTTCTGATGTGGAAGCAGGCCTGAAATGTGGCAGAAGCCAACTGAGTTCATAAAAAAACAATAACGGTTACCCCTGGTCATGGTCCAAGAGAGAAAGAGTTAACCTAGTCACTAGCTTTATCTGCTTCTTGGTACTTTACATGGAGCACATGTAGAGGAAGAATGTTGCATGCTAATTTATAGCTAATGCTAGCTTGGTTAGCAAGGTGCATCAATAGACTCTGTCCTGTGCACTGATATCATTTTATTTGTGAAGAGGGGGGGAAAAAAACAATATCAGAGCATCTTGAATGGGCTTTAATTATTTTTAACTGTGCAGAAAGCCATATCATTACTTCAGTGATATGAATATTTTTAGAGCTAGCCTCCTGTGGCCTTTGGAGGAAAATGCCGTTTGAGGCAATTAAAGCCCTTTCACATAGGAAGCAGCATGAGCTGCACTGGTATGATCACGAGAATGTATGTCACACTACACTACAAAGTATGTGGCACGTACAGTATTCCCTGGGTGCTTCCAGTTGTGCTGGGGTTTGCCTGATACAGTAAGAAACTGTTTTGGTGCAGTGTAGTAAAGAATGTGTCTGAGAGCACAATGTAGCACAACCCATGCCACTTCCTATGTGAAAGGGCCTTTAGGCATTAGCTTCAGACCCAGAGATTGCCACTTGGATTTATCAAATTATGCAGCTCAAAAAAACCGAACAATGTGCTTAAAGACTCTAAAATTAAAGCTGAGAGGATCTAATCTACCAGTTTAACTGTTAAATAAAAACTTGATTTGAGCCGCCCTCTACTTTTTTTCAGCCACCACCAAGCTAAACATGAGTTTTATTTATTTTTCTCAGGGTTCCTGGAGCAAGGTTTGCTGGTGAAGGACCACGCCAAGCTAAGAGACAGCTACATCCGTACATTACAGTTTAAGCTTGACTTGCTGTCCATCCTGCCCACTGACCTGGGGTACATCTCCACAGGCATCCATACACCACAGCTCAGGTTTAACCGTCTGCTGCGCTTCCCACGCATGTTTGAATTCTTTGACCGCACAGAGACACGCACCAACTACCCCAACATCTTTCGCATCTGCAATTTGGTTCTTTACATCCTGGTCATCATTCACTGGAATGCCTGCATCTTCTATGCTATATCTAAGTCTTTGGGATTTGGCTCAGATACGTGGGTGTTCCCAAACATCTCTAAACCCGGGTATTCCACCTTGACTCAGAGTTATGTCTACTGTCTCTACTGGTCGACTCTTACCCTTACCACCATTGGAGAGATGCCTCCCCCTGTGCGAGATGAAGAGTACGTGTTTGTGGTCTTTGACTTTCTTGTTGGGGTATTAATCTTTGCTACAATTGTGGGAAATGTTGGCTCTATGATTGCCAACATGAATGCCACCCGTGCCGAATTTCAAGCTCGTATTGATGCCATCAAACACTACATGCACTTCCGCAAAGTCAGCAGAGAACTGGAGACACGTGTCATCAAATGGTTTGACTACCTCTGGACCAACAAGAAAGCAGTAGATGAGCAGGAAGTGCTAAAGAATTTGCCAAACAAGCTGCGGGCTGAGATTGCTATTAATGTCCACCTGGAGACCCTGAAGAAAGTACGGATTTTTCAAGACTGTGAGGCAGGACTGCTGGTGGAGCTTGTGCTTAAACTACGCCCTCAGGTCTTCAGTCCAGGCGACTACATCTGCAGAAAGGGCGACATTGGTAAGGAGATGTATATCATTAAAGAAGGGAAGCTGGCTGTGGTGGCTGATGATGGGGTCACACAGTACGCTCTCCTCACCGCTGGTAGCTGCTTCGGTGAAATCAGCATTTTGAATATCAAAGGTAGTAAAATGGGAAATCGTCGGACAGCCAACATCCGCAGCTTAGGTTACTCTGACCTCTTCTGCCTCTCTAAGGACGACCTGATGGAGGCAGTGACTGAGTATCCAGATGCTAAGACCGTGCTAGAGGAAAGGGGCCGGGAGATTCTGATGAAAGAGGGTCTTCTGGATGAGAATGCTCAGAGTGGCGGGCTACAGAAAGAGGACACAGAGGAGAAGGTGGAACGGTTGGAGTCCTCTTTGGACACCCTTCAGACTCGGTTTGCCCGGCTACTCAGTGAATACACACACACTCAGCAAAGGCTAAAGCAGCGTGTCACTCTGCTGGAGCATTTCCTCAATCAAACAGACTGCTGTGCAGAGGCAAATGTGAATGACATGGATGAAGGTGCAGGGACAGTCACTGAAAATGACTCTGGGTTTGTTGCCCATACAGATGGATCACCAATAAGACTTTAGATCAATACCTAACGGAATAGGAATGACTCTTTAAGACTATAAGAAACCCATACGATGCATTTTCTCTGCTTTTACTTGTATTATGTGAAGGTTTTATCAGTTTAGCAATTGCAAAGACAAGTTTGCATGTTAATAAACATAAGAAGAAAATTTACAACACTGCTATGACCATGCATTCTTTGAGTTCATAAACCAGTGACACTGAGATAAAGTTTTAAAGTTACTTCCTGAATCAAACCAAAACAAAAGATGGAATACATGAGAATATATTTTAAACTGTAAATTAAAGATGTATTTAAATGCTACCAAAATAAAGGGAGTGATTCTACACTAAACACCTGAGACCTGCTCCAGTTTACAGTTTCTAGTTCACCTGTAAACATCTTGTTTTTGCTTGCATCAGCAGGAGACTCAGTTCTCTCCATGTCCTGTATATTGCGCTCTGGGTGTGCACACATCGTCTCTTACCACTCCTTGAGGGGAAGGGGTCCACAGAGAAATGGTTTGCGGTGTTCAACTGCACAGGGATCTTTTTGTGCGTGTCCTTATTTTGCAGGTTAGACTTACTTGGGCTCTTGAGGGACATCTATGGAACGATCCTATTTCTTGCATTTTAAGCAAAGTGACTTAAAATGGGCTAAGTGAATAACTGCTCAACTGAGTTATTATTAATCTCTGGTTCTCCTCCACAGCGACCTGTCTCCCTCCCCTCAACCCCAACAGGTTGTGGCAGATGGCCTGAGCCTGGTTCTGCCAGAGGCTTCTTCCTGTTAATAGGGAGTTTTTCTTCCAACTGTCGCCAAAGTGTTTTCTCACAGGGGGTCGTCTCATTGTTCAGGTTTTCTCTGTATTCTTGTAAGGCCTTACCTTCCATTATAAAGCACCTTGAGGCAACTACTGTTTTGATCTGGCGCTATATAAATAAAACTGAATTGAATTGAAACTGTAACAATAACGTCTTCTACTGGGAAACTTTTGGTGCCGTTATTCCAAATCAGTGTTGTATAAAACCACTGAATAGCCATTATAAGTGGTTACTAACCCATACATACACATTGTAAATATTAATGCTGTGATATTTACTTGGTAACAATCGAATACCGGCCAGTATTGCCAATATCAGTACTGATAACGATACCTTTAAAACATACACACAGCTTGTGTAGGGGAGAGTATCATAATTTGGGTTAAAATACACTAGGAGTCAACAACATTGTAAAAAGGCAATATTTGCAAGCTTACTAGGTATTTACTGGCAGAGATTCTATGTGCACTTCTTTGCAGGACCAAAAAATGTCTACGCAATTCTGTGCCTATTAGCAATATGAATGGGACTGATAACAACAAATACTCGCCATTCTGTAGTCTGATAACATCTAAATCCAGCATCCAGCCACCATGCAAGGCGAGGAAACAAGATGATCCATTACAGCAGGACCCAAAGGATCCACTGCCAGAATCCTAATGTCTGACACGACAGTACAACCCAGTGTCCTTGATCCTGTAGTTCAAAGCTGTTTTGGTGGCAACAAAGGGCACCTAAAGTATTTTATGCATGTATGGATTAGTGCATGTCTAACTTGTTATTGACCTTAAATTATTTATTTATTTATTTTTACAAAGTTTACTCACTGTCAACTTTCCCCAAAGTCTTACCTTCAAATAAACAATCTGCTACCACTATATGAAATAACTTACTCCCAGTTATTTCATGCAAAGTTACTCACTGCGGGGGGAGACTGGGGATTTTCCAGCTATTCAGCCTCTGCATTCCAGGATACAGCTCAACCGCATGAACACTGTAGATAAGCTCTACTGGAACAATGCCTCCGGATCAGATCTGGCTACAGTAAAGAGGCAAGGCATAATAGCCCATATCCCTTGCAGACCCTGAAGGAGTTGGTGGTATCAGGTACCATGACTAAATCTCAAGTTACTTTCCATGGACAACATGAATAAATACGGTTTCTCTCTGATAAGAAACAAATGACATGTAAACCACTCAAACCTTGAAACCAAACTTAAAAATAAATGAAAGGCTTATTCTGGGTACATACACAGGCCACTTTGTTAGGTACACCTGTTCAACTACTCATAAATGCATATAAATGATCAGAAAAACAGCACCACAGCAAATCAGTGTATTTAGACATGAGGAAGAAGGCAATTTAAGTGACTTTGCATGTGGTTGGTTGTCGGTGCTCGACAGGCTGGCCTGAGTATTTAAAAAAACTGATCTGCTGGGTTTTCCCGCACAGCAATCTCTAAGGATTACAGAGGATGATCTCAAAAAGAAAAAATACCCAGTGAGCGGCAGTTCTCTGGGAGAAAAGGTCTAGTTGATCCCAGTGATCAGAGGAGAGGGGTCAGGTTGCTTCAAGATGACAGGAAGACAACATTAACTCAAAAAACCACTGGTTACAACTGAGATATGCTGAAGAGCATCTCTTAATGCACAACATGCCAAACCTTGAAGCTGATGGGTATAGCAACAGAAGACAAAACATGGTGCAAGAACAGGAAACTAAGGCTGCAATTAAGACCAAAATTGGTCAAAAGATTGAAAAAAAAAAAACATTGCCTGCGCTGATGAATCTGCTTTTCTGCTGCGACATTCAGATAGCAGGGTCAGAATTTTGTGTCAGAAAGCTGCTGCTGGTGGTGTAAGGAGAAAAATATTTTCTTGGCACACTTTGGGCCTCATCATACTAACTGAGAATCATTTAAACACCACAGCCGACACCCAGCATTTTCATCTTCTGATAGCTCCATCTCACCAAACTCACATCTTCTTAGACTATTTTCTGAAACATGACAATGGGTTTACTGAATGCAAATGACCTCCACACTCACCACATCTCCAGACCAATAGATGTTGTAGAACTGGTTATTTGCATTATGGATGTGCAGCCGAAAAAGAAAGAAAGAAAGGGAGTCCACTCGAGTACTAGCAAAGTGTACCTAATAAAGTGAGTGTTTTATAGCCTTAAGAGGAGAATGGATTAGCTAGATTTGACTGAAAAGTTTAGTTTGGAGACTTTAATACTCTGCTTGTTTTGATCCCAATAAATATTATAATTTAAATGTGTTGAAATTGTGGTAACTGATCAGACATCAAAACTACAATAATGTTGAAATTCAGTTGGCCTGTGCTCCATTTAATTTTTTGATAGAAAAATAGGAGCAAAAGTGAGCATGAGAGCCACTTGTATCAATCTTGTATCACTGGTTCCCAGTGCTCAATTCCAGGTAGAAACATGTATTCTGGCACTTCTTTAGCATAATTTTGCATGATTCAAAATTTAAAAATTCTTTATTTTAGACCTGATCTTTAGCAGTCTCTAAGTTCCAGTCTAAAAAAAGGCCTTTTAGCTCATCCCTTTAAGGCAACGGTCTCAAAAATATCACTTTCTTCTGATTGGTCAGCTTCCAGACACAACCCCACTCCATCAGAATCCAATAAAAATATAGAGTTGGAAATGAGTTAAATGGAAATAGGTCTACTTTAACACACTCAGCAGCTGTTTGCCATATTAAATGAACAAAAATATGCCATTTGCGCTGTAACTTGCTGTCCATCCCCTGAAGTTGTCTCACTTAACAGGTGCACTATTTGCTATGTGTACAAGACAACTGGTGCCACCTGTCAAGTTAGCCTGGTGAGACTACAATGAAGAAAAGGACCAATAAGAACGATCTCTGATCCATCTCTGTGTACATCTGTTTACAGCGCCTGTTTCTAAAAGCAGTTAGTATTGTCAAAGATTAAAAACAGAACCCCCCCCCCCCCCCAAAAAAAACAAAACAAAACAAAAAACAAACCACCCCACACTTCAAATATTTTTCTGAATAGAACTATATTGTTTGTAACAGCTTACAAACGACATTTGAAAATCAAATCATACAATATCTGCTGCTTCTCATACGGAGAGACATCCCCAATCACTGGGATTCACTGCATGGAGTGAATGAATCTACTGAAATATGACAAAGTGTGACAGCAAATGTAGCCCTCCCCTCCCCCACCTCTGTAGTAAACAATACATTTCCCAACGAGTTGTTATCACTTCTCCCGTAAGAATTAGAGCAAAACAAAAACAAGGTGATTTCTCGCGTAATAACTGTGATTGAATATGAAGATATAGACGAAACGGTGCAGGGCTGCTCATGTGACACCAGGAGACCGCAACATGCTGTCTGTGAACTGATTGGCTGAGAGTATCCACTAGGACAAATGCACAGGCTAGCGCATCCGCATGTGCAGGCTATGCTTGGGTCCATCCACTCGCTCCAACTTCTCAAAGTGTTTCCTAGCATTACGGATATTGATGAGAGTGGCTGCAGATGCTGGAAAAAAAGGAGATGTGAGTTCTTATTATTGTCTGTGTAGGTTCTCAGTCATCTAGGACAAGGTAATCTAAGCAGCCTGGAAAGCAAACTGACTGACCTCTCATCTAAGAGATTATTCAGTTCTAAAACCAAATGGTTGAGAGTCCCATGTATTTAAACCCTAGTGAGGATTATTCTTTAAGAGGGTCGTTGACCCACTATTGATCATGTCCCTCATCGCATGAGCCATGGTGTGAAAAAAGGTGTGAGTCATTAGCAGCAGAGGTTTGGGTGAAACCATTAGTCCCTTTTCCATTACTACCTACTTTGATCGATCAGTCACTGATGGCCACAATTTTCAGGACTTTCCATTACCTCATAGTATCAAGTACTAAAAACAGTACCCGCTCAGCAGGTTTCCAAGTGATCTGAGCAGGTACTAAAATGTGACGTCATCAGACTGCATGCCACCGATTGGCTGGTCAGTGGCGTCACTCGATGAGTCACACGATGAGTGTGAGTGTCTCATTCACAAAAATCAAAACCACTATTTTTGAACCCAGCAACAAGTGAAACGGCTACAAAAAAAAAAAAAAAGTCTGACAAAAAGCCACAGACTGAGCAGCAGGTATATCATCGCCTCTACATCCACCTTTGTTGTAGCATTTTTGTCGGATATTAATTACATCATGGGACGCTCTGATGCATTGCTATGACAACGACCGCGCACATTAGGTGGTACTCAATTGTAATGGAAAACCATTCAATCCGAGTCGAGGCGAGTTGATCGGAGCAGGTACTAATGGAAAAGCGGCTATTGTGAGACCCTGCCTCACCCAATCATGTGAGATCATCTGTTGCAAGATCTGAAATGCCTGGGAAGGGATCTCAACACTTCCTCATGTCATGAGGTACATGATCAATAGAGGGTCAACGACCCTCTTAAGGGACATTCCCACTAGGGATTTGGTTTTAGAACTGAAGAAGCTTTTTGGATGAAAGGTGAAATATCTTCAAGAAACTTCCAGTCGCTTTTCTTTCTAAGCTCCTTAGATGATGATGATGATTATTATGATTATTATTATTTTTTTATTTTTTCTCATAACTGTGAATCTGCTGCAGAGAAATGTTATCTTCACTACTTACGAATAGAAGGGTCCGACATGATGACCATGACATAAGTGTTGGAGGTGAAGACGTCAATGAAGGCTGCAAAATTTGAGTTCCTTACTTCCATGCTTTGGAAGGAAGCTGCAAGTTTACTGGAATGATAAAATAAATAAAATTAAAATCAACACACTCCAGCTGATGGCATCTGGAGAGGAGGCGGAGCATCTGCAAAACACTTACCTACAGCTGAGTTTGAACTGTTTGATAATGTTACTGATCTTCTCAAACCTGTGAGCGTCACGCTGCTCTTTGCACTGATAGTGGGAGATCACCTGCATTTACAAAACAACACGGGGAAACGACAAGATAAATGACTCATTTCTAAATTTGTATTTCCTGCCCAGACGCTGCAGAGGAAACGGACACTCTCACCAGGAAGGTCGCTCTCTCAAACAGAAGAACTTCATCTGCCTCTATGATCTGTGCAAAATTTCTCAGGTTTGTTTCCAGCTGCTGGACGTTTGGGATGAGCTGGTACACTATGCTGGACCAGGCCTGCAAAGAGAAAAAACCCAACAACGTTCAGCTAAATTTACCAACAAAAAAAAAAAAAAGCCTCAGCTTTATTAGCTGTGACAATAAATAAATAAATAAATAAATAAATAAATAAATATATGGACAGTCAGGTTCAAGACCTTATATAGGGTTTCATCCCAGATTGATGTCCTGAAGCATGTGCAAGCTAAAGGCCTGGACAGTCTTCGCAGATCTTCTTCACGTTCTTTAAAGATCTGTAAAGACAGAAAGGTCACACCAAAAGGGAAGTGGGACCAGCTCAAGATCAAAATAGACACAAATAAGTAAAATACAAAGAAAAAGTATGAAAGGAGGTTATTATAGATATGATTAACATAACAGGCAGTAAAATTAAGAGGTGAACAATATGACCATTTACAAATATTATTGGTACCCTTAAGAGCCCTACGTTTAGGTTGTTCATATTCAGTTCATACTTAAATGGGTCATACTGTAGCTTACACATCAAAGTGATCCCTTTCACTTTTTCAGTGAAATGAAAGTTCAAGTTTCAATCAAGAAAAACTAGTGCAAAAGTCTAAAAAGGACCACTTTAATGAGTAAATATATACAACTCATTTCCTGTGCTGGTGCCAGAGTCACTTATGTCTTGGTAAGGTTTTATTTTAATTTTTTGAAGAACCAGCCAACAACTCAAGCAAACCTTAATAGTACATACTGTTATATTAACTTGTTTCCCACTTTAAAGGAGTTCACAGACTCAGCTAAATGAAGTTGGAGTGGGAGACTTTTGCTTTTTAAAGCTTTTTGGTGGAAACACATGGAACTGGTTCTACACTGGGCACTATGGCTGTGCTTGTGGAAAAGACTGAACAGTACAATCTTAGAAAAGATGTAGTATGATCAATATTTTTTTCCTGTTTCTGTTCTGGATGGGCAGTGTCATGTCTGACTGAACCGGATCAGACTATTAATCAGCACTTGACTCGCAGATTAAATATCATTGTATAACACTGAAAATTCAAGACAGAGCAAAATAGTAACACGTGAGCGGGACAGCAGTACTAATGATGTATGAAATGTTACTTGAATCTCACCAAATCTCTCTGGTCTTCCTGCACAAGGTCCATTTTGTGCACAAGACAGAACACCTTGGCATCAGGGGAATTCTGCAGAATGGCTTCCAGACACGACTGGTAGTAGTGCATGTCTTTCTCTAGCTCACGGCTCTCAACGTCAAATACGTAAATAAGAACTTCTACATTTCTGAAAATGTTGTCCCTCTGGCTGGTGAAGTAGTTCTCCATGAATGTGTCCTGTCTGTTGGTTTAAAAGGCACAGATAAGTGATTAAAAATAAGGAATAACTTTGGCTTCTCAAAGCTGGTCCAGAAATGGCAAATAATTAGCAAATGTGTGTCTTACCCTCCACAGTCCCACAGGTTTAGAACCAGATTGCCAAGAAACCGTACATGGGAGTGTTCCACGTCAACTATGGTCAACCAATAAAAGCAGAAGAGTTAAATAAATGTAGATAATGAAACGCTCAGCATTAAAAATACATTTTCATATAAGACGGTGCTCTTACTTGTAGCTCCAAGGCGGCGTGTGTCTCGAGCTATGTAATTGGCAAAGATGATTGATCTCATACTGGTCTTTCCAGACCCACTTTTCCCCATCAGTAGCACCTGAAAAGCACACACACTCACTATTATAGTGGGAAGGGTAATTAGGTGGATTAATCTCTGATTTTAGAAGTACATGCTTGAAATCAAAGGACACTTCAAAAAGGATAAAACGAGTTCTCTGTAATGATCTAACAGATCTGCCCTTGCTTTACCTTTTTCTTCATTGCTGTGCTTGACATCCCCCTCAGCAAATACGAGTGTCGGGTATCTCAGTGAGCTGCGGGTCAGATGACTTCAGGCTGTGTCTGCAGCTGTCCTCCCCTTCCTCTCTTTGGGCTACGGAGAAAATCCCCCCCAGAAAAAAAACCCCAAAACGTGTTCATAACACGTGTGAACGCTTAAAACAGAAACAAATCAAACATATCCCGTCACTTTTGATCTTTAATAATCCTCAATAAGCTTGCTGGGCTTATTTACTTTTCTTTCTCTGTTATAAACACTTGAGCTAATGCTAACTTAGCTAGCCCGAAACAGTCCAGATATAAGGCTAGGTTAGCTTAGCTTAAATAAACGGCTGAATAGCTGCACTAAAATTCAACAGCGTATCATCAACCTACCCGAAAGAGTCGACCAGTTACCTAAACCGGTGCAGTTTTAAATAACAGTTTTCCTTTGTTTAAACGAGTACAGTTGATAAACATTACTTAGTGAAAGCAGCAATGAAGTCAGGATCAGCTGCTTCCTGTGTACGCCAAGAGTCACATGATGAGCAAATTGGGCTTTAAGCCCCGAGTTCTGTCTCACAGGCGACGTCATAGATTTAAACCTTACAGACGTTTTTAGATTAAAGTCTAAAAGAGAACAACAACCTTCAGTTTAACTCCGAAATAGTTTTAGTTGTAGTCCTTTTTGAAAAAAAAAAAGAAGAGTTTATACTTCAATAGGCTAAAGGCAAACCTTATTTATGAGGCATAATTTAAACCTCCCATTTTGATTTGTATCGGAGATTCAACCAGAGTGGCTGCAATTCAATTTATAGATGTATTGTTAATTATTAAAGACCTAAACTTTAACACTTAACATCAAAACAGGTCGTGACTTGTGAATTTCTTTAAAATTATAGCTTTATTCAGTACAATAGCACACCACGTCATGCCTTACATCTTATTTTTTATATATTGTTTTTATTTATTTATTTGGTTATTTTTATACATATGGATAACCTTAATTTATTTTATTGTCTTTCAACCTGGTCCTGTTTTTATTGTAATTTGTATGTGTGTGTGTTTGTCTTTCTGTGCTCATAATTTTGTTCCGCAATGCTGAGTGGCAATAAAGGATATGAATTAAATAAAGACCCAAATAATGGTTTCATTGTTAACCCATGACTACATGACTCAGAGACCAAAGTAATGGCTGTAGGCGTGACTGGTTCTGGATTTTTGATTTATTTTGAAACCTATTACGTGAAGCATTACAACGCGCTTTTAATTTCGCTGTTTTGGAGCGTTTCTATCATGACATTGGGATCAAGGATTTCTCAGAAAAATTTGTGTCTATTATCATTCACACAATTATTTCCACTCACGCAAAAAGCGCTTCTTTAATTACATGATGCAGTTCCGCCTCTTGGCCACTAGAGGTCTGTTAGACACCCGTAGCCTCAATGTGCGTGAAGGAACAGATTTCAAAATAAAATATATCACGGCAAGCGTTTGAATATTCTTATGTTAAAATGTGATCTCAAAAACACTCACAGAGGTGTCACTTGTGTGTTTAAATGCTAGAATTCATTGTTGAGTATTTTGGCAAATGGCCTGTATTTGTATAGCACTTTACTTAGTCCCCAAGGACCCCAAAGCGCTTTACACAGTCATCCACCCATTCACACACTGGTGATGGCAAGCTACACTGTAGCCACAGCTGCCCTGGGACGCACTGACAGAGGCGAGGCTGCCGGACACTGGCGCCACCGGGCCCTCTGACCACCACCAGTAGGTAACGGGTGAAGTGTCTTGCCCAAGGACACAACGACCGAAACTGTCGGAGCCGGGGCTCAAACCGGCAACCTTCCGATTACAAGACGAACTAACAATTCTTGAGCCACGATCGCCCCATTTTATCAGCTCTAATGGATAAACTGACACAAAGAAAAAACATTGTTGCCATTTTGATAGTTCAAAAACAAAACAATAGTAAATATAATAAATATAAAACTGCCCACATTGAGAATCCTGATTTACAGTTTTTTTATTGTGACTAACTAGAATAATGCCACTTTAAACTGTGGTAGTACATTTGTGATTTCTCAAACAGATTTGTTTATTTGCTCATTAGCCTTTGAATGTAAGACTTAAAGTATAGCGTCAGAAACACATCAGCCGCATAGCAATGACCGAATCTGTAAGAAGAAAGGATTAAATAAACTGGAACATTACATTTTTTGATCAGAAATTCATTATGCTCGTTCATGTAACACCACTGCACATAAATCTCTTGACATCTCTCAATAGCCATCTAAGGAGATTTTTCTTGTAGAGCCGTTTTAAAGTGGGGGGGTTTTCTGATCGTATCTGCATACAGTCCAAGTGAATATTCAAAAATAGAATGATTACTGAGGGGACAACAGACAGAGCAGCTAATTTGGACCACGTGTCTCTTTTAAGAGGAAAATTAAAGACTTGACTGGAAAGAAGAGGAAATCTGCATTTGGAAATCTCTCACAAAAGCAAGTCGAGACACTTTACCCACACCTGAGAAAACAGGTGTCATCCTTTACATATTCATAATGTGCTCAGTTTTTGTTTTTAATGGAAAAATAATTGGAAAGATTACCACTGGAAATTGCTTTTACGAGTATCTGCAGCAGCCCTAACCCTCAAAGCATGTGCGTACGTCTTAAAGTGGGCATTTCACTCCAAATGAAATATTCATAGTTAACAAAAGGAGGATGAATTGGTTTAATTAAAAAGCACAGAAATAAAAGTGTTATAAAATTTTATTGTTTGCTTACTGTTTATTTTCAGAACCCCTTTTCCAAATAATCAGCAAGATTATTGAAGACCAGAAAAACAAAACAAAAACAAAATCTCAGGCTAATCTTTCAGGAACCTCACACAAATAAAATAAAATAAATCAACAGAAGAAGTCAGTTCACCGATAACTGGGGAGGTCTTCCACTCTTTGATGTCAAGAAGACAGAAAGAAATGCATAAATGTTGTCTGCAATCATGGAATCACAAACAAAAATTGAATTCTATCCTCCAAAATTTTTTATCATTTCACCAAAACTATATGAAATTGGCCTATAATTTACAGGGTACTAACTGTCAAACTCCCACATCACATTTATGGACTTCTTAAATATACATATTTAACAATAATTATAAATTACTTCCTCTTTATTGGTAAATATATATATTCAAGAATTACATACAATTTCCATACCAAGTAAACCACTTTAATAACGTGATGTTATCATAAACATATCACCAACATGAGGAAAAGTGATACAATAGCCCCTCAAAGGAGACAGTAGATGTAAAAAGGAGAGAAGACATGATGGAAATAAAAAGGTGTTGGGGAGTTATATTCAGGTAGTGTACAGACGCTTTGGAGTCCTCTTCCAGCGCCATTCGACTGCAGTCATTCTTTACATCTGATCTCTAAGTTTAGCGAGCCTTTGAGACAGTTCGTCCTTTGGATATGAGAGTGAGAGAAAAGACAGCGATTAAATGAGGATGAAGACGAGACAGTTTTTGTTTGCTGGATCCACAAAGAACTTCTTCCTGTTTTGCTTCATCTATCTGAGTTTTGCAAATGTGTTAGTAACAACTATGATGTAATGTGTGTGTACCTGTTCTGCAGAGGCCACACTGGTACCCACTGATCCCGTCTGTCCTTGAGGGAGCTCCATGTTCAGATCCAACCTAAGCAAGAGGAGGACATGGGAAGTGTACATTTTTAAACCAAAATGAAATATCTACTCTTTCATAACGCCCTGTAACACATCCGATCATATCTATGTCTCTACGTCACACACTGGCCCACGTGATCAGATATTTCACAAACAGTGAAAATGTTACCCTGCTTCATCAGCCATTTCGTGCAGCAACGACTCCACTTGATTCTGAAACACACATGACACAGCAGGTTTCACCTTCGAGTCTTTAACGGCCTGACAGCGTGAAAGAATATAAGAATAAACCGGCACGGCGTGGGGTACCTGTGGTGTTGTGAGAGTTGTCGTGCTGCTCATCGTATCCTCCATCTGGGCTGTCTGAACATCCAGTGTCTCAAACTGGTGTTCAAATTTATCCATGAGAGCAGAAATCTTAAAACAAGCATTGACGATGTGTTTTAATCGGTTCTTTCTTACTAAAATCATCACATTATATCCACATGTAGACTGTTGTACCTTTTCCAGATTCATACTCTTCAATGTGGCGTCCATGCCTTTCACCACTCCAGCCATTGATTTTGTGACCTGAGATAGAAAAACACCACATCAGTCAAATAGCCACAAACAGAGCTCAAACTGAAATGTTGTCTTCAGCCTCTAACTGATCTTTCTAGGACTACAGCACCTGGTTCATTGTGACTGCAGTTTGGACCCTCGCTGCCACAGCATCTACCCGAGCGCTCATCCGCAGGAAGTTCACAGACTGGTTCTTCTGTCTGATGGCGTTTTCTGCATGAATTCTTGCCACTTCCATGTTTCCTTTCTGGATGGCCTGTGGGGTGGCAGACAAAAATAATGGTTCAGTAAAATCTTGAGCAGTCTTTCATGAACTGATGAATGGATTCTGAGTCATCGCTGCTTACCTTCTTGACTTTAGCCTTCTCTAATTTTTCCTCTTTGTCACATTTCTTGGAATTTCTTTGGAGTTCTTTGGCAGCAAACTTTAGATTGAAGAGATTTTCTGGTACAACAAGTTAAAGAAGAACAAAGCCCAAATACAAAGCCCAAAGACCAAAATCTGTACACCTCCGTCTCCTCACATAAGTTTGGCCTAAACTAAAACTCTGTAATAATTATTGGAAAAGGAGACAGTTCATAAAGAGACAAAGATTTTAAATCTGGTATCAGGTGATAGTTCTCATTATTTATTTATTTTTTAACCACGATCTGATGCATTTAAACCACTACAGGAAGATAAAAAATTAAATGTATCTCCTTGAATTTCAAGCTAAATAAATGATCACAAAATGTGAAATAAACTTGAAGCTGGTGCTCTGATGTCATGGGAATACTGTGAAACTAAACACTCCAGCAAAAAATACACTCAAACATAGATGTGCAAGCAGAAATTTGATATCAAGGAGAATATGTCTTAAACACAAGTGTTGCCAGGGCGCGTTGTTATCCAGTTCTGAACCCTATACTTTAGTAGAAGATATAAATACAAACTTAGCATTTCAGTCAGTCTATTCTAGATAAGGATTGCGTAATTCTGACCCATATTAGTCAGACTCAGATAACAAAGGTCTGACATCATCACGTGACTTTTGGATGGAGAGACTTGCTACAAAAAAAATGTCTGTCACACCTTTGAGCCACACAACAATGGTTTGTGTATCTATTTTCTCAGCTTGAATAGAGTCATGTGGGCAAAAAGCAGAGTTGCACCAACAGACTGAAGAAACAGCATCACCACTGCATGATCTGTCCACAAGAGAGCACTGACAAGTTCATTTTCCATCCTGTTTACTACCCGTGTTAGTTACAATTCTTTTTAATCAAAGTCTATTCAAATGGATTATCTTTAAGATTTACTGTTTATTAAAAAAAATACTATTAGTCAGCTGGATTTTAAAACCCGTAATAACAATGTCAATACAGCCCTTAAAATTCCAATGTCAGTCTGAATAACATTTACATTTAAAAAAGTCTGAGATTTGTTCTCATGAGTTATACTGTGACAGACACGGGTTACAAAACAGGCATTTTTGGAGTTTTCTAATAATTTGCCTATGTTTGTATGGCTCCTGGAAACCACCGCCGCGCTGTGTTCAACAACACACATCCACCTTGTTCCTTTATTATGATTCGGAGTGCTAGCTAACACCCAAACTTCACGGGAAACTACCGAGCGCCAGCTGCTTTATTTACACCCATTAGCAGTGTAAGCTCTTAAGGCCTTCAGCCCAGCTCGGTCGCCGTGTTACGACGCCTATACAGACTATGAAAGGTTCAGGTTATTCGGTAAGGCGTTACCTGTGTCTCCGCTCAATATCAAACATGTTCCGCGACGCTTCAGACATCTGTCGCACATTAATCTCAGCAGTCTCGTCAAAAACCACCGTGTTGTGTTCGCCCGTTTAGCTCGGCGTTAACATTACACCAAGTGACTCTCTCTCACCGCTCTTTTTAAAAGGATACTTTCCATGCTGGGCATCTTGAGGCCGTTCTTTTAAAATCCAACAGTTACACAATAAAATCAACACACAAAAAAGTTGCTAAATATAACAAAACTTCCCAGTAAAACTTCACCTTTTCAGGTTTCGGTCCTCGTCTTCTTCCGCACTTCCTGATGTCTGATCAAAATATGGACGACGTCAGTGTCACGTGGTGACGGTATTCCATTCAGACGTCACGAAGGAGCGGCTAGCCCCCCTCCTCCACCCGAAATGTGAATGAGAATAAAAAAATAAAAAAAAGAAATAAATAAATAAAACTAACGTTAAAACACCGCAGTTTTTTCTACGAGTAAACTCCGGCTGAGCACAGTGACCGAGTGAGCACAGACTGATAAAAGTGGACGTGGCGTTGTACCCGACGGAGTGCCGGTGGGAGGTAAAAGCGGTTGATTGATGATTAGATTTACGGTGTGGATCACGGCTGGGAGAGAGGATGACTCACTCCGTCTGATGTGATGTTCACCCCGCAACAGCTCGGCAGTGCGGTGGCACGCCGGTAGTTCAGCCTGACAGGTCGGTGTGCTCTGCCGTTACAAGCCAAACTTTACCAAACACTTCAGATGCGTTTGGAGGGCGCTCAGATACGTTCTTTGTTTCAAACTTGAGTGGTTGTCACTTGCAGTTAAGGAAGACACCGAGCGTCGTGATTTACCGTAAATTTCGTGACGCCTGATTGCCATGGAAACAGGGCTCCTGCGCTGAGAGGAAAGTGTCCGCGTTATAACTTCAGCTTCAGCATCAACCTTTCCAACGAGGTCGCATAAACCTGTTGGATACTTCACAGTTTTCATTTTTCTTGTCTCTGCCCTGGCTTTACTTTCCACCACGAAGCAGGTGAGTTTTTATTTGTATTTTGTAAACGCATAATTATCTCTTCTGCTGGCACAACGCAGTAAATGCACCCTTTTTTCTCCTTCCTTCAGCATATTGCTCAGTTTCAGCCAAAAAAAAAAGCAAACAAAGTAACAAAGATTGGCCTGTTTATTTACTTACACTGTCTGTCAACTTGTCAACTAGTAGCTTCTAAATGGAGCGGAAAATCCAGATGTTGGTCACATCTGGAACTAATCTGTGATACATTTTAAGTTCCGAGGACAACACGTTGCTCTGTGGTTGAAACATTAAAGAGCAAAATGTTGTTGATCCAAGCAGAAATGCCCACCACCAGCCTTTTGTGTGTCCCCACATCACGATCACCATCTGTGTGCTCTGTATTGTGGGGTGGACTATGCTTCAATCCATTCACAAGCTTCCCTGCCTAAATATTTCAAGAGTTTCACAGCCATAATGCCACCGCAAGTGGTGCATTTGGTGTCGTGGTGGTTTTGTTTTGTTTTTTTGCGCACAGAGAGACAATCCAGGAGAGCCAACGTGTGATGCTTCATTCAGTGGCTGTATGAGTCATATAGTCTTATCTATAAAGAAGCCAAGTGGCAGAGGAGCAGTCCTGCTGCAGGACCGAGTTGATATAACCCCTGAGATTCACTAGAGGCTGCTGTGGGCCATGCTTCCCTGTGCTCCGAGTTGCTGCCACTGACTGCATTTTGCATTGATGACCGTCAAATACTAACACAGGATAGAGGATGCAGAAGGCAGGTCACACGCTGTGCGCAGCACAGTTGATTGAGTGCTGTTTACAGTACGTCACAGGGCCGTGAAAACCATGTGAATGAAATCGGTACAATTTGCGTCTCAGTTTGCATTTTTAAAAATGGGGTTAAAACATTTTCACAGGTATTTTCATTAAGCTTTAGCCACTATGCTCATATTTGATGTAACACGTTAAAATTGAACCATTCCCTTTTCTTTGATCTTTATATAAACTATATATGATGAGCTATTATGGAGGAGTATCGCATGAAAAATATTCTTAGAACAGCACACTTTTGATTTTAATTGAATCTGACCTGAAAGTTGATGAAATTTATTTATCAAGTTATGCAGATTTAAACATTAGATTTCAAACACTGCTCGTTTCATTTTGATTACCAGCTTATGCTGGTAGTATATAATAAGCTAAATGCACCTATTTCTTAGGTACATTTACAGATACACACATAAGTGGAGCTCTTCTCTGTGGTGTGTGTTCGGTAACAGGCTAAAATCTGACATTTGTCTCTGTACAGAGTGAGTCAGCGTGCATTAATGATGACGTAGACCACCTTTCCCCCACTCTAACTCATTTCCCCTTTACCCCCTTCTTAATTTAAAGATTTTAACAAAAACTATGTCAGATACAATTTGTTGTGACATTAAAAGACCAGGAACATTTACGCCATGCTGTATATTTGCAGAAAGATGTAGTCTGGGGGTATTAACCGCAACCCTGTTTTTATTATGCATGACTCCCTCTGATACCTTTTGACATAGAGGTGCAAGCCAAACAGACAAATCCAGCTTGCCTTATACAGACCGACCAGGTTCTGTAGTTGCTAAGTTTAATTTCTTCCCTGATTACCTGTCAGCTGCTGAATGACAGACAGGTGAGTCACCTGTAACTAGGACATGTAATCATGGAAGAAATTCAACAAACTTGATTACTGAATATTTATCCAATGTGACCAACAAGTAAAATGGTGTGAAAGGCAGCTGGCAGTGTCCATGGCTGGCAGAGAAAAAGCCCCAGTTCAGTGTGGGAGGGGTCGTAAAGTAGAAACAATGTTACATATTTGGCCTGTGCATTTGATTAGCTGATGTACATGGTCTTAGTTTTATGGTCTGTGGCAGACATTCTGACGCGATCTTATAAGAACATATTTTTATTACATTTGTTGGATTACTGGGAAAATATAATTTGTTACTGTGCGTCATCAGTGGCTTATGTTTAAGCCCTTACTGTGCCACTTATTTGACTTTGCCATATGTTACGATTCTGTTGCCATCTAGTGGCAAAACACCAGGCAAGCTAATCACCGAGATATCCTCAATCCTCAGAGCTGCCCATTATTCCTAATGCTGAATTGCTGAATTTCAAATCCAACTAATAAACAATTGCAGTCAGAGAGGAATGAGGGTGGCAAAAGACTTTAGCTCATATATGCATTTTTGTTTGACTGCATTTTTGACACAATACTTTACAGAGGAGAGAAAAACAAAGGGGCAAAAGCCAAGTCTACAAAACCTTTCTTTTCGCACACTCTCTTGCAAAGGCTCAGCGCTAGTGGCTTATCCAGCTCTATGCAAAAGTGCATTTTTTCCACAGGATGTTATGCTTTCTGATCTCTTTTCCTGCTCCATGCGTTCCCTTGCCAGTGTAAGATGTTAGTCGTAATGTGATGCAAAACTCTGTTTCACAGGTGAAGACGATGGAGCTTCAAACAGAGAAGAGGTTCCACAACCTAACCCTGGAGCAAGTTCAGGCTCTTGACAAAGTTTTGACTGAGGTAATCCCCATCCATGGGCGAGGTAATTTTCCTACACTGCAAGTGAGAGCGAAAGACATCATTCGTGTAGTGAAGGACCGTCTGGTTGAAAGGAACATTCAGGTTAAAGATATACGCCTCAACGGCATGACTGCCAGCCACATCCTCGTTAAAGACAACGGGCTTGGCTACAAAGACTTAGACATCATTTTTGGAGTGGAGCTTCCGAGGCAGGAAGACTTCCATGTTATTAAGGAGGTGGTGCTGGGGAGCCTACGAGACCTTCTCCCTTCTGGGGTTAACCGACGTAAGATCACCTGTCTGACAATGAAGGAAGCCTATGTGCAAAAGATGGTGAAAGTTTTCAATGAGCATGATAGATGGAGCCTTATCTCGCTTTCTAACAACAGGGCTAAAACTGTGGGGCTCCGATTTGTTAGTTCCCTCAGACGACAGTTTGAGTTCAGTGTGGACTCCTTCCAGATTATATTAGATCGTATGCTCCAGTCTTACTGGGGGAACGAAAGGAAACAAGAATGGAAGTTGGCACTGACTGCTGGGCCTTCATCTAAAAAGGACGATGACGATGAAAGCAAAGGACAAGAGAAGCCGAGCATTCCTCAGGAGGTTGAACATGATATGAAAGAAGATTCTGCAGTGGTGACTAGCACAGAAAGTCCGTGCCAGGATGAAGGTGTTTCTCCACTCGAGGAAGAGCTTCGTCAAGAAGAGGTCGAGAGTGTAGACGAAAAGCCCGAGGTGCAGCAGGTGCTGGAACCGGAGAGCATAAGCTTACAACAGGAGAAAGAGGAAGTGGAGGGCATTGAGGATGTACAATCAGAGGAGGAAATTGTGTTTGAGATGTGTGAGAAAAAAGGAGAAGAGAAAGAACAGTTTGAAATCAATTATCCTGTAGTTGCATCGCCCAAAACTTTATTTTCAGATGTTGGGGATCCTCTGATGACACATGCATGTTTAACCCTACAGAGTAATGACGAAAAATACGAGGCACAAGCTTCCCAGCCTGTAGTGTGCACATCACATACAGAAAAACCAGCTCCACAGGATTTAAGTCATCGTGAAGAAAAGTTCAACGTAGACTCTGTAAGCTGCAGGACTGATTCTACCCCAAACCCGCAAGATTCAAATCTTGAGTTTTCCTTTCCTCCCCCAGCTAAAAAATCTTGCAGCACATCAGCGGACATTGTGCCGGATTACTGCCCCTCGCCGAAATTACAAAGAAAAATGTCACGGAAGTTGATTAGTAAGCCTGAAAAATGGTCTTTACTAACCGATCTGTCAGACCTCACCACACAGCTGTTTCCACCCATAGAGCTACCAAAACAACTTCAGCCGAAACCTGCTGTGCTGGAGAGTTCTCAAGTTCACAGTTCAAACATACCAAGCTGTCAGACGGAGAACTCGGAGGGTACAGATGTACTTACAGTTCCCACACACAGTACAGTCAGTACACCGCAGGATGGGACTTGCTCCAGAGAAACTTTAGAACAAACTGTTAAGCCAAAACACTCAAAGGAGCCTCCTGATTCAGAGCCTCAAAGCAACTCATGTGCAGCAGGTGTGGTCTCACAGCCTCAGGTATATGAGTATAAACCGGAGCTGGCAGACGCCGTCCCAAACAGCTGTGAGTCAAGCTCATGGCTTGGGGAAGCAGGAGAGCCCACCATCACTGTTGAAGCTGAGTGCATGTACGGAGACTTTGATCAGGCTATGGATCATCTTCGAAACCGCCTCATTGCCACCCACAACCCAGAGGAGATCCGCGGTGGGGGATTGCTAAAATACAGCGACCTGCTAGTGAGGAACTTCCGGCCAGCCAGCGAGACAGAGATAAAGTCCCTGGAGCGATACATGTGCTCCCGCTTCTTCATCGACTTTCCTGACGTAGGCGAGCAGCAGCGGAAGATTGAGGCCTACTTGCAGTGCCATTTCATCGGCAGCGAGGAGACTAGTAAGTATGACTATTTGATGACCCTGCGGCGCGTGATAGATGAGAGCACGGTGTGTTTGATGGGACATGAGAGGAGGCAGACCCTCAACATGATCACAGTGCTGGCTCTAAGGGTGCTGGGCGAGCAAAACGCCATCCCCAACACGGCCAACGTTACCTGCTTCTACCAGCCGGCTCCATACATGACAGAACCCATTTACAACAGCTACTTCATCACTCAGGCCCAGCCGCCTCTGGTCTACCACCCGTACCCTTTACATGTCCACATGCAGACTGGTCTGGTGTAGCAACGTTGATGTGCCAACAGGGAGGCATGCGAGCTGCTTTCAGCATGGTGCTCTGCAAGCAGAAGCACAAATGCAAGTTTTAGCAACAAAAAACAACCACGGGCGCAGTGGTGTTTAATGTTTTGAAATCCCTCCTGCTTATGACATGAAAGGCAATGAAAGGTCAGAACTGCAAGTGGTCTGGGATCAAAGCACGTCACCCTTTCAAGATGAACACTTTTGACAAAGGAAAGAAACGCAAGGAACCCACTTTTCAGAGAGCTTGTGATGAGGATCGTATTGAAGCCGAGGGACTTTATTTGTGGCAGCTTCAGCTGCGTTTCGGTGGAGCTCTGAACTGATCATCATCCCGTGATGAGAACATCGTAGTGTGATACTTTCCTTATGGTTCGATAAACCTCTCTAACAATTAAACAAAATACACCTGTTGGCAACAGAAATCCTAGTTTGAGTAAAGCTTGGGTCATGGTAATTTCTCAAGGGTTAAATCTCCCATATAGGTGTTTTGTAAGTCAACAGCCTTCGTAGAGTAAAGTCAAACGTGTGGTTATAACTCTGTATTCACTGTAGAGGAATAGGACTGCATTTACTAAAAGAAAACCTTAGACGAAATCTCTTGTGGTGTTTCCATAATCTTGGTGCCAAGTTCTGTGTTTTTGTGAGTGTAAACATCATTTCAGAGAGCTGAAAAGTTTAGTGCCATTAGGGACTGTGTGAACATTATTGGGTTGATAAGGGGGCCTTTGTAGAAATACACACAAAAAAAGACCTTCTACATCAAAGCCCTTGTAAGTGTAAATCATACTCTTAGAAAAACAAGAAAGCATCAGAGTTTTTGTTTGGAGAAGACTTCTCTTTAATTATGAAATGAAAACTTTCACGCTAGCTTCAGATTAAAGAGTTGGCACACAAAAAAAGACAAAATTGAGTTAATTAGGACATCCGTCAATAAATATCAGGCACAATAATGTGTCATAGTTGGCAAAAACTGAGAAAAAGACCAGCATATTTTTTGGGTGACAGATGGAATTTGGTTGGTAATTACCCTGTAGATTGTCATATGTTTTGGCCCGGTTATAGCTGGTCCATAATCTCCTAATGAAACACAGTGAACATCTTATCCGAGAAAAATATTGTTTCACTGAGGGTGTGACTTAATCAGATTTTATTGGCAGTGGAATAGCAACAAAAAGGTCAAACAAACAGCTTTTGATGGCTGTGTTGCTAAATCCTGACAAGTAAACACACCATAACAACTTGCCAACCACTCCATACTTTACAGGAAGGTCAAAAAAGTACAACAAAGACTATATAATCTCTTAATATGTGGGTATTCATGTACAATCTCAATTTTGAAAAAGTTTAGACGCTGGGTAAAATGTGAATAAAAATAGAATGCAGTGATTTGCGAATCTCATAAAGCATTTGTTATTCACAAAAGAACAAAGAAAATGCATCAAATTCTTATACGTTTTACGTTTTCATGAAAAATATTAACTCCCTTTGAAATTGATGGCAGCAGCACATCTCAAAAAAGCTGAGATGGAGCCCACAAAAGACTGGAAAGTAAGTGGTGCTACAAAGGAAATCAGTATTGGATGCCTGTGATGTTCAGGCCCTCGGACAGCACTGCCTTAAACAACATGATTCTGCCATGGATATCACTGCATGAGCCCAGGAACAGTTCAGAAATCACTGTTCACTGTGCCAGAGGTTAAAGCTCCGTGATGCAAACAAGAAGCCATATGTGAACATGATCCAGAAATGCTGCCATCTTTAAAATGGACTGGAAGCTTGTTATAGCAGCGCTCGGTTTAAAAGCCTTTCATAAATTCAGTATGGGTAAGCTGGTGTGGGGGTGCATTAGTGCCTGAGGAACTGGCACCCAGTGCTAAAAGGTATATACAGCAACACGTTCTCCCATGCAGAAGACATTTTTCAGTGAAGGCCTTGCATATTTCAACAAGACAATGCTAAGCTACTTACTGCATCTATTGCAGCAGCATGACTTCCAATAGAAGAGTCCAAGTCTGGCAGTAGACCAAACCTTTCACCATTAAAAAAAATTTGATGCACCATAAAGTGAAAAATACGACAAAGAAGATCCCGGACTGTTGAGCAGCTAGAATCCAGTATCAGACAAGAATGGGGCAACGTTCCTCCCCCAAAAGTCCAGAAGTTACTCTCCTCAGTTCCAACAGGTTTACTGGCTGCTGTGATGCTACACAGTAGTAAATGTGTCCCTGTCCCAACATTTTTTGAGATGTGTTGCTGCAATCGAATTTAAAATGAGCTACGTTTCTCTTGAAATGCTACCTTTTTTTCAGTTTAAACATCTGATGTTTTCTGTGTTCTACTGTCAATAAAATATGGGTTTGTGAGACTTGCAGATCATTACATTTGAGCACCTCATCATCCACACTATAAAAGCTAATAGATAGCTAATAATAGATGCTTTCAAAGGCCTTTAATCTTTTATTTTAATACAGAGTATTTATATATAAGCCCATATTATTAATGATAACAACAAGGATGGAAGAAAAATAAATTATGAGGCTTCTTCACACCTAATATGTTTCCTACAGTCCCTTAAAATGTTAAGACACACCTCTGCTCACAATAAGTGACAGATGTCATGTTCCTAGGATTGTTGTTGTTGTGTGTTTCTGAGTGTGTTGATATTTATTATGACATAGTGTAAAATTCTGAGCTTAGATCTGTGCCCATATAAGATTCAAACTTACCTGCATTTTAGAACTAAATTCTCCTATTCCGTGTCAGGGAATTACCACGAACTTCTTATGGATTTGTGACCGAGGGTTTGACTGTCTTGTTTTTAATTTTGTTCACACAAAAGCTGAGAAATGACAGCATGTTGAATCCCTTTTCCCACAGTCGACAGGCTGAATAGACTTTGTGTTTGTATAATGTGTTGACAGCTGTTTGTTGTAGTGGACGAGGTAGATGTACGTTCTGTCGGGGTGGTGCCTGCTATTGTGTGCAAAAATGTTACTGCTCATTTTAAGTATTTCAGCTGTCTTCAGTGCAGCCAGCAGTTATTGCACTTCTGTCTTTGTGTGTTTGTTCACTGTGTATGCATAGTACATGTAATCAGTATTAAAAACAAAACAAAACAAAAAACCTAAATCATTTAAGCACAGGTTAGGATATGTGGACTATTCACACTGAGACTGAAGCACAATGTAAATGCACTTAGGTGTTGTCGAGTAATAAAGGTGTTGGACATGCTCGTGACTCTCCACATAAGTATCGAACACATCTAAAGTACTCTGTGGTGCAATATGTAGTGGTCGTATCTATCTTTAGACTCTGGGTTTGTTGTGTATCGTTAAGGAACTGTTATGCCAGTAGAGAAATGTCCCTGTTATGATATCTAGTTGCTCAGATTGTTGTGTTATTGTGATAATAAATCTAACACAACCTCTCTTTGTCTGGAGTCTTTTCCTTTGTGGTCAGACTTCCACTATATCATTTTTTAAAAGCTGCATTAAACCTTCAGAGTAATAACCTGTTTGACACTTATCATTCTGTACCAATATTAAACCGTGTGAACGCCTGTTTATTTCCCTTTAATTCCTTACATTTGTAAGGAAAATGCATTTTGGGGTTGAGCAGCAGAGTTGAGTATGTGGGTTGCACCCATTAAAACCTGGTAAATCTGCTTTGCCAATGCAAAACAACTGATTCATTGACCAAAACAACCACACTGACTGACAAATGATGGTTAAAGAATGGGACCCCATCCCACAGCAGTGTGTGACCAAGTGGTTGACCAGCATGATGGGGAGGTGCCAGGCGACTGTGGCTCTACATGCCAAGGCCCCTGTCGTTAAATGAATACATTTTTAAATTGCTGATATGTCTAGTTTCATTAGACCTCAATCATTCAATCCAATAAACGGCACCAAACAAGTGTCAATAGCAGAATATATTTTTCTTCAGCGCAACCTACATGCTCAACTCTGCTGCTCAACCCACAAATGCATTTTCCTTACAAATGTGCCACCATTTAAGGGGAAATAGACCTTCCAGTGGTTTAAGATTTCTTGCCAAGAAGTATTGTTACAACAAAGAAATGCAAAAAAAAAACCCCCACACTGTCCTTACTTTTTGTGCCACATTTAGAATAATAATATTCTTGTGCTTCATTATGAGTTATTAGTATAATTAGGCAGATTGGTGTATGGTGGTGAAGGTCCTGGGTTCAAATCCACCAGGTGGCTGTGGTCTTTCTGTGTAGAGTTTGGGTTTTCCATCAGGCCAACTATGCAGCTACTTTCATCTTCCCCCTTATTCACCAGGGGATGCCACAGTGGCAGCTCTGCATGTTTGATTGGGCAGATTTTTACGCCGGATACTCAGATTCCTCCAGGAATTGGAACTTCCCCTTGTTAGTAAAATGTGTAAACCACTACTCTATGGATCTTCTGCATGTGAGGTCAACTGGTAATTCTAAATTGAATGGCAACCCATCCCAGGACGCATCTCATTTGCCGAATGACATTTGGCTGGAGCCCCACACAACTTTAACCTGTGTAAATGTGGTTAAGAAAAAGGGTGGATGGATCATATAATTAGAAAAATGTCCTGAAGGATGCTACATCCTTACTCTAGGTTATGTTTTGGCACATTATTAAGATGAGGACCTATAATCAGTCTTGTGAGAGCTGATGGGTGTGTCTATAGGATTTACGTTTTATATGAATAATTCATACTTTTCCAGGAGCACATTACCAATTTTCACAGTATTTTGGTAAGACCACCCTCAATTATAATGCTGCATTTTAAAGGATGTAATTCTAATCATTACCTTATTAATGCTGAAGACACAAAACTGGCCAACACACTCTTTTCCTGCCGTGTGCTGCACTCACCCAGCAGCTATACATTACAAAGAAAAAGCCTTTAATCAGATTTTAATCACTTGATATAAGCATTTGAGGATTTAGCAGTTTAAGACTCAATTTAGATATAGAATGAAGGCGTTTTATATAACAAGTCACCTTTTCCTTTTTTTTGTTGCTGTTTGGCACACTCGTCACACTAAAAATGACCTTTATCTCTTTATGCACCGAATAGTTAGAAATCGTAAGATCCTCCAGCATCACTGCAGTTTCTAGGTGTGGTGGAGCACGGTGCGTCACAGCTCAACCTTGTTTGTTCCTTGTCTGACTCACCCCAGCTTTCAGTGCATTAATGCAGTTAGGCAGTTGCAAATGGTACAGTGAGGTTTATGACTGCCTACCATCACAGTCAGCAGCCCCAGTGTTCAGAAACTCTCGAATCTCTGCCTTCGGTGGCTGTTTACGACCCATTACTAAGACAACTGATGACTGCGCGAGTAGCCCTTCAAGCTTATGCAGGCTTAGCGTGGACAGATATCAGACATGGAAAATTCTTTAAAAGAAAAAAAAGGGGGGACAAAATTCTGAGAGAAGTTAATTTTCTTTTTTATTAAAAAAAACAAAACACAATTAAAACATTATAAAAAACACATTAAGCTTATTCAACCTATGGGAGAACGTTGTCTTTGTTGACTAATCTGATGCTTTGAGGCAAGACTAAGCGTCATCTACTGTATGAAAATACTGTATCAAAATAAGAATAGTCTTCCCACACTGAGCCATATTCCAAGACACCAGTTAATGCTGCTGCTCAGCACACCTGATTTTAGACGCCGATTTGTGTTTCGTCTCTCAGAATCTGTCACTAACCGAGCTTTACAATAACTTCGGAGGCCTGCCTCTCTCCTCAGTGACGGAGGGGTGAGAAGGTGTGTCTGAATCATAGCATCCAGTGTTGATATGAGAATGTAGGTCATGTAGGGGGGGGGGGAGACAGTGATTGTATAGGGTGATGGAGAAAGCCATCATGTGTGCAGTTGATCTACTATCAAAGTTTGAAACCCATCAGGCTACAAAGAGAAGAAACGGTCATCCAAGGATGATACTTCTGCTGTTAACCAGAAGAAAGCGCAATCAGATGAGACCTTCAGTTTAATCATGCACAGGTTGAAAAAGATTTCTACTTATATTTATAAACCTAAACAAAAAAAAAAAAAAAAAGGGGGGGGGGAGGCTGAATCGAAAGTGCCGCTGGCACAGTTCAAACATTCTTACACAAAAATGAGGTTTCATCTTATTTCTCTAATATCTTTATTACTCAGCTGCCACATGGAGGAGATAAATGTGCAAATATTTCCTTTTTCCTCATCACTAATAAAGTATGAAATAGATAAAGTAACCCGAGTATAATGCAATGGAAAAATAAATATTTCTGTGGAAGAGAGCTGGCCAGGGCATTCCTTTGCTTTTGCACAGGCTGGGTAGAGAAGGAGCTGCGGAAATAACCATGAATATTTGCAGGTCTGATCACTCAGAGTACAACAGCACTAAAAACAGTGGCTTTGTTACCCCCGAAAGAAAGAATACACCACCTTTACCCTTTAAAAACAGCACCCAACTCTATCTAAATAACAGTGCTGAAGAGAAGACCCAAGCAAGAAGAAGCTGGGGAAAGACATTTCCTTTCACATTCACAGACCAAGGACATTGAAAGGGATATTACTATGGTAATCTATTCTCCGTCTGCTCCCAGGGCGTCAAATACTGCTGTTGTGTCAAAACCACCAGTGTCTCAAAGAAATGCAAAGAGGTGGAGACAGTGTAGTGATTGGTTATAGAAACCAGTCTACCACTCAAATACAAAACAGTTTGGGTCTTATGGACCGCTTGGAGTCGCATTTAAACACAGCAGGTAAACTTTTCTTCTTCAACAAGCAGGTGTAAACAACAATCTTTTTCCTAACCAAGCAGTTTTTGGTGTTCAAATCTCACCAGCAAGTAAAAACTGAAAGAAAACAAAGTGAAATACAATGAAGCACCCAAATGTGACATAACCCCATCTCAAGACAACATCTGTACAAAGCCAAGAACAACAGCAGTATTTTATGCCCTGGGGTAAGAGCGTGTTGCCATTTTATTTTACCCACTTCTTCCTAATATTGCTAGTCCTCAGTTGAGGAGAGCACAATCAGATGGAAGTCTGTGCTGCAAACGAGAAAGGTTGACATCAGATACCTTAAGTGATTCTGCACCTGTGGCTGTGACCACTACCACAACAGTTTTGATTTACTAAGTGAAAAAGAAATAAAATTAAACAAAACAAAACTACAGATGAGCACCATTTTTTTTGGCATCTCCACATCCTTCTTTGGCGACCAGGAGCAAGAAAGGTTGCTGGAGGGAAGAAGGGGAATTTATATAGTGTTTAAAGTTCTGGACGTGAAACCACAGGATGAGGAGGAAGAAGACCAGAGCCATGTCGTAAGGGCTCTTCCAGAGAAGCAGTAAGGCCGAGGTGAGTTAATCCAGTTGGAGAGGGTCCGTGTTGAACAGAAGCTCTGTTGACCAGGGAAGAAAAAAAATCCGTGGCAACATTTTATGAGCACCGGCTATCAGTTTGAGAGTCATAATCAGTCTTTAGATAAAAAGAGAAATCATATTTATATATTATATATACACACACACAAATTTGTATAAAAAGAAAAAGAATAATCCCTGATGTGTTACTCATGTTTTACAGTTCTTTCATTGAGGTTTGGAAAAAAGGGGATGGGTGAGGGGCGACGTGTCAGTGACTCCAGCCCATAAGGTGGCTGACACGGGCTTTCTCAGTCATACGGCGTACCCGTCCTGAGCGGGACATGCCCAGGTTTAGAGGGTCGTCTTTCGACCCATGGCCATCATCCTCCGAGTCGTCTCCGTATCGAACTGTCCTGCGGCCCTGGTTCCGTGTGTTGACCCGCCGAGACTTACACTGGCTGCCTCTCTGGCTGCTAGCTGCTGCTGGAGCTGCTGCTGCTCGTGTCTGCACCTCAGAGTTGTTATCATCCTCGTCCTCTGGCTCCTCCTCTTCCTCTTCTTCCTCCTCTTCTTCTTCTTCCTCCTCCTCTTCCTCCTCTTCTTCTTCTTCCTCCTCTTCTTCCTCCTCATGTTTTAAATCCACCTGTTGCTGCTGCTCCTTCTCTTCCTCTTCCTCCTCCTCCTCTTCTTCTTCCTCATCCTCCTCTGCCTCTTCCTCCTCCTCATCCTCCTGCTCCTCTACCTCAAGCTGCAGTCGTGCTCGTTTAGGTCCCTGTGCCTCTGTGTCCTCTCCTCCTTTGTGTCTCCTCTTTTCTGAGGCTGCCACCTTACCCTTAGCTGAGAGGCGTACTGACAGGCAGGGGGCTTTGCTGTAGTCGTGATCTCCTCCTCCCTCCACGTACTTTTCCACCTCAGAGTCAGAGCTGTTGTCGCTGTCCGACGATGAGGAGGAGGAGGAGGAGGAGGAGGATGATGATGACGACGAGGTGGAGGACGACTCCAACGAGGAGCTGTTGGATCCTGACGCCTCCTCTTCATCGTCGGACTGCGACGTTTCTCGCAAGTGCCGTTGTCTGGAGCCGTTACTTAGGTGCAAGTTATTCTGGTGACCTGATGGAAAACAAGAGGGCGGCGGGTCACTTCTGCACCGTAACTTTGCAGAAACACTGAAAAGGGAAAACGTGCATGCTTTTTAGTTACTGCTCGCAATACCTGATTTCTTCACGGGAGTTGCTTGGCTGCGGGTCACCCGATGTGGTCCTTGATTTCTGCTCCTGACACTCGTCCCTGAAGTTGGGGAAGAAGGCTGGACGTCCTCTTCCTCTGCTACATTACCGCTTTGCTGAGCTAAAGAAAAAAAATAGACACAATGCAATTATCCATCAGAAAAGCTGAGAGTACAGAAGCAACTAATCACATTAGAAGATACTAGAAGCTTTTAGCAGGGGTGAATGTATGTAAGTCAGGTAACACCATCAAAAACAATGCAGAGAGCCTGAATGTCATTTGTTATATTCACCATTTTGTTGGGATGCTAACCTCGATATTAGCTAACTAACACTAAACAAAGTAGAGCCAAATGGACAAATTGAAATGGTGACCTGTTTTATAAGTGGGAAAATATACTTTGTTTGCCATTCCTACCATTTCTCTTCAGTTTCTCTGAAAACAGATTTTTTTGTCTTTTGTTTGGTAGCGTTTTCATATTTTCCTTTTTTCATGTCCCCAAGCTTTCAAAACTCCTTGATTAACATGGATATTTCATTAATTCTTCCATCCTGGTTTATTTTCCATGATTTGCTGACCTGCTACAGATTTAGTGACGATATAAATAGATAAATACTGGCTTGTAGCATGTTCCTAAAACTAAAAGCCAAGTTTACACAAAACCTTAGATTGATCAGTATCCACACAGCGTCACCACCACATGCTAAAGGTGGGAAAAGTTGCCTGCATCACTCAGGCGGGAGATTTTATTGGCTGACTGACACCTCTAGGCTTGCATGGCCATGCTGAGTACGGCTTTCCCCTTACAGTTGATGTTTGCTGGACAAAGATTTGGGGCAGAACCACTCACTGTTTGTTTGCAGTTTGTTCAATAAACTAAATTTTCCAGACATTTCTAAAAGACGGGATTCTCAATATGCACCTTTGGTCAACTTTTCTTGCGCTGTGTCGCGTGTTACCTCTGTTGAGATGTGCCTGTATTAATCGTTACAGTTTTATGATGCAGAATTTGATTTAAAATGACAATTTTTAACTCTCTTAATTGGGGGAAACAAACTTTCTAGCAGAAACGGAAATTGTTTTTAGCATAGCATAACTAACAGCAAACAGTCACCACTTCCAACAACAGTAAAAAGTGATGCAAGATAAAGAAAAGAGGGCAGAATCTGCTGTTTGGAGCATTTTTGGCCTTGGGGGAAAAAAAGAAGCAAAGGAGAGAATTGCTTTTTGCGTCACATCAACTTTTGCTTAATGCGTTACTCAAGACTAACTGACGTCTTTCCAAATGAATAATTTGTGCCACAAAGTTTGGAAGGAAAGGTGCAAACAGAGTTTGTTTCAAAGCTGCACTTCCCAGCTCTGCTGCAGGAAACATCAACAGTAAGAAGCCTTATATTGACTTCAGTGTCATTACATGTGACCTCAGAGTGGAACAGGCAGCTCCTTGTTCCACACATGCCAGTTTTGTTGAAAGATTATTTTTTGTTTCAGTTGTGTAATTTTTTTAGTTTATCAAGACATATATGTTTCTACATCCTATCCAGTCCTGAAGAACGAGTCACTGTAAAGCTATGTGAAGACACAATTATGAAATAAAATGTGTGTTATTATAATTATTATTTTTTAAAGGTGATGTGTCATGAAACTGCAAGGCTTCTAAAATACTGGTATATAAATGTTCAGTCATACTGCCCCTGCTATTATATAATAAGTTGTTTAAATAAAAGTGTTTATTGACACTTTTAATGAGCCATCTGTAAAAGCTGAAAAAAAGAAAAATGACACTGATGTTACGCTTTGATTCACAGGAAACAAACATCTGTTAAGTTTTGATACAAACAACCTCTGCAGCTTTTCATTGGATTAAAACCAAACTGAGGTCATTCTGGTTTTTGAAGAGTAAGAACTATTACTTTAACCAACTCTAAGAGCAGCTCACTGCACGAGTCTACGCAGCAGAAGGATCTATAAAGCACAGAAAGCCACAACAGTGCAGACGTACCTTTATGTGATCTCTGAGAACGATTCTTTGTTGAGGTCTGGGATTTTTTTGGCTTTGATGCCTTCCCTGACTTGTGCTTTCCTTTTGAGCTGGGCAAGAGAGGGGAACAAGAAAGAAGCAACAGTTCAGAATTATTGTTAACAACTAGGGATGGGTATCGAAAACCGGTTCTTGTTGAGAACCGGTTCCCACTGTTTCAATTCCTTGGAATTCTTTGCCATTTTTGCAAACGATTCCCTTATCGATTCCAATCGCCCCGAATGACGTCACCACGTTGCGGAGCGTCATTTACCTGGCAGGAAACACGGCGCGTAAGCGGCTCAAACGCTCAAAAGTTTGGTTATACTTTACGAGAACGGATGACAACAGGGCAGCTTGCAATACTTGCAAAGTAGATACTTCATCTAAGGGAGGAAACACTACGAATATGCAAAAGCATTTGCTCACAAAACACACGATGACCTTAAATGAATGTCATGTTTTGAATTCCGCTCCGGACTCGTGAATCTCAACCCAGCAGCAGTGGTAACGTTTGCACGTCCTCTCCCGTTAACGCGGCAGGTAAATAATCAACTAACAGTTCATATTATGTTAGCGCGATCTGCCTTATTACAAAACCTGCCATTACTGTGCATTTAGGTGACCATGATGAGAGAGACAGACAGAGTCTGGCTCAGATGCTGGCAGTTCTCCCTGCAGTCTACCGGTAGCGTCTCCTTTCAGGCCAGGATAGACGAATGTCACCGAGCAGTGACGAAGTTTGTGGTCAGATGTTTGCACCCATTTGCCACAGCAGATGCCCCCGATTTTAGGTAAGTGAATGTGTTTAATTGTAGGCAGGGACATTACTGGATATTCTTGTGTAATTGCTACTGAATAATTTATGTTATACTTTGTTATTGCTACAGAAGAATATTTATTTTATTATTTTACATTTACAATTTTTTTTTTCCTGGGGACCCTGTGACACCCATTGAAGAGCCGTAGGCTGTGGATCTCTTAAGATCTCACTGTTGGGTTTGTAAGGCCATGTTACTCCTAAATTTCTATCTTGTTCAAAGAGAAGATATAAAACAAAGTTCTAAGCTAATCGACCTTAGTGTTCTCCTTTTTTAAAAAAAAAAAAAAAAGGAATCGATAAAGAATCAAATCGTTAAACAGAATCGAAAATGGAATTGGAATCGTGAAAATCTTATCAATACCCATCCCTATTAACAACACAATAATAAATATAAACAACGACAGGGTGCCTGCAACTTTCAGCAGTTTCTGGAATCGTTTTTCCAACCACGACACCTTGAAATGATATTAAAGAGAAAACATTTCTTTATTTCAGTACGGCACTTCTGAGATGCTTTCAGAAGCTGCAGACACTTTGATGGGCCCGAGTGAAAAATATAATCTGATAACACGGTGCGTCTAGGTTTGTGAATGTGGCCGGGTACCTGTGGGATGGACTATTAGGTGGCGAGCTGCCTCCGTTGTGCAATCTGTTCCTGTAAGTGAGATGTTGACGAGCCCGCCGTTCGTTCTGAATGGCAGACTTGTAGTCAGAAATGATGGAGATGATGTGTTTTTCAAAGAAGGCCGACAAGCTGAGGGTCATGGTATAGATCTAGAAATAAAAGAACGCGATACGTAAACACTAAACCAAAGCTTTCTCAGACTGCACCTATAACAACAGCATTTTTACAGAATGTTTTATTTCTCAGTGAACTACTCACCTGTGACTTCTTGTTAGGAGTGTATGCTTTAGAGTTGCTGAAAATGAGGCGGATGTCTTTGGAAAACTCCATGGGATTTTCATAATTTCCTACTGCCAGGGTCTCTGACACTGTACCCAGATCCATGGGAGTGTCAATGATGTCTCGATAGTCCTGAACGAAAAAAGAGTGCAGAAACGCTGAAGAACACAGTGCTTCACCTGAATGCAACTTCAGTTTTACACTTGCAGCATGCACTGCAAATGCTACTTTAAGCTGTAAAAAGTGTCTGGCATGTGTGGTTTTATTTCAAATGGAGGTTTATCCTGATTGTTTTACCGGATATTCAAAGAGATCCACAGGCTGCCTGAAAGGTTCGGAATTCGTAGAAGCTGTCATTCGACGCAACAGCTCTCGACATTGACCTCGCCAGGCTTTCGGATCCAGAACCACACCACGCTTCTTAGAATTTGCAGTGCCTCCCTGGCAGAGACAAAATGAAAGTCACTGAGATTGGGACAACAGCTGGGAGGTTAAAAATCCTGTCAAATATCAACTGCTGCCTTACCCGGTGTCCTGTAGATGTTCCTGGAGTGTCTGAATCTACGTCCAAGTCAACCTGCAAAAAAAAAAAAAAAAAAAAAAAACCACATAAAAATCCATGTTTCCATTTGCTTTTTGGGACATGTGAATGTAATGCAGTGATCTCCAGCTGGGATAGCCTATGTTTCCTTTTCATTTCCAAATCAAACAAGAAACAAAGGCAACGTCTACATCAGGTCATTAATGGATTACTGGATAACAAATACAGTTGGCTTCCTAAGCTAATCTCTAGTGCAATGGTTCAAATCACATCCTAAAATAAAGTAAGTAATTTTGTAGGAAACATGAAACATTAAAGACCTTATTTTCTTTTCTACTGACTTTTTCAGTGATCTGCAGGAATCCTATAGTCAGTCTAATAATACAAACCACACAAACGCAAAAACACTTGTGCAACACCCACCTCAGCTTCACTGCTGACTTCAGACTTCAGTTTACGATACAGATCCAAGACGTCGATGCAACTTTGGTCCCTGAATGAGGCAGCGGGATCAAGGCATCAGAAATGTTTGTTTTCATCATGGTCACTCCACTGTTAAAGCATCGGTAAATTTAACACAGCAGAAACTCTGTCAAGTCTTACCCGATATAATGAAGGAGAACATCAGTCACCACCTTGGCAGCTGCTACAATGGGGCTTTGAGGTTCATTGAAAGTGCGGGCATTGTGTTCGATGTAACGCACCTCCCACATTAATGCAGAGATCCGCCTGGAGCAGAGGAACGCATCAGTGGTTGAAACTCAGACGTTAACACACCAGGACTTTGAACTCATAGAGAAGGTTTATGAGTGCATGATGCTTCACCTGTAAAAGCGATTCTCCAGACGTGTGCGGATGGAGCTGAGGTCAGTGGGGTAAGCCACTACGGTGCAGTACAGAGGGTAGTCCTGCAAATTTACCGGTAATGCGAACGCCTTGGCTACATCTGGGGAACAAACACAAATAAAATCAAACCTAGCAAAGGTCAGGAAAACAAGGTCAGATTGTACTTTACCGCAAAGCTTCATCAATCCTTTTGGGAGGCATACCCAGTGTCAGAAGCTGATCGATGCCATGAATGACTCGCTCACATTCTTCATCTCGTGTATGAGCCCCCCATTCACCTTCCTGAGGCTCATAGAGTAGAGCTTTCAGCTCCTCTTCTGCCACCTCTACACCATCACCAACCTGCTCTGGCAAAGCAGCTGATGGAGCCACAAAAGTGTTAGAACATTAAACAGCAGTTAGTAACCAAGAAAAAAAAGGAGAGAAGTAAAATACTTTTTTTTTTGGTAGTTAAAAGTTACACTGCAGGCTATAAAGAATTCTCTGGGTTAAAATTAATGGAATAGAGTTCAATAAAAACACAAACAGTGTTTCTATGGTTTCTATGGTTATTCCAATAAGGACACGGAAATGAAGGGCAGACAATGTTTTTGTTGTGGGTTTCTACCCCGCTGTTAGATGAATGAGATCAAATGTGTTTCTTTTCAATAGAAATGCCATAATGTGCAGTATTTCACTTTTATTGGGTACGATTATGTTTGACTTTTTTCTGCGTCTTTTATCTTCTGTAACAGAGCGCCATATTTCAAAATAATACACACATTTCAATAAATATTACTGACCTTCCTCAGGAATAGGCTCCATATCCCAGGGACTCATTTTCTCCCGCTCACCGTTATCCCATCTGATGAAACAAATGTGATAATATGCCACTAGATCATGCTGCGTATGAGATTAGAGATGCTTATCTGATTTTACTGTGGAGAAGGTGACATGAAGCCAGCAAAAAATAAATTAAAAAAATTACAGCGAGCTCTGCTCACACACAGACGTACTTTACTGCGTAGCACTGAAACAGGCTGTCGGGATACTCTGGCTGCAGGGGCTCTTGATCCTCCACAGAGCCGAACCACCAGGCGTCGTCAATGATGCTGCGGAACCTCATGCCTGAACAGAGGATCAAACTAAGGTGACGGACAGTCCTTACAATTTTACGTGAGCAGTAAATACAGGAAGGAGACTGCTGGGGAGTGACTAACCAGGTTGCCAGTTGTGCTCTTTAGCCTCGTTGTAAAACTGCTGCAGTACCAGAAAATCAATGACATCAGGCATGTCATGATACCTGGGAAGTGTGGGAATGAAAAAGTGGTCAAATACATGTGGTCACAGTCGTTTATTACATTGAATGTACAAGTATTGCTCATGCTCACTTTAAGGAGAAAGACTCATTGGTCATTTTCCCTGAGACTGGGTCCAAGAACGCCACTTTTAAGCAGCAGAGGGTAGGAGGTCCCACTTCATACTTAATTCCAACCACTTTCACAGATTCCTGATCCTGAGGCGGAAGAAGAGAAAAGGAGGTCAATGCAGCTGTACAAACTCCTGTAAGGAAGGATTACTGTGGCATTCTGTATATTGTGTTTCAAGAGATTCAAGTTGTTTTCATTTACAAAAACAGCAGCAGATTGTGGTGAACTACCGGGGTTGAAGGGGGACTCAGCAGAGAGCTTAGAGGCTTGCTAATTTTTGCTCAGGTCTAAGAGCAGTGCAAAGTGAGTGAGACCACCAGGTTACCGCTTTCAGGTGGTTACAAAAATTGGCTGCCGTTTTCAGACTCTCCAAACAGCTTGGGCACTAATGGAGCATGCCGGGGCCGATACACAGCACTTGCTATTATATAAAACTGTGCCTCACCCTGAGGTTGAGTCTGTTCCACGGCTGCTTCTGAGGGTTGATGCTGTAAGCCTTAGCTCTGCGAACAGCCCGGACGTAAGCCTGATGGCCCTGTTTGAAGTAGATGAGCTGGAGGAGGACAAGAGAATCATGATTTTAAAAAGTGTGATGTAACATGTATTTCCTGATTGATATTAGGAGCGTCAGTCCTTACTTCATCTCCCATTTGTGGAACAAAAGGAGAGCAGCGGGGGACAGTCTCCATAATCCAAGATGGCGGCAGCCACTCTTCCGCATCAAGTCCACCCAAAGAGGAGGTGGGTTTCTGAGTGTATATGATTTACCACATGTTAAAGTACATACTCGTGCCATGTTGTGTGACAACTAGCAAAATGTGCTTTTACTGTGACTACTGCAGCTGCGGGTGGCTCACTTGTTTGGTCTCCTTGGACTTCTTCTTCCTCTTCTCTTTTTCCCTCGTCCTTGCCTCCTTGGCTTCGTTATCTCCTTCTTCCTCAGAGCTGCTGTAATCTGGAGGCTGTACAGGTCTCCTGGTAGGTCGCTTTGGCGGCTGCAAATTGATCCCAGCATCCGCTGTCCAATCAGAATATTCACTGGAGGAATCGCTGAGAATCAAAGCGGGGTATCGTCAGGCAGGTGATCGGACTATATTTTGAAAATTCTCCTTGATCAGTGTGTTTATTTACCTGGAGCTGCTTTCACTCTGCCACCGAGCATCACCATCTGAAGATGCATCGGTTTGCTCCACCTGTTCTTCTGCCTGCTAACAAAAATACATCCAAAACCTTCAGTATAACACGAATGACTGCTAACAGTTAGCACTTGTTTCTGATTTTATTCCTGTTTACTAAGTGACCTTATAGCACGGTAACTTTACAAATCAAGCAGAACAAGGTGAATCATACTTCTCCATCACTCTCCGAGTCCATCTGGCTGTTAGAGGTACGTCGGTTGCTGGGATTTCTACTCCTGGTTCCAGGACGCCGGATTTGAGCTGACCGGGTTTGATAGGCATGGCGCTTATGAGTTTTCTTCGTGGGCCGCAGGGAGCGCAGGCGTGAAGACAAGAGATCGCTCTACGAAACCCAAAATATCAGGAATGAATCAGCACATGTGCGATTTCTGACGTAACAATAGTGACGCAGAAAATAGCGTACCTTAGGTGCACAGGTTACTGGTTTCTTCTTCCTCTCAGCGTAGTATAGAGAACATTCAATGTCACCTTTGGCTTGTCTGCACTCCTCTGAAACTCTTAAAAATAAATTTAAAAAAGCATTTTGAATTTAAAATTAAAAAAAAGATCTCCTTGCTTTAAAATCAAATCTTTCTATGCAAACCCCTTAAAACTAATCTAATTCCCTTCATCCTCCTCACCTGAATATCCCCTGCAGCACTTCATTGACCACCACTCTGCGGCTCCAGGCCAGCAGGTCCCTCTCGGTGGCCACCTGACTGGGAAGGGCGTTATGCTGCATTTGCCACACCCCATCCACCTGCCCACTTCTGCGAGGTGCAACAACTGGAGAGGAGGGCACCGCCTCTGCGCCTTCACCAGCTGAAAACAAGATTATATTTTTTTTCTTTTAAATATAATTACAGGTTACTGGGGACAAACTCCACTTTTGGAAAAACTTGACAAGAAATGTTTATGTTCAGAGTTTTGCAAAAACAGTAGAATTTCACAAGTATAACCTCAGCCACTGAGAAAGAGCCAAAAATGTTCTCTTCGATTTAATTTGAGTTTATTTATATAGCACCAAATAAAACGAAGCGTCGCCTCAAAGCGCTTTATATTGTACGGTAAAGCCTAGTGGTGCAAGGGATGAAAAATCTCACGGTTCGGATCGGATCACGGTTTTAAGTCACGGATCGGATCGATTTTCGGATCAGCAAAAATAGGGGGGAAAAAGACAAAAATTCGACTCGCCATTTACTTATAAGTATTTTTAGCCTATTAAAAAACATTCAACTGAAGACTCATTCCACGCACTTATATAAAAACAAATTAAGGTGCAATATGGACATTATGGACCATGCTGGGCATCCTCTGCACACGGCCATAAACAACCAGAGGAGTCTGTTCAGTGACAGGTTGCTTCTCCCAAAGTCAAGGACCAGCAGACTTAAAAACTCCTTTGTCCCACACGCCATCAAACTGTTTAACTCCTTGCTGGAGGGGAGAGGGAGGGGAAACGGGGACAAAAGGAGGGGGGAACAAGTAAGCTGTAGCGCCTTTTCACTGTGCAATAGTTTTTGTTAATATCCAACGGTGTAATAGACTCACAATACTTGAAATGTGCTGTTCCCTTGTATTCTTATTCCTATTTATTCTATTTATTCCTTTTGTATTCTCTGTATTTATATATATGGTGTATATATGGTATATTTCTGCTCACATTCTGCAACTTCTGTCGGTGCTGTGCTACTGGAAACTGAATTTCTGGGAGGAACCCATCTTAGGGATAAATAAAGTTTCATCTAATCTAATGTAATCTATAGGGCAGTACAGGGCTTTGAATCTACCACTCTGCTGTGATATAACGAGCGGTCACGTGGCTTTGCGTTGCCCTGGAGGTCCACCCATTTGTATTTAGAGCAACAGAAGATGCCTGGGACAGTTCAGCCATAACTTTAAACCTTTCATGCTCATACATGCTTGGAACGATCTTGTCACACTGAAGTGGATGCGCAACGAGATATCATAGCGTGGCTCAAGCACGTTCACATCATCATATCTTTAGCCCGGTCGGATTGGGCAGCAAAGGGCTGCTTAAATGCCGCAAACTCCTCTGCTCCGCCACTTGGACCGCTAGCGCCAGCCATAACAACCGCTTAACAGACTGACCACACGCACCATACACATACTTTTTTTTTTTCCTTTTTTGAGTCTTCGGATCACGTGCGTACCGAACCGTGGAGTGGCATCAGTTCGGATTTCGGATCAACCGTGATCCGTTGCACCACTAGTAAAGCACCTGCAATATTGGAGAGAAAACCCCCAAAAATCAGGCGACCACTTGGCAAACAGTGGGAAAATAAAAACTCCCTTTTAACAGGAAGAAACCTTCAGCAGAATCAGGCTCAGGGAGGGGCAGCCATCTGCCGTGGCTGGTTCTGGGAGAGGGGTGGGACACAGGACAAAAGACACTTAAAGTTTTGGGAAAAACTTCAATCATTTTGAGTAAAAAAAAACAAACAAAAAAAACAACAACACACACCTTCTTCCCCTTCTGCCTCCTGCTCTGCATTCTGACGCTCATCTTGTTCATTCTGCAGCTGTCTGATGAGATTGTCCAACGGGCTTTCTCCATTTTCTGCCGTTTGCTGGCCAAGAACCTGCTCAACCAACTCTCCATCATCTAAGTAAAGCAAGGAGAAATCAAGCATCAAATACCATCTGTCACTTCTTCTGAATTTTCACCTGTGAATCTGTGCTTACTGTTAGCCATGTATCCCATCTGAGGTATTAGCTGCTCTTCCTTGCAGTTCTCCCGTCCAGGCACCAGGCGCTGGTAGTGAGAAGGATGAGGATTCCCGTCGACATCCACAAGGAAGGGTGGAGGCATGAGGTGTGGCGCCTGTTGCGTCTGCTCATCCAGGACGTAGTTATTAGAGTCACGGATAAGAGGGCGATAGTCCGTGTGGAAGAACATCTGGTCGGGAATCTGGAGGGGAACAAGAACAGCGCGCCGCCACAGGGTGACACCGATTCTTATGATTAAAGAACAAAATGTGTAATCACAAATCCACTGTGCTGTCCAAATATTTATTCTAAATGTTCCTTTAAAAGTGAGGAAATGATAGGGGTGATTGTTTTGGGCAAACAAGACTCAGCTAGCAGTTACCTTTTCATATGGTCTGCTGCAGCCAAAACCAAAGATGAGCAAATGGCCGTGTGAGTCAGTGCAGGCAAAATGCTGCCCATCTGCTGAGAACTTGCAGTCAAAAATAGCACCGTGGCCTTGGCCCTCAATCTGCAAACAAACATTTAAAATTGAACTTAAAGCTGGTGAAAAACAAAGCATTGCTGGTAGGTGATGCTCGCTGAGGATCGGTTACCATGTTGAAGAAATTGCGGATCTTGACTCCTTTGGTTAGGTCCCAGATGTAAATGTTGCCATCGTGGCCGGCAGATAACATGATGCGGGAGTCAAATGGATGAGCCTCCAGCACAAACACCTCGTCGTCATGACCCTTGAACAGAGAGACAGCACAGACAATCAAGTAGGCCAATTTGCCATTTTACACCGAATGAGCTTCAGATAATGTCGGCTTCAGCTACTCACAGACAAAATGTGCAGCAGCTGTCCTGTGGATGTGCTCCACACTTTGAGCAGGTAGTTTGACACTGCTGTGATTATGGTGCTGTCAGTGCGGTCCCAGGCAACCATAGTCACCACCAACTTAGCTTTGTCGTCCCCTGTGGCGGCAGTGCTCCTAAAAAGAACATCCCATCGGACGTGAAATATGATAGCGGCAGAAGTGCCATCACTAAACACTACGAGTCTTCCCTCTCTTACCCTGGAAGCCTTGCAGCCATGTCTAAAGTGGTGCTCTTCCACTCCTGCTGCTGGTAATGCCAAATCTTCACCGTACCGTCGCGACTGCCGCTCACGAACCTTAGGCTGGACACACATACGCAGTTATTCTTCGCACACTTGTAAAACACACAAAAAATATTTGAAGTCCCTGCAGATTTGAGCAAGCACACTCACCTGTCACTGTTATTGCTGAACTGGACGACCACGACTTTATCCTAAAAGCACAAAAAGTAGGAAAGAATACAAGTTGTGTGAACGAAGCTTAAAAAGCACAACAGAGCGGACCAAGCAGGATGTAGTGACTAGATGCTGTTTCTTACCGTGTGAGCATCCATCTCAGAAACCTTCATAGGAGACTCAGCACCAAGATAGTAGACCCTGATCATATGATCAGTGCCTCCAGTAGCCATGAACATGCCACCTATTAACAGAAGAACACATTCAGTCTACAACAATGACCCTCACAGTGTTCTGCCATACTGTATATTAGTTAACTTGTAACCATTTCAAATGATGAAATGCTTTTCATTTTGCAAACACACTACCCTATTTTTTTAAACTGCGGGCAGCATTTATTCCGTCACTCAAATGAGATTCTCTTATATGCATCTGTGGAAGTTTGGCCTGGTTAAGTTAATATCTTAAAAGCAACAAAAGTTTACCTAAAATAGGAGATGGAATTGGTTTTCAACAGGAGCCACAAAAGTAAAAATTAAAAAAAAAAAAAAGTGCAGTTATTAACTGAGCTGTGTTCAGAGCAGCTGAGATCATGTAACAACAAAATGTTGCCTGGCATGGAGATACACTTACCACTGCTGAAAGATGAAGTGGAGACTTGCACCCCGGGCCGTGAACGCTCCATAAACTTGACTGGATGATCACTGAGGGGAAGGGAAAACAAAAAACAGAACCTGTGGTTATCTTAATGAAAACCACCAAGCAACCACTAAGCATGCCACATTAGACGCCTCAATACTTACTTAAATTTCATGGTGAGCGAATGCCACTTCCAGAAACACACCATGCCGTCTGCACCAGTTGATGCCAGGTACCGAGTTGTTCCTCTAGCTGCTGGACAAAACTGGAGGAGGGAGAGAAGGAAAGTTGGTGTTGGTTAGTCACAGGGAAGGACTGTGCAGCATTTCACATAACAAGCCAGCAGCAGGCCCAGGTCAAGTGCTCAAGATAAGGTGAAAGCATTAAGTAGATGAATTTGCTTTCAAACATTTAATTCCTGTATGATGTAGTCAAGTTTTTAGTTTTATTTGATACTTCAAATGTTGTAAAAGGGCTCTGCACTTTCTTTTAAGTATCACCTGTATGGATGTGATAGACGCAGCATGAGCCTGCAGCACAGTGATGGGCGCACAGGTGCGTAAGCACCACACTCTGATGACTTTGTCACAGCTGGCAGAAGCAATGAGGCTGTTCTCGTGGTTGACAGCCATGTCACAGATCTCTGCTGAGTGACCGCGGAGTGTTGCCAGGAGCCGGCCATCATCTGTGGCCCAGATTTTTACCAAGCAATCATCAGAACCCTAAAAACCAATCCGACAGCAACACATTAATAAGACAGCTCCACTGGAAACCACCTTCAACTGAAGCTCCATGTTGTGTTTTGGAAGAGTTCAGTAGTTATCTTAGATCTGGCACGACAACTGGAAGAACAATCACTAAAATAAAATAGACAGGGATGATGAAATAATAAGAAATTCTTACTCACCGTAAATATTCGACGACCGGTACGGTCAAAGGCCACACAGTAGACTGAAGAAAGGTGGCCAAGGATACGTTTGTGTATCTTCATGTGTTGGTAGGAGGAAGACGGCAGAACCTGGCCAAAACGACCTGTGCCTGTGGCCTGGCGAGCACCCATGATGGACACTTGATGTGAAACACATACGAATAATTAGTAGAAGCGACACACTGACACTGAAAACTTAATACCACGGGTTAATACCACGGGTCTAAGTGCTTAGTGGAAATAAAAGGCATAAATGATATATTGTTGTAAAAATGTTTTTAAAAACAGTTTACACACCAACATTAGGAGAACTTCCATTGCTCACTGGAGGTTCTGGTGGACGTCCTCGGTGGAGTGCAGCGACAGCTGAGCCACTACATACCTTGTGGCTACAACCTATGTTAAAAACAGTGAGTTGAAGAATGAATGCCAAAAATAATGCACTATAGCCCCTTTACCATTAGTACCTACTCGGATCGACTCGCCTCAGATTGACTGGTTTTCCATTACAATCGAGTACCACCTCATGTGTGTAGTAGCTGTTACAGGAACATGTCCGAGAGTCCCATGACATAATTAGTATGCAACACGAACACTACAACAAAGGTGGACATCAAGGCAACAATATAGCTGCTGCTCAATCTGTGGCTTTTCATCAGACTTGGGGACCACAGACCACAGTTACCATTTCCCTCGTTGCCAGGTTTCAAAATTGGCGATTTAGATTTTCACACACAAGACACTCTCATGACTCTTTGGGTGACGTCAATAACCTACCAATTGGTGGTATGCAGTCTGATGCACACTTTAGTACCTGCTCAGATCGCTTGGAACCCTGGCCAAGTAGGTACTATTTTAGTACCTGGTACTAGGGCTGGGCCATATTATACCGTTCACGGTAATACCGGTATAATGTTAGGCAACGATAGGAAAATGAAATATCGCGATAGAATATGAGTAAAACACGCATGCGCAGTGCCTTTGTTTTCATACGCACATGGCTGATTGTTGAGTGAAACAGATGAACCAGAATTGGTTTGTAAAAATGGTGCAACTTCAGTGATGTGGAACTGGTTTGGTGTTTGACTGTCAGATACACGACAAAGCACATTTTTTTGCAGAACATGCAAGCGGCCGTCGGACTAAGATGCCCTTAAATCTGGGAGTAATCTGGGTCCTAAACTCCGTCTTCTTCAGGTCAAACGAAAACTGCAGCATCACTGAGAGTTAAAAACTGTCTAAATTCTTTCATCTTTAATAAAAAACGATCAGCGTTGCTGCTTTACCAGGTGTAACTATGAAGTTTAACTTCCAGGCATCCATGAAAACAAAATGTATTACATTTAACGGAGTTAGAAGCTAGCAGGAAGCTAGCGGAAGTTAGCTCGCTAGTTTCGCTAGTTACCTAAGCATGATATAGCATGTTCTGACTGAGAGATTTCTGAAAAAAATCAAACGTACAGCTCTGCTATCACTTCCAACATAAATGAAGACAGGAAACTAAACAGCAGTGACGTTTGTAGGGTTACTGAAGTTGAGCTAGCTGGTATATAATCATGTGCTACGTGATCGCTAGCGACACAGCTATGTTAGCATAACATAAACAGTGAAGCTGAAGGACGAACACTAACACTTTTCCACTTATAAAAGTTAACGTGAAGGTTCTTCATGGTTAGAGACAAATGCAATCGCATGGCAGGATGCTGTAAAAGGACCAATCTTCAGTCAGGAGAACAACTGAGATAATCCATCCACAATACGAGGTTAGTCATTAATATACTGCAGCAACATGGGAATAGAGCCGCTGCCAGAGAATTCAACATTAATGAATCAATGGTACAGAAGTGGAGGAAGCAAGAAGAATGAGTTTAATAAAGTTTGATATATCTGACTGCTAATGTGCCTTATAATCCCGTGCACCTTATGGTCCGAAAAATACGTACTGCACACTGCAGTTTAATGTTGCAAAGCACCTCTTTTTAACTTCAGTGGATATTATACATGGTTATGCTCAGTATATGTCAGCCTATTTCTACTGGAAATGCCTTTTGGTTAAACTTTCAGCAAGGAATTTGCATTTGCACTGTTACATTTTTATAAAGCTTTAATGTACATAAAAACCAGCTTCTTGTTTAAGTGAAAATAAATGATAGGTTGTCTTTTTGCGCTAGTAATGTTGTGGAGTTGTATTTTGTCACGCATCAATTATATCGTCAGTTATATCGTTATTGCAAATTTTCAAATATATATCGTGATAAATATTTTTGGCCATATCGCCCTGCTCTACCTGGTACCAGGTACTAGAACCTAACGGAAAACCCTGAAAGCTGTGGTGAGTTAATCCGAGTAGGTACTAATGAAAAGCACAAAATAAATACATTTAAAAAATCATAGAAAAACAGGAATATGCTCACTTTTGCTGGTGCGAAGCAAGGACTGTCTTCCCAGCCCCAGAAGTGTCTGGACTCCAGGAACACAAGGTGGGATCTCCTTTTCTATAAGTGGGCCTATCCGCTGGCAAATCCTGAGCAAATAGTCTGCAGGAATGTGCTGGTTCAACACCACCTGCACACGTCAGCGATGGTAATTACATATTAATACAACAAATAACAAAACAACACACGATTACATCAGCTGCATTGTTACGGGTGCTAAAATAAACTGTTATGTTAATTTAAACGACTCTAGACAATGGCATAATCCTGAAAAACCAACTGAACTGAATTGATCAGCTAACTGATCACTGAAGAAACGACTATTTTTAAATAACCAACAACAGAACATGGTGAAACAAAATGTTCTGCATGCTGGTTACCACTGCAAATGAGAAAAAACAAAACACGAGCCTCACTTTCTGTAATTTAAGGTGATTATAACATTAACTGACTCATTTTCAATACAGGCAAGAAAGATCCAATCCAAACAGCTCTGCAATCACACATAAGTAGCCTGCAACTGTTTCATTTTCCTCTTCCTGTTTATTGCTGCCTGATATCATAATGTGTGCATGGTTTTGTCATGCAGATAGTTGGAAAACAATCAAGGGAACGGGAGGGAGAGGTAGAGAAAGAGGAGGGAGAGAAAAGCTTGCAGCGAATCAAAAGAGCTTCTTGCTATTCTTCCGGTTCGCTCGCCAACGCAACTGCGATATCATTGGCTCCAAAAGAAGACTGACACGGCGCTGGATCTAGTTCAGCCTATCACTATCGGCTCTTATCTTCATTCTCCGCCCACTAGCCCACACAATAGCATAGCCTGTATATAGTTATTTATCAACAGGCCTGCACTAATATGGATTGTTAAATAGGTTAAAATAAATACAAACATGCTGAAAACACGCCGTTTTGGTTGGTTAAAAGAATTAAAACGTTGACATCCACGGAAAGGTTATTGTCAACCGAAAGCGGAATAAAAAGATCCATATTATTAAAAAGTTATTAATGACTATTCACACTCACCCAATCTTGGAAGTTCCGTTTGTATTTCTTCCCGTCCCAACTCCATCGTTGCGGGACCAACTAAAGTTAAAAGAGACGATATCAGAGAGGACACAAAATTGCGAGGCTCGTCCCGGCAGGGAATCGCGCTCCTTTATTTAGCATCGATCAAAACTACTAAAAAGCTGGCCCCAAAAAGCGTCAAGATGGGCATCACTACGGAAACCGCACATGAAAATAAACTCAGAAAGGTTCAGCTGAACCTACCTCATACTCCTCCAGCTCCTCGATCAGGATCTAACAACACAGAGACACAGTTAGCAACGGATGCTAACAAACCTACTTATTTAGACGATTTTTAACCAGTACGACTTGCTTTTTTGTTTATCGTAGGGTATTACCTTTGCGGCTTTTTTACATGGTCCAGACTGCAGAAATCTGGCAATGAGGTAATAGAGTTCTGAAAAGAAAAACAGTAAATGAGCTTGGTACTAACTGAAGTAGCTATTGAGCGGAGCTAGCGTTAGCCAGCTCCGGGCTGCGCTCGGTTAATTAGCTCGCTACCTGGCACACAACTGGAAACAGTGTAAATGCAAAATATTTAGTCGCGAATTAAAGCAGCGGTCAGTACTCACCAGCTTCGATTTGTGAACACTGTTCTCTTGCCATCACTTGGTAAGACAGGCGACATTAAGACAAACTGATGTTTTAGCTCGCTGGTTAGCCGCCGGCTAGCTAAGAGTAGCTAGGTGTGTGTAGCTAAAACAGGCTAGTGAATGGCCTCCTCTCGCAAGTTGTTCCCATACTATCCGCTACCTTGGATTAGTGCCCTCTAGTGAATCAACACAGTACCGGACGGAGTGCTTTCTTCAGAAAGAATGAATCCATGTTACAAATAAAACTCGTTCAAATTTCACAGATTTTACACAAAAATTGAATGTTAATACTTTTCACTGGTAAGATAACATTTTTCAGGATTAATAGTTTTCAGTTTTTCAGTTTTAATATTATATCAGTTTTAATATTTTAAAGGGTAAATGTATTCGTAAATGTATTTTGTTATTTTTATTTATTTATTTGGGGGGGGGGCACCAACGCTATTTTGTGAATAAAAATATTTGTGGTTTGAAATATATTGTTGTCAGTCAATATACAGTTGCAATTGTTGGAGCAATCTCACTGATCTTAATATATTTGGACATACAAAAAGTATTTCCAAAAGTTTTCAATCAGTTCATTTTCTAGTAGGTACAAATCAGTGACTGTAGAAAACAGTTATTGGTACAAATGCATTCATCTTTAATATGAGGAGTGTTTTGGTTACAGTCTCTAGCATCTGGGTGTCATTGTGGAAGAATCATCCTTGACTTTAACAGTAACAAAGAAAATATGCAGCTTGTTAAATTGTGAAATAGTATAGCATTTATTTCCACCAGCTCACCCTTGCAAGGCTGAGTTCTAAAGAGTGGGCTTGAACATCATTGCCTTTGTGTGGAGACAACGTTAGAGAGGCAGGGTTGAGAGGGTTTGGGCATGTGCAGAGGAGGGATAGTGGATACGCTGGGTAAAGCATGTTGAAGATGAAGCTGCCAGGCAGGAGGAAAAGAGAACAAGCATAGAGGAGATTCATGGATGTTTTTTGTTTAAGAAGGTTCCTAACTCAGTGAAGTGACTGGAATTATCTGCTAAACAGCCAATAAGAGCTGTTCTTAAAATGCTTAGGATGGGAGCTCTAGAAATAGAAAGCAGACTGTATCATTTTTCAACAGGTAAATATAAGAAAAGAAGATGTATTTAATTTTACAGGCTTTTAGAGGTCCATCCATCTTCATCCGCTTTATCCGGGGCCGGGTCGCGGGGGCAGCAGCCTAAGCAAAGAGGCCCAGACCTCCCTCTCCCCAGCCACCTCCTCCAGCTTATCCGGGGGAATACCAAGGCGTTCCCAGGCCAGCCGAGAGATATAATGGCTTTTAGAGCTAAATTATTGTAATGCTCCAATCACAGGTTTATCCATTCAGTGTTTTCTATAGTTTATATATAAAAACCCAGCCATTTCACTTCAGTGATAACCAGAAACAGCTCAAAGCCAGCAAACCCTATAAAGGAAGTGCCAAGTGAGAATGAGTGATGGAGGCCTAATAAAAATATTACAAAATAATAAGGCAATTACTAATAAAAATATGAATTTTTAATAAAATAATTATGTAATTCACAAATGGGAAGAATTGATGGATGATCAATATTTTTTTATATAAGGTATAGATAGAAGTCTCTGGGCACTGTGTGTGAGGTCCCAGGGGCTGAGACTCAGGTGGAGCTTTATCCATAGGAAAGCTGCTTTGTTTTTAACAGCTTCACCAAATGAACCTGAAATCTGTGTTTAACAGAAGACCTGTAAGATGTGTAGAAAAACACCTAACATTATTTGATTGATCATGGACAGTTCCTGTGATAATTAAAGTACTGTTACTGTGCCACCTGGGTAAATGTGCACATGGCTCAGATATTAGTCTACTACACTGACACAGTTCCATTAATAGCTATATTCTGACAGACATCTCACTGTGTTTGTAACAGACTCAATAGAGAAAAGTCTCTGGGCAATTCTAAGATAAAAAAAAACTCAGTTTAGATAATTTCTGATATGTTTCATAACATGCAGCAGCAGATCTCAGAGAATGACTCGGCCTCTGTGTGGAAAGGTTTTAGGAATATCACCAACTACAAAACCTCCCACTCCACTGATGACTTGCTCTTGGCCAACACCCCCAACGACTTTTACTGCCGTTTTGACGAGCCATCAGGCAGCCTTCACACCTCCAACAATAGAGACACTTTGGACACTCATTCCCCCACCTCTCCCCCCTCCATAGAGCCATCACCACCTTCAAACACTTCACCTACAACACCCCCCTCCTCACCCCACACAAAAGAGGATTTCACACCACCTCCTCCCACCATAACTCTTCATATTCATGAAGCAGGTGTGAGGAAGCAGTTTAAGAGTCTGAATGCTCGGAAAGCTCCCGGCCCAGACGGTGTGTCTCCTGCCACCCTCAGACACTGTGCAAACGAGCTGGCCCCAGTGTTTTCTGGCATTTTCAACTCCTCACTGCAGGCATGTCATGTGCCTGCCTGCTTCAAGTCCTCCACCATAATCCCTGTCCCCAAGAAACCTAGGATCACTGGACTAAATGACTACAGACCCGTGGCTCTGACATCTGTGGTCATGAAGTCTTTTGAGCGCCTGGTTCTCTCCTATCTCAAGACCCTCACGGCCCCCCTCCTGGACCCCCTGCAGTTTGCATATAGAGCCAACAGGTCTGTAGACGACGCCATCAACATGGCCCTACACTTCATCCTGCAGCATCTGGACTCCCCAGGAACCTACGCCAGGATCCTGTTTGTGGACTTCAGCTCTGCCTTCAATACCATCCTTCCAGACCATCTCCGAGGCAAGCTTTCCCAGATGAATGTGCCTGATCCCATCTGCCGGTGGATCACTGACTTCCTGACGGACAGGAAGCAGCATGTGAGGCTGGGAAAGAATGTCTCGGACTCCTGGACCATCAGCACCGGCTCCCCTCAGGGCTGTGTTCTTTCTCCCCTGCTCTTCTCCCTGTATACCAACTGCTGCACCTCCACCCACCAGTCTGTCAAGCTAATCAAGTTTGCAGATGACACCACCGTTATTGGACTCATCTGGGACGGGGATGAGTCTGCCTACAGGAGGGAGGTTGAACGTCTGGTGTCCTGGTGCAGCCACAACAACCTGGTGCTGAATGCCCAGAAGACAGTGGAGATTATTGTGGACTTCAGGAAGCACACAGCCCCACTCCCCCCCATCATCCTGACTGACACCCCCATCACCTCTGTGGACTCATTCCGCTTCCTGGGTACCACCATCACCCAGGACCTGAAGTGGGAGCCCACCATCACCTCCGTCATCAAGAAAGCCCAGCAGAGGATGTCCTTCCTGAGGCAGCTGAAGAAATTCAACCTGCCAACACGGACGATGATGCAATTCTACACTGCAATCATCGAGTCCATCCTCACCTCCTCCATCACCGTGTGGTATGCTGGAGCCACTATCAGGGACAAACAGAGACTGCAGCGTGTTGTGCCCTCTGCTGAGAAGGTGATTGGCTGCAGACTCCCATCTCTGCAGGACCTGTACACCTCCAGGACACTGGGGCGTGCAGCTCGGATCACAGCTGACCCTTCTCACCCTGGACACAGTCTGTTTGACCTGCTCCCCTCAGGCAGGAGGCTCCGGTCCATTCGCACCAGAACCTCTCGCCACAAGAACAGTTTCTTCCCCTCTGCTCTTGAACACATGAACAATAACCGTATGACTGTTCCCACCACTAACACATGACCCTACGCTGTGTTCACTGCATCATTCCATGTTTGGCACCGATCACCACCTGCACTCATGTATATATCATGTATATATCTATCTATCTACTTAGCACTTTTAATTCTTATTCTCATTTTTATTTTCATGTCTATTTAAGCTTAATTTATAACAGTATGTTTGCACTGAAGCACCGCAGCAATTTCCTAATGTTGTAAACCCGCTCAACATTTGGCAATAAAACCCTTTCTGATTCTGATTCTGATAAACACACCAGTATAATAAGTGCGGCTCGGCTCGTAGCAGGACTGCGTAAACAGTTTAGGATGAAGCCATAGTTTTGGTACTTTGCTTACAGTTTCGAACCATCCACCTGTGTCAATTACAGATTCGTTCATAACATCTTGCAGCAATATCTTTGTAAGGAAGGTTGTTCTCATTTGTATGAGCCACATAAAACAACAGGGTAAGAACACGTTATGGTGAAGTATGCGTCCATTTGGGTAGTAAAAGGAGATAGGAAGTACTTTTGAAAGAGGGTGTAGAGGATGTTGTGCATAGGTTAAAAGAGAGGCAACTGATCTGTTGTGGTGACCCCTAAAGGGAGTAAGTGAAAGAAGGAGAAAACCTCATGGCCTTTCTTACTTTTAGATTAAGTAACACTAAATTATGCAGTTTTACTCAAAATGATGCAGAACTGTTGAGACATATATTTTCATTATTTTATTACTGCCACCCTGGGTGAAGTTTTCTGGGCGATGCACAGTCATGTTTTACAGCCTGACATGTTTTCATGATGAGATGTTTTTGAAGCACACATTTTTGACAGACTTATGTATTTAAATAGTTCATGCGTAAACATTAATGGTATATTATTCACACGTGTTCACAAAAAACCACAGAATGTATCGGTGTTATACTGAAGCTGAACCTTGCACACAATTCCTTGAAAATCTAAAAACTGAAAAAGCTCCATTCATTGGCTTAGATAGAAAGACTCATGGAAAGGTTGAGAGCATGTCTGAGTCTCAAATAACCACCAAGGTGAGGTCACTATTTTATTTGGGAAGCTGAAAATAAATACCCTATGCTTTCCTTCTTTGTAACTAGCAAAAAATGAACAAACAAAGATCACGTATAAACTTCTTTTGAAGTTTCTCACCGTGCACGGCTGGCTGACACAACACCCATCATCACAGATCACAGCAGCAAAGCTGTGATTGTTATTGGATTTTTGAGTTGTGGCTTCACGTACTCGCTCACATACGTACACTCTCAAGTTTCCTCGTGATCTCCAGTTAAATTGAAAAAAAAAGTTCTCTTGCCGTTTGCTGTGGTTTGTTCAAATATTGCTTTTGAGAGAATTGGCAGCTTATGTTCACTTCGTCATTGTTTGAAGAGGACTCTTTGTGTGTGAGTGTGTGTTTATGTGTGTGGTTTGACTCCACGATAAAGCTTTTTATATATAGAATAACAGTGGAGGGATGGTGTAGATTTATTTCTCGTCACGTAGAGCTATGTGGTCTTTGCCCTGTTCATGAATAGCTATTCACCGGGAAAATTATAAAGGAAAATGATGTGCGACGACTGGCAGACTCACACGGTTTCTCGCAGGCAGTTGCAAAAGAGTTTTCTTTGCAGACAAAACATCTATGTGGCCTGAAAATGATTTGATATGCTGTGGTGTCATTCTCCCTTCTGGCAGCATCCCTTCTGTTACGGTCATGAATAACGAAATTCATTATTTAATAGTCAGTCCGCTGTGAAATACAAGTATGTCTTAACCCACTCGAAGCATTTGGCCTTGTTTCCCCTCTGAGGAGTGATTTAGAGACACACATCCTGTGAGAGGTCTATTAGACAGCATATCTTTTGACAGATGAAGTGAAGGAGTGGGGGTGTTGGCCTATTTGATCATGCTTTGGATGCAACTCTCACAACAGAATTGTTTTAGAGTGTTACATGCTACCTTGTCTTTAGACATAGGAAAAACCACAAATCAGTCTAACTTTGTACAAATGCCTCCAGAACTGATCTGCAGGAGTGTGATCTGAACATGTGCTTCAGCTGCCTTTTTCAAAAGGAGTTAACCTTTCCTGTCACATAAATTTTCTTCTGTTTATATGCCACCCTAGAAATAATGCAGATTTCTAAATAAAGCATTGTGCAAAAGCAAAGAGCCACCTGTTATTTCTTTATATTTTGATTGGAAACTGAAAAATAGGTCCAGTGATTTTTGTACAAACAAGAACATAGAGTATATAGGGCAAAAACAGAGTTTTCACAATTGTAATGAGCTTGAAAGTCAATCTAAACTCTCTTAGGCAGCTTTCTTCTTCAGGAATAGTTCTCCAAGGGTTCTTGAAGGACGTTCAAAGCTCTTCTTTGGATGTTCACTGTCAGGGTGATCCCACACCGCTTCAATAATGTTCAGGTCTGGGCTCTGGGCAGGACAATTCTAGACTGACAGATGTTTGGACCCCAGTTGCTTTGACCTACAACACAGCATTTAAAAGCATATCTGCTTATCCACTAACATCTCAACCATTTTCATTGTATGTGAAGTATGCATGGTATGCATGAGTAGTGACCTGTAATGCTATAGCTGTAATGTAAAATAGCAAACCAGAGAAACTCAGTGAGGTACAACTCTTTCAGCCTCAACCAACTGCATATACTGGAGTGACTCATTTGAGCTGTTGCACCCTTAGCAGTTTACCCATGCAGATATTACGCACTGAACTAAAGGTGGCGCTGCAGCGTCCACTGATTGGTTGGACTGAGGAGAAAGTAGGGGACAGGTACGACTCAGTGGTGCGCCTCTCAGACCAACAAACTTTACGTGGTCTCTGTGGCTGACCCAGAGACCACGAGTCACACAAATAAGCCGAACAGTGGTGTGTGAAACAGCCAAAATGTGATCTTCAAAACGCCTTAAAATCTTCAGTTGTGTTGCACCCACGCGATAATCTACCTGTAGTGTTGGTTGGCCGAGAAACCCCCAAACGCAGACAACTGAAAGGCTGGATGGAGGTCCAGCCACGCCCCCTTACGGTAACCCTATGGAGAGGGCGGTATTGGATGGCACTTTCCTCCAATGACGTCGTGAGAACAGGCGGGGCTTAAAAGACCGCCTCCGCTCTTCGGCAGACTGCAACCAGCCTGCTCACGTAACTTAATATAGTATGTGGACCAGTGGGCGGGGCTGTGAGCGCGGCCGCACACTGGCTGCTGCCGGAGGCTCTTCATTCAGCCTGCATGAGTCCGCGGACAGGAGGCGGACTGACCAGCGCGCTCTAATGAACGTGTGAGGTTTGTAGGCTGGGTCACCTCAGCAGCGTGCTGCAGCCTAAATACAGACAGCGGCAGGAATCGTTAGCAGACTGCAGTGCAGTTTCACATGTGAGCAACTTTCTGGAATGTAACACGTCTGAGTTTTATTTGTTAAAACCCAGACTCACAAACACATACAGCCGCTCCTGTTTGGATCATTATTCGGCAGAATAAGGTGAGTGTCCGGCTTTGTGCTCGTTACTTGTTACGGTTGTTATAAATGTGGCTTCAAATTGGAAACTTTCAAATAATAATAATATTTTAAAAAGTTGTTTTTAGTAGCTACCCTCTTCTCCTGGCTCAGTCTGCTTCACAGTGTTTATAATATCAATAGATGGTATATCTGCTTCTTTATGTCCCAATCAAACACATACATAACTGTTTAGACTGTTTTTTTTTTTAAATTTCTGTTTACTAAGTGAAGAAAGTCTTAGTCCTTTAGTGTGTGTTATAATCATTATATTGTGGGAAGCTGTGTAAGAATCTTAGTAAGTGCAGTAACTACTGTATAATGGAACCTATGTGCTGACCTAGCTCTGAAATGTCAGTTTTTTCCATATGGAGACACTTGACTCCATCTGAAAAAGGAAGATTCTTGTGTGTGTGTGTGTGTGTGTGTGTGTGTGTGTGTGTGTGTGTGTGTGTGTGTGTGATTTGAAATATGAGGAATGAAATATGAATGTGGCTTAATTGGCACGAACAGACAAACAAACTAGAGTCTGATAAGCCAAGACACTTGTCCTAGTAAAATCAGCTCTGATATACATCTGAATGTCTGATCTGAATGACCGATGCTATGTCAGTCACAGCTGTAGTTCGGGGACCTGATGCGAAACAAAACCCAGAGCCAGGGATCCGGGGCATTTTGGTTGTTTTTTATCTTTGCTCCAAAGTGTGCTGCTGTCAGAGTCTAAAAGATTATCCTGTGTGTCCATCTACTTACACTCGTGTTGAGGCTTGTGCCATTTTTCCGGCTTGCTGTGTCAGTGCTGAGGTTGGCCCAGGAGCCATGAGCAGTGATGAGGATGTGTGCTGACAGCTGAGCGGGGCAGGATGAGGCTGTTCCATGACTGACTGAACTGGGCTGTTCATTGCACCATATGCTCCTCTTTATATCGTGCTGCTAAACATTTGGGCCTGCCTCATGACTCATGCTGTCTTCTTCTCCCTTCAGCCAATTCTAATCCTGCTGCTAAATGGGACAATCAGAACATTGTTACACGGTGAGCTTGAAAACGTTGTGGATTCCACTTTTGGCATTAGGTCTACCACTATAAAAACAGTATATAGGAGTCAATCACAATCCTTTTACAGCTTCCAGTAACTGACAGGTATCATGGAGAAGGCCATCCACTACTTGTCAGACTAAAAAATTTGGCTTCTGGGTGATAAACAAATGTAGAGTGAGCCTGGACCAGACTGTGTGGGTGTTTCGGGTTTTTTTGTGTGTGGTAACCCAGAAGACTGGTTTGAGGGTGTCAGGTAGTGGGGTTTAACCATTAACAGTGCTGATCACCTGATACACGAGTCTGTGCACAGAAGAAAAAAGGGAAACCCAATCTGCTAAGGTTCTGCTAAGATGTGTTCGTGTCAAACAAGGATTTCAGAGTTTTGAGAAATGCTGCCACAAATGTTACACATCTGTTTGTTTTTTTATAACCAACATTTATTGTAATGTAATTCGCTTGCCCTGTACTCAGTGGAATGGCAATTTGAGACTTTTCTGCTCTCAAATTGAAAGTTTTCTTCTCTAATCTTCTTCATGTGGTCTTTTTTAGTTTTAGTCTCCTCCCCCGGAGACCTTTAAATGCAGGGAATATAAGTTATATTATAAGTTCTATCTGGATTTATTTCACCTTTAAGTATAAACTGAGCATGGGGCCTTGTAGACATTTCTGTCCTGACATATAACTCTGATTAGTGTCTGTGATTTTTTCTTCTTCTTTCATCTCTTTGCTGAAACTATGCTGTGGTGAAGGTTAGTTAACTGATGACACATAGCCTCTTCTCTGATGTTACAGAGCATGTTGTGGGGAAAGTAGGTTACTGGGCCATGTCCTGCAAGCTTAAACTGAAAGCTAGTCTGAATATTGCTAGAGCTGCGTAGTGTGACTGGGCATGCACAAATGGTGTAGGTCTGTGTTACAGCAAAGGGACTCCTCCTGCTTTCTGTCTCTTTAAGAAAACAGAGCCGCGCTCCACATAGAATGAATGTTGAATGTTCAACCCATGATGATTCATCACAAACACATGAAATGGGGTGTAATCTCACAACAGGTTGATTAATAGATCAGAGGTTGCAAATAACCAAGTCCCGCTTACCTCCGAACACCAGAGGTGTCATCTTTTTGTGTGTGATTAGCTCATTTTGGCCTTATTGTCTCAGTACTGACATTGACTTCAAGTCTTATCACGGTGTTTTGCTTTTTTCTTTAACAAACCATATTGATATAAAATCTTCCACAGAAAACTAGAAGGCATACAAATACAATGTAAGACTTTAGGTTAGCCAGTTATTTCCACAGACATCAAGAAAAGCAGACATGAGCACCACAGTGGCATGCGTACTTGGACAGAGCAGCAGCCAAAACATTTAAATAGGTAAGTTCGAGGTAATAAAACAGAAAAAAAGCTGAGAGAGATGGGAAACAGGCTCCCTGACTACATGAAAGAGGCATTCAGAGTATTTGTAATTTCCATCAGAGCTAGACTTTCACTGCTTCTTACCAACAACAGCTCTTGTTGTTTCACTTCGACTTTTTCATTTCTCTCAAAAGCTTTTAAGGACACAAAGCGAGATATGCCAATTTTGTACAGCTAACAGCTCCTTGGAAATAATTTTGTTAGTGTAAAAAAACAATTTTATTCATGTTGAAAATGTGCTATGTTTTTCTTTTTCATAGATTCACCTAAAGAAATGGGAAGAAAATGTGTTTTTCAACAGGCTTCTATTAAAGTTCCTAAAGATACTTGTTAAAATTGATTATTTGCTCAGTTGTCTGTTATGTGAGAACACAACTGGGTCATCCTTTGAGTTAGGTCCATTTTTATGCTTGATTGTCTCAGTGTGAAGTGACGTAATGAATTAACAAGAGAAATGACTCCTCTTTAAAAAACCTTCCTAGCCTGGAGAACTGCTACTCAAATCCAAAAATTATAAGAAAGGCTGGCTCCTTGGAAGCAAAATATTGAGAATTGAAGGGTTGTTAAAGACTTTTACAGTCTATAAATCTATAAATGCAACTGACTATCGCAACATTGTTCCAGAAATGCTGTTGTTTGTGTTGTGGTTTGACTGAGACTTCTCGTAATTGGCCCCATTGTCCATGGCTCACTTGTCTCCTACAAAAGCCACAGTGATTTTTAATGAACTTCCCCAACAGCCAATCAGAATCAGAATACTTTATTAATCCCGAAGGAAATTAGGCAATTCTGTCGTAAACACCAGGGTGAAAAAATGAAATTAGTTTATTTAAAGTGTCAGTCAAATTGTTATTATTATTATATTATTATTATATTATATTCTGTGGTCTTAGTTTTACTTGACTTGTCTGCTGCTTTTGACACGGTTAATCACAACATTCTTCTATCAAGATTGGAACATGTTGTTGGTCTCAAAGGTACGGTTTTATCTTGGTTTAAATCCTATCTCTCAGAGAGGTCGTTCTCTGTTGCTATGGGGCAACACTCCTTGGCTTCTGCCCCTATTTATTGTGGTGTGCCTCAAGGGTCCGTGCTCGGTCCTGCTCTTTTCTCTTTGTACATGTTGCCGTTGGGATTAATTTTTAGAAAACATAACATCTCCTTTCACTGTTATGCCGATGATATCCAGATTTATTTACCTTTGAAATCCGATGTGACTGCTTCTTTGCAACCTCTGTTCAACTGTTTGCATGAAGTAAAAATTTGGTTATCACATAATTTTCTTACATTGAACGAGAATAAGACTGAAATCATAGTCTTTGGTAGTCACACTCCGCTAGACCAGTTAGCTGACGCCCTAGGCCCTCTCGCTAGCCATCTTTCGTCCACTGTAAGAAACCTCGGAGTGTTCCTGGATGGCTCTTTTAAACTCGAGAAACAGGTGTCCACTGTGGTAAAAAACAGCTTTTACCAGTTGCGTCAGATTTCCAAAGCAAAGCCGTTCCTTCCTTTAAAAGATCTTGAAAAGCTTATCCACGCATTTATTACATCCAGATTGGACTACTGTAACTCCCTCTACTCGGGCCTCCAACACTCCTCTCTTTGCCGGCTCCAGTTAATTCAAAATGCAGCTGCGCGTCTTTTAACAGGTACGAGAATTCATGAACACATAACTCCAATTTTAGCCAAATTACATTGGCTCCCTGTTAAATATCGTATAGATTTTAAAATTCTTTTGTTCACTTTTAATATTTTGAATAATTTAGCGCCAAGTTATCTTTCTGATTTACTCCATTCATACAATCCCAACAGGGCACTTAGATCATCCAACCATAGGCTCCTAGCACAACCTAGGACTCGAATGAAGTCGAGAGGCGACCGGGCCTTTGCATCCGTGGCACCCAGACTCTGGAATAACCTCCCCGTTCATATTCGCACTGCCGAGTCTATCCAGTCTTTTAAATTACGTCTTAAAACTTATTTTTTTACTTTGGCTTTTGATTCTGTCTAGTTGGCTGTTTTAGCTTGTTGCGTTGTTACCTATTGTTTGTTGTCCTCTTCTATTGTTTGTTTTAACTGTCTCATGTTTTTATTGACTGTGAAGCACTATGGTCAACACTGTTGTTTTTAATATGTGCTATATAAATAAATTTTGATTTGATTTGATTTGATTTATAGTATTTTAATTAATTTGTTTATTTTTTAACTATATTATATTAAAAATTTGATATTTATATATATTTTTTCACATCCAGTTTTATGTCTAAGTTAACTATAATAACCTTGTTTAGGACAGAGCTGAATGTTAAGGAAGTTAACTAAACCTGAAATCACTGTGGCTTCTCTAGGAACTTCCTTCAACTGTAGTTAAAGTTTAATGACCATAATCTTACAACCAAGTGACCGAAGGACAATGGAGCCAATTACAAGAAGTAATTAACTCAGTCAAACCACATCACAAACAACAGCATTTCTGCAACAATGTTATTATAGTCGGTTGTATTTATGGAAAACATTTTTTATTTAGATACATGTACAGTGCAAAAGTCTTGAACCACCTTCTTCTAAAGAGCCAGAATTTCTTGCTAAAGCAACACCTTTGAATTCTTAATTTGGTGTCCAAGTCTAATGAAGTTGTCAAAGGGAATAGTTTTATTGCTGTGCACTTGCTGACCCCGATGTTACCCCAGATCATATCAGCTTTCTGTTAGCTGAGCTTTCTGATGTTGCGCTCTATTGCTCTATATCTTAGTAGTTATAGCCTTTCATTTCCTGGAGATGTGTTTTGGATCTTTGTCACAATGACAAACAAACTGAGCTCAGACCATGATGTTATGTTAGCTCTGCTGGGAAAGCAGTGTTGCCATTAATTTTGAACGAATCTCCAACAGCTGTCAACAGCAAAGTCTTGCAAAGATGCAGCAATTTGAACCAAAAATCTCAAATTTACACTTATGAGAACAAAATGCAGTTTTTCATTGGTTCATTCAGGGTATTTCTTTGTCCTATTGTGTCTTTTTATTACTTGTTGGAATTGGTAACCCATAAGAATCAACCCTTAAGGCCCAGTTTACGCAGTCTCATCCGAATATTTGGTGTTAATGTGTGTCCGCTACTTGAACTCTGGGAAGTAATGTGTCTCTAATGTGAGATGCTGGTAACTCTAATGAACTTATCCCCTGTGGCAGACATAACTCGTTGTCTTTCTCTTCCTGGGATTGTCCCCATGAGGATTAGTTTCATCAAGGTGTTAGTTGGCTTTTGCAGCTGAACTTGGGGAAAAAAACCTTCCAAACGTCTTGAAATTTAATTGAACTTTATATCTTAAAGTTATAATGGAATTTGAATTTTTCAGATTAATGGTTCTTGCTACAGTAGCTGAATATTGTTGTTGAAGCGAACATGTTTATGTTTTAATGGTAAAATCTGTACAGAATCTATAATCCTAAAATTCAAATAGGGCTGTTTCTTTAAGGCCCAATTATAATTGGTTAATAAAAATATAGAAAAACCACAATTATGATTTATATCAAACCAAGTTGGGTGCAAACTGGAAAAAAGCAGCGAAGGCTTACATTTGAGAAGCTGGAACCAGGGAAATTGCTTCAGTGATTCACTATCAAACTAGAGGGCATCATCCATGGTCTGAGACAGCTTAATCAAGCAATATCACACAAGAGTGAGTGCTGTTTATTGAATATTAGTACAGCTCTGAATGGTTTGCAGGGACAAGGCCACAGCCATGCCGATATTCTCTAAAGCACTATGGCCTTGAGTGAGATATTGCTATCTCAGGTATAAAATTAATTTAAAGTAATAAATGGCAAGAGATTGTGCTTTTAAAAAAAATATATATATATAGTGTGGTTTATTTTTTGATGTATTCGCCTCAACCATACGCTATTAAAAATGGACTGCTGCCAGAAAATACATAAACACATTAACTTGTCGGCTCCTTTGTGTAGGCTTTTTTTTTTTTAGTGGAACTTTATTTCCACTCTTTGCCTCAAGTTCCATGTTACATGATTTTGCTAAGGCACTGATTCTCAGGTTATGGTTGGTGTAAGAAGTAAGTGTCTTTGCAAATTCTGTATACCATCTGTCACAGCTGGGCAGAGAATATTTCAGAGCCTTTCTGTTGCAGACAGCTGGCTTTAAAGCAGCCACAATTTAGCTTTACAGTCAAATATAGGCGAACAACTATATTTAGCAACTTTGAATGCATGTGAAATGTGTATTGTCCAATAAAAATCAGTCAAATTACTTAGTTAAAATGATTATAAAAACATTGAAGTGACGCTTACCCTTTAAAGGCCAATCCACAGCCTTTATTTGTTGGCTTTAGATCGCTGTTGTCCGGTATTTCTGATTCTTAGGTAACATATTTCAGAGAACAATGACTCCTGATGGGAAGTAAGAAATGGTTCCAGTTGAAAGCTTGTACTAAATGGTCCATGGGATCACATGGCACACACCTTATCATTTCCTTATATCAGTGCTGGCATATTTTTGTGACAGTGATAATGAAATTGTTATACTGACTCTGTGGAATTCTGCTTATTTCCTCTGATAAAATTTGTTTAGGAATCAATAAAAGACCCAGTTAAGAAAGTGGCCTATAAGGATAATCAGTGATGGCAGAGGTGTCAGTACAGTGTGTAACAGTATTTGGGTTAAGGCCAAAAGCCACTGTTTATTTACACCATTTATTGCTACAGGGTTTATCTTCGATGGTGCTAGAAGCAACAGTCGCCATTAAATTAAATTAATACCAAGTGAAACTGACAGTTTTAAATTATGAACTTCTCTAAATGATGATTTTTTTCAGGTTTTTTGTTTGTTGATAATCTTGTGCGGCCTACTGTGTATGTCTAAATAATTTCTATTTGTAGTGTTTGTTCAAACTGTTATAGTTTTTAGCAAACTTTGCAGACACATCCCAGTCTTATTTTCTCTGTTTTATCATCTTTAGACTCTTTTGACCTGTTGGTCTGATGTGCTGTTTGGGAATTTTTAGACTTGTGAATTCTTGATCAATCTCCAGTAAGAAGATAATGTGGAAGCATTTATAGCTGTAAGGGCAGACATAAGAGAGACATGCAGACTGTTATCATTAATCAGAGCCGTTCCCTTTTGTTCCATACCCCTCTATACCGAGGCCTGCTTGCCTTTTTCTTCCTTTGGCCAGTGGAACTATGTTGCACATGACTCCTGAGAGTATGACTGGTATTCATGTCACCCTCTTTGGCCTTGTAACTATGACAGACAAAATGTTCAGCAGCAGTTATATAACTGCCTCTACTGACGTCATCGGCCTTGCTGGTGTCACTGAACTCTTGCTCTAAAGCACACAGTGATTGTCCTCAGTAGCTGCAGGCTCAGAGCCATTACGCCATCATTAAGACATTTGGCTTTTTCAAATCTATTTATTCCTTTTATAAAAAAGAGAAAGCTTTCCTTTTTCTGGCACTGAGACCAGTCACATTATGTGAATTTGCTTCCTCTCTTTTTATTTGTGGCATGAAATGACATTACCTGAAACTAACGTGTGTGAGAGCTCCTCAGTGACACTGCACTAATACTGACCTTTCGGAAAGGTTTTTATGGTACTTCATCATTCAAAGGAGTGAGAATCTACATAAATGAGGTTCTTTTAGAAGCTGTTATCATCATCTGAGTGATGATGATCACCCCCCCCCCCCCCCCCCCCCCCGTGTGTCTCTAAAATATAGCTGATTCACAGGATGTAACATTTATTCTACAAAAGGTTACGTTTAAGAATCGGGTGTGGCCACACATTGTGTGTCAGATGAAGAAGAAAAATGGGCCTCGCAGTGTGTGTGTGACCTAGATCTAGTGATTCAGATCTCCAGTTGAGGGTGTTGGCTGCATGTGCATTACAACGTTGTTTGCTTTAGTGGAGTCACAACAAGATCGTGTCAGGTCTGATGGTGAAATGAAAAGGGCCCTCCCACACACATTTCTTTCTTCCTTTAATGTTAAGTAAGCCATATGTAATCTGTGATGTCATGGGGCAAAACCTGAACATGTCCACTGATGGCGAACTGGAGAGTTCACATAGTGCTGTGATACTTGAATTTCATTCTTAGTCTGGGTCCAGCCAATGAGTTCATTACACTTTCCTACTAAAACTTTCCAGTTTCCGAGTTTTTTTGTTTGTTTTTTTTTTAATTTAAGTGTTTAAACTTTTTTACTGATTTTCACTCACTGTCCACTTTATTAGGTACATCTTGCTAGTACTGGGTTGAACTCCCTTTCCCATGCAGCACCACCTTAATTCTTCATGGCACAGATAAAACGAGGTGAACTCAATGTCACGTTTAAGAAGTTTGAGATGATTTGAGTTTTGAGAGATTATCCCGTAGAAAGCCATCATCAGGGTACACTGTGGCCATAAGTGGTTGGACAATATTCATGACCTCATCCAAGCTTTCATGTTGTTTTCACTCCAAACTGACCCGACCGTCTAAATGTTGCAATGCAAGACTCATCAGACCAGGCAACATTTTTCCAGTCTTCTCCCAGAACAGTGGAAAGTAGCATAAGAAAGGGCACAAGGCATTTTTGCCCAGAGTAATGAAACACCTCTTCGTTACACCCAGAAAATTTCCCCTCACTGGAAATCTCCTTTCTTCCCTTTTCCGATGCTCGATTTGAACTTCAGCAGGTCGTCTTGACCATGTCTACGTGTAAAAATGTGATTGGCCGATTACATTTTTTCCATTAACGAGTAGTTGAACAGGTGTACCTAAAAAGTAGCTGGTGAGTGCATGCGCATCTTAAGAGAAACACAGAAACATATGATAAAATTGATGGAAATCTACAGGAAGTTCTATTCCACCATCAAGAGGAAGCCAAAAAGACTTTTTTTCAGTTTTTTTTTACAGAGCTGGCAGTGATTTTAGGTTTCTTGAAGGACACTTCATGATTCATGAATTATTGTCACATTAAAGCATGAGTAATGTGCACACATAGTTCCACTCCGATGCAATGGCCTCTTTAAGCTTAGCTGTCTGAAAGAGAGAAAACCAGTTGTGTTCCTTTTCATATTTGCACATATACACTGTAACAAAGGTTTATGCTCACAATAAACATGGTGGAATTTCAGTTATTAAAATCAATGTAGGTACAAGAAATCCCTTTAAGCCAAAGGTTCTTTTGTTTGCGAGGTGCAGCCAGTCTGGAGAAAGTTAACAAAAAGAGAGGGTAAACAAAGCTAAAGTAGCTGCACCTGAACTGCGTGGCATGCACAGCTACTCCAAGAAGTCCAAGAAGACAAATGTAGTGTAGGAAAGAAGCATTACAGGTAAAAACATAAAAATATGAAAACTAGTCATTATGCGAGTTGTTTTCCAGAGACTTCTGATGATCCAGCCTTCTGTCATTAATAATGTAGATGTTATTAATTCACTTTCTCAGTTGACTGAGCATCCATCCTGATTACGTGTTAACATTTGTACTACTTTTAAACCACTCATCGGATGAATAAAAGATGCACGATGAGCAGGTTTTGTATCCTGTAGTTCAGCTGAAATGTTAAACTGCCTAAAATAACATGAAAAATTTTCATGTAGCTCAAAAATAATCAAATCGAATCAAATATCTGCAGTCCACTGCTTTTTGTTTCGGTAGAATAAGAATTAGGCAGAGTGGATATTTGGCCATAGAGGAAGCCAATATTCAATGTGTTTTAGTCTTTCCTCAAAGAGAATAATTTATAAGCTGCTTTCTACTGTTCTGTGAAACTTAAGAGAGGTTTGCGTGCTCTCAGGAGGAGAGCCTTGAAGATATGGAAGCCATCGTTTCATAACCAGGAAAATGAAACAGCAATAGATAGGAATGGAGACATAAGGTCATTTTTTCCATGGACTCTTTGCGAAAGGCTATTTAAGTTCACTTCAGAGTCTGTGCATAACAGAGGGGCCGGTTGCAGTTTCATAAACACTCACTGGTGAATTCATAACAATGACGTTCGGGTGAACAGCTCAAAAATGCTTCATTTGGAGGCGATGTTTAAGAATGAGACAGAATCTAATCAAAGATCTAACCTGGCATCCGAGCTTGAGTGGTGAAAAGAAAGAGCTCCGCTGCCCTTTCCACCCATGCCCCAGAATGGTGACCCACATATTTGCTCACACTGCCTTAGGTAATTGCATCTTTTTTTTTCCTGAGCAGCAGCAGCAGGCAATAACAGGCTTGGAGTAACTGTGATTCATTTGGAATTGTTGAAAGAATATAATTATAAGAAAATTTGAGAGTGGATCTACCTGGTGAAAGGATGTTTGTTTTATGGGACTGCTTTCTCATTGAAAGGATGCGACCACCCACATTCACCACACACTCCGTGCTGTGTGGTGAATGTGTAATTACATGGCACTTTTGACTAAAGTGTTACCAAAAAGTAAACGTGGAATATATGAAGAAGAAAATCTACATAAAATATGCAGGTTGACTAATGGTTGACTAGGTTGATGGCTGTGAGTTGTGAATTAGTAGCTGCGAGGTTGATGTGAACTAGGATTCATGTTCTTAGCTGATTAGCTGATTATTCAACAGGTGCATTAACAGGTGCAGTTAGGAAAACAGGGTAAAAGAACAGTTTTTTCCCCCCACAGGTGTGGATGTGTTAAACTGCTCTGAGTAGAGTGGCGTTCAGCTGTTGCCTGGGGCAGGATTAGTGTGGAGCTTCTGTTTGGTAGTGATGGGCAAAGCTTGTGGGAAAACTCTCCCGAGAAGGGACATAATGAATTGTTTCTTTACTGTTTTCCTTTTTTCATTTCATGCATTTGAATGAGCTCTAAGGCTTTAGCCGTGGTGCTCCATCTATACTCAATTACACGGTGTGAAAAGTCATTGAGCATCACCTCCGGATGTGATTTTTCTTCCTTCTGTGAGACAGAGCTCACTATTTTGAAGCATTAAGCCACATATGTCTTGAAATTCTTTTCATTTGTTCTTCTTTAACAAGTGGCGTTGAGGTAAATCGTTTGTAGCCTGTAGCTGAGCCCACACTAACAAATTTCTGCTAAAACGAAAGCAACTGTTGCACACTGATAACATGGTGGTGTAGGTCGACACAGCAGAAAAGTGTCAATGATGATGTCTTTAAAAAAATAGCAACAGAAAGCTACTGTCCCGTCTTACTGCAGTGTTATTTTCATTTGAGTCAGAAAATAAACTTACTCGTGTTGCATCAAGTCACTGTGTGCCACACCGAGCACACAGTCCATATAAAGAAATTTAAAATTAGGTGAAAACTCCTGTAGCAACCCAAGCAAGTGACCATAGTTTATCATAGTTTAAGAAAGATGATACATGAAAATATTGACACAGGGCTGATCAGAAAGACTAGTGTATTTAGAGGTATATTTTACTTTATTTTACAGTAGAAAAATATTAATTATGGAAGCAATAAATGTTAGTATATTGGCAATGCAGTGGCTTATAATATACACTTTATTAGGTTCACTTTTCTAGTACTGGATTGGACCCCTTTTACCTTCAGAACACTTTAATTCTTCAATAAACTGCGGGAAACCTTCCTCAGAGATTTTGCTCCATATTGACATGATAGCATCTCACTGCAGATTGTAGGCTACACATTCATGATGCGAATCTCTCGTTACATCACCTCCCAAAGGTCATTTGAGTTCAGTGAACTCATTGCGACGATCAATAAACCAGTTTCAGTTGATTTGAGCTTTGCCACATGGTGCATTACCCTGCTTGAAAAAGCCATGAAAAAGATGGGTGCACTGTGGTCATAAATGGATGAACAATACTCGGGTCGGCTGTGGTGTTTGAACAATCCTCAAATGGTACTATGGGGTCCCAGCGTTTCATTTTGTTTAAGCCAAATTCGGACCCTAAAGTCAAGATATTGCAGCAGAAATTGAGACTCGTCAGACTAGGCATGTTTTGCTCAATGTGGTGAGTCTGTGTGAATTGTAGTCTCAGTTTCTTGTTCTTAGCTGGCAGTGATGGGACGCTGTGTGATCTTCTGCTGCTATAGCCCATACTGTATATTCAATGTTGGATCTGTTCAGAGATGCTCTTCTGCACTCCTTGGTTGTGATGAGTGGTTGTCTTGAGTTATGCTGCCTTCCTATCGGCTTGAGTAGCTTGGGCCCTTCTCCTGTAACCTCTGGCATCAACAGGGCATTTACCCCCAGAGAACCGCTGCTCTCTGGAGACTTCCCTTTTTCAGATCATTCTCTATAAACCCTAAAGATGGGTTTGTGGAAAAATCCCTGTAGATCAGTAATTTCTGAAATACTCAGAGCAACCTCTCTGGTCCACTTAAATCAAATTTCTTTTTCATTCTGACGATCGGTTTGACTTTAGCGGGTCATCATCAGACTATGTTTTCATGCCCAGTTTTAGTCATGTGATTGGCTGATTAGATATTTGCACTAAAGAGCAGTTTCAGCATGTGTACTTACAGTATTAAACTGTAGATTTTGGCACATATACTGTAAAATTAACAGTGACATGCTGGAAAACCTTGATGCCAGTATTAAACTTTAGGTTAACATGTACATTTATTGCGAAGCTTGTATCTCATCTGTTGTTGTGGGTTGAGAGTGAGTTAAAACTGCTGTAAGGAGAAATCAAAGCATGCAGCCAGCAAGGTTGCTTTGGCACTTTATTAATAGTCAACAGTATAACAAATGACTTCCTGAGTTATGTATGAGAAATCTTGTCGACCAGAAGAAAAATGGAAACCGGCAGCTTGATGGGCATAGCTGGGAGAAAGTAGACACTACACATTGTTACCATGGGAACACAGAGTGAACAGCAGTGCCACCGTCTAATTAATGAAAGTCGCAATGACATCATCAATACCAGCAGCATTAATGTCTGAGTAATTATACAAATAGTCACTTTTCACTGATGAAGCTGGAAGCAGTCTGGAAAAAGGTGCAGCATGTAAAGAACGCAATGATGTGACTTCATTATGGAGTGATGCCTGCTTATGAGCACTAAATGTCATCTCATTATCCAATAGCATGACCTACATAAAAAGAGCGCCACTAATCTCTATGTAGGCGGATGGTGAATAATGCAGTAAAATGTGGGAGATCTTTATGAATCTTAGATCTTGTTGGTTGCTGGCAAGGTAACAATGGACTTCAGAATGTTTCTATACAATCAGTCTGGCATCCTGTACTATCTGCTCAATGATTTGGTACTGTAATGTGTGTGTAGTGTGCATGGAGTATGCTATAGAAATAAGAACACAACACAGATCTTTAGCTGCTTTCAGTTATTTGAAAGTCTTTCATTTGCTGACTTATTTATTCATTTAATACACAACCGTGTCAGGAGTTTCTGTGTTAACATGTCATTAAATATGTAAATAGTGGTCATCACTTTATATGAGAGTTAACAATGCAAACAGGACTGCAGTATAGCACAGCAGTGCTCAGAGCTAAACGCTACTGTTAGCATATGTTTAACTGACTTTAATATGTTAGCATGCTACCATTTGCTAATTAGCACTAAATTCAGCACATTTGAGAATTACATGAGAAAAGCCATTTTGGCCCAGTTTTGCAATATATTGAAAACATACTATTGCAGTTTACTCTGAGAATCTTCAGAAGACTAAATCTATATATAATTAGGTCAAGGGCTCACCAAAGTCACTAAGAAACATTTCTGGGAATCATTACCCAGTCAAGACAAACAACCGCCAGACCTGATTGACCAGCACTGTCATCCTTAAAACTAAGCCACTACACACAGCAGTGGTGGTAATTAGGTCAGAGCGCCACATCCTTGTTAGATTTGCTCTATCAGCCCAAAGAACATTATTCGTTTGGCACCAACACTACTCATTCATGGAGGGGCACATTTGGAAGTATTTGTGCTCTAAAATGTTTTGGCGAGAGCTTCAGAACCTACAGTGTCAGACCTTTGAAAAAGACAGTCCCAGTGCTGTGTATGCATTACTGAAGCTTGAGGAAAAAATTAATGGAGCATTAAGAGACAAAGCAAGCATGTACTTAACGGGAGTTAGGTGGTGGAGGAATCCTAAAGTGAAGCACTCTGTTTAGGAAAGAAAAAGTACTCACTGACTTTGGATCTTTTTTTTTCTGATACCTTTTAGGGCATCACAGTTTCAGAGTTGACAGATGGGTAAATCTGAGTGTACCTTATGCAGTTTATTAACTTCATTTTGCTTAATTTCTGGATGGAGTTTGTAGATTTTTACCAATCATAACCCCATGAAGCCTCTGAATACCTCTGTGTGGTCTAATTGTAGGTTGTTTGAACTCCTCGTGACTGATTTATCCTCCAGGACTTCTGTCTGTTTCATTCACCATCTCATATGAGAAAAGTGTCTTTTACAGGTCTGATCACAGTATAAGCAAACCTACATTTTGCAATCTAGTTTCTAGAGGCATATTTACAGTTGATGCTTGAAGCTGACTCTTAATAATTATTTACTATTATTCATGCTTTTAGTCGGAAGTGCATCGGTTTGCTTCTTACTGTTGCCAGACTGTAAGTGAAAGTACATTTTATTCTAGTACTTTTGTGAAAGTGACTTGAGCCTCCAGAAACCATCAAAATTATCTGCAGTAACAAAGCTTTCGTTCTTACTTTCGCTCGCTTTCTTTCGTTCTTGAGCAGGCTGAAATTGCACGCGTATAGTTTAGTTTTCCGTTTTTGGTTTGCGTTAGCACACAGCGCATTTTGCATAGTTTCTTTGTTTAAGTTGAGCCATCTCAAACATGTAAATCGTGCTGTTTCTTCTTTGAGATGGCTGCATTAACGATAGCTTCCTCGGGATACATTAACAATACATCATTCTTGCTATGTTTTCTTCTATTTTTCTTTTTTCAACTTGTCAGCACTTCCTTTTTCCCCCCAAGGTTGAATTAGGTCACATTAGCTGTGCTGCATGCTCTACGACTTGATCGGCTACATTTCTTCAATATAAATAAATCCATTAATTACAACAGGTAGTGACTAAAATTTAAGGACAGTTCACCTCTTCCCAGCCCTACCTACCAGATTTGTCATCTACCTGACTTTCAAGTTTCTCAGTCGTGACAGAAACTAGAGCAACCAGTGTGATCACACTATGGGAGTAACACAGAAAGGGACAGCACTGAATGCAACACTGAATTTGCTCAGTGCAGTATGGGGGTGTCAGAGGTGCACTGTGCCCTCCACTTTGTTGGATGCACTGTTACAAACTTTAGTTTTAAGTAATGCAGACCTGTCAAACTAAGCTGTTCCTTCTGCTGTGTTTTATTTGTATTTTATTTTTTTAAAATAGTATATCTTTTTATTCATAGAAGATACTTAGGGGTTCTGCAGATATCCTAGCAGTTCTGCAGTCACTTTCATAAGTGCAGGACTGAGGATGTTGCACAAACTACACAGATGTTAGGTGTGCAAGAAGTGTGTGAAACTGTGTAGCTGCAGTGGTGCAGCCACTATCAGGAGTGGTAATACAAGGCTTTTAGTTTCAAGGTTGGTTAGCGCTGACAAATCACAGCGGAGTCATGCCAACGATGCAAGAGTCAGTTAAGAAGGTTCAATCACCTGATGGAGGATGTTTATGTCTCCAGAGAGGCTTCATGTATAACTTGGCTGGCAGAACTGGCATCATCCTGGTACCACCTCATGAGCCAGTCACTGAAATTGGGACTACTACAACAGCTGCAGGCTGCATCAGCTGTGTGGAAAATGTGACTCATTACATTAAGATGGTCATTGAGACAAGTGGTCTGCATATCTACCGTGGCCTCAAATGTGCGTCTGGAGTTCAGGGACATCTGGAGAGAAATTCAAATCATAAAACATCACGACGACCGGCCGAGCCAGAAACAGACGCTTTGACTTTGAAATTATGTGTCCATGTTTTTGTTTTTTTAAATTCCAAATACTTTTTTCCTGTCTGGGTTAAAACATTGATTTTCTTTTGTTGTCACCTTAGCAATAAAACCTGTATGCTTTAAAAGCAATGCTGGGAAAAAAGGACCCAGAAGGACCCACAAAATATAGAAAACAAAGTAAAGATTTTCATGTCATCTGTTCAGATTATTTTACTGAAACTGTTCTCTCCTCAAATTTTTAATATTTTCTTGCATTTTACAAGTTGCTCTGTTTTATTGATTTAAATGGATTTAGCAAAACCTCTTCAAAGTACACGCTGGCACTCACAGGTTAACACTCACACTCTTCATTATGAAAAGCTCAATTTTTCTAATTAAGAACATGCACTTAAAGCTCTCTGATGTCAAAGGCTAACTTGTCAAAGCAGTTGACACTCACTCTCTAATGAGATGAGGCACAACAGGTGACAACGTTGATTCTCATGTGCTCTGTGCTCTTTATTCACACGAGAACTGGCCTTGATTACAAGATCTTCCATTAAAGAAACATATTTATGTAACCCAAAGTATTTTAAATAAGAAGGAAAGGATAGCACATCAGTGCAATCAAAGATGTGGCTATTTCCTACTGAAAAATTTTGTTTTTTTTAGTTATTATTTTACTTAACATTGTCTAAATAATCCAAAATATGGTCTCCTCAGTTGTTTGTGAGTAAGCAAGCCTCACATGCAGTTAATAATGTAAACCATCTATGTTGCTAACAAGTACAGTAGAGCTTGATATTTGGGAAAGTATAAGTGTAAAAAGAGTCTCACATTTACACATTTGGCACCTACCGTAATTGTTCACGATTACTGTTTTGAAGATTATGGTCTTTAAAGATCTTTAAAAATTAAAGGTGCATTCAGAAATGTCATAGGGAAACAAAAAAACTAATTAGTCTACCTACCATTAAGTTATTAGAAATCATTTATCAAGTAATGAGGGCTATAATCAGTAGCAGTGAAATCGTGGCTTTAGCCACATAGACTAAGTGGCATCTATCCATACAAAAGCCATCCATACATGTCATGTTAATAAAATTTAGGACTTGGTTAAAATGGCTGGTGTACTGATAGGCTTTGTCCAAATAGTACAATTAGATAAACTACTGATATGACTGTGACAGTCATATAGGCGTACTACAGTAAAACCTCTGCCTCATTTTTTAACGCTCCAAATAATTTATCCATGTAAATGCTCTCTTTGGTTCTTTTAACATTCTCGACATGCCCACATCTAGCTGCTTGTGAAGCCACTTGACAGACACAAAATACTTGGAGACTGTCCATCATTAAAGCTTGAAATTAGTCATGTAGACTGCTGACCCACATTTGGGACTTCAGCTGAGGAGAGAAGGGAACCAGGAAGTTTAAAAAAAAAAACCACACACATAGGAAGTGTATGGGGAAGTACTTGGGGGGCAAAACAAAAGTCTACAGCGTCTTGTTTTGGTTATACATTGAGGTGTTGTCATCTTTCTGTATGGCCTGCCTCCCTTCACCCTGCAGATTTAAATAAATGGTTTATAAACTTATAAACAGGGTCAGACAGGCTAATCTGCTCTGTGTTGCTGGCAGGGAGGAGGCACCGTTCACCACCTCCTCCTGCCCATGTGATTTGCCTTAATATATCAGCAGTACCTTTAAGGTCAATTTGCAGCATGCCATCACCCCCTCCTATAGACTCCTTCTTGTGAATGTAAAACTATATCTTAGTAGATTAAAGGTTAGGCTCCTATGGCCAAGTCTCGGTAGGCTTCACAGTTTCAAACAGTCGGAAAACTGCGGTGCAAAAGCCACATTACAAATCTACTCTTCTTTGCATTGCTCTAATGACATTTTAGTGGGTTGTTATTATTCATTAAGCACGTGTTAAAGATTGCAATCTGCCCCCTTCCTTCCCGGTCACAAGCGCAGGTTTCTTTCGGTTGTGTTGCACAGCATTGCTGCTTATGCTGCTGCTGCCTTCGTTACCCGAGTATTGAGCTACCAGCTGACCTACTTTCTCTGCTCTCAGCCACTCGGTCCTGTTTACAAGCCGCTGCCAGCGGAGGATGTGGAGTACAGACCCTGGAAAAGAGAGAGAGAGAGAGAGAGAAAGACCGCAACTACAGAAAAAAAAAAGCCACGAATCAGAAATTTGGTCCTCTGTTGTTGATAAATTAGGACTGTCAAAGCCGCAGAGAGCTCACCGGCGATTAATAACAGCACGTTATTAACTTAAGGCGCTGTTATGCAATTTAAGGCTTTCAGCGCTCTCGCTTGGTTAGTCAGAGGCTGCTGATTGCGCTCGGCTGCTATGCTGTAGTTTTTACATTTTTTTCTTTTAAAAATGACTAGTTTGGTTAAAGTTAAGTGTGGATTCGGATTTCTGCTGGAGACCTGTTTTCAAGGTATGTGAGATTTAACTTAAGCTTTCAGTTTCGCGTCACTGTGACAGACGAGCGCAAAATGTTGTCATAGGCTGCTGCCACCCGCTTACTCCGTTTTATATGATCAAAGTTCACGACTGGACTCTTTTCCCAATAAAAGAGAGGTGGGCGTGTTTATTAGACGGAGCACAGGCTGATTTGGCTGGTTTGGGTAAAATCCAGGTGTCCGTATGTTTGACAGCGTTAGCGCTCTTGAATGCTGCTTACATGTTTTCAGCTCAGAGTCATCAAGTGCCCTGGTTACAAGGCTGAAATAACCTATTTTTCCCTCCACCCGTTGTGCCCCCGATGATGACATTAATGGCCAAAACACCAAAGGGGTTTTCGTCATTGCTTCCTCTAAGACGCCACAAAGAAAAATGTTAAATGTCACCGGAAAATGTATGCTTAGATAATTTCTCAGCAGGCTTAGGGTCAGGCTGATGTTACCCAACCTGGCAGCTTTAAGCCTACTGGAGTTCACATTTCTCTGACAAACCCACAGGTCTTCGAATTCACAGTCCAGTCAGGGCTTTTTGTTTATTTATTTATTTGTTAATATAATTATTTGAAACTGAAAGGGATTTCTTATTAGAGCAAAGCATTTCCACTGTTTGAGTCTACATCAAGTGTGGCAATGCTATTTATTTACCCTGTACATACTGGGAAGTTAAAGGGTCAGTGGCCTTTCCTCTGTTTTTCATTTATAGGTTTGCAGCCAGTTGAAGTGCTTCCTGCTTTCTTATCGGTTAAAGGCAGCTACACCTACACTGGAAATCATAACACGGCACATTTAGAAAGACGTTTTTATATGTTATTGAATGCATTTTGAAACAAGTGTTCATGTTTGCATGTGCTCATCTGTGCGTACAGTATGCAGCGTTACACGTGTGTTTGATAAATGGTGGTGAGGTTGTACGCTTTCAAATAACCAATAATATGAATGTTGTACAGTCATGACGCAAATGAGAAAAGGGTAAATGCTGTGCAAATTATTTCAGATTTTATGTAATCTAGGCTTAAGCAGCAAGACCTAGATACATGTTAAAAACGTTTCCACACTGACTGAAATAAAGCTTGTCCAAGCCCAGTTAGTGTTTACCTGACGGCTTGAGCTGTCAGCTCAAACCCAGATGCAGGTGGATGTGGTCAGACAGTTTAAACCTGCAGACGAGCAGATAGTAGTCGTCCAGCGCCAGAGCCACAGAACAGCTTTCTGTGTGGAATACCAGAGTAGTTGTGGGGAATGGCGTTGGCTGTCAGAAAACCTGCAGAGAGACTTTTTCTGTTGCCTGGTTCACTTTCCTGTGTGTTATTCTAGGGTTGCAAAAAGTTATATATAATACTTTTGTGAGTCATTAGGCCTACTCAGCTTATCATGACACAGTTGTCCTGGTTATTCAGAGCCGTGGTTTATCTTTTTTCTTTTTTAATTGTAACCTTTCAATCTGGGAACCAGATTCTTGATTATTTTTGGAGGAGCAAATAATTTATATGTTTATAGCATGTCTATGTTTTTCACTTGTAACTGCATAATGTAAATGTATAACAACTGGTGGGTGACCACCGTGCAGTTTGTATTTCCTAGCTAATGTCCTTTTGAATTCATTACAGATATTTCCTCGTGGCTCCATAGTGCACTGCTTTCCAGGTTTGATCCCGGGAAAAGCACACAATTCCCCTTGGTGTTGAGACAGGAAGGGCATCTGGTGTGAAAATGCTAAAACATGCGGCGCTATCTACTGTGGTGACCGCTTGTGAATGAGGGAGCAGTTGAAAGTAGCTACTTTATTACATCATTATGTTTTTTGTTTGTATTCTAAAGAGGTTTTGTGTATTTAGCAAAATCTGTATATCAGACAGATAAAGCAATGGTGCCCCCATCTTGGGTTTTTAATCAAACAAGAGGTTAGTGTGCTAGCATATTAGCAAAGAACGTACACATACCTTTTAATTAGGGCTAACATATAGAGTATTGGAGCAGGCTTCTTGGTCAGATTGTTAATACTGCATAGCAGACCACATTATATGTAAAGTAATTTGATTTAAAGGCACTAACAGTGGTGCAGTGAGAGGAACAGTTCGCTGTCTCTAATTAGCTGATGCTAACACCGCTAACACTGCTGTGTTACCATGCAGTTGTCTGTCAAACCAGCTCTGCCCAAATAAGGCATTACTGTATACCTTAATAGCATTTAAAGGCTTAGTTGTTAAAAAATATATCACCCAGTAGGAGGGATTTAACCTTTTTCTGTAGCCGTCTGTTAGCCTCAAGCTACCATGTTTGATATACTGCAGCTTTTGCATTTCCGAAATGGCCTAATTTTTCAAACCTAGACAATGCATTTAGAGTTTTTTGGGGCGGGGGTTTTGTTGTAGTTTTTAAAACAGTCATAGCTGATAGCTAATATTTAAAGGGATTTGATTTTCCGAGCTAATTTGATATTAGTATTGGTTAGTTTTGTTAGTTTTTTATGTAATGAGCAAATGCTCATTACTATGCTAATGGTTAGCAAAGGTTTGCTAGGTTCTTGTTCATGGATGGAAAAGTAGTGGGCAATAGGGATGCATTTTAAGTCGAATTGTGAATTGTGCTAGAAATCAGAGGGTGAAACAATCCATGGATACATCAGATTTGTTAACTAAATTCAACAAATGCAATTTTTGGAGATTTAGTTCAAATCTCAAAGTACTCCCAGTCTTACTCTGTGCTCAGAGACGTTAAAGAGAGAGAGCTGCCCCACTGTTAACGTTACAATCTAATTTCTTGATTGTAACTCAAAATTTGTAGTTTAAGTGTTTATTTATTAGATCTGTTCAAATGCAGGCTAACTTTGCAGGTCTTAATTCTGATTTGTAAGTTGTGAAATAAAGTATAAGTAGAAAAATTATAGCTCTTGATCAGTTAAATATCAGTTTATCACATTATCTGGTCTTTTGCCTTACAAATTAAATACTGAGTTTTGCTCCTATATACTTGTGATTTTAGAAAATAACATTTCACCAAGCTGTACTTTGACAATGACACACTAGCAGTATGTGCATGCCATCAATATAGGAAAATGTTAATTAAATCTATTCTACATCACATGACAGAAAATCTTTAAAGCTCACATGCTCGCTGCCCGTATCGCTAGCGCTGTGTCAAACAGGTATTTTTTTTGTTGACAGAGAAATATCTACTGTCAGCATCTCTCTTCTCATCACGCGCCCATGCCTCTGCAAGCCAGTATTAAAGTTTGCTATCAAAAACAACCAGTTTGCTGCTGCTTTTGCATGAGGGTAATCCATCATTAAAAAGATCCACAGATAATATGACAGTTCCTTAGCATCTCATACGTTTTAAAACTACAAAATGAAAAAAATAAAACTCATCCTGCCTGAATGTGTTTGCAGCTCATTACCTGAGTGTTTTAAACATCATCACAAATACCCACCAAAAGGTGAAAAAGCAAAAGTGGAGAGGACATGAGAGCTTTTTAGATGTCATTCACTGCAGTAGAGGAGTACTTTTAGGTCCTCAGCTCTCAGCAAACAGCATGACACCAGCATGCTTTTTTACTCATTAAAGCCATTAGTGAGCTTCACCGACTCACATCTGAACTGAAAATAAGGGTTGTAAATGTTTCAAATGTGAATGTAAATTATTTTAATCTCAAAGTGATAATAGTTATTACGTTTAAATTAAATGCAAAGATGGAGCATATTAAACCTAATAACAAGCTATAGTTGAAGGTGGAGAGTTCTTTTAAACTGCAATACAAAGTCTAAATGCTAAGAATTCACAAAGAAAATGAACTATTTCATGGCCATTGTCATTGGCTCTGCCTTTTTTACAGCCTGTTTACATACAGTGTTCATCATGAACTTGAACTTCAGTGTACCACCTTGCGAAGTGAGCTCAGGTTTCAATGTAAAGGGTTTTAAATACCCGAAGGCATGAGTGTAACGAGACTCGGATGTTTTTTAGCTGTTGACCTTGCGAGGTGTGGTTTAACCTCAGTACTAGAATGCAGATGGATATGTGAGGTTTATTTTAGCTGTGCAGAGAAAAGATACATTTAAAGCTGCATGAGGTGATTCTTAATGCAGTGTTTCTCTTTAATCTTGCGAAGAAAAAAAGGACATTTACACAGTAGATCAGTTTATGAGTGGTAATTTCTGTTGCTTGCTATACAAACTTCAGCTTTTTTGTTTTGTCAACAATTCAGGAAGATCTTTTTCGTCTGTGTCTATGCAGTAAAAGCATAAACAGTCTAAAGAGTAGTTTGGCAGTAAGTAGGGCAGTAAATGCAGAAATTGTGTTTCTGATTAAACATTGGCATTTCCCCTCTGCGGTAGCTAATGTTTTTTTGTTTTGTTTCATTTAGTTTTTTTGCAAGGCATTTCTCATCAATCTGGCCCAATTAAATAAGAGCTTGATTTTTCAGTAACACTTGCGAGTTTCATTCTGAGTCTTTACCTTTGTGTGCAAATCTTTACTAAGCTATGGAAACCTGAAAGTGGAATGGAAGTTTGTGTGTCATAAAGAGGACATCCGTAGCTACACGCTAATGCTAAGACGTCACAAATTTATAGTGACCTAAGGCATAATGTCACCTTGTTAACATGGGAACCTTTTCCACAACAATGTACAAGTAATGACATTAAAGTTGCTTGAATTACTGCTTTGCAGTGAAAGACTTTCAGCAATATCTTCTTGCTTTGTGCCTCTCATTTGAGTTCCTTACCTTATTAGCTTACTCTGACCCATTTGACGCCCTACAAATGGCTTCATATAAGCTACAAATAGACTACATATATGCCCATGAAGTATGGGGAAAGAAGCAAACTAGAAATATAAATTATGGGTGAGTGTTTGATTTTTGCCTGCTGCTCTGTGTTTTGGATTCTTTTTGGACTGGAAGGATTTTACTGCGGAGCAGTTGCAGTAAGCTGAGGGCAGTTTCTGCAGTAAAACACAGACAAGGATAGCATAGCAAAATGTTAAACACCAGAGCCTGAATTTAACGCAAAATGTAGCATTTGGATCTTTAAAAATATGGATTGGCGTGAAAACAAAGCATAAGTGATATGCTTTTAGTTTAACAATGGTCACCTTTGAAATATCAGCTGTGTGCATAGTCTCCAAATATTATACATGCAAAGTTGAAAGTTCACATAATTTTCCTTTGCTTTGTTTTAGATTAGACCCCGACCTATTTATTGGCCATGTCGATATATTGGCTGATATTACGTATTTCAAAACATACCAGTACTGGCATTTATAAAGATCAACAAATAAAAATGTTGCACGGGGCCTGCTGACATCACAGTTCAGGTGTTTTCGTCATGCCACGCTACCATTAACTTAAGCCTCTTATCACTGCAGTGATACAGTTGGGAGGTGTTATTTATTAATAGAGAAAATTGTTTCAATATTTACCGGTGCACAGAGCAGAGAAACATCTTTTAGTTCCCTTATATTCAAGAGGAGGAACACATTTCCAGGCTGATATCTCCAAAGGTGGGCAGCTCAAAAGTAGTCTTTGGTGTTAGCCATACTGTCCCTTTAAATCAGATTTAAATGCATATAAGAGCATGAATTTCAGGATAAATGATAGAGAATAACTGAATAAAATGGTCTGAGGTAAATTACGATATCAAGCATGCCAGTGGGGAAATGTATACTTTAGCATATGAAGGAGGTTGAGAATGAGATTAATCCATGGATTTCCTCTCCAGAAGTTAGCCCATCATCTTTTCATATATTCCCCGTTAAGGAATGCACATAATTACATTTCTACAACAGTGCTGGCGTGCAAGTGGTTACTGGCTCAATTACCTCAGGCTGAAGTGGTGCTTAAACACCAGCTTCAAACAATTGTGTGTTCCTATATGCTCTATAGGAACAAGAGTCTGGAAACCCAAGATAGAAAATGATCCCTTTTATGAAGAAGGAAAGGGTGTGAGCTAAAATGCAGTTTTTCTTTTGCTTAGGCCAGAGACTTTTATTCTTTTTAGCAGTGAGCTGTTAAAGACTGCAACACATCACTCAGATATCTCCAGTCACAGTGATTCTCTTGTCCCTCTGGGTCTCGTTTAGATGCAAAATAATGGAAGCAGCAATATCTAGTAATTTTGCCTGAGGCCACTCAGTGTAGGCTACATTTGGAGTAAGACAAACACAGACGACTGCCTGCATTAAGAAGGACCACTAACTATAATTATAATTTGAATATAACTGATTCAGAGTTGAATTTATTTCCAGACCATGAAACCGTGGACAATTTTAATCAAGGTTAAACGAAAGCATGAGCGTTGCTTTCCTACTGGAAAGTGTCTGGAATATAATAATTGCTCTTAATTTCTGGCTTTCTAAGAAGATGCACGGTATTCTGTCAGCCACAATTAGGGGAAAACATATGTTTTCATGTATAGATTATATGGAGACGTGTTATTAATTGGTCTGTAAGTGAAAACAGTCTCATGCTGTTTAACTGGAGCTGTCCAAAGCTCGTCTGAGTGAGTTCTTAGTTTGGTCTATAAAAGAAGCGTCTGCTCCATGTTCTTTAAGATTGCCGCATACAAAGGATGTGTGAAGAAGGTGGCTGCTGTGCACTCTGTTTTTTCAGGCCAGGTTATCATAAGAAGTGTCTGCTTCAGACATTTTTCTAGGTCAGAGGAGCTCGTTCTAAGCAAAAACACTTCTTAGGTGATGCAGTACTCTTGCCAGGTGAAAATAGCTAATTTGTTTCATGCTGTGTTATTAATGTCTTTCAGCAGCACACATTAAGTCCTCACAGTAAAAACAGCATTTTTGAATGCAAGTCCTACAGAAAATGCTAACTTTCACGGTATTAACATTGGTGCGACTGATTGATTTGTTAAAACGGCAAGCTAATGGGGCGCCTGAGTGGCTCAACGGATTCAGCAGGCAAACCATGTGCTGTGAGAAGGCTTCCTATTGGTTGCAGAGGCCCAGTTTCAAATCTGTGATTAGGCCATTTACTGTGTGTCGTCCTGGTCTTTCTCCTATCTTTCCTGTCTTGTCTCCACTGTCCGCTCTTAAAAAAAGCTAGTGGTCTGTTAGTGGTCAAGCTCGCAACAAATGTCATATTTTCTTGATGCATTTAAAAAAGTGACTTGGGAGAACGTTCGTTTGAAATATTTGAACACAGTGTTCTAATGGAAAATCTTGTGGTGACAGTGATAGCATGTTTGCTTTGTATCCAGGACTTTAAAGGCTCAGTTATTATGGATTTAATTGCAGAAATGTCCTGAGAACAAGCAGTCAGTCTGCACTCACTCACTGGGTAGACCTTGCTAGTTTTTACCCCCGTTTGTCAACAGAACATATGCACACTGAACAGGATGGATCCATGCTTTCATGTTGTTTACACCAACTTCTGAGCTTGCTATCCAAATGTTGTAGAGAAATCAAGACTCATCAGATGGGACGTTGTTCCAGTGTTCCACTGTTGAGTTTCAGTGAGTCTGTGTGGATGGTACCCTCAGTTTCCTGTTCTTAGCTGGCACGAGCGGTGCCCAATGTGGTCTTCTGCTGCTGTCGCCCATCTACTTCAAGGTTCAATTTGATTTGTGTTTAGAGATGTTCTTCTACTTGTCTTTGTTGTAACAAGTAGTTATCTAAGTTACTGTTGCCTTCCTATCAGCTCCAAGCAGTCTGTTCTTTCTCCTCTGACCTTTGACTTCAACAAGGCGTTTTTGCTCAGAGAACTGTTGCTCACTATTTGAACCTCTTGTGTTTTTTCCCCATAAACCCTACAGATGGCTGTGTGGGGAAAATCCCAGTAGATCAGCAGTTTCTGAAATACTCAGACCAGCCCGTCTGGCACTAACAAGCATGCTATGTTCAAAGTCAGTTAAATCGCCTTTTTTCTTCATTCTGATGCTCGGGTTAAACTTTAGCAGGTTGTCGAGCAGCTGAACAGGTGTGTCATTGAGTTAATGCGTGCCCTGCAGTTTTTGCTCAGGAGTTTTGTCTGTTTTCACAGGATTTGGCTTTTCGTTAATTGAACTGAGGAGGTGGTGGACAACGGGACTGTGCTAAGTTTTTCTAAAAGAGCCTTCAGACAAGGACGGCGCGGATGGGACTTAAAAGACTTCAGGAAGGGCCTGGTTGGCAGAAGGAGTGAGTATGGACAACCTTTCTGATTTCGGAGGCCCCTGTCCGTCTGGCCGCAGGGAATGGGAGTGAGTATGAAATAAAGTGCTTTATTTAGCTCATGCTTCATAACCATCACTGTAGTGGTAAACACAATATACCATTCAAATAATTGTGAAAGTTTTCATGTAATAGTTTAAAGAAATCTGGTATATCTTTTTAGACATTACCATTTAGCAAAGTTTTTCATCGTCTTTCATTGTGAGCATGCACAAAACTACAACACATTTGAGAAATGTATAAAGATAAACTGCATAACAAACATGTAGTAAATGTTGTATTTTAACAATGAAGAACATATTTATCTTGAATGACCCTCAATTTGAGTTGTGTGAGGAGCGCGCTGTTCAATATTCAGGCAGTTCTCTTAGGACATCATCTGCAATGCAAAGCAAAAAAAACCCCTTTTATACAAATGTGATCAAAGCACTTACATCCATCAAGAGTAATGAAGCATTTTATGAATCACTGTGGGACTATATTAATATTGATCCAATACCACAGGAATAATAAGTTACACTCACGCAGAGTTGTGCACTCATAACGTTCAATGTTCCTCAGTAGTAGTTTTTTCTTTTTGTAATACCTGCTGTGTCTATGATGTACAAGCCGGTCACTTCTTTTGATATTTTAAAGATAACGCCCAAGTTACAGCCTGTCACATGACACTCTCATGGCAATGAATGTAATGCAGGTCATAGTCAGTGTAATCATGTAAAAACATTCTTATTTCAGTCTGTAAGAGAAAAATGCTCTTCGGGCAAAGTTGTATTTTAATGTCAGTTCACGCATAATTCACTGTTGGCTCACAAAAGCTTTCTTACAGCCTCACTTATTGGGTCACAGTCAGGAAAAAGTGAGAAAGATTGAATTTCAAAATAAGTTAGTTTAAAAACAAAACAAAATCTGCTCTGACAAATTGATACTGGCCATACCCGGGTCAAAGTCATGCACTGACAAGGTTGATTACATTTAACAAATTTTTTTATGACTGATTATCTCTGTTGCTGCTGATCAATCAGTTACACGCGATAAAAATAAACTCCTGCTGCTGTGTTCTCAGGTAGTAAATATCCTGTTACGACCAGGAGTAATTCGTAAGAAAAAAGATATGGAAGCGACTAGTGACTTGTGCCTTTAGACATCCAGCCACGTGAGCCTCTGAGTATAAAGCAATAATGCAAATATGGAGTAGGTCACTTACAAGCCACAGTGACCTGTTAAACATGGGAGAAGACCAGAGGCTTCAGATGCGGTTACCTCTAACATAATCACAGCATTAGTAGTGGTTGGTCCACACATTGTCTCTGATAATTTCTTGAGATTGACAATTAAATGGGCTTTTTTTTTTTTAAATTACAACATATTTTACCATCCTGGATGATTGAGCCATTGTTGAGGTTGATAGTGAAAACTGCTCTCATACTAGGACTGCTCAAAAGTCTTGCTGTGAAAACTGTTTGTTATATTGTGCAAAAGACAAAAATATGTCCTGAACTCATTATATTATCACTGACACGTGTTTGATGACGTCAAAGGAACTTCTTCCTAACGCGTATCCTTCTTTTTCAAGCACCAATAGCTGCATGGACGATTTAATGGATGAAGATGAGAAGGACAGGGCAAAAAGGTACTGACGTCTGTGCATACTGGGCAAACACTTCATGTATAGTATCACACATTTATTACTATTTACATAAATGGGAATGGCAATGGAAAACAGATTATTGGTGGTAGGTCATCACTTTAAAAGAAACTGGACTGGACATAATAAATGAAGAAATTCATTTCATTTTCCGTGACATTACGGTTAATCTGGGCCTCTTTTGGCTCATTTTGTATTTTAAACACTTACAAATACTGGTGTCTAAAAGCGACTGAGTTCTTAGTTCACAAAGGTTCGACTCCAGATTCACATATTACTTCTTATCGGAAAAATTCCTATGGACACTCTAGGACACGGTGTCATAAGATATCAAACTCAACCGTTGGTAGAATAACCAGCCTTCTCTTTTTAAAAATGTAAATTCTGTATGATTAAATCTATGTTTAATTAATTGTTTTCATGCCCTATTTTTATAACAAAGTACCCACAGATTTGAATATATTCAGGCTCTGCTTACATTTTCAGCACCGTGCCGCTGTTACATTTACCTTTCTTGTTCTGCTTGTTTTCTTTTTTCCTTATTCCAAACTATCTTCCGTGTAAACAGGATAGCTGAACTAAAGTCACTTAATTTTCACTTGCAATAACCGCTCTGTTATAGGGCATCCCGTAACAAATCAGAAAAGAAAAGAAGAGACCAATTCAATGTGCTCATCAAAGAGCTGTGCACCATGCTGCAGGGTCAGGGCCATCCGCGCAAGATGGACAAGTCCACCATATTGCAGAGGACCATCGACTTTTTGCAGAAACAGAAAGGTACGGGCTTTTATGTAGTCTTTCTATTTCTGTAGTCTTTCTATTTAGTTTTGTTAATTTAATAGACATATTTCTAACATTTTCTCTTTTCCAGACATCACTGCACAGAACGACACCTGCGATGTGAGGCAGGACTGGAAGCCTTCGTTTCTCAGTAATGAGGAGTTCACTCAGCTAATGCTGGAGGTAAACTTCAGGAGGATGTCTTTGAAGAGTAGCTGTTATTTAACTCTGCCATTAGGTAACATTAATAAACACAAAGGCAAAGCTACATCCTCTCTAAAATGATGATTTTTATTTTAAGCGCATGTATTCATAGTTTGCTATAAAATCAGCAGTGAAGACGTGAGGTCTCTTTAGGCAATATGCGAAAGCAGAGTAAATATCAGCACGTTAACACGTCAGCATAATGTGCTGATAGATTAATTAAGACCCGATGAGACATTGTGCAATTATTGTGCAATTTTTCAACATGCTGTAATACAGTAATATAATTGTGGTAACTTCCTCCCTCTTGCAGGCCCTAGATGGTTTCTTGGTTGCATTAACTACAGATGGTAACATCATATACGTGTCTGACAGTGTTTCCTCACTTATTGGCCATTTACCGGTAAGTAAGAGGGCCTCAAATTCATGCAACCATCAAAGCTCTGTATTGTCACTTAAGCATAGCAGTGATTTAGACAACATTAGATTTCACTTCACCATATCTGGTCCTCGTTTTATTTTTGTTGCCATAACAGTGAAGTTAGACAGAAAAAAGCTCTGTTTTGCTGCTTTATCTGAAGCAGATTGCCGTTGTGACTCCCATTAAGACTGTTGTGTAAGATATCACTTGTTGAAATGGTGCCAGGAAGACTGACTGCCATTCATCTGTCTTTTTTGCACCAGTCAGATATGGTGGACCAAAATATCTTGAATTTCCTCCCGGAGCGGGAGCACGGGGAGGTGTATAAGCTGCTATCATCCCACATGCTGATGACTGACCCCATTGCTGCTGACTTCCTTGACAGTGAGTATCCCGCTGAGCGGGCTCTCTGCACACACTGTGTCTGGGTCATCGTGTTGAAACACAGCGGAAGTAGAAAGGTTAAAGCCTGTAGACTGTCTCCCACTTTGGGAGATCAAAATGCTGTGGACAGAACAGTTGCCGCTGGTGTAATTCTCCACTAAAAATCAGCTCAAAAAGTTATGTTGGCTCAAGAATCTTCTTTCTTTGTTTGAAGTACAAAAACAACATTTGACTGTTGTTTTCTGTCTTGTAGAATTTTTGTCACAAAGACTGTTTGGACTGAAACTGAGATACAGAAGCTAGTTGAATTACGGTCTGCAGGTTATTGGATTGCTGATTAGTGTGTATCTATGATTAGACTTTTAGCTAATAATAGGAGCTAGCTTAGTATCATAGTTAAGACTTTAAATCACTGTTATGTTAGCACAGTAATCCAAAGCAATGTAGTATGGGAGGCTCAAGAACCTGACCTTAATCCTGTCTTACTATTGGACTTTTCTGGGGAAGAGAGAGGGCGAGTCGCAAGAGTCTCGGCCTATCTTTAGAGACCTAAATAGCAAACTGTCACAAAGCCAAGTCTGCAGTAAACAACATCCTTTGAGCACATCCATCATTTGTTTTTTACCAGTAAAAAGGATTACATTTTATTACCTTGCTATGCAAAGGTAAGTTTATTTTACACTGTCCTAGTACAGGAAACAAAGCAACCTCTTCTATTGGTGCCTGTCAGCATTTTGACTCTTTGGTTTTTCTGTGTCAAAAATACCATTGAGAAGCACCTCAGCTTTTATAATGATGCATGTAAACTTCATTATGTTCAGGGTGTAACCATGACAATATCTGCTTTTTAGGTGAGGCACACATTGAATTTTGCTGTCATCTAGCTAGAGGTAACATGAACCCAAAAGAGCCACCTGTATACGAGTATGTCAAGTTTGTTGGAGATTTTAAGTTTCACAACCATGGTAAGGATTTGTTTTCTTTTTAAAACAACTACATTTAGAAAAAACAAAACAGAAATACACATACATATGTACATGTTCTTGGTCACACAGTGCCTACGTCGTCTTGTAATGGGCTCGAGTTGACGTTACCAAGGAGTCTGCAGTCGTCTCTGGAGGAGCAGGTCTGCCTCATTGCTACCGTGCGATTAGTCACTCCGCAGTTTCTGAAGGTAAAACCAGCTTGAATGTTAAATCTTGTTCCTTTGTTTCTCTGCTTGTGACTCCACAGAGTAACACTTTACACATTTGCCTAACAAGCAAAAGACCCAGGGGGTGGAGGGTGCAAATCTCACGCGGGTTGCGTTAGGAAATCAAATATGTGGCGCTACCTGCTGTGGCATCATCATGTGAAAAAGGCAGCAGCCTGATGGCGCTTCTGTCGCTTTGTTTCTCTGCTTGTGTCGCTGTGTGTGCTGTCACTAAATCACTCGAGGGCTAAAATGTGGCACTAAAAGCAGTTTCGGTCCATGCAGCAATAGTGAGCTTGGATCAGTGGCACAATGAGGTCTGAGAGGTGACACACTTCGGCATACACTGATTCCATCGTGGCGCACACACTCTGGAAAACTTCTCGTGACAAATAGGTTCAGTGTGGCACACTGTGTACTTGCCAACTTGTTACATCATGAGGATACGCTGTGATCCCTAAAGGGCCCTTTGAGTTGAAATCTGGCCACTTGTCAAGTTACAGCTGGGAATTAAAGTCGCACTCAAATTTTTGTGAGATCAGCTCAGATTTTATACCCTTTCCAAGCATCCCAAAGGAAATTTATAAAATGGCACATTTCCAGCGATGGTTTGTTGAAGATTAATTAAATCCCAATATGTAAAAGAAGTCAGTGCAGTTTACATGTACAGGATGGTCAGTTGCTATTAAAAGCCAAAAAGCTTAGAACACCCCCCCCCCCCCCCCCCCCCCCCCCCCCCCGCCTGATCTATTGCACAGACTTCAGCTCTGCCGACTAGTTATTCCAAACTGCAAAACACACTGATTACACTGATTGGTCAGACTGGAACAATATCTACTGGGACGAATGACATGGAACGATTTTTTTCCTTTTTTCCGTCTCAAGATGAATCCTTTGTAAACAGTAGGCATCAGTTTTTCAAATGTAGAGAATACAAAATTCCCCAGTTCTTTTCAAAGGAGCATTGTTCTCATTTTCCATAGAGGTTCAAGGGCACAGCATTTTAACAGTGACACACAAGTGTTAATAAAAACGTTGGCATTTTCCCGGGCAATATGTAAAACGATAGACACAGCAACTGTGTCTTTGGTTTGTGGACTAGCATTATGGCTGTTGCCACGTTGTTTGCTAGTAATCCTTGTTTGGAAAAAGCATCCATCGTGTACATGGGTGTATTGCACAAATACAGACGCCTGTTTGTTAGTAAGTAACATGCTAGTAAAACACTTGACTTTCATTCGGCAGAGCTGGAGCACAGACTGTTTGGCAAGAAGCCATACTGTTTGTCAGATCATTTTATTAACATGTTCCAAAATGCGCACAACAAACGTAAATTAGCTAAGGCGACACCTCAGAGACTGCTAGTATCCTAGTTACCATGATGACACACAACATTAAACCTTTAATATAAAAATTATAGAGTAATAAAACAGAAATCATCCTCTTTACAGTTATTATGGACAAATTAGCCAGAGACCAAAACACTTTTCTGTACCTCCTCTTCTCTAACATTGGAATCTAAAGGGACTGACTCACTTTTGTTGCCAGCCTCAAGTGGCCATTTGAGGAACTGCAGCTTTTTGCACATGCTGCAGCTTTTTGCACAGCAGCATGCTGTTGCTGCTTGGTACCTCTAAGCATATTCTTGATGTGTAATGATCTTTTTGTGTTAAGTTTCATCATGCACTGTACCAACTCTGATATTAAAAACTATGACCATATACAGGACATACTGTACATAAAACACGATCATGCCTTGCTTCCCTGTGAAATATTAGCGGGGACCTTCCTCAGTCTTTTTGTTTTTGTTTAGGACTTGTGTAACGTGGAAGATCCCTGTGATGAATTCACCTCCAGACACAGCCTTGAATGGAAGTTTCTGTTTTTAGATCACAGGTAAAATATTTGTATTATCCTGACAGCTACCAGTCTATACTTAGAAAAAGTATTTCTTGCATGTTTATTGCCCTGTGTGCGTGTGTGTGTTTCAGAGCCTCGCCAATCATAGGCTATTTACCCTTCGAGGTTCTTGGAACTTCTGGCTATGATTACTATCATGTGGATGACTTAGAGCTCATAGCCCAATGTCACAAGCAATGTAAGCTACTTTTCTGTTGCTTTTTTTCCTACCAGTCTCCATGATCACTGTATCAAGGGCAAATGTAAAAATTGACAGAAATGTCAAAGCACTCATGTGGACTTTCTTTCTTCTCTCCTTAGTAATGCAGTTTGGAAAAGGTAAATCCTGCTATTATCGATTCCTGACCAAAGGTCAGCAGTGGATTTGGTTGCAGACTCACTACTACATTACTTACCACCAGTGGAACTCCAAACCTGAGTTCATTGTCTGCACTCACACTGTTGTCAGGTAAGCCTGGTTTCTTCTTTCTGTGTGTGTGTACACATTTCCTCTCTCTTTGGGTAAGGGGTGTATCGATCTAGCCTCCCTTAATACTGCATTTTCTGTTGTCCTTCAGCTATGCTGAAGTGCGAGCTGAAAGAAGGAGAGCGTTTGGCCTTGAAGATCTGTCGCCACCTGAGATAGCCCCGTCCTCTGTGAAGGTAACTCGGACACATACTGCACAGCGTGTGACATTTACAAGGTCAGCTTCAAACTTGGCCCACCATGTTGAACATTACTCTGTGTTCCAGGCTCAAGAGCTCTACCTGGACATCTGCTCCACACTGGACGCTCCACGGGACAGAAACAGCGGTGCACGTTCGGTGTCCTCCCACAGCTCCCGGAAGTCCTCCCACACAGCGCTGTCAGACTCTGCATGTGAGTCATCCTCTGCTCCCCAAAGTGCTAACTCACTCAACAGTAGGCCATTATTTACAGAAATGCTGCTCCTGTGTATGGGTGGAAGATCTGTTATTGGGGATTGTAGGCAGCAAAATAATGTGAGTCTAGTGATAACCCTCTGTCCCTGGGTTTGACATTTTCATTAGCAATGGAAATGGAAGATCAATCTTTAGTTTCCAGAAGAGTCCCACACTCAATCCTTATTTTTTATGTAATCTTTGTGATCACTAATAAAACTCCAGACGTTGTCACTACACCCACCTCGGTGTATGTGGGTGATGATGCATTTGTGAAAGGTTTCCAAGGCTTACTTTAGCCTGCCCTATTTGTTTGAGCCCCCATTCTCAACGACTTGCTGCGCTTCCACCCACTGCCTAGTATGCTAAAACATTTCCATCTGCATATTTATGAAGAATGCACCAGTGGCAGCTTCATTAAAGTTGTAGTTTTTGCAAAGTAAAACAGTGTGCCAGTCTTTCCTTAGCCCACACGTATATTAAACTTTGCTACAATGAAAAACCATTTGTGGTAGAATGAGAGTAATCACAGAATCCAAATCAGCAGTTTGCTATACAAAGAAGTTTTGGCTTTCTCTCAGAGAGGCTATAGTTTCTCTGTTTAGGGAAAAAATGCATAAAGGCCATTTTTGTTTGGGGAACTTATTTTAGAAATCAAAGTCTGTTGATAGGTCTTGTGGGAGTGTGGCTACAGTGTGGAAAATGTTGTATGAAGGCTTAACTGTGCTGCAGAAATTAGACATTAAAATTAGCTTCTTTTTTTTAACCTTGAATGTTGACACAGGCTTTATTTTTATCCTAAAGTCATAAGCAATTCTTTGGGCACCAATTTCCTTGTAGAACTGTTCTAAATAACTTTGCAGGGCAGGTCAGGATTTATTATTTCACGCCAAAAAAAAAAAATTACTGAGCGTCTGCAGATGAAGCCTAATACCTGTAAATGTGTTACTGACACAACGATTATGCCACTCGTGAAATGAGTATAAACGCAAGAAGGTAATTCACTCAGTTGTCGCAGTTACAAGTGTTCACATTAATTCACATGATTATGAATTTAGAGGTGACCTGTCTCTGCCCTGCAGCAGCAAACTCTTACACAGAAGCGTGCACACCATCGTGGCAGTCTGCTTCCATTGGGCCTGAAAAAACATCTGCCAGATTCCAGCCAAGCAGTTCAAAGGTCAGTTTACACAACGTTTACATGTATCTCTTTGTCTTTGGAGATAAAAATGGTTTTCGAGAAACAAGCGTGCACAGATAACACATTAATGTCTCCTAAATTGTGTTACATAAAACGATTTTTCCCATTTTTTCCCCCTGTAGAATTTGGCACAAAGACAAAATTCCTTTGACCTTGTTTCCCCAATGAGCGTCCCCCTTTCTCCTACCTGCAGCAAGCACTCCGCAATGGTTAGTGTTAAGACTTCCTCTCCAGCCTGTTGTCTTCTGCCTTTCTGTTTGTGTACAATGTCTTACTGTTACTGCTGGATGTGTTTATTTCACCTGCTGGTTGTGCACGGTTTAATAAAAAAAAAAAGAAAAAAAAGAAGAGTTATTGTGTATTTCTCCCAGAAATCATTCATCCGTGTTACATTTGAACTGTAGAATCAATATTGCACAAAAGGTTGGAAGATTGGTGTACTTTCCTCCGTAACAGGAATAAACCATTACATGACTCACGCTACTTGATTATAGCCACATTTGTCCATTTCCCTGAAAAAGCGCAAAAGTGTTCTTACGTCCCTTTCACCTGCTCTCTCTGTCCAGCAACAGCAACCACAGCAGCAGCAGCAACAGCAGCAGTCCTCCATGTATCAGCTGCAGCAGCCGCAGCTCGGTGTCATGAACCAGCTGAAGGAACAGCTGGAAGAGAGGACGCGCATTCTGCAAGCTGACATTAAGACACAACAGCAGGAGCTGCACGACATTAAGGAGAAGCTTCATCTTGCTAACCTACAGGTAGTGTTCCCACACTTTCAAATGAAGAGACTGCAGCGATTGTTTATTCAGCCGCGAGTTAATCTTGAGATCTTAACACAACACAGGTGGAGTGTTTTTGTTCTGTATTGGCAAAATGGGCAGCCTCAACTTCAGAATGAATGCTCATTACGTCCAGATCAGCTGTTGAGAAAAGTCAGCCTACACTACCTATAATAGCCAGTAATGGATAAAAGGCTCCACCTAGAGGCCAACATGAAAGACTGACTCCAGTGATTGTCTCTTTGTTTTGTGCTTACCTTCTGGATGTGCAGGCAACATGAGATGAGCTGTAATTTGAAGCATAAACATGCCACACATCAACATGTAACTAATCTGAATTGAACCTTAAACGATCCCCCTATACGTATCAGTATTACAGCATCCTGACAATGCCCTGTCTTGCAGTTAGAGACAAGTGATTTAGCCTGCGCCACAGTTTGCTATCTCTCGACCAAGTTTTGTGAAATTCAGCTTCTTTTACTTCTCTTGTGTAATCCTGCTGACATACAAATAAACAAGAAGTAATTTTCCAGTACATCCATCCATCAATCATATGGGTGCTGAGGTGTATTCCACCCGTCATGGGGCGAGGTTAGAGGTTATGGAAATCAGTAAGTTGTCTCTTTTTAGAAAGAATTAATTCAATTTGTCTATTTCTGTGTGTGTTAGATGTTGTTACAGCAGCCTATCAACAATGACTTTAGTCAGGCCCAGCAGCAGCCTCAGCAGCAACAGCAGGGCCCCGGAAGGCCTGCCCAGCAGAGTCAGTCTGGGGTCATCAGACAGCTGTCGGGCCACCCTAAACCAGTCTGCGGGGCTCACAGCTCATCCCCACACTCGCTCCTGAGAGAAAACAGCTCACCTTCAACACAGGTACATCGCTGTGCAAGAGAGAAATCCAAACTTGAAACCAGAAACACATCCAGCTGGAAGCTATCCTCTCATGTAGTTTTATTGAAACCTCATTTGAGTTGACGGTTGCTCTAAAGTGTCTCTGTTTCTGTAGGTCCAGCCGAGGATTTCCCAGAGTGGGCAGGCTCAGTCAGTGAGTTTGCCAGTGCAGACAAACACGAGTCTGACGATGCCCTTCTACAGCAACCCCATGATGTTCTCTCAGACCAACACGAGGCCTCAGCAAGATGCAAACCAAAGACACCCAGACAACCAGTTCAGCCAAGATGGACAACTACGGTAAGAGCCCTGAGAAACACTCATAGTACTCAGAACTCCAGGTGTTAATGTCAGTATGGCAGGTGATGATGAAACGGTATATTTTAGGAATAACATTCACTTTATGTTTACCTCTTCATGTTATCCAACCTCTAACCCTGATATGTTTCTTTTCCTGCAGAATGCTTCTCAACCAACCAATGCAGACTCTGGTTCCCACCAGCGTTTCCTCGCAGCCTTCCCAGTGCAACATGGGCATCTCCCCATCGATGTGAGTCCTCTCACCGTGCAGACGTCTCTATGTTATGTTATGTTGTGTCTAACCTCTTCATCGTGCGCCACGTACAGATACACCTTGGAGCAGCAGATCCTCGCCCCCTCGTTCCCCATGCAACAGGTCAACTGCAATGCCGTCCTCGTGCCCTCGCCGGTCTTCACGTCTCCGATAATGATCCCACACAACAGCTTCATCACGCACCAGTCGCAGTCAGCCTACCACTCGCAGCCTCAGACCTCTCAGCACTCCCTGCAGCTCCAGCAACCACAGCAGTTCTTTCAGGTACGCTGCAGCAACATGAGTCAGCATGTCGTCCTGAGCATCTTACACAGATTTTTAGACTAAAAGGCAGTTTGGCAAGGATTGCTGCATAATGCTGTTTAATATAAATAACCAAGGCTTTCTATTTATTTATGATCTTTTTGGGTATTAGACTGTATCTGAATACTGAGTTACCACAGCAACAAGCTACGGTGCATTTCCCACAGGTTTTAAAGCCTCAGCTTTGTGCCAAAGCTGTGCTGTGACTTTAGAGTGATTCTTACTGTTTTTAAGATTATAATGAATAATTTTTTTGTGTTAAGAAATGTTCATTAAAATCAACAAATGTTTACAATGAGGGCATATATCTTTAAAAACAAGCAAACAAACAAAAAAACCACCACACAAACCATGAGGGATGGTGTTGTATTTCCAGAGTGATGCATGTGATGTTTGTGTCTATGTCAGCAAGTATGAACATGTGAGTAACGGTTCACAATTAGCTCGTTGAGGTGATGTAGGTCATCACCACTCTCTCTCTAAAGAAGGCATCCATATAAGAAGCAGCCAGCAGCAATGTGACTTCCTGGGATGATGCAAAGTCAGTCATTCAGCGAATTCAGGCAGCAACAGGTGAAATAACTGCAGGCAGTACCGAGCGAGTGGATCCCGCTTAACATTTCTCAACTTCAAGCTGTGTGACTGAGTTAACTACCAGTGAGAGCCCAGGATGACATGTGATGGGGTTACTAAGGCAATCGGGACCTAGAATGTACAGTAGCAACCGACTGTCAGTGACAAAGTGATGCCTGAAGAGCAAATTGCTCCCAGTGTGGACACCCCTTAAGTTTGAAATGACCACATTAGGCATTCTTAACCATAGCTGCTGACCTCTTACTCCCAAAAGATGTCACAGGTAGTCACACTGATGACCATCAGGGGTGTGCCTCTCCACTGTTCTTCCAGTATCTCACAGTCAGCTCACAATCAGCTCCTTGGTCCAGGGTCAACTGGGCAGTGAAACCTATCCTCACAACTTGGCTTAACAAAGAGTCCACTATCTACCGAAACCCATTTTATATAATCCTCTACCTACTGCAGAGCAAGTCTTGATATTCAGAGACAGCCCTCATGTGTACACTGTTTGCACTGCACATCAGTCGAACATTAGATTCTATAAATAAAACTTGATAAAAAGTATTCTGTCTGCTTATTGTACTATATTCATATTCCTTGTTGTGTCTGCAGATGACTCAAGGACTCGTACACGGTGGATCTACTCCAGCATTCTTACACACCACTAATGTGCCACAGCAAAGCACCGTGGGATACATTCAACAGCCACTAGCGCAGCAGCAACAGGCGCCACAGCAACAGAGGCAATACCAACATTCCCAAAACCAGACTGGCAGCGTTTCAGAATATCGAAACATGCTGACTCGGTAGCGTTGTGGACTTGACCGTTGTGCTGAGATCTGCCTCTGTGAGGAGGCCGTGAAGGTGGAAGCACTTTGTGTCATGTGGGAGTCAAACTCGATGACAAGTTGGTTAAAAGTGGGGAAAACTGCTTGTTGTGATCTTTAGATGTGAAGCTGCCCTTTCCAGATGAAGCCGGCCTTTTATGTCACTGGCGAGAAACCACAAGCAGAGATTGCACTGACCCGACGTTGAACATCGGGGACCCGAAGAAGTGTGAGGTGCTGGGCCTTCATCTGCAGGCTACGTCGCACTCAGTGGGTCCATCAGTGAAACTGCTGGGACGAGTGGTTTATCAAAGCTCTTAAAAAGAAACTTTTTACATGTTTACACGTGGAACATTTTTGTCTAACAAAGTTTCCTTTAAGTGTCTGTTCACACTTAGGTACCACCTCCTACTCAAAAGTAGAGTATTTATTTTTGCCCAATAGTTGTTTATTTCATTAACTAATGGTGAGATTCTCAACACCCCTCCCACTGGCGACATAACTCGAGTGAAAATGACAAATCTCACAATGGGATTTGTGTGCATGAGAACTCTACATTTCAGTTGGCTCCCATATTGTCCCCAAAACAAGGTATGTTCATGGTAGGTCACATGACAGGGGCTTTACGGTGAAACATGCAGTGGTAAGATGACCATCATATCAAAAATCAGGGTTGGTAAATACTAAGATGTCACACATGCTATAGGACCACGCTCAGAGAGTAATTCTCCAGTTTTTTAGTAAAGGTCTATCTAGATTTTTAAAGCCTCAATCTGGGACTAAAGAAGGGGCGTTGCAGCTATTGCACCACTTCCTCAAAACGAATGACAACAGCAGATATTTGAAGTTACAAATTTTCGGTGCTTTTGATGAGCAGTGCGGGATGAGTCCTCTTTTGATAACCAACCTACCGAGTGAGTGGGGGGGGGGGGTGGCTTAAATAATGTGCCTTCAGCCGTGGTACATCCATGGCGCAGTTTGATGGTTGTGTCTGATTACGGCTTTAAAAATCCAGCTCAGGTCTATTTGGAATACAAAGTTATATTTTCATAAGGTTATAGATTATTATTTTGCTGCATCAGAGTTAAATACAAAAGCCTAGATTTGTATTGGATATATGACAAATATATATTGGAAGATTAAGGTCCCCGGCTGTAAGGATAGTGTCTCATTCACAAGTTATCCATTTCCTGAAATCCTAATGAAATCATTTCATTTTTATTTATTACACTTATAACTGAAACACTACACGGGAAATTTTTTTTTTTTTTAAACACACAAGTTTGAATTGAGTTTTGTCTGTTTGTGTTTGTGCTTTAGACATTGAAAGGTCAACACTGGTCCTTGTGTCTTGCCCTATGACAGTTTCACACAGTTCTCCATTCATCTGTATGGACCAGCTGTGGTTTTACAATACAAAGCAATGCAGTGTAAGTTGAGTGTAAGCTTGGTGATTTGAATACAAGGTGGCAAAGTTTTGGGATTTTCACCAGATGACGGTCTGGTCTTAGGAAGCGCACGTTCCATGGTTATTACACAATTATTATCGGTTACATAATAAACTTCAATTTTCAATGTAAATATTGGTTTAAAAAAAAGAAAAAATGGTTCACTTTTAACAATAAATATAAAAAAACATGCAGGTGAGATTCTCTAGTCTGCTGTGACAAGGCTATTGCCATTATTAACCATCACTTGTTATATCACGGTATAACACGACAACGCTGTACCTGCACAGCTGTTTAAATATCTTCGAAACAGGGAAAATTAATTTAAGACATTTTCATTCCATTTTTGTCTCTTTGAACGTCTATGAAGGAAAACAAAGTACGCTCCAACCGTGACCACGTGACCCAATTTATTAGCATCTGAAAAATGCAGACATGGAAGTACAGCAGCCTCTATTGCATTAAAAAAAAAGCCACCAATTTCACTTTACTGTATTCATGCATGAGAAACTGTCTACAGATCTGGAAAGCAGTCCTGGCACCATTGCAGGATGTTCCAATCTTTTTTATGCAGCCCTACGTCTAACCTTTTATATTATCGTGCTTTTGCAGCGACGTGTCCAACTGCAGTCCTGTGTCCATCAATTCAAATCTAAAGCTAAATGTAAACATGCCCTTCGGCTGAAGCTGCAAATCCGCATGGTGTGTTGTCAGATTGTGACACGATGACTTCACAATGAGGAGAATGGAGTGCGTCAGTGTAGACAGATTAACGGTAGAACCACATTGCAAAAGTAAACTCCATAAAGAACATTAATTCATCTCTTATCTTGTTAATGACAATCTCACACAAACTGCTGTGCGTTCCCAGTACAGCTCTGCGTTTCCTGAAATTCTCACTGTGCTACACTTTATTTAAAGCAGCCCGTGCGGCTCGATACGACAGCTTGGTCTCCACACCTCGAAGCTGAAGCTACTGTACTGGTGCTGTTCACGTTGGATAACAAGAAGCATCCGTCAGAATACTTTGAGCATGTCCATTCAGTGCCGTTTTACACTTTTCTATGTGCAATGTCAAACTGAAGAGAAGAATGTTAATTTATAGTTTTAAATGTTTCAGAACAGATGTATATAGAGGTGTATAATAAGCCGCTGTACCATGTAATTTATATGGAAATATTTTTTTAATGAAAATGCCCTAACATTCCCTTAACCGTTTATATCAGCAGTATCTTTAAAGGGTGTCCACTATACACCACGACTGCAGTGATCACACTTTATAGTCTGTCTGCATGGGAATGTGGTGCAGAGTGGTAGCTCCTCACAAGCAGGAGGTAAAACACGAGAGCCTAACCTAACAAAGAATCTCTGTAGTATCATGCATTTACAATAACGAAGAGATTAAATAAAGAAGATGAATCCTTATTGTGGGGTGCAGAAAAAGCTCTCCAACTGTGCAGACTTCACAAGTAATTCAGCCAAAAAAAAAAGGGGGGAAAAGTGCAATTTTCCAGGATTATCAAAATACTTCTGATGGGTAAAATCAAGTTTCATTCTCCATTTATTCATGTCTATGCTTCTACAAGTGTGGCAAAGAAACAGTAAAGGTGTTACTCAGCAGTACAGAGGTGCCATAGACAACTATAGCTGTTTTCTTTCATTATTCAATAGTTATCAATACCATACTTTCAGACGGTGGTAGTAAAATCTCTCCTTGAGTTGATTTTACAGAATCCAGGAAATATTTCGATCCATGTCTTTATACAAAATTGTTGTCTTGTTTGCCTTGCAGAGGTAGTTGAGGGAACTGCTGTTCATTGAAACGCCACTGTGCTCAATCGCGATGGTTTTGCTCTGGATGTGAGACGATGTTTTGTGTTTTTTTTTTTTCCCTTTTCCTTGTACGTGTGTATTGCTTTGTTGAAGTTGTAAATAATCCATCCACTCAGTCAGTACTGTTGTTCCTTTTAGTCGAGTTTTAATACTTTCCCCAACAGTAGTTACCTTTTCTTTTGATGTCTGCACCTTTCACAATGCTCTTCTTCCTCCTGGATGTTGCCATTGAGTGTCACTGTTTTTGAAGGTATGTGAATTTAATCACATTTAACTTGTATTTTCCTTTTTTTTTTTTCTGATCTGTAAAATAATGACTGACACCCTCAGTGTGAGAGTGGGCAGTCAGGTCAATGTTTTCTGTGTGAGATTTGCCAGGACATGAACAAAATAAACCTGGTATTCAGCCATTTCTGCAGTTTCAGTGCAGAAACTAACATTGAATATATTGTATAATAGAATGTAAAAAAGCAAAAACAAAAAACAAGACTTTAGGCTACATAGTTGTTTATTTTATATGTCTAATAGATTACATATGTATGTTACATGATTTTAAAATTAAAGTAATTTTGTAACAGATGAAGTGTCTTATTAGAGGAGGTGAGGCTTATTTTGCGTTCGAGTTGGTGTTGCACAGTCACTTGTATGGCTCATTTTCTTTCTGTATTTACCATCAAAATAAGCTTTAAAAGATACTGTTAACATTGTTTTAAAAGAAATTTAAAAATTAAGTTTACATTCGAAAATATCTTGATATTAATAATGATACTGAAATATTTATAAAAAATAAATCAACCTGAATATTGTGAAATATTTCAAAATAAATATTTTTAAACATATGCATGTTATTCTGAGTTTTACTTAGAATGTTATCCATCAGGAGGGATATTTCTCATCAGCTTTGAGTTCTTGGTGCAAAAAAAAAAAGGGCACATTTTCATTTTCACACCACAAAGTTGTTCCCTGTGGAAACATTTTAATGGTAAAAATATACACTTCAAGTAATTAAAAAAAAATGTTATAAATTATTTAACATTCAATGTACATATAACAGGGAATCTCTTTCTATTGCTTCTATTTTAAATAACTATTAAGTTACATGATTAATGCTGATATTTACATGCTGCGCTTGCTCTCGTGTACCTTCTAGTCAAGAGAAACCTCCGTCAACCTGTACACCTTGCTGATCATGACTTCCACCTTATCTCCACCCAGGTGACAAAGGTCAAGGATGCACACGACATGTGTGTCTTCAAGCTCACTGGCAGTTGCCAAGATTTCCTCTGCAGGAAAAAAAAACAAAAAACACACATTTTAAATATTAAGTGTAAAAGATGCATGTGTTGGCAAATGCTTCCTGAATGGACGTTGTCTCCCCCACAGTGACTACCTGGCCTGGGAAGAGTCTCTTCACTGTTGTTGGCAGTGTTGCTGAGAGGACAGAGGAAACCAGATGAAAGGCAGGACAGCATCGTGTTGCCATGTGGATCCTGAGGAAGGCCCACAGCCTGTGGCTCGCTGGAGCTAACAACAGGAATATACATAGCATCAACAGCTATCTGCTTATTAATGCCTGCCAGGGAGATAAAAACAGAAAAAAAAGTTAAGTGGGAATTCATTTCCAAATGTATGTTTTTTTTTACTCCTACTACCACCAGGTAAGCTTTGCATGATTCATAGTCCAAAGAAATTCTGATTTCTTTAATATTGGCCCCTTCTTCAGTCCCTCAGTTGAGCCACAGTATAAACCATGATTTCTTTCCTCTCCCTTTAGGTAAACCTTCCTCTCATTGCCTTCCCTTGTCAAACAAAGGGTTGGGCTGCAGGTGGGATCATCTGATATCCTCGTGTCGGTGTTGTTCCCACATCATCATAATAAATGTTGTTCCAGGTTCAACATTGCGAGTGACCAATCACATTGTTGTGACGTCATACTTTTGCGACTTCGGAAAAAAAACGCCTTAAAAAAAATCTACTTCACTTGCGAGAAACCGCCTCTGTCTGCCGATCCAGCAATTTCCATTCTTTGCATTTCAGGATAATGTTCTTTAATAAACAATAAGCATTATACATATTGTCCTTGCAACACTGGAATTTCATAAATGAATGAATGGCTTGGCTTGCAAAAGTATGACGTCACAACAATGTGATTGGTCACTCGCAATGTTGACCCTGGAACAACATTTATTATGATGATGTGGGAACAACACCGACACGAGGATATCAGATCATCCGGATAAGGCTCCTGTGCTCACAGAGCTCACACAGTCTGAGCTGTGTCTCTGAGATATATTACATGTATCTCTTTCTTTAAATATAGCTAAAAGAGGCAAAAACTGTTTGAAAATGAGTCTGAGGCCTGAGCTTTTGGCTTAGAGACACTATTTTGCACATATGCTGACCTGACTGTTAATTGTTAAGAAAAAGTCTAGCAGGTCTACCTTATTGGTTTATATATCACCATTTTTCTAATATTAAAAAAGCGCTGCTCATCATTAAGGATTTTTGTTTTCACACCATTTCTAGACGTTGGTTTTCATCCATAACTGAAGGAAGACCTAGCTAACAGTGTAGGCGGGGTTACACAATGCTGTGATTCTAAAAGCGATGTTTAACTGAACAACTAAAGGAGACCAGAAGGCACAGGAGCAATGTTAAAAGAAGCAGATCAAGCCTAATAATACAAGATCATATAAATTCTGGTCTTTTCTAAAGGTGGCTCAGACCTCTGACTGTGTGATTGTGTTTCCACTGACAGTGAGTTTCCAGCTCACAATGACTCACTGATGACGCATATGTAATATAATAAAGATCTGTTTGCTTTGGCTATTCAGGACTAAATGAATAAGACCGAAGATTTTTGTCTGGTTGAGACTCTTAATAAGAAAGAAAGTAAGAAAATTTAAGAAAGAAAAAGTGTTTGCTGACATAAAAAAAAAGAGTATTATGCAGGAAATAAGACAATATTCCACTGAGGCTGAAGTGGCAGGAACAGCAAAAAGTATGTTTTTAAGTTTTGGGTGTCACCACTGGGTTACTTCACCTAATATTGTTACGTGGTAGAATCCTGGACAAAGCACAGGAGAGAGAGCGTCAGCAGTCCGCAGTGGTGTCCACCGTGTTGGCTGAAGGTTACTCCACTGCAGCAGGACGTTCTTCTCATCAAGCGTGAACCTCCGACAGATGCTGTCCTGCCACAGACCGCCTTTACACAAATGCTCGGACACTTCTTGTTGTTGCCTCACCCAGCTGCTGCTTTCCCATGATAAATCGTTAGAGTCTGGTGAGAGACAAACGTATCAGCATGGCAATATATCAGGAAGCAGAGTTTTTAAGGTGCAGCAATTCACCTGGATTTGGATTTTCAGCTTGCAGACTGAGTCCCACTTGTTGAACTTCCTCAAATGCAAAGTTGCTCTCTTCTTCCGCCTGCTCTTCACCCTCGTTTGTATTTTTACGTCCAGCGTTCCTGCAGAAGACAAATGAGCTCAGACTGGTTGATACATAAATGTTGTGTTACCTGCTGAGTTGTTGTTACCTTTTAGCTGGAATGTTACCGCAATTCAAGGAGGATTGTGTGGTTTTACTGGAAAACATGTTACATCAAATGTAATGAATGGGTTAAAATTAAATAATGACTCGGCATCAAGCTCAAAAATCTGAAAGTCAGGAGTCAATCCTACCTTATTTGAATTCTTCTTTTCCTTCTGCTCTCAGAGCTGCTGTCAGTACAGTGAGACGTTAAACTCTCCACAAAAGTCTGCTTTGTTGTTGAGGAATGACTGGGGTACGTCACAGTTTGATCACACACATCAGTGGAAGCACTGGGCACCTGCAGAAAACCAGCTGACTTGTTTTATATTGTTAATGGCAACTGCTTTTGGGAAGACGATTTAAAATAAGGTCGTTCACCTCTTTGTCTTTTAGTCCCTGTGGCTCTGGAGTTTCCATGTACTGCACTGCTGCGATCTGACCTTGGATTGCGAGTTTCTTGTGTTCTCTGTACTGCAGGGTTTCGAACTCTCTCTTCAAATCAGCTGCAGCAACCAGAGGAACTTGAGCTGAAGGGAAAGAATAAAGTCAGAACCTATGCTGACAACGAAACTAAATCATTTTTGCTGCAGGACAAAGATGTAAACACGAGTAAGGCGATATATTTTATGAAATAAAGCTGTAACACATGATCTGAAAAACAATGTAAGCTAACATGCAACTACACACACCATCAGCCATTGACTGTGTAAACATCGCTGGGGGGCGAGGGTAGCGGTAATAGCCACCAACAGCTGTTTTCTGGAGGACAACATTGTCCTTCAGAGTCTTGGTCCACTGGATGAAGCTTTTCACTCTGGGGTCATTCACGTACGGCTGACCTTTATGGTAACCTGTTGTTTAGACACATCATTTACAGTTCACTTACACAATCAATTTGCCACATTATCAGGTACTTATTGTTCCAGCTTGTTCTAACCTGTGATGAACGTCTCAGTCTCACAGCTGCTCGTGAGGTACGGCAACGAGCCTTCCACATGACAAACCCTCATCTGAGTGCAAACCAGGTAGGTCACTATGGAATAGAGGATATATTTAAAAAAAACTGGCATGCTTACAGTGTGGCAGCAGACTTGACACAGCTGACTTACTCGGACAAATATGACTGAAGATTTCTGCTTGAGAAGTGGAAAAAAGCTCCAGAATAAAAGGATGGTCAGATGTTCCATCCACTGCATGTACCCAGCGATACGTCCAGTACTTTTCTGGACCTAAAAAGGTGAACATCACCGACCAAAATAAATTCTTTCAATTATCAAAAACCACTTCCACGCAACAGACAAGATAAGAACATCTCTTACCTTTCCCTTTACCCTTCACTCTTTCAACACGGCCAACAAATGTCACCAAACCAATTATATCACATGCTGAATTGTTGGCCAGCTTCTCCAACTCTGACCTGTGAGCATCAAAAACATCATGCAGCAGCTGTTTAGGCGAAACTCAAAACAACTTCTTCATTTTGTAGAAACACAAACACGTGGGACAAACAGCAAATAGAGTCCTGCACGCCGTCTAAACACACTGTAATAAATCTAATTTCCCAAACACTGTAATAACTGATTTATTTGCAATGTTTCTACACTTGACTTCATCAAGCAAACTCTAGACTGGAATGTTCAAAATATATTGATGTTTGTAAGTTAGAAATGATGTGGTAGTTTGCAGTAATGCATAAACCAATACTTGCAGCACTGAATCCATGCCTTAGGTGCAGATAACAGAGAGATACATGTAAGGCAGTAGACTAACTAATACGGTTCTAATTCATTACCGAGCAGTGAACTGGTAGGAAATGTCAGGCAGTCCCCACTGAGGAAGTATGCTCTTTGGTGAGACCACGGTGATGACTGAAGCTGGGTTGCGAGGGTTCAGGCAGATTTCTTGGAAAAAAACACATGCAGACGACAGTTTACAGGTCTTTACAAAAACCATGTAAACACTAAATGGTGAATAAATACCAAAACAAACCCTAACCCCTAACCCAACAGAAAATTTATCAATTATATATGAAAATACAGATTCTAAGATAGTGTATTGATAATATATGGTGATTTTTTTCACAGAAAACAGTGCTACTATATTTTTAAAAATTACTGATTATCATCAGTAGTTACGTACATACCGACAGAGTTAAAGGTCTTCATTCTATGGTGGTCCATTTGGGGGCGTGACCGGTTTGAATAACTCTGTTTCAGAGTGTAATTTTGAAGGTACAACACTGTGCCAACATTCAGTCGCTGGTAAAACTCGGGACAAAGTTCATTCCAAAGCACAAGGGACATTGTGCCACTCTGGTCAGCAACTTCAAAGTATGCCTGAAATATGATGACATATGAGTTGAAAACATTTAAACTATGCTCTGTCACAACATGAACGTATATTACAAAAAACTGAGATCTTGTTCACATCACACCTGGTATGGGTAATCAATCTTGAGGCCAAACTTTCCATAATACCTTAACCTGGATTTGTGTATGATTTTCACCAGGAGAGGGAGGGGCTTCCACGTGTTTTTGAAGGATGAGTCCAGGCTAGAAAGAAGTGTAACCTTGGACACTGTTGGAATCAAGACATTACAGAAAACCCATTGTCGTTAATTTTACTAAAGTAATAGTAACTAAAACTTTTGTTTACTATAATTTTATAGAAATATATATATATGTTTCTGTATGTTTACTTTGTCTGTGTGCAAGTGTTTTACGTGAGTACATTTTAATTTTGTTAATGGAATCTACATCTGTTTTTAAGTATCTGTGTTGCTGCCCTGTTGGTCAAGTCTCCCGTTTAAAAGAGATCTTTGATCTCAATGGGACTGCATCATCAAGCATCCGATTAGTAGATGACCTGCTCTACCTCCTGAGCTCAACTCCAAAATCTAATACCTTAGGTTATTTCCCCATGTTAAGCCTTTTCCTGTGATGGTCATTTATAATCTTTTATTTTTTCTGAGGTCTAAGAGATAAATCAAAACCAACCTATCAATCAATAGAGGACATTATTTTTGGTCATGGTCATACACCACATCCTGCCTTTAAGCCACTTAATTGCCTCCTTATTTATGAGGCAATTAAGTGGCTGCAAATAGCAAAGTTCACTGCAGTGTTATAAATTATAGGTGACAGAATAATGATATAAACAACACAATGTGAGAGTGAGGGAGGGGTTGAGATAGCAGTATCTCACCGTCCAGCACAGTATCAGCTGAAGGGGATCCTGATATCCAGATGTCGCCCTCTGGGTCGTCGTTGTTCCAAAGTGACAGGTAATGTTTGCGGCTCACCTGAAGGGGGACATCACTTTGCAAGACCACGCTCCTCTCCATTCCCTGCTTGACCAGAATGGGCAGTGAACTGACAGTGTTTACACGAGCCAGCACAGCAGATCTTTTTGCAGCACATCTGAGCTGTTCAATGCAGATGTAGCCATGTCCCAGCCTCCTTTCGTTGTAAACAAAGGAGCACTGCGTGATGCTGATTTCAGACCCGGTCTTTAGGCTGTTGCTGTGCACCAGATGATTCAAACTGGGGTGAAGGAAGCATTTAGCTCGCCAGACTCCATCTGTGACTGTCACATCGTAGCTGTAGCTGTCGAGCTGCTGCCCTTTCGTTTGCTCGGACAGGTATCTCTGAAGTGCGATGACAGCGACAGGAGCTGCCTCCTCAGTTTTCAGTTTCAAGCTCTGTGTAGATGATAACCGCTCCAAAGTCCTCTGGAGGAAAGACGCTTGAGTGACACCACTCACCACTGAAGAAGAAGACGAGTTATCCTCCATCACAAATGTGTAATTAAAGCAGTTAGTTGGTCGGGTAGTTAGCCGTTTTCTGTCACTCTGTCATGTTAGCTTGTTGGCTAAAGTTGTCTTGCTAGTCTTAGCAATAACTAAACTAAACTAAATGCGTTTAACATGAAAAAAAAAAAAACTATCCGAGTTCGCCCAACAGTAGGCTTATCTTACAAGCAATGCGTCATACACAACTTATTGCATTTTCAGGAGGCTTCTTCACCTGTGAAGTTGCAGTTAACGTTAGCTAACATTACAAACATCGCGGCTTGATGGCGTCACTATTAGCCTCGAAAACCAAAACATGTACAAATACAAAGAAACACACTTAATACACAAACGCAGTTTATATGTGTAACCCTGCCATGTCAAATTATTTAATATAACTTCGAAAAGAACTGCCTACTGTACTAAAGGGAAATTCCTGCTTTCAAAATCCGCGCTTTACCTAACAAGGACCATTTGATATGACGTCACCAGAGCGCCTTGCGTAATTTTGTAGTTTTTAAAAATACAATCATGATTCCAAACGTTTTCCCTTTTAACTTACACGGAGTATTATATTTTACTGACAGGAACATGCACTTTACACATTAGAGACCAGACACGTGTTTTATATGTCCTCACCCAATAAAATGAAACATACATTCCCCCAAAATTAATTTCATATCACAGTATATAACAGAGAACACCTTGTATAAAAACTTGCTTCCTCCAGTGAAAATTAAATTAAATTAAAAAAAAATTAAATAGCATTTTTTGTTGTTGTTCATAGGTTAAAATTCAGGGATTATCCCAAAATGTCCATTTAGTAACTCAAATCTTAGAGGAAATAACTTGAAATTATTAAGTCAGAATTTTTAAATAATAACCCAAAATTTTGACAGTTTTTTTCCCAACAACAGACAGCAGCTTCCATAAACACCACTAAAGGAGCCTTCCTATTCAGTTTCATTGGATTTCTTTTAGATATCATAGCAGACTAAAACTTCCTGATATATAAGTTCCTCAAATCCCTGGATGAAATTTGCTCTACAGACAAGACAAGATAAAAAAGACCTGTCTACATTTTCCAGCATCTCATTAGATTTATTTATGTGAAAATGGAAACTGAAGCTTCAGAAACTGAACTTGTTGGCTTCTGTGTCAAAGTTGTACTCATGAGATGATAAAAGCTACAGATGCTTTAAAAACAAAAATCTCAAGGTACATAACCTACTCAGAACCTAACATTAGCAAGACAGAGACTAGCTGGTGAACACTGGAGAATTTAACAGGAAACAACAGCCTAATATTTCCCTCAGGAGCTGGAAGCCAAAAACAAACATAAAAGAGTGAATTTTGTTTTTGATGTTTGTCAGTTGGACACATATGCAGTGTGGCCAGGAAAACCTGTGATCTGTACCCCAGAGAAGAAAAGCACGGAAACTGTGCGCACTTAGCAAAGACAACGTCGAAAGGTGTATCTTCAGGGTGCTGCTCCAAACTCACTCTTTGTCTCTTTGTACTTACCTGCTCTACGTAATCTTCTTCCCTGTCCCTCTTTGTGGAGATCAAGGGAGTGGCCTCTTCTGCTCTGTGAGACACTGAGGGTTCTGGTGAGGCAGTGAGAGCAAAGAAAGCGGGAGAAATGGCAGCTCTACATCCCTCCCAAAAATCTTCATCTGGGTACTCCTGGACAAGTGGAGAAAGAGGCTACACTTCCACATTTTCATCTTCCGTGTCCAGCTCAGCCTCATCTATGAAGGAGTACCCAGAATCCTCACCGGTCCACTTTTCCCAGTCCCAAGTTCCTCGGTGTCCACCTCTCGGCCAGCCTTACCTGGTCCACAAACATTTTCCACCAGGTAGGAAATGCAAAACAAAGGCTGTACTTTTTCAGGAAGCTGCGTCAGGCCCAATTACCCCAGAGACTGCTAATTAACTTCTACCGCTCCACCATTGAGAGCCTTCTGACCTACTGCTCCACACTGGTTTAACTGCTGTACTGTGGAGGACAAGAGGAAACTGCACAGCGTTTATCATCTTCGCCTATTCTAAAAGAATCTGAATGTAAATCTACATTCAATGTAGAGATGCCGAACTGTGTTTCATTCTTATTGTAATAGTGACAATAAAGATCTATTCTGTTTTATTCTATTCTATTCTAACTTTACTATTCAGTGCCACGTCGAGGTAGAAACAACCTAAATAAAAATGTTCAATGATTTTATAATTTCATCTGGAAGTGGTCTTGTTGAACTATTAGAAAAATACACTGGTCAAGCTCAGGATATTACAATATAACAATGTTGTTCTAGACACATACCTTTATTTAATGAGATGTCATAAACAAGTGTTATCAAAGCAAATCCACAATTTATTTTGAAGTGCCATCTAATTTTAATTCATCTCTTCTGGATTAAAAAAAACCATTTTTATCAAAATTTAAAGATATATATTGTTATGGACCAATTTGAAAAACAGGAGTCGTCACAGGAATTATTAGAAAAAGTTGTTTTTTATTTATTTAACCCAAAAGGTTACATTTACAAAAACAATAAATGTTAAGCTCATAAAAGAGGTCAAAGAAACAAAACTGAACTCAGGCAAAGAACTGTGAACTTGACGAAGCAACTGACTGCCCACACAAACATAACTGACCTAAACACGAAATGACACACGAGGGTATATATAATGGTTGATCAGGTCACTATGACACAACAGGGGTAACTAAACGCAACACAATCAAGAACCGTTAAAAAAGATGCAGTACAGCCCAGTTAATAAACTAAACACCAAAGAAGAAAATCAAAAACACTAAACCCTGAACTCAAATATTTAGTTAAATACAAAAGCTCGTTTAACTAAAGAAAATACACTTTCTCCCCCCCTCCAGCAGGAAGTGGTGGTGCAGACCAACATCTTTATTCTGGCAGCTCCCAGGGATCAATGGGTGTAAGAAACCGGTAAAAGAAGCAAAGATTTGTCAGAATCCCAAAACAAAAAGAAATGAATTGTTATAAATATGTAGGTAAACTAAATGTGCACAGTAAGAAATAAAACAAATGTATTTAAACCATCAATAAACTTACTGCAAACTAAAGTGTGTCATTGTGTTTAGATGAAGGAATGACTAAAAATACATGAGACTGTAGAGATGACAGGTGACTTCAGGAGACATCCCTCAACACTGCTCCCGCTCACCATATTAGACAGCCCGGTGTCTACTGTGGAAATCTTCAAGTTCCTGGGTACCACCATCTCCCAGGACCTGAAGTGGGAGACCAACATCGCGTCCATCCTCAAAAAGACACAGCAGAGTATGTATTTCTGAGACAACTGGAAGTACAGTCTTCCACAGGAGCTGCTAATCCAGTTCTACACTGCAGTCATTGAGTCTGTCCTGTGCTCCTCCATCACAGTCTGGTATGGAGCAGCCACTAAACAGGATGGGTGCAGACTGCAGCGGACTGTACAGGCAGCAGAAAGGATCATCGGCGTCCCCCTGCCCTCCATCCAGGACCTGCACCTCTCAAGAACCAGGAAACAGGCAGGGAACATCATCACAGACTCCTCACACCTTGGACACAGACTTTTTGACCTGCCACTCTCTGGCAGACGGTACAGAAGCCTGCAGACCAGGACCACCCGACACAAGAACGGTTTCTTTCCCCTCGCCATCTCCCTCCTTAACAATTGAACTGTCACACTGCTTCAAACTGCTAGACTGCAACTGCACCTTATGTACATTCTGTGGTATTCATTTCATTTCTGTAATCCTGTATTTTCTGTATATAAGATTTAGATTAGTTATTTCATTGTTGGTTTATACACATATGTATATGTGCATGTGTATATGTAAATATCAATGCGAGTCTGGCATTGATATTTGACATGACAGCAGAGAGGTGAATTTGGCATTAATATTTGACGTCTGGGCATTACCTCATCATTTAGTCATAGATGATGAATGGGTAAGTCGGTAGAAATTCATTGTTGAACTTTAAAACTAAATAAAATATGACAAAATAAATCATATGCTGAGATGAGATGCAAAGCTGTATGAAGCCGTTCCATCGATGGGTGTAAAAATATCTCAAGAGCGAAAAGTTGAGGAAAAGTTAAAGTAGCTGATTGTTTTTTGCTTGTTTGTTCTCCTCTTGCTATTTCCTTAAAATATCCACAGAAACCAGGCCTGTCTTTCCACCAGATAGCATTCTTTGACTCTGGGTATAATAGCAAAACAATGAAAAACACAGTAATTTGAGCAGAATCAGATTACATTCACATTACTCTTTGTTCCAACACAGTCTGCTTACCTGTGACTGGCCTGGCCTACGAGGTGGTGATAAACCTCCATCTGAGTCCCATCTACTCAGTGGCCGCACCCTGGGTGGAGACTGTTTGGTTTCTGAGGGCCTCCTTGGAGGAGACTGGTCAGAGTCTGAGGCGTCTCTCTTCAGGGGCCTATTCTTTGGGGGTGACTGTTCAGAGTCTGAATCATGTCTATTCTGATCCTTCTTAGCCACCGCTGACCGATCCGGTGAGCGTTTTCTACTTAAGGATTACTTAAGGATGAGCTGAGCTTGCTTTTGTTGAAGTCTGAGTCTGACAAGGACAGTTAATTTCTTGTATTAGATAAGTTGATCTGTGAGGGAACCACAGAGGTTTGATATTAGCAATCATGTCAAACGTTATTATTATTATCTAAATGAGGAGTTTTTCTTTTGTAATGACTTTTGAAAAACCTCCCTTTAGAATACAAATGAAAGATTTGTTATTAGATCATGGTATGTGTGTAAAAAAACTCATATTAAATGGCCCTCTGTTTTTTACTTTTATTCATATTGACTTGCCACACCAGCTTTACAATTTAATTGGATCACTCACCTTTACTTTGCACCTTTTCTGACTTCTCTGAACGTTGCCTCGGTGGTGACAAGTCTGGGGAGTCCTGCCGACTTCTGGGAGGAGAGAGATCCAAAGAGTTGTGCCAGGTCTTTCTGACAGGAGGATCGCGTCCTTTTCTCTTTGAAGACAACTCTGGTGAGTAATTTTGACTTCTGCTTAATGTCTTAGCCTCTGTATTTTGGTGTTCTTTTCCTTTTCCTTCCTCTGTGTCGTCATTTTGATCCACTGTCAGGATAGTAAGTAAAAGTACTAAACAACAGTCTTCATTTATACAAACACAAATCCTTATTTAACTCAAACTACTTTCCATCTGTTGCTGGTCCTAAAGACTTCCATCTGTTTCACTTCCTTGGGTGAAACAGATGTGTCAATCACCTCAGCAATCTGGTGACATAACAAAAATGACCCAAAATACAAACATACCCATTTTAAAATAGTAGAAACAGTGCTGGACAACAACGGAGGCATCAACTAGCTTAACGGCTAAGCCATACAGCTAAATCTGTGGCAAAACGTCGGCACCCTTTCTCGGAAACCTTGTGCCACTTCTCTTTTGTCTTTTAGACTTCGGGGAATCATTGTCGGCTGATAAATAACGTTTTAAGTTGTCAGCCTTAGAAAGTTCCTGTCCTTTCCTACTGCCAGTGGAAGCAGCTTCATTGTGTTGTTGGAAACTATGGGTTGTGCTTAGGTTCAAGAATGTCAGGATAGTTTGGATAGAGGATGCAAGGGGTAGGGTTGAAACTGAGCGCGGCTATTATCCCTAAAATCATAAATATTGATAACAAAAGTAATAATAATAATAATAATACACATGACTTAACAGCAGTAGAGTTAGCAAATACAATAATAAAAATAAATAAATTTAAAACAATTCCCCTCAGGACAAATAAAGTATATCAATCAATCAACCAATACAAATAAATTATGAGGTTTTTGAGAAATGTACCATTGCTGACTCCAATTTCACTCCAGGTGCAGTGCTGTAAAAGTATTTGTGTGAAGGGGGTGAAAAAAGCTATCCAAACTTACCTGGGCCTGTGTAAAAAAGTAATTGCCCTGTTGTTCAATCATTAATTAATTCATTGTCATTAACCATTTATTGCTGAGGTGCAAAAGCGAGAGTGAAATATAGTGAACATGAACTGTGTAGTTATTTATTTTTAACTGATATCAGTAAGAGGAAGTTAAAGTATCACAAAAAATAGATCATGTGTTGGTGTTGTTTCTACGTCATCATAACAATAATGGTCCAGGATCAACATCACAACTGACCAGTGATCATGTCTGAGCCTTCAGTTAGCAGGAGCAGCAGAAGCCAAGAAGTTGGCTAATCCTTTTAAACTATCTCTGGCAAACCAACATAAACTAATTAGGCTAAACTAAACAGCAAACCTAACTTGAAAATGTATTTACTATCTTGTATAAATGAATAAAGAAAACACTTATGCTGACCAATTGTTCTAGAATAGAGTTTCATATAAACAAGCACAAAAAATAATTGGTCAGTACCAATGTTGATCCTGGATCAGCATTATTATGCTGATGCAAGAACAACACCAACACAAGGACATCAGATACACCGTCACTCATCATGAAAACCACCATGGCCTCAACATAAAAGGGGGTTAGAGATACCTCTGTCACCACAGCTATTAACACAGTGCAGCATGATAGATGAAGATGCTAAGCTGCTGTTCTTAATTATTTGTACCTGCTTGGTAATTTTTCTTATTTGCATTTAGTGGGACCTGGTGTTGTGCTGCTGGAATCGTAATTTCCCTAAGGGGACCTCCCCAAAGGATTAATAAAGTTCTATTTTATTCTAAGTTTGTAGTTAAACTGACTTGTTCCCATGTTAAAATGTTTCATCTATATTCCATCAGATCCTGCTCTGACCTTTCTGTGTTGGAGATGTTGGATGAGTGCTTTAAAAGTGTCACAGTGGCTTTAGGAGCAATTCACACCAGCATCCAACATGTAAAGGTACAAAAACACTAAAGCACTGACAAAACACTTATTGTTTGTTAACATTTTTAATAGTTGCAGAACCAAATGTGTAAAGTTCTCCACATCTGTTTCAGACAAAAACGAGTGCTTGAATCCTTCGCACTTGTCCTAGTGAACTTCAATAAGGGTGTCCCAAAATCAAACGAACACTGCAGCATCACTGAGAGTTAAAAACTGTCTAAATTCTTTCATCTTTAATAAAATGATCAGTGTTGCTCCTTTACCAGGTGTAACAATTAAGTTTAACATCCAGGCATTCATGAAAACAGAATTTATTAAATTCAATGGAATTAGAAGTTAACATGAAGTTAGCTCGCTAGTTTCCACCTAAACATGATATACAATGTTCTGACTGAGAGATTTCTGAAAGAATTAAAACATACAGCTCTGCTTTCACTTCCAACAAAAATGAAGACAGAAAACTAAACAGTAGTGACTTTTGTAGGGTTACTGAAGTTGGGCTAGCTGGTATATAATGATGTGCTACGTGATCACTAGCGACATAGCTATGTTAGCATAGCATAAACACAGTGAAGCTGGAGGATGAATGCTAACTTTTTTCCATTTGATAAAAGTTACGTGAGGGTTCCCGATGGTTAGGGACAAATGCAATCGCATGGCAGGATGTTGTAAATGGACCAAACTTCAGTCAGGAAAATAATTAAGAAAATCCATCCACAATACGAGGTAAGTCATTAACATACTGCAACAACATGAGAATAGAGCAGCTGCGAAAGAATTCAGCATTAATGGCCCACCAATCAGTAGTGATTTTGGTTGGCCCTGGTTTGCCCTCATGGATGAGGTGATAGGACAGAGGCCTTCCATTAGGCCTCCTGTCCTAATTTTCTTGTTTTCTTCTTCTTTTTTTTCCAGCCGATGATCCAGTGGATTTTTTAGTGTCCTTTCTCACCGTCCCTTTTCCCCTCTGTCTTTTTCCCCTCTCCTTTTATTGAAATTCTCTTGTCTACGTCTTTTCCTTTCCTATCCCCCAGTCATGTCTGTTCAGATTGTAATAATTTAAAAGTTCCTAAATAAATAAATAAATAATAATAACGATCAATCAAGTGGACCAGTATGGCAAAGCGGTAATGATCCACTTGAAAAAACAAATCTTTTAGGCATTTTTCTTGGCTTTCAGACAATAATTCTGATTGCTACAGTGCTGAACACGACAGGCAAAAAAAAAAGAACGCAGTTTAAGTAAGTTGCCAGCAGAGATGGGCGTTACTGTAATCAAATTACTTTTTCCAAGTAATGAGTAAAGGATTACCATTTTTTTTTAAAATAGATTACTGTTACTTTCTCATAAGCATGCTGCGTTACTAAACCGTGATTTTGTTTGTGAGAATATCTCATTACAATGACGTACAAGCATGCGATGTCGGTGGCACCAACAGACGTGTGTAGATCAACAATGAATAATATGGCATGTGGGAGAGAGTACAACGTGCCGTGTTTAAAAGCTTCCACAGAAATTGAAATTCATTTGCATACTAACTGCCGAGTGGTCTGCTGAATACAGTGTGAGCCTGCGCACAAACAGCACGGAGGGAAAGCGCAAATGAGAGGTGAAACCTATCATCTCTGTTGTGCCTTTTCCAGTGGCCTTTTCACCTACTGTAGTAAATATCTTGTCCATATTGAGTTTGTAATCTTTTATTTTTCTCAACTTCTAAAAGTTTGAGTTAAGGGGGGAAGATGTTTGTTTAAGCCCCCTCTTGTCCCAGTGTATAGCCTACCCCGATTTAGACGCTAATTTGATCCATAATGGCTGTACAACATAGAAAGTCAACGTATACCTCTTACAACCAAAGTAGACTAGCACGTATAGTGCGTATTAATGAAAGCAGTCATTCAAAAACACTTGTCACGGCTGCACAGCAGTCGTGTGGTGAATTGAGAAAAGGATCCAAGATGCAGGCACTGACTGGGGTGCGAGTGAAAATTTATTTGCAGAGGTGATAAAGTGACAAAACAGGAAGAGCAGAGCGGGGAGTAAACAAACCTAAACTGGGAAAACTAAAGAACAAAACTTAAACCAGACACTCACGGGAGGAGGAGCGAAATGCACAAAGAGAGATGGCAGAGAGACGCAGAATGAATACCAGGTAACAGAATAATGCAGACTGACATGGCGTTAAACAGACGACGCGACAGAGAGCACAGGAAAACACAGGGCTTAAATACACGGGGAGTAATCAGGGAATGGGCCACAGGAGGGAGACACAGCTGGGAGCAATAAGGCTAACGAGACAGGGGAGAGGTAAAACTGAACACACTGACATGAGACATGAACTTTCAGAATAAAACAGGAAACTAACAGACACAGAGAACCAGACCGGACACTGAACTTGACAGGCAGACTCATGAGCAGACACAATAACACCATGGACAGACAGAGGGAACACAGAGAAGTGGAAGCAGGCAGGCAAAGAACAGAAACCTAACAAATGGCAAAATCACAACAGAATACACACTCTGAATGAACAAAAGCATAAGGAACACAAAACACTGAGTCCTCAGACTCAGGACCATGACAACACTGCCTACTACTGTGTCTGAAGGTGAGGTATTGCCACCGTTAGTTTAGGCTTATAGAGATATGTGTTTAAAAAAAAAAAGACCACTAAATGAAATGTAATCATTATATGTTTGTTAAAAGCTAACTTGCATTCCATGAACAGCCACCGCACTACCTGCTGCCTAGTGATGTGCGGATCGATACTGAAATATCGATTCTTCCGATACCAGTCATTTATGTTCTAGAATCGATTCTAACATTAAAATATCGATAATTTAGTAATTTGTAGTTTATCATTAACAGGAACACAGTGGAAATAAACTATATTATTTGCATTGTCTACATTGGAAGGAACTACTTCCTTATACGCCTTTCATAGTCATGTGCGAAATACGGCTGTATAAATGTGTCGCAGCCCCTGGCGTGCGCACTCACAACAATGGCTGAGCGTAATTGGAGTTGTGTGTGGACGTATTTTACATCCACAAACAGCCGAGAAGTGGTTTGCGATACATGTGGCAAGAAAGTGAAGTGTTGTGGCAAAACCACTAACCTTGTCAAACACCTCAGAGTAAATCATATCACAGAATATGACTAGCGTATGTTGAGGCGAACTGAAGAGGATGAGAGGGACAGGGACAGGTGCTGCTAGGGCGAGACAAACGTCTCTCACGGAGTCCTTTAGTGCTGCAGGCAGGCAAGGTGTTCGAATAGTGCACAACTTCAGTTTTTTTATTTCTATATGATGAACTCTGCATTATTAAGTGATAAGAACAAGTAATCTCACGTCCTGTAATCATTATGACGCTATAATTTGAGATACAATAAAAGATACAATAAATAAAATAAGTTTTTGTACAAAGTATTGTTATCAGATCAGTATCGTCGATACTACTCTGAATTTTACTTGGTATCGGATCGGGAAGGAAATCAGTGGTATCGCACATCACTACTGCTGCCACTCCTCCATTGTCCACAGTAGCTGCAGCTGCTATTCCAACTAAGGTGAAACCAACAGCCCCCAGGACAATAGCAGCAGAGATCACTGCTGTACCTGAGACCAGGAAGAAGCACTTGGTTACTGATCATCAGGATGCTTCACAATGAATACATGTCTTGACACGTATGACTTTACCTATGAGTTTTAGAGATAAAAATAAATAAATAAGCAAATAGGTTTGTTACCTGCCCGGCTGTGATGGCTAAGGCTGTCACTGAAACACAAGAAAGAAAACAAAAGATCTTACCACAGCTCAGTCTGGAAATATTAAGACATAGGGCTGGGCGATATGACCCAAAATTCATATCTCTATATTTTTTAGCTGGATGGCAATATACGATATATATCTCGATATTTTTTTTAAAGCCATAAGTTAAGAACAAAAAGAGAGTTCTTAGTCAAAGCTGTGTCCCAGATGTCACACAGGCACTTTTATTTACATACAGTGTAGATCAGGGGTCTGCAACCTTTATCATCAAAAGAGCCATTTTGCCCCTCTTCTGCCAAAAAAAAAATCGTAGGGAGCAGCAAAAAAATAACGTAATAATTTAACTTTTCATCCTTTTTTTTATTTTAGCTGTTACAACCACTGAATAAAACAAACAGAAGTGCAATGTGCATTTGTAGGCCTGCTTTGAAATAAATTAAACTGTTAACTGTAGGCCTGTTAACTGTAGGCGTATATTTTTGTAAAAGTAAAATAAAACTAGTCCACTTTAATATAAATAAAACATTTAGCTGCAACTTAACAGCTTTTAAAATAAAAAGAAAATTGGGAGAGTCTTTGACAAGTCCATGTCAGTGTTCTCTCGTCCTCTTTGGGTTTTTTGCTCAGCCAGCAATCAACTGAAGCACCTGAACATACAAAAAATCTACATCAGCTCGAAATCTAAAATATTTTTTTGCTGAAAAATAATAGCTTGTAAAATACTATTGTCCTTACCATTTTAATGTGACTTCTGTGTCTGAAGTTCGCTGGAGATCTTCCCTATGTCGGGGCTGTAAGATGTGACTTTGATCTTCATACAGGACTGTATAGGCTCTCATCTTTGAGGCGGGAGCGGTGTTTGGACTTTATAAAATTCATGCTTGAGAAAACTTGCTCACATAAGTATGTTGAGCCAAAGATGGACAAGACTCCAAATGCATACTTTTTCATGTTAATATATGTGTCAGGAATGGCACCCCATGTTTCAAAAACAAGTTTGTCGGGTGGGGGAGTTTTTCCATATCACTCCGTTTGTGCTCTTTAGCGAGCGTAGCCTTCTGACGGGCGACTTCTTCAAGATCCGCCGTCAGTGTTTTGAACTTATTTACCCACAAATCTTTATCCGCTATGTCGGCCAGTTCAATTTCTAGATCAGACTTACATACTCCGGTGAATGCAACTGTGTTCAGGAGAGATGGGTCGATGTCCAGCGGTGTGACAGGGAAAGAGAGAGTATGTTTCTCCTTTCTGAAATCACTGAATCTTTCTCCAAATGCAGCTTGCATTGCAATGATGGCACGGTGGAAATATTCATAATTTATTTCATTGTTCGCTTCTTTGAACTCTCTTAGGGAGGGGAAGTGAGAGAAGGTACGTTTTTGTGCATCTCTTGCGAACACTGTCATCTTGCGCTCAAATGCCAAAACATTCTCCAGCATCTGCAGGGCCGTGCTTCCCTTTCCTTGTAGATTTGTATTCAGCGTGTTCAAGTGACTTGTCATATCCACCATGAAGTAAAATTTACCCAACCAATCAAGGTCTTCCAGTTCAGGATAGCGGAGGCCTTTGCTTTCCAAGAACGTTTTCACATGCTCCAGACAGGTAGCGAAGCGTTTCAGCACCTCTCCCCTGGACAGCCACCGGACTTTGTTGTGCAGCAGGAGAGCTGAATATGCGTTGTCAACTTCTTCTAACAATGAACAAAACGGTGGGTGGCTTAACCCGTTCGCAATTATTTTGTTCACTATCTTGATAACGAGGTTCATCGCTTCGACTCATTCGGGGGGGAATGTTTGTGCGCACAGTGCTTCTTGGTGGAGGATGCAGTGAAACGCCATCAGCTCTCAATCCAGTGACTTTTGAAGCAAATTCACAAAACACATTTCTTTTCTTTTTGTTGTCTAGTTTTTCTGTTTCCCCCCTGAGAGATTACCACCTTAACGTGGTCAGGCGGTGTGATGGCTGCAGTTACAGCCACACAGTGGTAACATTAGTGTAGAGGCTTACACACAACACTGCATTCACATTTGTCTTTCTTTAAATATAAGGTTTAATTTACAGGATAATAAATAACTGGTTTTGGTCTCAGTTAGGTTTTTGTGTGTTTTACCCCTTTTTGTGATTTTTAAGTTATCCCCCTTTGTCTCGTTTAGTGAGGTCAGTTTGTTTGAGGTATCAGTATTGGTTGCTGTTAACTTTGAGTAGAGTTCTGTTATTTTGACCTCTTTTATGGGCCCAAGATTTAGATTTTTTTGTATAATTTAACCAACTATGTTGTTGGGTTAAATAAAAAACAACTTTTTTTGGAACTGTACTGCGGTGGCCCTGAGAGGCCAAACGGACTGCAACTTAAGAAAACACCAGGAATAAGAAAAGCCCTACAAAAGCACACAAAACACAACGGAAATAGGAAAAACGACAACAGAAATAGGAGAAACAAAGCAGAAATAGGAAAAAAATTTTCCAAAAACACAAGGGAAGTGTTTCTGGGGAGACAATAATCCGACGGACCAGTTGCAGGAACCAAAATATGCTAAGAATTGCGCTGGTAGACACTTAAAAGAAGTGGAGGATCTATCAGTTTTGGAAAGAAACAGAGGAAAGAAAAGATGAGAGGTAAGTGTGTTAGCCTAACTATTAGCCTAAAAATCCGTCATCATATGAATGATGATAAAACACGCCTACCATGTTTTGGGTTTCTGCAACTGGTCCGTCAGGTTATTGTCTCCCCAGAAACGCTTCCCTTCCTCTTGTTCTTCCTTTTTCCTATTTGCGTTGTGTTTTATGTGCTTTTGCAGCGTTTTTCTTACCGCTGGTTGCAGTCCGTTTGAACTCTAAGTGCCACTGTACTTTAACCTGTGTCTGACTTTCTTTCAATGCTCGATCCATTGCAGGGGGTTTGCGTGCCTCAGTGACCCTAAAAGCTAGATCAGCGGAAGCTTAGCCTTCAGGTGTTGGTCAGGTCTTAGGGTAGAGGCCTGACAAAGTGCAATCCAATTACATGACAAAAACAGTTATCTGGAGCACCCCACCCAATCAACCGCCCTTAAGTGTTAAGTCCCCAGTTTATCATTTCTGCAAAGAGATATTGCTGCTCAGTTTTAACAGATGTTTTTCAATGTTTTGATTTTTGCTGCTTTAAGAGCCATGAAGAAACTAGCATTTTAATCTTTTCTTTTTTTCAGTTTTATTGGAGAGAAGGCCGGCATTTCCTTAGCAGATGTCTTAGAATGAAGCCATAACATTATAGGACATAGGAAAGTGAAAACATTTAGTTTTGGTGCGAACTCTTCCTCTAAAATCTGATTCGGATGTCATATAATCTAATTAGTGATATCGTCATTTCTTCTTCCAGAAAACATGCAGGGCTTGCAATCATTAAAATACTGAAACCATCATAACATTTTGACTTTGTAGTAACAAAAACATTTAATAAAAACACCTGCTTATCGGTTCCACTTGCATTTTAGCTACAACCAGCTGATTTCAGGCACCAGGGGAGGAAAATGGTAGTGCAGTATACAGCCTGGATATTGAAATTACTTTTTTGTATTGCACAAAAGGACAAGAGAGATTTCTTTCATTAGCAACCACAGCATCTTTTTTTATCATGTAGAGAAAACTGAGACATACTGTTGAAATTGCACTTCTTTTTCCAATATTGAGATAGCTCAGAAATGAAATGTGCAGTTAAACTACTTTACACGGGAGATTTTCACTGGTGGCATGTATGTAGCCCTCGATGTAAAAGTGAGTTTAACATCTGTGGCTTAAACAGACAGTGTATGGGATGGAAATCATGAAACATCTGTGTACATCTTGTTGGATTCAGATGTGTAAATCCACTGAAAGCAGTAAACCTCAGGCCAAGATCAGCTGATCACAGACTGTATACAGGTTTCAGTTCAAGGAGACAGATTATTGTAAGTAGCCTCTTAACAGCTTAGTATTGACATATGTTTCTCTCTCTAAATTACATTGGAAATACAGTAAAGGCTCACAGTCAGTGTGACAGGAAACAGAGGCACAGAGTTTTAGAAACCCGTGCAATGTGAAAGCCCTTTTTTCTGACAGTTGGAGCTACCCTATGAGCAAGCACTTGGGGATGGTGGGATGGAAAAAAAACCCTTTTAAGAAACCTTTGGCAGAATGAGGCTCAAGGACGAGCAACTGGTTGGAGATGACAGAAAAGGCAAAATAAGAAACAAATCAAGAGCATACGAGGACAGGACAAAACACACGATGGGAGGAAGAGGACCAACGTTACTGACACGCAGTAGTGATATATTAACACACTGAGAGTAAAAGACAGAAGTGCTCAGTGCATGATGGGAAGTGAATCAGCAGTTGTGGCCTATAACAGCATAACTAAAGGATGGGACAGGGTCAGCTGATCCAGCTGTAGCTATAAGATTTATCAAAATGGAAAGTTATGAGTTCAATGTTAAAAGACGAGAGCGTTTCTGGTTAAACAGGACAGGGACAGGAAAGCTGAAGGCTCAGCCTCCCATTAGACTCATTAGACCTCACCAGAGTGAACAACTTTCTCTGCAGCAACACAACTCATAACTTTTATTCACACCCTGTCCTGATACTTCTGTTTCATCTGCTATAAACAATAACCATACACTATTATTGCAATCTGGACTACAGCTCAAAAGTTTGTAGAGAATTAGAAATGTCTTATCTTAGTAAAAATCTTTTTGATGTTTTACTAAATTATTCAGAAGCGTAAAGAAATATAAATAATTAATGGTAACATTTATCATAAATCACAAATGAGATTTAGTGGAATATCTACTAAGTGTTGCTGAGACAACGTCGGTCTCTCTGATTCTTTTTGTCTTGGTAGAGATCACGCAGAGATGTTTCCAAATTTCACACAATCCTTTTATTACCCATCTTCCTTACAGATGCATCTGGAGATCAGCACACTGCATCCTGTGCAGTCCTACTCTAAAGGCTGATCTGAAGAGTTTCACACAGCAGTTACAGTTATAGTCTCTGGCATCCAATTTCTACAGTAAACCCCCCACATTGGAAAAACACTGGTAAAGTGGCCAGGGGTGCTGACACCCTGACCCTGATCTCCTTTTAAATCAAATCAAATCACTTTTATTGTCACATCACATGTGGAGGTACACTGGTACAATACATGAGTGAAATTCTTGTGTGCGAGCTTCACAAGGAACTGAGGTGTGCAAAAATACAATACCATAAGAACAAGCAAAATATAAGAATGGCTAAATCTGACACACACACACACACACACACACACACACACACACATAGAGTAAACAATAAAATATACAGAGGTTGGTAGTTAGACATGTGCAAAACAAGTGGCATTTATATACAGTGTGGAGTGCATAATGTTGAAGTTCCAGTAGTGAAGCTGAGGTGTCTATGAAGTGTTCAGCAGTCTGATGGCCTGATGGAAAAGGCTGTCTCTCAGTCTGCTGGTTCGGGACCGGATACTGCAGAACCTCCTTCCTAGTGGAAGTAGTCTGAACAGTTTATGGCTGGGGTGACTGGAGTCCTTGATGATCCTCCTCGCTTTCCTCAGGCACCGCTTCCTGTAGATGTCCTGGAGGGAGGGAAGCTCACCTCCAATTATCCGTTCAGAACACCGCACTACTCTCTGGAGAGCTTTGCGGTTGTAAGCGGTGCTGTTGCCATACATCTAGTGAGGATGCTCTCAATGGCACAGCGATAGAAGATCCTGAGGATGTGGGGGCTCATGCCAAATCTTTTCAGTCTCCTGAGAAAGAAGAGGCGCTGCTGCGCCTTCTTCACTGTTTTGTTTATGTGTCCTGACCACGTAAGATCCTCAACCAGATGTACACCAAGGAACCGGAAGCTGCTCACTCTCTCCACAGCAGCGCCGTTGATGGTGATGGGGGTGTACTTCTTTGCACCTCCGGAAGTCCACTATCAACTCCTTTGGCTTTGCAACGTTGAGGGTGAGATGGTTGTCTTGACACCAGTGGGTCAGGGTGCTGACCTCCTCCCTGTAGGCCGTCTCATCACTTTTGGTGATAAGACTCACCACTGTAGTGTCATCCGCAAAGGGTCCAATGTGAGTCGGGTAGTGCAGAGCAAACGAAGTCCCTGATCAACTTCTCGAAGCATTTGCTCACGATGGGGGTCAGGGCTACAGGTCGCCAGTCATTCAATGAGGAGATGGTGGCAGATTTGCACAGGTCTGCACAGAAACAGAGAGTGAGCAAAAGCAAGAACTGATGGAAAATGTGACATGACTGTGGCATGATACGTTACCTTGGTAATGCAAAGATCTGGTTGTTTAGAAGCCAGCATGAAGACCTCATGAGGAACAGGCGAGTAATCAGCTGATTGTTCACAAGTGACTGAGGGACAGGAAGGTGGAGGAGCATCCCCTAAAAAAGACAAGCACACGGACAACAACACAGGCATACACCGAAAGAGGAGAGGGAGAAAGAAGCAGGCCAGCAAAAGAGGGCAAGAGAACCATGACATCTACAGAGGCCCATTTTCATTTGGTACATCGTGTTACCAGATGTCAGTTTTTAATGTTAGATCTCAACTTGTCAGTCAAGAAACCTTTTTCCAAAGATATCAGCACAAACCGAAATCATTGTGCGGATTAAAAACAGTAAGTTGTTGAAGTTTGTAATGGATGATGTTTGTAATCTGATTAAATCAGATGTGTTCCTGGTTTAGAACCATGTGATCTGTCAACACAGGAGTGATTGTTACTAGAAATGGGCCCATGTATAACTGTGTAGACATTTCCTAATACATCATGGGTGATTTAACATAAATGATTCATTAAACACACATCTGTGAAAACACTTCTGATAACCGTTGTTATATTATGTTAAAGTAAATGTGAATTATTAATAAAAGGAGAATGTTTGAATCTGACCACAAAATTTTGAGCAGTAGTGTGTGTTGTATGCATGTGTCTGTCTGTATCTGATCAGGATTATGTCATCAGTGTCAACAAAATGCTCTTTTTTTTTTTTTAGCTGTGTCTATCATCAAAATTAAGTTGGAGTGTTTAAACCCTGACAGCGAACTCTGCCTAACAAGTCCACTTTGCTCATTGACTTAAATTAAACCACTTAAACTAAAGAAACAATAAATGTGTCTGGATCATCCCAGGTTTTGTTTTTAACCTCATTAAAGCAAGTTGACATTTTCCTCTAAAGGGGCTGCAACACCCAGCTGCACAAAACCTTCACTTTTTTTTAACAGTTTCACTCTTTGAATATTTTTCATTTCTTACCATCAGAATTCTCCAAAAGATTTTTAGAAGAAATTTATTTTCTTTCATGCATCACCAACTGAACCTTTTATGTAAACAATTCAAGTTCCAACCTAACCTCATTTAGTTTTGCTTATGTAACGCGGTTAAAGGACCAGGGCGCCTGACTGCAGCCTCATAGACAATGAGCTATCAGAATAAGATTCGACTATGGAGCCTGAGGGTGTGAATAAAACACAGGAAACAAAAGTAGAGCTCAAATATATAATGTTTGTTATGAGAAGTGTATAGACGGATGTACAAAAGAAATAAAAACATGTGCATATATATCACAAACAAAAATAATGTTGACAATACAAAACAGCTTATTAGGTTCCAAAAGGAGGTGGGATGAGGTGTAGTCCAGTATGTGATTTAGTTTAGTTCCATGGACCTGTGATAGGTCATGTGTCAACAATTTGTGATTCAGTCCATAGGTTCACAATTCCTACCGCAACGTAGCGGTGGTCGGGTGGCTCGCCATCTCGCGCTGATCAGGGCTGATCGCGGGAGAACAAAAAAAAACCTGACCTAAACAAGGTCAAAAAACAGAAATTATCATTCACAGAAGAAAATGAAACAGCATTCTACTGCTGTGACAAAATAAATCCATAAATCCATAAATAACAAAGTCAAGTAATCAATGCCACGTTTCATACAACAATCAATAAACCATCATCTCTTATAATGAATGTCATTCTAAATACTATTCTAGAAAGACATTCTCATGGGTCCCATCAAAGTATATCAGCGTTAAAGCTAATAAATATTATCCAAAGTTAATCAAATATATTTACAAAACTCATTTAATCACAGGTATTGCGCAACAGATTCAATAATGTAAATGGAATTTAACTCAATGCAAAATCTCATAGGCCGTTTCGGCATTTCATCAGAAAAGTAACAAAAAACATCCAAAACGGACAAAACTACAAAAATCAAATCACTCGTTCAACTCTAGATACGTTAAGCCAACATTCGGCCATAATGGAATAAACAAAAACAACAATATTCAATAGATGACACTAGTAATTGCACTTACTGTCGCTAGCCTAGCATTAGCTTACCGGCATTGTAGGATGTGCGATCGCGGCTCCGCATGTACATTAATTGTGACAAAACAAAACAAACAAATAACTCACCGTTGAGTCGAGTGTGAGGTAGTGTAAAGATGAATGAATCGGCCGGGTTATTGCACGCTGTCAACTGGCCTGTAGTGCAAAATTTGTCGATATCTGACAAGTACGCCAACCACAGGGACAACAGCAGCCAGAGGAGCAGGGACATGCAGCTGATTGACCCGGAACTTATACAGGATTCATTCCCGCCACAATAAAGGGACTGGCGGAAGTGGGGTCAGAAGTTACCGTGGTTACACTTAGCAAAGTACTTGTAACTCTAATAATTAGTAAGAGTATATTTCTTATCATCTATTGCTCATCTGACCTGATAAACTTCAATTAACATTATAACACAGGACTGATTGTCTCTAAAAATGGGCTCCTGCACACTTGCAGACATTTTTCCATCACAACTTATGGATGATGAATGATTTGATTAAAGCTGTGAAAACATTACTGATAAACTTCATGTGATATTACATTAAAGCCAATTTCCTATTAAAAGCAGGGACTTTTGAGCAGTAGTGTGTACTGTATGTTTGTATGTAACTGTGTCTGACCTGGATTTCATCACCAGTTTCAAATAAGAATTTTCTTTAAAGTCTGTTTTTAAATACAAATGAAGTTCAACTTTAGCAAGGCTGATGGTAAACTGGCCCTCACAAGTCCACTTTATTGCGTGCTCATTGACTTTCTCCTATCAGAGCTGTTTAACAAGTCCACTTTATACATGCTTATTAATCTATCACGCTTATCAGTGGCTCATGCTTGCTTAAAGCCTATGTCTGAACTTGACCACAGAGCCAGAGCATCATTCAATCCTACCTGATGCCTATCCTGGCAGCAGCTCAAGGATGACAAACTCCACTTTCTCTGCATCAAGACAGCTCATAACTTTTTAACAGTCTCTCCTGATAGTCTCATATCATCTTCTCTAATCAATAACCGTACACTATAATTACAATGTAGACTACAGCTCAAAAGTCTGAGGTGAATTAGAAATGTCTTGTTTTCTGAATAGACTCACATTTGGTCTCATGTTGAATCACAGCAATTAATCAAAAGAGTAAATAATCATATAAATGCTTAATATTAACACTGATCACAAATCATGAATGATTTTGAATAGAATATCTACAGAGGTGTTCAGAGACCCATTTTCAGCAATAATCCCTCCTGTGTTCAGTGGTACATTGTCTTATCTAATGCAAGTTTAACACATTAAAGCCAAACTTATCACTCAAAACAGCTTTTTAAGAGATTTTAGCACAAATTCAAACTATTGTGGTGATTAAAGAAACAATAAATGTGTCTGGATCGTCCCAGGTTTTGTTTTTAACCTCATTAAAGCAAGTTGACATTTTCCTCTAAAGGGGCTGCAACACCCAGCTGCACAAAACCTTCACTTTTTTAACAGTTTCACTCTTTGAATATTTTTCATTTCTTACCATCAGAATTCTCCAAAAGATTTTTAGAAGAAATTAATTTTCTTTCATGCATCACCAACTGAACCTTTTATGTAAACGTCTCAAGTTCCAACCTAACCTCATTTAATTTTGCTTAGCAAAGTACTTGTAACTCTAATAATTAGTAAGAGTATATTTCTTATCATCTATTGGTCATCTGACCTGATAAACTTCAATTAACATTGTCTGTGAAGGTTCTCAGTCATCCAGGTCATCGTAGTCAAAGGAGCTTGCAAAGAAAAGCGTCTGGACTTCTTTAAGTTACTTGAAGACGTTTCACCTTTCATCCGAGAAGCTTCTTCAGTTCTGAGGTCAAATGGTGGAGAGTCCCAGATATAAACCTAGTGGGAGTAACCCCCCCACAGAGGGACAAAAGGGCCCCCTGATGGTCCTCTAATCGCCTGAGCCAAGGTGTGAAACTGGGTGTGGGTCCCAATCAGTCACAGTTTCGGGTGAGTTCATTGTGAAACCTGGCCCCACCTTATCATGCGAATTCCTGAGATCAGATGGCCCAGGATGTGAGTGGGCGTTAAGGCGTCTGGGAAGGGATCTCAAAACTGGATTATAGATGGCAGAGAGTTGGTGTCGTAAACCACCGCCTCTGTTCAAAGATGGTCGCTCACAGTGGACATATATGGCTTCTTTCACTCCTCTTTCAAACCATCTGTCCTCTCTGTCCAAAATGTGAACATTGGCATCCTCGAAAGAGTGTCCTTTAGGGCTGGGCCATATTATACCGTTCACGGTAATACCGGTAATATTGTTAGGCAACGATAGGAAAATGAAATATCGCGATAGAATATGAGTAAAACGCGCATGCGCAGTGCCTTTGTTTCCATACGCACATGGCTGATTGTTGAGTGAAACAAATGAACCAGAATTGGTTTGTAAAAATGGTGCAACTTCAGTGATGTGGAACTGGTTTGGTGTTTGTCCGTCAGATACACGACAAAGCACATTTTTTTGCAGAACATGCAAGCTGCCGTCGTTATTGTCGTATTTGTCTGACTAAGATGCTCTTAAATCTGGGAGTAATCTGGGTCCTAAACTCCGTCTTTTTCAGGTCAAACGAACACTGCAGCATCACTGAGAGTTAAAAACTGTCTAAATTCTTTCATCTTTAATAAAACGATCAGCGTTGCTGCTTTACCAAGTGTAACTATGAAGTTTAACTTCCAGGCATCCATGAAAAAAAATTTATTACATTTAACGGAGTTAGAAGTTAGCAGGAAGCTAGCGGAAGTTAGCTCGCTAGTTTCGCTAGTTACCTAAGCATGATATAGCATGTTCTGACTGAGAGATTTCTGAAAAAATTCAAACGTACAGCTCTGCTATCACTTCCAACATAAATGAAGACAGGAAACTAAACAGCAGTGACGTTTGTAGGGTTACTGAAGTTGGGCTAGCTGGTATATAATCATGTGCTACGTGATCGCTAGCGACACAGCTATGTTAGCATAACATAAACAGTGAAGCTGGAGGACGAACACTAACACTTTTCCACTTATAAAAATTTATGTTAAGGTTCCTGATAGTTAGAGACAAATGCAATCGCATGGCAGGATGCTGTAAACGGACCAAACATCAGTCAGGAGAACAACTGAGATAATCCATCCACAATACGAGGTTAGTTATTAATATACTGCAACAACATGGGAATAGAGCAGCTGCCAGAGAATTCAATATTAATGAATCAATGGTACAGAAGTGGGCAGCACGGTGGCACGGTGGTTAGCACTGTTGCTACACAGCAAGAAGGTCCTGAGTTCAATTCCAACATCAGGCCGGGGTCTCTCTGTGTGGAGTTTGCATGTTCTCCCCGTGTTTGCGTGGGTTCCCTCCGGGTACTCCGGCTTCCTCCCACCGTCCAAAGACATGCAGCTTGTGGGGATAGGTTAACTGGAAAATCCAAATTGCCACTAGGTGTGAATGTGCGAGTGAATGTGAGCGCGAATGGTTGTCTGTCCCTGTGTGTTGGCCCTGCGACAGACTGGCGACCTGTCCAGGGTATACCCCGCCTCTCGCCCTATGACAGCTGGGATAGGCTCCAGCGCCCCCCGCGACCCTGAAAAAGGATAAGCGGAAGCGAATGGATGGATGGTACAGAAGTGGAGGAAGCAAGAAGAATGAGTTTAATAAAGTTTGAGTTATCTGACTGCTTTGTTTCGCTTAATGTGCCTTATAATCCCGTGCACCTTATGGTCCGAAAAATACGTACTGCACACTGCAGTTTAATGTTGCAATGCACCTCTTTTTAACTTCAGTGGATATTATACATGGTTATGCTCAGGATATGTCAGCACATTTCTACTGGAAATGCCTTTTGGTTAAACTTTCAGCAAGGAATTTGCATTTGCATTGTTAAATTTTTTATAAAGCTTTAATGTACATAAAAACCAGCTTCTTCTTTAAGTGAAAATAAATGGAAGGTTGTCTTTTTGCTCTAGTAATGTTGTGGAGTTGTATTTTGTCTCGCATCAATTATATCGTCAGTTATATCGTTATCGCAAATTTTCAAATATATATCGTGATAAATATTTTTGGCCATATCGCCCTGCTCTAGTGTCCTTTATCCTTAAGATGCAGATGGACTGCTGAGTCTTGTCCTGTGGAGGTGGCTCTTCTGTGTTGTGCCATGCGCTTGTGAAGTGGCTGTTTGGTCTCTCCAATGTAGAGGTCTGGGCATTCCTCGCTGCACTGTACAGCATACACCACATTGTTAAGTCTGTGTTTTGGCGTTTTGTCTTTCGGGTGAACCAGTTTTTGTCTGAGCGTGTTGCTGGGTCTGAAATGCACCGGGATGTCATGCTTGGAGAAAACTCTCCTGAGTTTTTCTGATACACCGGCTACATAGGGGATGACAATGTTGTTGCGTCTGTCTTTCTTATCCTCCCTCGCTGGTGTCTGATCTTCTTTTCTGTGCCTCTTTGCTGACTTTAAGAACGCCCATTTAGGATAGCCGCACGTTTTGAGTGCTTCCTTTACATGTGTGTGTTCCTTCTTTTTTCCTTCAGGCTTAGAGGGAACATGTTCTGCCCGGTGGTGTAGGGTCCTAATTACTCCAAGTTTGTGTTCCAGAGGGTGATGGGAGTCAAAGAGGAGGTACTGGTCCGTGTGTGTGGGCTTCCGGTAAACTTCGATGTTGAGGTTGCCGTTCTCTTCAATGTGCACGGCGCAGTCCAGGAAAGGCAAACAGTCATCCTTTGTGTCTTCCCTGGTGAACTTGATGTTTTTATCCACAGCGTTAATGTGCGCAGTGAAGGATTCCACTTCTTGTGTCTTGATTTTGACCCAGGTGTCGTCTACATATCTGTACCAGTGGCTGGGTACTCTTCCTTTGAAAGAGCCAAGAGCCTTCCTTTCCACTTCCTCCATGTAAAGGTTGGCTACAATAGGTGACACGGGGGAGCCCATGGCACAGCCATGTTTTTGTCTGTAAAAGCCTTCGTTGTATTTGAAATATGTAGTGGTGAGGCAGAGGTCTAACAGTGTGCAAATCTGATCGGGTGTGAAGTTGGTCCTGTCCTCCAAGGAGCTGTCTTCTTGTAGTCGTTTTCTGACAGTCTCCACGGCCTCCGTGGTGGGTATGCAAGTGAAGAGAGAGACTACATCAAAGGACACCATGGTTTCATCTGGATCCAGGGTAAGTTTCTGGACCTTGTCGGTGAAGTTCTTGATGTGGTGTGGGGTGTTCCCCACGAGAGGAGCAAGGATGGTAGCATGGTGTTTAGCAATGTTATAAGTGGCTGAGTTTATGCTACTGACTATGGGTCTGAGTGGGACAGCTTCCTTGTGGATTTTAGGAAGTCCGTAAATGCAGGGTATGGCATCCCCTGGGTAAAGGCGGTGATATGTAAGGCGGTCAATAATTTTGTCCTTTTCAAAGTCTTGAAGGCAAGCTATAACTTTCTTTTTGTAGCTGCTTGTGGGGTCTCACTTTAAGGCTTCGTAGGTATTGTTGTCACTGAGGAGAGTAGTGATCTTTGTATGGTAATCTGTAGTGTTTAGGACCACGGTGCATCTTCCCTTATCAGCTGGTAAAACAGTGATGTTGTGGTCTTTGCTCAGGGAAGCGACAGCCTTCTTTTCCTGTATTGTGAGGTTGGATGGAGGGACTTTGGCACTGGAGAGCGTGGCTGAGACTTTCATCCTGATTTGCTCTGCTTCTGTCTGTGATAATTTATTAATCCGTATGGCAGATTCTGTGGCTGTGATGAGGTCCACTATGGGCAACTGTTGTGGAGAAATGGCAAAATTGAGTCCTTTGGCTAATACTCTCTTTTCAGGTTCAGTGAGAATCCTGTCTGAAAAGTTCTTAACCCATTTCTCCTGACTGACATCAGGTGTGTTTTCTTCTCTGGGTTGTGTAGGTTCAGGATGAGGAGTGTGTGTTTTTGAAAGCAAGGTGTGAAATTTCCTGCGTTGTCTTTCTTTTCCTCTAGAGTGTTGCGCCCGCTGAGCCTTGTCCACAAACTTGTAAACCTCTTCTAAGATTGGAGAGGGTAGAAGGGTTTCCAGTTCCTGCAGGGTCTGGCTGATCTTGATCTGGAGGGCATCTATAGTGAAATGGACCTGTCTTATCCTTTCACTTAAAAGGTGATTTTGTGCTCTCTGTAGAATCAAGTCTGCTCTGTATCCCCTGACAGTGGATCCAAGGCGCAGGCTCTTAGGAACAACTCTGCTTTGTCTACATCTTAGGTTGAAACGGAGATGGTTCCTATAATCCGCTAGTTTCCTTGATTCCCTTTCATACTCCTGCACCAGTTGAAGGGTGTCTCTCCCAAAATGTACGGCAATATGTCTGTGAAGGTTCTCAGTCATCCAGGTCATCGTAGTCAAAGGAGCTTGCAAAGAAAAGCGTCTGGACTTCTTTAAGGTACTTGAAGATGTTTCACCTCTCATCCGAGAAGCTTCTTCAGTTCTGAGGTCAAATGGTGGAGAGTCCCAGATATAAACCTAGTGGGAGTAACCCCCCACAGAGGGACAAAAGGACCCCCTGATGATCCTCTAATCAAATCATCAGGGGGTCTTTGCAAGCTCCTTTGACTACGATGACCTGGATGACTGAGAACCTTCACAGACATATTGCCGTACATTTTGGGTGGAACACCCTTCAACTGGTGCAGGAGTATGAAAGGGAATCAAGGAAACTAGCGGATTATAGGAACCATCTCCGTTTCAACCTAAGATGTAGACAATGCAGAGTTGTTCCTAAGAGCCTGCACCTTGGATCCACTGTCAGGGGATACAGAGCAGACTTGATTCTACAGAGAGCACAAAATCACCTTTTAAGTGAAAGGATAAGACAGGTCCATTTCACTATAGATGCCCTCCAGATCAAGATCAGCCAGACCCTGCAGGAACTGGAAACCCTTCTACCCTCTCCAATCTTAGAAGAGGTTTACAAGTTTGTGGACAAGGCTCAGCGGGCGCAACACTCTAGAGGAAAAGAAAGACAACGCAGGAAATTTCACACCTTGCTTTCAAAAACACACACTCCTCATCCTGAACCTACACAACCCAGAGAAGAAAACACACCTGATGTCAGTCAGGAGAAATGGGTTAAGAACTTTTCAGACAGGATTCTCACTGAACCTGAAAAGAGAGTATTAGCCAAAGGACTCAATTTTGCCATTTCTCCACAACAGTTGCCCATAGTGGACCTCATCACAACCACAGAATCTGCCATACGGATTAATAAATTATCACAGACAGAAGCAGAGCAAATCAGGATGAAAGTCTCAGCCACGCTCTCCAGTGCCAAAGTCCCTCCATCCAACCTCACAATACAGGAAAAGAAGGCTGTCGCTTCCCTGAGCAAAGACCACAACATCACTGTTTTACCAGCTGATAAGGGAAGATGCACCGTGGTCCTAAACACTACAGATTACCATACAAAGATCACTACTCTCCTCAGTGACAACAATACCTACGAAGCCTTAAAGTGAGACCCCACAAGCAGCTACAAAAAGAAAGTTATAGCTTGCCTTCAAGACTTTGAAAAGGACAAAATTATTGACCGCCTTACATATCACCGCCTTTACCCAGGGGATGCCATACCCTGCATTTACGGACTTCCTAAAATCCACAAGGAAGCTGTCCCACTCAGACCCATAGTCAGTAGCATAAACTCAGCCACTTATAACATTGCTAAACACCATGCTACCATCCTTGCTCCTCTCGTGGGGAACACCCCACACCACATCAAGAACTTCACCGACAAGGTCCAGAAACTTACCCTGGATCCAGATGAAACCATGGTGTCCTTTGATGTAGTCTCTCTCTTCACTTGCATACCCACCACGGAGGCCGTGGAGACTGTCAGAAAACGACTACAAGAAGACAGCTCCTTGGAGGACAGGACCAACTTCACACCCGATCAGATTTGCACACTGTTAGACCTCTGCCTCACCACTACATATTTCAAATACAATGAAGGCTTTTACAGACAAAAACATGGCTGTGCCATGGGCTCCCCCGTGTCACCTATTGTAGCCAACCTTTACATGGAGGAAGTGGAAAGGAAGGCTCTTGGCTCTTTCAAAGGAAGAGTACCCAGCCACTGGTACAGATATGTAGACGACACCTGGGTCAAAATCAAGACACAAGAAGTGGAATCCTTCACTGCGCACATTAACGCTGTGGATAAAAACATCAAGTTCACCAGGGAAGACACAAAGGATGACTGTTTGCCTTTCCTGGACTGCGCCGTGCACATTGAAGAGAACGGCAACCTCAACATCGAAGTTTACCGGAAGCCCACACACACGGACCAGTACCTCCTCTTTGACTCCCATCACCCTCTGGAACACAAACTTGGAGTAATTAGGACCCTACACCACCGGGCAGAACATGTTCCCTCTAAGCCTGAAGGAAAAAAGAAGGAACACACACATGTAAAGGAAGCACTCAAAACGTGCGGCTATCCTAAATGGGCGTTCTTAAAGTCAGCAAAGAGGCACAGAAAAGAAGATCAGACACCAGCGAGGGAGGATAAGAAAGACAGACGCAACAACATTGTCATCCCCTATGTAGCCGGTGTATCAGAAAAACTCAGGAGAGTTTTCTCCAAGCATGACATCCCGGTGCATTTCAGACCCAGCAACACGCTCAGACAAAAACTGGTTCACCCGAAAGACAAAACGCCAAAACACAGACTTAACAATGTGGTGTATGCTGTACAGTGCAGCGAGGAATGCCCAGACCTCTACATTGGAGAGACCAAACAGCCACTTCACAAGCGCATGGCACAACACAGAAGAGCCACCTCCACAGGACAAGACTCAGCAGTCCATCTGCATCTTAAGGATAAAGGACACTCTTTCGAGGATGCCAATGTTCACATTTTGGACAGAGAGGACAGATGGTTTGAAAGAGGAGTGAAAGAAGCCATATATGTCCACTGTGAGCGACCATCTTTGAACAGAGGCGGTGATTTACGACACCAACTCTCTTCCATCTATAATCCAGTTTTGAGATCCCTTCCCAGACGCCTTAACGCCCACTCACATCCTGGGCCATCTGATCTCAGGAATTCGCATGATAAGGTGGGGCCAGGTTTCACAATGAACTCACCCGAAACTGTGACTGATTGGGACCCACACCCAGTTTCACACCTTGGTTCAGGCGATTAGAGGATCATCAGGGGGTCCTTTTGTCCCTCTGTGGGGGGTTACTCCCACTAGGTTTATATCTGGGACTCTCCACCATTTGACCTCAGAACTAAAGAAGCTTCTCGGATGAGAGGTGAAACGTCTTCAAGTAACTTAAAGAAGTCCAGATGCTTTTCTTTGCAAGCTCCTTTGACTTCAATTAACATTATAACACAGGACTGATTGTCTCTAAAAATGGGCTCCTGCACACTTGCAGACATTTTTCCATCACAACTTATGGATGATGAATGATTTGATTAAAGCTGTGAAAACATTACTGATAAACTTCATGTGATATTACATTAAAGCCAATTTTCTATTAAAAGCAGGGACTTTTGAGCAGTAGTGTGTACTGTATGTTTGTATGTAACTGTGTCTGACCTGGATTTTATCACCAGTTTCAAATAAGAATTTTCTTTAAAGTCTGTTTTTAAATACAAATGAAGTTCAACTTTAGCAAGGCTGATGGTAAACTGGCCCTAACAAGTCCACTTTATTGCGTGCTCATTGACTTTCTCCTATCAGAGCTGTTTAACAAGTCCACTTTATACATGCTTATTAATCTATCACGCTTATCAGTGGCTCATGCTTGCTTAAAGCCTATGTCTGAACTTGACCACAGAGCCAGAGCATCATTCAATCCTACCTGATGCCTATCCTGGCTGCAGCTCAAGGATGACAAACTCCACTTTCTCTGCATCAAGACAGCTCATAACTTTTTAACAGTCTCTCCTGATAGTCTCATATCATCTGCTCTAATCAATAACCGTACACTATAATTACAATGTGGACTACAGCTCAAAAGTCTGAGGTGAATTAGAAATGTCTTGTTTTCTGAATAGACTCACATTTGGTCTCATGTTGAATCACAGCAATTAATCAAAAGAGTAAATAATCATATAAATGCTTAATATTAACACTGATCACAAATCATGAATGATTTTGAATAGAATATCTACAGAGGTGTTCAGAGACCCATTTTCAGCAATAATCCCTCCTGTGTTCAGTGGTACATTGTCTTATCTAATGCAAATTTAACACATTAAAGCCAAACTTATCACTCAAAACAGCTTTTTAAGAGATTTTAGCACAAATTCAAACTATTGTGGTGATTAAAGAAACAATAAATGTGTCTGGATCGTCCCAGGTTTTGTTTTTAACCTCATTAAAGCAAGTTGACATTTTCCTCTAAAGGGGCTGCAACACCCAGCTGCACAAAACCTTCACTTTTTTAACAGTTTCACTCTTTGAATATTTTTCATCTCTTACCATCAGAATCTCCAAAAGATTTTTAGAAGAAATTAATTTTCTTTCATGCATCACCAACTGAACCTTTTGTGTAAACGTCTCAAGTTCCAACCTAACCTCATTTAATTTTGCTTAGCAAAGTACTTGTAACTTCATGTGATATTACATTAAATAATGTCTCTCTGTCCTTATACTTCTATACATTCTTCTGTAATAGATAACTATACGCTATCATTGTAATCAATCTACACTACAGCTCAAAAGTTTGAAGTCAATTTTCATCTGGTTTATAATCATGTGATCTTTCCACACATCAGTCTCCAAGAAACGCTCATTTTTTTAGGTTGTCTATCATCAAAAATTGAGTTGATGGCAAACTCTCCCTAAAAAGTTCACTTTATTGCGTGCTCATCAATCTCCTCTACAGCTCAAAGTTTGAAGTCAGTCAGAAACGTCTTGTTTTCTTAAATAAACAAGATTCTTTTTTATATTTTGTAAATTAGTTGTGAATGCAAATAAATATTATTGCTTAAAACTTGCATTGATCACCAATCATGATTGATGTTTTATAAAATATTAACTTTGTGTATGGATTACAACAATAATAGCGAGTGTGTAGATTATATTACCTATCCTCATTTTATCACATTAAATCTCAGCTTACTAGTGACCCAGCAGTTTTTCCAAATACAGCCGCACTAACCAACATCATTTTTTCAAGTAATATAAAAATCTTTTTTATATATTACCTTTTTAAACATCTGATTTATCTTTCTAATGTCATTAAAACAAGTTTGCACATTTGTATAACAACAGTTGGACGTCCAGGTCTTTTAAGCTTTCAGTTTTTTTCTCAGTGTCACACATAGATTAGTTTTCGTCTCTTTCAATAAGAAAGTTGAATCTTCAAACCCTAAAGCAATCTTTGTTTCTTTCAATCATTCCAATATTTTTCATCTCCTGTAATATAATTGCAGTTAACCAGGGCTTAGCTACTCTGATCTACAGTGATTTTGGGGGTGTGGATACCTATTCTTTTTTCACAGGTGCAGAGCCTTTTTCTACAAAATTATGAATAAACTGCATTATTTTTTAAAAGTACCATTAACATTAATGTAGACTGACAAGTAACTCTACATGTAACACAGTGATCAGTAGAGAAGAAAGAAAATAACCCATTTCAACATTTCTAGTTCAGATCAAAATTATTGTTCTGATTAAGGAAACAGTAAATTTGGCCACATTATTGTCCTGATCCTCCAATCTTCCCTTTCCAATGTGACTAAATAAAATTCAACTTGTTTTTTAAATAAAAGCAGATGCAGACCCAGATATTTCTGGCAGTTAGAATCCTCCAACAACCTTTCAAAAGAAACCTTTTTTGTCTTTCCTCAATTTTGAGACCAACTGAACCCACAAACCTTAAGCTCCAGACTTCAAACTAACCCAATTTAATGTTTCCTTAATCAGCACAGTAATTTGTAACTCTTTGTGTGTTATGTTTACTCACAGTTTTGATGCTTGCTTCCTTGACTTGATCCACGATTAGCTCTGCACCATCGCTCTGCTGTTTTCTCCTCATGCTTCTCCTTCATGCGTCCTGTCCTCAGATATAATCCAACCTGCCTCCTTGTTTCCTCCTTGACTTGTATTAGCAAAATTTCCAGTTAAATTAAGAGAAGTCCAGAAAAGTTTTCCTGCTTCAAAAGCTCTTCCAGTTGGCTGTCTTCTTGTCCTCCTTCAAATGTGCATCTTTCTACATTTGTATTTATTTGACTTCATATTGCCATGACAACATAACACAGAGCATCATGGTAGATTAAGGCAGGTGGTTCTCTCCTGTGCAGAAATGCTGGTGTTCCATAGTGATGTAAAAGTATGTTAATAATCTTTAAACAGACACTCACTGATCCTGTAAGAGCAGGAATTTAACTACAAACCCTCACAGTACCCATCAGTATCATTCATTCTGCTCTGCCGCAATGGTCACAGTAGCTGGTTTAAGTACGTTTGTTCAGTGAGTCCCTTTGATACATATTTAGACCTTCATAATTTTCACGGTGCATGAGTGTTATATCTCCATGTCATCCTAAACATTTTACCAACATGTAAAAGGGATACGTCCATAAGATTTTGATTTGTTTAATTTTAATTTAAACTTGTTTTATTCTGAATACATGTGTGAGATGGCCCTCAGGCCTCTAAATCCACGTCCTGGTTTGGGTGACTACTTGGATTAGGGGAGTATTATTTAGAGCAATGTTTGTCACTTTGTTTAACTGCTCAACTCGGGCCGTTTTTGTTCAGTCTTTTTCTAACTGAACTTTCACATTTAACATGCTAACTGAAGCCTGTAGAGTCTGAGATGTAGCTCTTTTGTTTTCTGTATTGTACAGTCGGATTTAGGGGTGAATTTGCTGGGATTGGTGACTGTGTTGCATGTTTTGAATAATCTTCTTCAGAGTAGACTTTACGTGTAAGCTGATAGTGAATGAAAAAAAGTATAAAAAGCTGCTGTGGTTTTAACGTTCCAAGAGAGGTAATGCACATAATGCAGAGACGAGCGCACGGAGGATATCCAAATTCTAGGAAGGCAGCCTGCTGCTGTACACAGGCGGATTCTTCTCAGTCATAGTTCTTAACAACTTGACTGTTTTCTCAAACCACACAAAGAGTGCTGTTTCCATTCTGGGAAGTCTACTCATTGGTCTTCAAATTATAAGTAGTTATATATGAGCAGCTATATTAGCTTTGTCTTAACATTTGTTAAATAGTATACTTTCCTGTTTTAAAATTTATGATGGCTCAAAAATGAAACCTTAAAAATTAAAACCCTGAATCATCACCACTTGTGTGAACTACAAGGGTGCCATCATTTTTCTTTTCAATCTGTTAAGTACCACATTTTACACACTGAGCAAGAAAGGAAGTAAGCTCTTCATGGTGACCCCAGAAATTTTAATGTATCACTTTCTAGCATACGGCTGACACTGCTCGACATCTTACAGTGCAGTATAAGAGTCCCGCCACAAGGAGACACTAAAGGCTTTCAAACCAACAGTTTCTGCTTCCAAAGCGGCGCCAACCGTTAATAGTGGACATTGGTTGCACACAGATGTTTTGCTTTGGCACGAGCTTAAACAATTGAGTTGAATTAACACAAGTTATTCATATTCAATAAACCTGTGCAATTTGTGTTGATAAAATATGATTGAAACGTGTTTTAGTAAAATAATTTCAGCTCTTGGAATATTTTAATCCTTCACAATTTTCACACTTTATTCCAACACTATTCAGTGACAAACAAACAAAACACTACATTTTCTGAAATATTTGTGGGTTTTTTCTTGTTTGTTTTTATACTACTTGAACACTGAAGTGACCCTTCAATGTGATGACAGTGCCAGCAGTGGCCCACAACTCATTTAACACTTTCTCTTAATTGGCTCATAACAGTCTCTCTTATGTATGAACTATGTAGGCTATCTCTATTTTAAAATAATGGGTGGGCAATGAGAGCATCTCCTCACTGTGTACTTTACTGACAACAAGACAACAGGGAATACAGAGAACTGACTGAGGACTTTTTCCAACTGGTGCCAGCAGAACCACTTCCAGATCAACACTTGGAAAACCAAGGAGCAGGTAGTGGACTCCACCTACACCAGTGAACATCCAGAGAATGGGCATTAAGATAGCTGACTCATATAAGTGATCTGACCAATAAACTGGTCTGGAGTAACAACAGAGAGTCCATGTACACAAAAGGATAGAGACGGTTGTATTTGCAACAGAGAAATCTTTTGGAAGGGATTTGGAAGGGAGCAGGGAGAGCTCCTGGAGACCTTCTAGGACTCTTTGGTGGTATTGTCCATGTTTTATGGTGTGGTCTACTGGGGACAGGAAGAAACTGAACAGGTTGATCAAGAAAACTAGCTCTGTTCTGGGATGCCCGATACTGGCTGCTGTCTCATTGTTCAGAGAGCCTATCATTATGCAGAGAAAGGAATCTGTGTCTCTGGACCAAAATGACTGTATGTGTAGTGCTGTAGAAACAATACTGCCCAAAATCCTGATGTTTCTATATGAGGAGACCTTCAAGTTTGCATATCCTCCTGTAAGGGTAAAATTATGGGACATTTGCACTTTTTGCATGTAAGCCTGTCGGTCTTAACTGCAAGTTGAACTTGAGCTGTCTTGGCATCTTTCCCTTGTTTGACTCCCAGTTTTGCCCTGAGCTGAACCGCTGCCTCCTTCTCTGTTGTGGTACTCAGCGGTGACCAAGATGCTGTAACGTGTATCTGGCTGCAATGACTCCAGCATCACCTGCTTCTTCCCACTAGGGACCAGCACCTGCAGACAACAAACCACACCATCATCCCAACACAGTCAAAACTCATTTAAAGTTTTGGGACTTATGGAATTCCTGGAATTCTCACACATGACAGCCGGCTGAAAGCCAGAATAGTTGAAGATGTAATGACTAGAACCCACTCACAGTGTGACCCTGGCTATCAGCTCCAGTCAATGCTGTGTAGGACACACGATACTGGAGGACATGAGCATTGGGAGATACCCAGCTAATCACCATGCTAACGGCAGTCTCATCAGAAACCGTGAGGCTGGTCGGGCCTCCACCAGACACTGCAGCAACATCATAGAAGAGATAAAGTACCACAGCTAACGACACTTAACACTCACTTTGTTCCTTTATAGGAGGAAAGTGCAAAATGTTTTTTAGACAATAAATGTATAGTATAACAGAGAATGTGATTTGATACTTTTACCCTCACTACATTTATTTCATAGCTCAGAGTTCTAGTTGCTCAAAGATGAGAATTTAGATGTGAAATTTAAACTTTAAGTGACTAGTACTTTGGGAACGGCCATCAATTACACAATGAAGTTCATTTACGTACAGGTTATTGTATTAGTAATGCTATATTATACATAGAGACAGAATATGACATGAAGGGCTACTGACCACAGAAAAGTAAAAGGTAACTGGGTCTATAGACTAACAGGAGAGAAACAAGCTTTCTGTGATTCTATGATTTTTATTTCTGTGTTTTTGTGGTAATCTTGGATATCTTAAGTTGTTTAATTACTGTCATACATATCCTATCATTAAAACATTGGCTTCTAACAACTAACAGTGTCTCGAAAATAATTTAATAAATAAACAAATAATATAATAAAAAAAATTAAAAAAGGATGATTGACTCAAATGCATGACTTTTAACTTGTCTATTTTTTAGGCTGAACATTAGTGCTAATGTGACTTTGGTAAATGGTTTCAGGCTCTCCCCTCCTGTGTTTGAGAAATGCTCAGGATCGGAAAATGTGTGACTCACAGGTGCTATAGCGTACGGCCACAGCTTCACTCTGAGCTCCATCTCCATAGAGTGCAGACAGTGATATCTGATACTCCTTAAGACACAGGACAACAGTTTATTGAGATATTGTATTTTTTATTTCATAATATGTACTCCAACAACCCAATAGTTCTTCCCCACCTGCCTCAGGTCGCCTCCACTTAGGGAGATCCACTTAATGAGGTAAGAAACATCATCATCATCTGCAGCTTCCCAGCGCACCGTGATGTCACTGTCTGAGAAATTAGTTATCCTAAGGTCTGAAGGAGGAGGCACCTTCACTAGAAGAAAAGAATAATGTGTATGGGAATTTTTTAAAAATGGGAAAGCTACATCTTTATATCTTTCATTATTAATAACATTTACAGTACTGTGCAAAAGTCATGAGCCACACGCTGAAGTATTTCATTGGACATTATCTGTTTTTTCCAATCCTTTTTAATCCAGTTCTTGTACCTGACCATTTTCTGAGTAATGTTTTTTGTTTGTTTGTTTGTTTGTTTGTGTAAACACTTTGCACTGACCATTATTGGAGAATTAAAAAGCACCTAATTCAAGGAATATGTGTACACATAACAGAAAACTTGGGAAAGAACCAATTTGAAATCTTTAAGCACTTTGTTACTAGCGGCCTGTCACAAAAACACATTTTGTATAGTGTTTTTTTTTAATCTTGTTAATAAAATGTATACAAATGTGTGTGATTAATCACAATGTGTTAGTGTGTAATCACCCTGAGACATGCATGCCTGTCTGTAAGAGTCAGATCTAAAGCCACTTGTGATTTGGAGATGCAGCCTGCAGATTCTGTCCAGATTATCCCAGCTCTCTTCACTATATATCCAGGCTTCACTTATCAAATGTGTAAAATTCAAGGCTGGTCCTTAAAAGTTGCCAACAATGCAAAAACTGCATAGCCACACAAGTCCCAGCGTTTCCCACCGCAGCAGCTGTGAAACGAAAGAGGAGAAAGGATGAATGAGTGTTTGCTTATCGGCTCTCCGCTCTCCCCCAAGCTGGCGTTGTTCTTGGTAGCCATGACAACGGAGATAGTCCCAGCTTTGTAAATACAGGCCCCAACAGCCCAAAAAAGAAAAGAAAAAAAAAGGATTGGGATTCCCTGCGCAGACCAGGAATCCCCCTAGCAGACTGAAGACACAGAGAGGATTTGAAGTCAGTGAGTGTGTGAGTGAGTGTGTAAGTGTTCGAGCCTCGACTCGAACCAGCGCCTGTCTGTGCTTCAAGTTGCCAGGGGCCGGCAAGTGTTCTGCGCCACCTGGCGGCCGTGTAAGCCGTACAAATTTGCTATATTTGACTTCTCTGAATATAAATTATTTTTGAAAAGGAAAAATAATAATTTTAATGTGAGGCAAAACATGTATGGTGCTCGATAAAGATGACACGCCGACTCACTTCTTCTTCTTTCTTTTTTTTGCAAAGTTTGTTTTCATATTAAACCAGTGTCAGTGACGTCATTCTATGCGACTACCACAGTAAAGGAAAAGCCTGGATCTGTACATCTTTTTCTTTTATTTTTGTTGTCTAAAACACAAAAATCGCGAAACAGTCAGCTCACAAAGTTGCAGGTTGGTGGCAATTTGGCAGAACAGCCAATGACTTAAAACATTTAAGTGCATATATCTTGCCACAAGACATGTGCGCTAAGCTAGCCAAATTAGTTTCTGTTAGCGAATCAAGTTCAAGCTCCTCACATATCATCATCCAGGGTACAGTCATATGCTCATGAGGAGATCCCACGCAGGTAACACTACGGCAGTGCAACAAGTTAAATATGCACACATTTTAAGCTATTTCCTAATATCTAACCATTATGATAAATGTTTGCCTGCAACCGACACAACCAACACAAATGTCATTGAAAAAAACAAAACCCTGTGATCACATGTTTCTGTTTTTCTAGAACAGAAGAAGCACAATTTAAAAAGCCAGTAGTAATAAATCTTTGTTGTTACTGCATGATTCGAATGAAGTACCTGAAGTCTGGCTGGAATAAGAAGTGGTAATCTGTGTACTGTGCTAGTGATCTGCATAATTCACCTCATCTGTTTGGATGGCAGAAGTCGGCTAACTACACAGCTAATTTCATCAGGCTGCTAATGAAACATCTAAAATGATAGATGGTTAACTACACAACGGAAGTAACAGCATTACAATCACTTGATTTAATTACATTTTCCCCCCAAACTTTTGATCCAAATTAGCAAAGTACTGCAGCCATCTGAACCTTCTAGGTGTTACATGTTACAGTGTTCCACTCTGGCCAGCTTTGAAAATGGAAAACTCTTTGCGTGGTTTACTCGGTTCTGTAAATAAGGCTCCTTTCATTTGTGAGACTGTATTCCACAGCCAGTTGTCTTCTCTCCCCTTTGGTCCGCCCTTACAAGGTGAAGGTGCTGCCCACCCATGATACCAGCAAGGTGCGTGCAAGTGGATCCGGCCTTAACACCACTGGAGCGCCCACCTCTCTGCCAGTGAAGGTCACCATTGATGCCAAAGATGCAGGTGAGGGACTGCTGGCAGTGCAGATCACTGTGAGTGCATGAACGTGGACCACACAATAATGTATTCAAAGCATTGATATTTAGGTAACAGTTTTTGTTTTCTCCTGAAGGACCCAGAGGGGAAGCCCAAGAAGCAGATATCTGTGACAGCCATGATGGGACCTACCTGGTGTTTTATGTGCCAGACATGACTGACAGATACACCACTCTCATTAAGTACGGAGGAGACAAGATCCCTTATTCACCCTACTGAATCAGGGCTCTGCCCACCGGAGATGCCAGCAAGTGCACTGTCACTGAATGTTGTCCAGTGGCCAGGTAGGACTCACTTCCTTGGTTGCTTATACACTTTTAGTTTTCTTTGAAAACGGCCCTTTAAGTCACTTGATCCATGACTTGAGCGAGCACTCTCCATTTGTTCATTTCATAGTTATTGTAGAAAAGATAAGAAATGATGCTTTAGTCTTTTTGTAAATTATAGTCAAACATACAATAAACTGAGGTATTCCCTTTGGTTAACAGAGCAATCCGATAATAAAAGTGGACAAAGCACATCGAGTTGCCACAAATATCTTTGTATATTACGCAGTGGGGCAAAAAATGAGGTGACCAAATACTTCTTTTCCACCATAATTTGCAAATCAGTTCTTTAAAACTGGGACAAGTTAGAGGTATACCTATGATGAAAATGACAGGCCTCTCTCATATTTTTAAGTGGGAGAACGTGCACAAATGGTGGCTGACTAAATACTTTTTTGCCCCACTGTATTTGATCCTGTCTCCCTCAATACTATTTAATATCTAAATGCTTGATTCATCATATTATAACAAATGTGCTGTTGTAGCTACTGACAGTGAGTTTGATTCCATTTTTTCCATCTACCAAAGAGAAATAATATCTCTTAGTGGCAGGTGGATCACACGTTGATTCTAACACTTTGCATATGACTGGGTAGGATGAGCATTTTATAAGCGCTTGTGTGGTTTTTGTTTATTTAAGGAAATACATCAGTTTCCCTTGTATTTTAAATTTGAGTGAAGATCCTAAATTGGCCCCCACTCTTCACTTTGAGAAAAGGCTAATCTGTCTTATCCCCACATGAGCACAGTCAGATATAATACAGGCTTTCACTCAGGAGCAGGAAGGCTAAAGGCTGTTTAATGTTTGATCTAACTGTGTCAGACATTTGCGTTCTCACGTGCATGGACAATATCTTGAAAACTTCAGAGCTGCAGTGCATGTGTAAAAGTGGTTAGAAAGCAGTGCTTTAACACAGGTTTTGTCTCTTTGCGTAGCTGCTCGGTCCATCCAGACTCCCCTCGATATACAACAGTGATGCCAGCAACTCAAATACAAGCTCTCTCCAAGTGATTCCTTCTTCATCAACATCTGCATCCATGATCCATTAGCTCAACAGCAACATCTGTCAGCTGTGCATCCAACTCGGGGGAATCGCCTGCTGTGCTCAGCCAGTGGGCCGCAATTTCTGTGCCTTGTTGATGGCCTCGCTGTATCCTGTGCTGGAGAAAGCTGGTGAGGAGACACTGCTGGTGAGCCAGGCGGCGCTGAGCTCCATGTAGGACATCAGTAAGGCCTGTGGATACACTTCCCTCAAGGAACTGATCAATGAGAACTCTGACTACCTGCTTAATGACATATCACTCAACCTTCAGAGGCTCAGCCAGCATCCACAGGTAGTTATGAGGTGTTTTTGTTTTTAGCCCAAAATGGACACAGAAATGAGTGCTGGAGGGTTTACCCGATTTCCTTCTTTGTCTGCTTAAGCCTGTGCGTCCCTTTCAGTAAGTGATTTGAATCCACCTGACATTCAGAAGGTCGTGGTAGAGCATATCGTACGAAGGCAAGATGTCAAACACATCCAGTCCCAGGTTAGACTCCGTACCTTCTCCGGTAAGGTTCCCAGACCTAACAACAAAACTGATTATGACACGTGGCGCACACAAATTAACCTGCTCCAAAATGACCCCAGCATGTCCCCGCTGCAAATATCCAGAAAGATCCATGAGAGCCTGCTCCCACCAGCAGCTGATATAGTTAAAATGTGTGACTCACAGGTGCTATAGCGTACGGCCACAGCTTCACTCTGAGCTCCATCTCCATAGAGTGCAGACAGTGATATCTGATACTCCTTAAGACACAGGACAACAGTTTATTGAGATATTGTATTTTTTATTTCATAATATGTACTCCAACAACTCAATAGTTCTTCCCCACCTGCCTCAGGTCGCCTCCACTTAGGGAGATCCACTTAATGAGGTAAGAAACATCATCATCATCTGCAGCTTCCCAGCGCACCGTGATGTCACTGTCTGAGAAATTAGTTATCCTAAGGTCTGAAGGAGGAGGCACCTTCACTAGAAGAAAAGAATAATGTGTATGGGAATTTTTTAAAAATGGGAAAGCTACATCTTTATATCTTTCATTATTAATAACATTTACAGTACTGTGCAAAAGTCATGAGCCACACGCTGAAGTATTTCATTGGACATTATCTGTTTTTTCCAATCCTTTTTAATCCAGTTCTTGTACCTGACCATTTTCTGAGTAATGTTTTTTGTTTGTTTGTTTGTGTAAACACTTGTTTGTTTGTTTGTTTGTGTAAACACTTTGCACTGACCATTATTGGAGAATTAAAAAGCACCTAATTCAAGGAATATGTGTACACATAACAGAAAACTTGGGAAAGAACCAATTTGAAATCTTTAAGCACTTTGTTACTAGCGGCCTGTCACAAAAACACATTTTGTATAGTGTTTTTTTTTTATCTTGTTAATAAAATGTATACAAATGTGTGTGATTAATCACAATGTGTTAGTGTGTAATCACCCTGAGACATGCATGCCTGTCTGTAAGAGTCAGATCTAAAGCCACTTCTTTTTTTCTTTTTTTTTTGCCTGTCCCGTTTGGCTCTTTTACCATCAGAATTGTTGTCTAAAGGCAAAGAAAGATGCCCAACGGATTTACTTTACCAAATTGACCATCCCAGCCTTGCCGTAATGGTCCATTTGATTCACCTTTTATTGTTTATTTTATTTTCACTTGCTGAATACGGGACAGACTTGACTGGGGGAAAGAAGGGGAGAAAGAAAGAGGGAAAGAGAAACAGCTGAGAAGAGGGACGGGGGAGAAGGGCAAAAAACAAAAACCAACAGAATGAGCAGAAAAAAAAAAAGAAATAAAAAATGCATATATCGATCACCTGGATCACCTGCTGAGAAAGAAAAAAGAAAACAAGCAGAAGAGAACAAGAGTAATAGAATAAACAGCATCACAATGATATATGGGAATATGACAGTAAATACTAAATATTAAACATTATTGTGCAGCACATAAGATCAACAGAACACAGTGTGCTTTGAGGTAGGAGCCAAAAAGGGTGTAGTTTGTGGGTGTGATCACCCATGTGTACACCTGTGAGCATGGATGCGCTTGTTTTTTTTAAAAAGGTTCCTTCATGTAATGATCTGCTAGAGGGTGTGGGGGGGCCACAGCCCCGTCCTCCAGGGCATGAAGCAGGTATGGAGGAGATCAAAACTCCAGACATCCAGAGGCCCCCAGAACACAAGAGACCAAGGAAGACCAACAGAGGGGCAGCCGCGCCACTGTCCCAGAAAGAGCTGAGGAGAGTCCCAGATGAGGGCTCACTCAGCAGCCGCGGAGCAGAAGCCAGGGGGAGTTGCAGTGACGCGCCCGTGAGTGGCCCGAGCGAGCCCCAGGCTCCAGGCCCCGATAAGCGGCCGCCAAGGAGTGAGCCGGTGTGTACCTGGACGCCCATCCCCGGACACAAAGAACCACCAACGCACCGATGTCTGAGGGAGTCCGCCACTGGCAGGGGAAGTGGTGGTAGGGGGAGATAGGCCTCCAAACCTTGGAGGGCCTGAGATGTCCCCAGAGCAGTGGCGTGTCTAGAAAATTTTTGTTGGGGGGGCCAGGTAGGGGCACAGATTTGGAGAAGGGTGGCAGATTTAATTGGCAGATAATGTTTAAAAAAAAAAATCTACCAACCCTTAACCATAATTCAATAATCCTATAAACCTAATAACCAAATGCACTTTTAACTCTTATTAGAATGAGATTTTAACCACTACGGTGCAAAGTTTTTAGATACTCCGTTGATAAAGTACAAGAGATACAATCAGTCCTTTGTCAGTGTTTACTCAGCAGTCAAGGACATCAATATTTGCATAGTATTTTTACTGACATATAGTGCACATATGTTTTGGGCAAAAACATTTTTGAAAATTAAAATACGAACATTTGTAACAAACAATTGACAAATTAGCCAATGCCAATGCAAAACTTTATCTGCCTGTTAAAAAAAGAAGATAATCTTCTCACAAACTGGTGTTTGATTTTGAAACAGGAAAAAAGTGGGGAAACAACTGAAAAGACTAACATTTGAATAAAACCTGAAAGCAAGTAAATACTTTCTATGCTGCCTTATCGTAAACTTTGGTAATATTGATAAAGAACAACACTGGCTGATGATAAAATACAGTCAGCTGGCATGGTGACACTGCCAGTATTAACCTGCAGGGCTGGACTGGGACAAAAAAATTGGGCATTTTTACTACAGACCGACCCACCAGGTATTAAAGCCATAAAGCCTTTGAATGAAAACAAATGCTGTTGTGACAGTGATGTACAGTCTTGTTGGTATATGTATGATTTCTATACATTTTACGTCAGATAAAAACTTTGGTTGTAAGATTTAGATAATTATTTAATAAAAACTAGGTATTTTAAATGAGAATAAGAAAGAAAAGTATTTCTTTGTGCCCACCTTTCCCTGTTAATGCCCTACCTGGCCCCCTGGCAAAACTTTGCTAGACCCGCCCCTGCACAGTTACCAGCTGTCAGCTACATAAAAAAGGATCCTGGTGTTATTTATCTCTCAGAAACAGTTGATAACTTCAACTCATTCATGTCACCTAAAAGGTAAACCTGTTTCTCCATCACCTGTTCAGCTCTGATGGTTCAGTAAGGACATCTCCTGGTTTCATCTTCATGTTTCCCTCTCACCACATATCTAAACAGACATCATGACCAGCAGCTTTACAGCTGTGGCTCCAGCAAACATCAGCTGATACTAGAAATTAATATTAAATACATTCTAACAACAGCTGATCAAGCTTAAACGTGCTGCTGTTGTTTAGCGCGACATCCGCTGGTTTCCTCTTTCTGGCGCAAAGTGGGCGATAAACAAACAAGAGAGAAAAGCCGATCAGCTGATCATTGATCAGTTTCATGATTGAAGTAGCAACAGGAGAGGGAGGGGGAGAGAATGAGAGAAGAAGAGGCAGCTGTGCAGCATAAAGACAGAATAAATCCAGCTTTGTGTCTTTTTTCCATTCTAGCTAAAGTCCGGGACAAACTGCGTCTCTTCTCAGCTCAATACGAAACGCGTAATATTTTCTCTGAATGAGGGACCATTCCATTTTTTTAAGGAGCCGTTGGCAACTCTACTAACCTTATGAATAAAATAAAGTTCACTATCAGTAACATCATAGCACCCACCCAGCTGTATAAAAACTCCGTCAAACTGGCTAGAACGCAGTATGAGTTATTGCAACTGACAGTAAAAAGTCAGCAACATGAAAATAAACTCCACCTAAACTTGGTTTATATCTGACCCAGATAGACTGCAGGTCATAACTTCTTACCTGAAGTTCAGTTCACCTGACACTCGGACTGGCGGCTGCTTCGGGTCTCTCCTCCTGCCTCCCCTTCCCTCATCCACCTGTTGCCTCTGTGGAAGCCCCGTCATAGCCACCACCAAACAACGGAGTTATTTCTACACATCGACCTGCATCTGGCCAATCCACCACCTCTCATTGTTCATGCCATTACAAAAAAAATAAAAAAAATAAGTCACTGGGGATATGCCCGGTATGCCCGATGGCCAGTCCAGCTATGTTAACCTGCAACCAAATCTGCAGCTCCATACAGCAATGTTACGACTTAGATTATATCTTATAACTCATAACTCTTATGTTAGCTGCCCTCAGTAGCATACTGTCTGAAATATTCCACAGCTGCAATAATTCTTTAAGTGTTATTTTTTTCCTTGGTATTCTAATTTCACCGAAGTTTACTAAACTCAACAAACTTGATATTACTTACCGGGACATTTATTCTGTCCTCATTTTCTTTCACCGAAAAATTGTTTCCTGCAGTGCCGTCTATCGCGCTTGGCTCTCCTACCTTTGCTAACGTGATGCGCATAGCGCAGAAGCGATGCTGCATTCACTTACACTCGGATATCTGAGCGTCACCGTGAAAACATAATCGGACATTTGATATTTGATTGAATTTTATTGTTTTGCCTTTGGGGTGGCACCTGGGGTGGCCAGTCTGGTTTGGGGGGTGGCCTGTGCCCCCCCAGGCCACCCCGCTGGACACGCCATTGCCCCCCACCGCAGGGAAAAGGGTAATACCACCTGGGTCTGGGTGCAGTTCCCCCTCCAGGGGCAAGGGTACCTAGACCCGGTTTGTAGGGTACGCTTGGGGAGTGTGATCGTGTGTACAGCGTCTCTTTATGTCTGTCTCCACGTTGGTTGAGTGTGGAGTAAGTGCATATGAGAGCATGAGGGTGGGAATGGATGTTTGTATATGTGTGTGCCTGTATTTCTGTGTCTATATGTCAGGTTGGGTGTCAGGCGCCACCTCTCTGGGGACATCTCAGGCCCTCCAAGGTTTGGAGGCCTATCTCCCCCTACCACCACTTCCCCTGCCAGTGGCGGACTCCCTCAGACATCGGTGCGTTGGTGGTTCTTTGTGTCCGGGGATGGGCGTCCAGGTACACACCGGCTCACTCCTTGGCGGCCGCTTATCGGGGCCTGGAGCCTGGGGCTCGCTCGGGCCACTTCGGAGGTGGGGTGCCCCCGGCCTCTCGGCCTGGGGCTCGGTCACTCAGGCACGGCTGGCTGCCGGCGGAGCTCACGGGCGCGTCACTGCAACTCCCCCTGGCTTCTGCTCCGCGGCTGCTGAGTGAGCCCTCATCTGGGACTCTCCTCAGCTCTTTCTGGGACAGTGGCGCGGCTGCCCCTCTGTTGGTCTTCCTTGGTCTCTTGTGTTCTGGGGGCCTCTGGATGTCTGGAGTTTTGATCTCCTCCATACCTGCTTCATGCCCTGGAGGACGGGGCTGTGGCCCCCCCACACCCTCTAGCAGATCATTACATGAAGGAACCTTTTTAAAAAAAACAAGCGCATCCATGCTCACAGGTGTACACATGGGTGATCACACCCACAAACTACACCCTTTTTGGCTCCTACCTCAAAGCACACTGTGTTCTGTTGATCTTATGTGCTGCACAATAATGTTTAATATTTAGTATTTACTGTCATATTCCCATATATCATTGTGATGCTGTTTATTCTATTACTCTTGTTCTCTTCTGCTTGTTTTCTTTTTTCTTTCTCAGCAGGTGATCCAGGTGATCGATATATGCATTTTTGATTTCTTTTTTTTTCTTCTGCTCATTCTGTTGGTTTTTGTTTTTTGCCCTTCTCCCCCGTCCCTCTTCTCAGCTGTTTCTCTTTCCCTCTTTCTTTCTCCCCTTCTTTCCCCCAGTCAAGTCTGTCCCGTATTCAGCAAGTGAAAATAAAATAAACAATAAAAGGTGAATCAAATGGACCATTACGGCAAGGCTGGGATGGTCAATTTGGTAAAGTAAATCCGTTGGGCATCTTTCTTTGCCTTTAGACAACAATTCTGATGGCAAAAGAGCCAAACGGGACAGGCAAAAAAAAAAGAAAAAAAGAAAAAAAAGAAGTGGCTTTAGATCTGACTCTTACAGACAGGCATGCATGTCTCAGGGTGATTACACACTAACACATTGTGATTAATCACACACATTTGTATAAATTTTATTAACAAGATAAAAAAGAAAACACTATACAAAATGTGTTTTTGTGACAGGCCGCTAGTAACAAAGTGCTCAAAGATTTCAAATTGGTTCTTTCCCAAGTTTTCTGTTATCTGTACACATATTCCTTGAATTAGGTGCTTTTTAATTCTCCAATAATGGTCAGTGCAAAGTGTTTACACAAACAAACAAAACAAGTGTTTACACAAACAAACAAACAAACAAAAAACATTACTCAGAAAATGGTCAGGTACAAGAACTGGATTAAAAAGGATTGGAAAAAACAGATAATGTCCAATGAAATACTTTAGCGTGTGGCTCATGACTTTTGCACAGTACTGTAAATGTTATTAATAATGAAAGATATAAAGATGTAGCTTTCCCATTTTTAAAAAATTCCCATACACATTATTCTTTTCTTCTAGTGAAGGTGCCTCCTCCTTCAGACCTTAGGATAACTAATTTCTCAGACAGTGACATCACGGTGCGCTGGGAAGCTGCAGATGATGATGATGTTTCTTACCTCATTAAGTGGATCTCCCTAAGTGGAGGCGACCTGAGGCAGGTGGGGAAGAACTATTGAGTTGTTGGAGTACATATTATGAAATAAAAAATACAATATCTCAATAAACTGTTGTCCTGTGTCTTAAGGAGTATCAGATATCACTGTCTGCACTCTATGGAGATGGAGCTCAGAGTGAAGCTGTGGCCGTACGCTATAGCACCTGTGAGTCACACATTTTAACTATATCAGCTGCTGGTGGGAGCAGGCTCTCATGGATCTTTCTGGATATTTGCAGCGGGGACATGCTGGGGTCATTTTGGAGCAGGTTAATTTGTGTGCGCCACGTGTCATAATCAGTTTTGTTGTTAGGTCTGGGAACCTTACCGGAGAAGGTACGGAGTCTAACCTGGGACTGGATGTGTTTGACATCTTGCCTTCGTACGATATGCTCTACCACGACCTTCTGAATGTCAGGTGGATTCAAATCACTTACTGAAAGGGACGCACAGGCTTAAGCAGACAAAGAAGGAAATCGGGTAAACCCTCCAGCACTCATTTCTGTGTCCATTCTGGGCTAAAAACAAAAACACCTCATAACTGAAGGAAACGGTTTCCAGGGCCTAATCCGTGGATCGACTTCCTTCGAGGCGTGGACGTCTATCAGCAGAGAATGTCCCTTAGTCTGTAACACAGTCAAATATATTCTCAAGTAATATTCAAGCATGCCATTCAGCGTGTTAGTACGAGCTCGGGAGCAGCTTGGGAGAACAAGAAAACAGAGACTGCTTCAGGTTGTCTTCCCAAATTGACTCAACTTTATTCACAAGTACAACAGTTTATATAGAGGGTAAAATTCATGAGACAGCAGATTATCAGTTTAAACCAGTACAGACCAAGATAAGGCAGTGTCTTCCTGCCCATGGGTGAAGAAGCATCCTTTGTGTAGTGTATCAGTTCAGCTACAATTGTGATTATCTCAGCGACATATTTTCAAGGCACAAAACGAAGAGTTCTTACATTAGTGAAATCTGAAACAAACCATTTGGCCTCAACAGGCGTCTCCTAAAAGATTAAGAAACTAATGTAGCTGAGGGAGTGATCTCTGTGGTATTTCAACCTTGTACCAGCCTGTGATTCTCACACATCAATTCTTGGGTCAAAGAGAAAAATAACTAAAACAAAGGGGCCTTATTGAATGACAGAGTTTTCCTGCATAATGTCACTATAAAACAATATCCAGTAAATGCTACCATGGTACTAAAATACCTAACAGTTCCCCTCTTTTATTATTTTTAAAAATAATAACTCAAATAGAAAGGAAAAATCACAAATGTAATAACATAATATAAAAAGCAAATCATAAAATGTAATAGTTCACAACCTAATGTTCAATATACACATCAGGAACATCATTGGTAACATCTGGCACATCCTCAGGATCAATTTGTGCTAATTGCAAATACATTGAAGTAGCTGTACTGGTAGCTATATGGGTTATCATTGAGAATGTGGCTTGCAGAAATGTGAACAGGGTTGCACTTTACAATACGAAATAGTAAATAAAAATCCTAAGGTTAATGCAGTAGATATGATTAATAACCTAAATATATAAAAAAGACAGTTCTTTAGTCGTCTCCTGGCCTGGTCCCAGGTTCGTGTGATGACAATGGGCATTTCATTTTCTCCATTATCAGGATGAAACGAGTCTATCTTTATCAGGTTAGACATTGTGTGGTACTCTAGGCTTTCTGTTCCTGCTGGATGTTCGAGTACCTTGTTGTTGTTCAGGTGGGGGATCAAAGGGCTTTCTGAGTCTTGGCTCTTTCCGGCGTTGTGTGTTAATCAGTGATTGTGTGTGTGTAGGTGTATTGGATCCGGGCGCTGGCTCGCCTGAGTCGTCATCTATAGGTGTATTGAATCCGGGCGCTGGCTCGCCGGAGACGTCATCTACTTGATCCGACGCCTTAGGTGGTTTGGTGGGGCTGGTCTTAACCCTGCTGGCATGAATCCACTGAGGTTGTCTGTCTGTGAGGATGCTGGTTCTTCGTCACTGCCAGTACAGTCTGGGGCTGGAACACGCGCGGCCTCCCAGAGAGTCCTTGGTTTTAGTGGCTTCTCCAACATGCATCTCCTTGTCTCCACTGGTGGAACTGTGGAGGGGAAAGGCTGAGAGAGACAAACTTTCTGATAGTTATTATTCAGTTTTTCTACCAGGTTGTGAACATCAGTGGACAATGCAATATACATCACCTTCTACTAGCGGTGCCCCTCTGGAAGCTGACCATGGTGTTGGAAATAATCTTATTTCAAATGGAGATAATTTGGTTACTGCAGATTGAGTCATTCTAATCTCACACAGGACTTAAGTAAGTAATTTGACCCAGGTCATTAAAGTTTTAGCACACTTTTGAATTACTTCTAATGTGAATGAAGATCCTCTATCACTGTTAATCTGGTGAGGTATTCCGAATCTGGGTATTATTTCATTGCTCAACTTTTGACAGACTACTTCTGCAGTTTCTTTTGAGGTTGGATAAGCTTCTACTCATTTACTAAATTGATCCACTATTACCAGTAAGTACTTGATGCTTCCTTGCGCTGGCATGTGTGTAAAATCAATTTGTAATGTATGAAATGGAAAATCTGGTTGTGGTAAATGCTGATGTTTTGCTTTTGATTTTCCTACATTAGTTCGTGCACATGTTAGACAGGTTGCTAATATGCTTTTACTGCATGTGATGTTTTCTCAATTACAAATCTTGATTTTATTGCCCCTATTACCCCTCTTTGTCCGACATGACTCACACAGTGAAAATGTCGGGCAAGGACTGGCATCAGGGAATATGGGAGGGCAATCAAACCCTTAAGATTTTGTATAAGCCATCTCTGTCATCTAAGGTACAGTCATTATTCTCCCAACAGGTGTAATCACATGCAGAGGCTTGCTCTTGTATAAATTTTAAATCAACATTTGTGTCTAAATAGTCTGGGAGTGTAACAAGTGGCAGCTGTAGGGGCACAGATAATACTTCCTGCGGAGGTGGGAGCTGTGATGCAGCTGCAGCCTTGGCTGTCACGTCTGCTAAAGCATTACCTGTTGCTTCGTCTGTGTCAGCTGTACTGTGTCCTTTCGTTTTTACAACTGCAACGGCCGATGGCAGCTGTATAGCCTGAAAAAGTCTTTTAACAAAATCACAATTTAGCAATTTATTTTCCATCAGCAGATCTAAATCCTCTCTGTCTCCACAATGTGCCAAAGTCATGCACAACGCCAAATGCATAGCGGCTGTCTGTGTAAATCGTCACATGCTTATCCACATGGAGCTCACAGGCATGTATTAAAGCCATGAGCTCTGCTTTTTGTGCTGAGTGAAATGGTAATGAGTGAGCCTCTAGTATGATGTCAGGCACTGTTACCACTGAATAGCCACAAAGAAATGAGTTGTCATTCGGCCTTGAACAGGACCCGTCCACATAAACCGTGGCTGAGTCTGGGATTGGTGTTTGCTCTAAATCTGGACGTGGTGCTGTGGATTCCTGTATACGTGTCATGCAGTCATGATCGTCAAGCCTGTCTGAGCCATCCTGTCGGTCAGAAGAACACAGCATAGGATCAATAAATGTGCTGGCGAATCAGGTGTGCTGCTCGCTTTTATAGTGAGATTTGCATATGTTGTGTAGTTATGTTTGCTAGAATGGTCGTGACCTGGTGATTGGTGTGTAGAATAGTGTCATGTGAGAGTGTGAGCTTCTCGCAGTCCCTTATCATGATAGAGCAAGCTGCTACTGCCCTCAGGCAGGCCGGCATTCCTGAACAATTCAGGCAGCACCTTTGAGTGGCGGAGGTCAGCACTCCCTTTAATGCATTGAAAGAGGCAGTCATTTCTGTGGATCACAGTATTCGAGGAGGCTTGTCTTTTTTACAACAGTCACGCAGAATGTGGTCATGAAAAGAACAGTCTGGTATCCACTGTCTGCAATAGTTCACCATGCCCAGGAAGGACAACATTTCCTTCTGTGTAGTGGGACGAGGGACAGAGGTCACAGCTTTGACCCTGTCTGCAGTCATGGAACGTTTTCCGTGAGACAGTGTGAATCCCAAATATTGAACAGAAGTCTGACAATACTGCATTTTCTTTGCAGATGCTTTGTGGCCAGTCTTTTGGAGGTGCTGGAGAAGCATGTGTGTAGCAGTTTGACATAGTTTTTCACTTTCAGCACAGAGGAGGAGGTCATCCACATGTGGATCAGGGTGCAGCCCTGGAGGAGTGAAGCACCATTGAGAAAGCAGCAGAGCTGTCTATCATGCCTTGGGGCAAACGAGTCCAAGTGTACTGCTTATTTCTATGTGTGAATACAAATAACGGCTGTGTGTCTTCATGAGAAAAAGGAGCGGAGCATAAATCCACCACGGTAAAGTGTGTATGCAATGCATGTCAATATGCTGTGAACATCTGAAACGAGAGGTGGCAGAGGAATGTTGACTGCATTAATTTGCCTTAAGTCTTGTATGAAACGCCATATGCCAGGTTTGTTAGGCTTTGGCACAGGATTGACAGGAGTGTGGGCTTTATTGCTCCTGTAGTCAATAAATCTCCTATGATGACATCTAGAGCTGCGGCTTTTTCGGCAGAAATGGGATGTTGCTTGACATATACTGGCTTGTTGTGTTTTAATAGGTGTACGTGATAAAGTCAATAAATCATATATCATTCTCACTTTTTGACCATAATGTCATATTCTGGTATTCAGCTGGCAATGTAACTGCAGAAATAGTACAGTGGATAGGGTAGGTTAGATCTATGTGACGACATGGTGTAGTTATGTCATAAACTATGTCTGAGTTATGTGACAAAATCACTGTTTGACCTTCACTTGTGTGAGCAGTTATCATGTTGTTGAACAGTGTGAGAGAAACAAAAGTGTGGCTCCCAGTCATGGGATTACCTGGTAGTGGCGTCTGTACACGTTTTTTTTGGCACAGTGTGTGACATAGAGTACCGGACAAAAAGGATGTTGAGTTCATTCTCTGCTGAGGGTCCAGCTGACACAGAGGATGTTCCTTCTCCATCATGTCGGTACATAGGGCAGAGAAAACATAAGCTGTTATCAGTGTCAGCAAACATTTCACCCTTTATGTTAAATTAAATACACAAATTCATTTTTGCTCTGGGTGTCTGCGGCTGCTGGAAAACTGAGCTGAATTTGCACCTCTAGCTTGTCCAACAGTGCATAAAGCGTTTTATGAATACTAGGATAGATTCATCAGGCTTCTGTTTACACATAGTTACTGCATTTAAGTCAATTTTGTCTCTGGACATTGTTAGCAGGAATTTCTTTAGATTCTTAAAGAAATTGGTGATTTTGTCATTATTTACCCACAAAAACTCTGCAGTTGTGGATGCTTTATCATGCTTTGGGTCTAATTCACCTATCTCTCTTATGAGTTGTGACTCGGTTACTCCAGGAATGCATTGACACAATATGTACCTGTAATCCGGACGACCCAAATGGTGATATCTGGTACTTCTCTGTAGTGCAGAGACAAAGGCTGTAGGATTTTTAAGAGGATCGGGAAGCTCTTTAATAGTTGTCACTAATTCTTCCTTGCGGCGTATATATTGTTTTTCCTGATCCTGTTTAAAGAGATGGCTAAGATCCGTTGCATATGATTCAGGTTTTTTCGTCGCTTTCTTTTGAGCTGGTTGGATCAGAATGCTGACATTGTTTGCGTGCAGCTGCTACAGCGACTATTAATTCGGTCTCATCTTCGTAAGGCGGCGGGGCTGTAGGCTGAATGGCTGAGCATGCAAGACTAGCTTTTCCCGCAGTAGATTTATTTTCTTTGCTAGAGCCTGCACTAGTTTTATTTGATGTAAAAGTATCTACACCTGGTTCCGGTCCTTTTTTCCATAGTGGTAACATTTGATGTATCACGTCGCGGCATTCTATCATGTATTTTCTACAGGACTTTTTAAGCAGACTACTTTTCTTATCACAAATGATATTCAACATTTCTACTGACCTGTTTTCTGGCGATAATCGTTCGGGATAAGGCTCCGGAAATAAATTAGAATGCATTGAACTTCTTAAGTTGTAAACAAAGTCAGTCACACAAGCACTTCCGCATGTTCTGGATACGTGATCATGGACGTCTTCACCGATTCGCGGACGTAGGTTACACGTAACCGGAAATGGGAGTTGTACTGAGCCGTTATTTGAGACTTTATTTGGTATTTTATTAATTTTTTGGTTTTACAGGTACTTTAGATTTTTTATCGGACCTGTCTGTGGTCTTTGAATAATTCTGACCCATGTTCAGTGATTTCCAGAGGGGTTTACACGCTAGGAGGATTTAGGTTAGTATTTATTTTTGCTGTGGCACACCTGAGGTTACTTGATTTTTTGCTAGCAATTTTATCTTTTTAGTGAGCAACTTCTCACTTTTTAACGAGCAACTTCTCGTTTTATGACCCCAGGCAACTTCCTGTGTCCTTTCTGCTGGTGAGCAACTTCTTAGTTTATGACAGCAGGCAACTTCCTGTGTCCTTTCTGCTTTTATTTACAAAACAACAGGCAACTTCCTGTGTTTCTATGTGGGCCACTAAAGAAGGCTCCTCAGTGTATCCCACTTGTTACTATGTGGGCCACTGAAGAAGGCCTCGTCAGCGTATCCCGTTTCTATGTGGATCACTGAGAAAGGCATAACACAGTCTTATAAAATAAAAGACACGTGCCTACCTTCGTCAGGATCCCACTTCTGACACCAAAATTGAAGGAAACGGTTTCCAGGGCCTAATCCGTGGATCGACTTCCTTCGAGGCGTGGACGTCTATCAGCAGAGAATGTCCCTTAGTCTGTAACACAGTCAAATATATTCTCAAGTAATATTCAAGCATGCCATTCAGCGTGTTAGTACGAGCTCGGGAGCAGCTTGGGAGAACAAGAAAACAGAGACTGCTTCAGGTTGTCTTCCCAAATTGACTCAACTTTATTCACAAGTACAACAGTTTATATAGAGGGTAAAATTCATGAGACAGCAGATTATCAGTTTAAACCAGTACAGACCAAGATAAGGCAGTGTCTTCCTGCCCATGGGTGAAGAAGCATCCAGCGACATATTTTCAAGGCACAAAACGAAGAGTTCTTACATTAGTGAAATCTGAAACAAACCATTTGGCCTCAACAGGCGTCTCCTAAAAGATTAAGAAACTAATGTAGCTGAGGGAGTGATCTCTGTGGTATTTCAACCTTGTACCAGCCTGTGATTCTCACACATCAATTCTTGGGTCAAAGAGAAAAATAACTAAAACAAAGGGGCCTTATTGAATGACAGAGTTTTCCTGCATAATGTCACTATAAAACAATATCCAGTAAATGCTACCATGGTACTAAAATACCTAACAATAATTACCTGTGGATGCTGGCTGAGCCTCTGAAGGTTGAGTGATATGTCATTAAGCAGGTAGTCAGAGTTCTCATTGATCAGTTCCTTGAGGGAAGTGTATCCACAGGCCTTACTGATGTCCTACATGGAGCTCAGCGCCGCCTGGCTCACCAGCAGTGTCTCCTCACCAGCTTTCTCCAGCACAGGATACAGCGAGGCCATCAACAAGGCACAGAAATTGCGGCCCACTGGCTGAGCACAGCAGGCGATTCCCCCGAGTTGGATGCACAGCTGACAGATGTTGCTGTTGAGCTAATGGATCATGGATGCAGATGTTGATGATGAAGGAATCACTTGGAGAGAGCTTGTATTTGAGTTGCTGGCATCACTGTTGTATATCGAGGGGAGTCTGGATGGACCGAGCAGCTACGCAAAGAGACAAAACCTGTGTTAAAGCACTGCTTTCTAACCACTTTTACACATGCACTGCAGCTCTGAAGTTTTCAAGATATTGTCCATGCACGTGAGAACGCAAATGTCTGACACAGTTAGATCAAACATTAAACAGCCTTTAGCCTTCCTGCTCCTGAGTGAAAGCCTGTATTATATCTGACTGTGCTCATGTGGGGATAAGACAGATTAGCCTTTTCTCAAAGTGAAGAGTGGGGGCCAATTTAGGATCTTCACTCAAATTTAAAATACAAGGGAAACTGATGTATTTCCTTAAATAAACAAAAACCACACAAGCGCTTATAAAATGCTCATCCTACCCAGTCATATGCAAAGTGTTAGAATCAACGTGTGATCCACCTGCCACTAAGAGATATTATTTCTCTTTGGTAGATGGAAAAAATGGAATCAAACTCACTGTCAGTAGCTACAACAGCACATTTGTTATAATATGATGAATCAAGCATTTAGATATTAAATAGTATTGAGGGAGACAGGATCAAATACAGTGGGGCAAAAAAGTATTTAGTCAGCCACCATTTGTGCACGTTCTCCCACTTAAAAATATGAGAGAGGCCTGTCATTTTCATCATAGGTATACCTCTAACTTGTCCCAGTTTTAAAGAACTGATTTGCAAATTATGGTGGAAAAGAAGTATTTGGTCACCTCATTTTTTGCCCCACTGCGTAATATACAAAGATATTTGTGGCAACTCGATGTGCTTTGTCCACTTTTATTATCGGATTGCTCTGTTAACCAAAGGGAATACCTCAGTTTATTGTATGTTTGACTATAATTTACAAAAAGACTAAAGCATCATTTCTTATCTTTTCTACAATAACTATGAAATGAACAAATGGAGAGTGCTCGCTCAAGTCATGGATCAAGTGACTTAAAGGGCCGTTTTCAAAGAAAACTAAAAGTGTATAAGCAACCAAGGAAGTGAGTCCTACCTGGCCACTGGACAACATTCAGTGACAGTGCACTTGCTGGCATCTCCGGTGGGCAGAGCCCTGATTCAGTAGGGTGAATAAGGGATCTTGTCTCCTCCGTACTTAATGAGAGTGGTGTATCTGTCAGTCATGTCTGGCACATAAAACACCAGGTAGGTCCCATCATGGCTGTCACAGATATCTGCTTCTTGGGCTTCCCCTCTGGGTCCTTCAGGAGAAAACAAAAACTGTTACCTAAATATCAATGCTTTGAATACATTATTGTGTGGTCCACGTTCATGCACTCACAGTGATCTGCACTGCCAGCAGTCCCTCACCTGCATCTTTGGCATCAATGGTGACCTTCACTGGCAGAGAGGTGGGCGCTCCAGTGGTGTTAAGGCCGGATCCACTTGCACGCACCTTGCTGGTATCATGGGTGGGCAGCACCTTCACCTTGTAAGGGCGGACCAAAGGGGAGAGAAGACAACTGGCTGTGGAATACAGTCTCACAAATGAAAGGAGCCTTATTTACAGAACCGAGTAAACCACGCAAAGAGTTTTCCATTTTCAAAGCTGGCCAGAGTGGAACACTGTAACATGTAACACCTAGAAGGTTCAGATGGCTGCAGTACTTTGCTAATTTGGATCAAAAGTTTGGGGGGGGGAAATGTAATTAAATCAAGTGATTGTAATGCTGTTACTTCCGTTGTGTAGTTAACCATCTATCATTTTAGATGTTTCATTAGCAGCCTGATGAAATTAGCTGTGTAGTTAGCCGACTTCTGCCATCCAAACAGATGAGGTGAATTATGCAGATCACTAGCACAGTACACAGATTACCACTTCTTATTCCAGCCAGACTTCAGGTACTTCATTCGAATCATGCAGTAACAACAAAGATTTATTACTACTGGCTTTTTAAATTGTGCTTCTTCTGTTCTAGAAAAACAGAAACATGTGATCACAGGGTTTTGTTTTTTTCAATGACATTTGTGTTGGTTGTGTCGGTTGCAGGCAAACATTTATCATAATGGTTAGATATTAGGAAATAGCTTAAAATGTGTGCATATTTAACTTGTTGCACTGCCGTAGTGTTACCTGCGTGGGATCTCCTCATGAGCATATGACTGTACCCTGGATGATGATATGTGAGGAGCTTGAACTTGATTCGCTAACAGAAACTAATTTGGCTAGCTTAGCGCACATGTCTTGTGGCAAGATATATGCACTTAAATGTTTTAAGTCATTGGCTGTTCTGCCAAATTGCCACCAACCTGCAACTTTGTGAGCTGACTGTTTCGCGATTTTTGTGTTTTAGACAACAAAAAGAAAAGAAAAAGATGTACAGATCCAGGCTTTTCCTTTACTGTGGTAGTCGCATAGAATGACGTCACTGACACTGGTTTAATATGAAAACAAACTTTGCAAAAAAAAAAAGAAGAAGAAGTGAGTCGGCGTGTCATCTTTATCGAGCACCATACATGTTTTGCCTCACATTAAAATTATTATTTTTCCTTTTCAAAAATAATTTATATTCAGAGAAGTCAAATATAGCAAATTTGTACGGCTTACACGGCGGGCAGGTGGCGCAGAACACTTGCCGGCCCCTGGCAACTTGAAGCACAGACAGGCCCTGGTTCGAACCTCGGCTCGAACACACTCACTGAGTTCAGGTCCTATCTGTGTCTTCAGTCTGCTAGGGGGATTCCTGGTCTGCGCAGGGAATCCCAATCCTTTTTTTTTCTTTTCTTTTTTGGGCTGTTGGGGCCTGTATTTACAAAGCTGGGACTATCTCCGTTGTCATGGCTACCAAGAACAACGCCAGCTTGGGGGAGAGCGGAGAGCCGATAAGCAAACACTCATTCATCCTTTCTCCTCTTTCGTTTCACAGCTGCTGCGGTGGGAAACGCTGGGACTTGTGTGGCTATGCAGTTTTTGCATTGTTGGCAACTTTTAAGGACCAGCCTTGAATTTTACACATTTGATAAGTGAAGCCTGGATATATAGTGAAGAGAGCTGGGATAATCTGGACAGAATCTGCAGGCTGCATCTCCAAATCACAAGTGGCTTTAGATCTGACTCTTACAGACAGGCATGCATGTCTCAGGGTGATTACACACTAACACATTGTGATTAATCACACACATTTGTATACATTTTATTAACAAGATAATAAAAAAAACACTATACAAAATGTGTTTTTGTGACAGGCCGCTAGTAACAAAGTGCTCTCAAGGTTAAATACACATACCGGTAGACATTGAGGGCTAGCAGGAGGGACCATGCGCTTACCTGCTGCTCTCTGGCAGGTAGCTCCATGCCCTCCTGGGTTTTAAATGCACCTTAGAACACACATGCATCAACACTACAATGAGCGGGTGGAGGGAGGTTTGGAGTCTTCTCTCACCCCCATTCTCTGCGACCTGCTGGAGCGGGGGGGGCTAGGAGGAGTTGGCCGTCCGACTGCGGTCTGGGGTGTGGGGCCTCCCTGCTGCTGCGGAGTCGGGGCGGTCTGCCTCCCCCCACCGCAGGGAAAAGGGTAATACCACCTGGGTCTGGGTGCAGTTCCCCCTCCAGGGGCAAGGGTACCTAGACCCGGTTTGTAGGGTACGCTTGGGGAGTGTGATCGTGTGTACAGCGTCTCTTTATGTCTGTCTCCACGTTGGTTGAGTGTGGAGTAAGTGCATATGAGAGCATGAGGGTGGGAATGGATGTTTGTATATGTGTGTGCCTGTATTTCTGTGTCTATATGTCAGGTTGGGTGTCAGGCGCCACCTCTCTGGGGAGATCTCAGGCCCTCCAAGGTTTGGAGGCCTATCTCCCCCTACCACCACTTCCCCTGCCAGTGGCGGACTCCCTCAGACATCGGTGCGTTGGTGGTTCTTTGTGTCCGGGGATGGGCGTCCAGGTACACACCGGCTCACTCCTTGGCGGCCGCTTATCGGGGCCTGGAGCCTGGGGCTCGCTCGGGCCACTTCGGAGGTGGGGTGCCCCCGGCCTCTCGGCCTGGGGCTCGGTCACTCAGGCACGGCTGGCTGCCGGCGGAGCTCACGGGCGCGTCACTGCAACTCCCCCTGGCTTCTGCTCCGCGGCTGCTGAGTGAGCCCTCATCTGGGACTCTCCTCAGCTCTTTCTGGGACAGTGGCGCGGCTGCCCCTCTGTTGGTCTTCCTTGGTCTCTTGTGTTCTGGGGGCCTCTGGATGTCTGGAGTTTTGATCTCCTCCATACCTGCTTCATGCCCTGGAGGACGGGGCTGTGGCCCCCCCACACCCTCTAGCAGATCATTACATGAAGGAACCTTTTTAAAAAAAACAAGCGCATCCATGCTCACAGGTGTACACATGGGTGATCACACCCACAAACTACACCCTTTTTGGCTCCTACCTCAAAGCACACTGTGTTCTGTTGATCTTATGTGCTGCACAATAATGTTTAATATTTAGTATTTACTGTCATATTCCCATATATCATTGTGATGCTGTTTATTCTATTACTCTTTCCATCACATTTGTGGCTTCTTCTCCGCTGCTTCTAAGTGGAAATTGGTACATTTGACTTCACTACAATTATCTGACATCTTTAGTTGTTATTTTACAGATGAAGATTTGTGCTCATGAAACGCATGAAGTACAATTTTGTTTCTGTAGTTGATCAATCAGTTATTTGACTTGCATGAATTCAGCAACTATTATTATATGTTAAGTCTTTAAAAGTACTTACTGTTGATATTATTTTCTGTAAATTGTTCAAAATCATAAATGTGTGAGAAGCACTCAATCAGGGGCGACTCCAGCATCAAACCTTTAGGAGGGCTCAGCTCAGTCTTAATGTCATGCTTTTAGTGTTGCCTTCAAAAGAAATGTAATTTTTGGATGACCTACAGCAGTGTCTAAGAATAACAGATTTTAATATAATACATCAGCTTTACGGTGGTCACTTTAGTTTAAAACCCGATGCAATGGCACAGTCATGTTGACAGTAAATTTCAAAAACAGTTTAAGAAAAAGCAGATCAGAGGAGAAACCTGCACGGCATTGTTTCAGTCTCTTAACCACATAGAGGCAGGTCCACCAAATCATCAAGTATTTAAAGTACCATTATACAATACAGACAGTTCAAAATCCCCCTGCGACTCCACGTACCTGCACAAGAAGCAAACTGGTAATAGAGCTGATTTTAAATGACAGCTTTTGAATTCATGCAAACCCAAACACTTTGTTGTGCAGACTCAGCACAGAGACTCGTGTACACCAATTCAGAGAGTGGAGAACAGATTTGTAGTCTGTCACATCAGTATAGTGGCATTCATCCTGTTCAAGTTTACAGTGATGTGAATGTTGCTAAATGCTATTATTCACATTAATAGCAGAGTGCTACTGAAAAGCACACAACGCATCCATTTAATGCATGTAGATGTTGTGAAAAATCCACCTGATCTCTGTTAGTTCCAGTCTCTCTGTCCGCGCTTCCTCTTTGTACTGACAATCACACACAAACATTTTATATTCAACTAAAAAAAATAACAAAAAAAATATGTATATATTCTTGTAATAATTATTTTAAGAGCAGTTTCGGATCATCGTTTGATAAGAGCATAGCACCCTGCTTAGTTATGAGCGATCACCATAGATGAATGTGGGCAAAGCAGAAGTGACATATATGTAGCCAGGTGGAAGGTCTTTATTATCGGACATGTCCCTGACTTTGACTTCATGTCCACTCTTACCTGTTTCTTATGTGTGCTGTGTTCCTCCATCTTTCTCCCTTTTTCTCCCCAGCCATGAAGTCTTTTGAATTTTCACTCAATAACAGCACCTTTTAAAGTTATTTGTTTTTATTTATTTAAACATATAGTAAAATTAATATAAAGTGGTACATGTTATGCACTACCTAAAGTGTGAAGTCACAGAATGATACTATTTAGTGCAGTTTTTAATCATTACCAGTCTTCATCTTAGAGCTTGTGCTCTTATTGTGCCATGATGTCTCCTTTTAAACTGTGTGGATATTCACCTCTTCTTCATCCTTCCTGTTCCTTTCACCAAACTGCTCACTCTTGTTCTCCTCTGATCTCACTTCTTGTTCTGGTTATAAGAAGAATGCAGTCAGCATGTGTCAAAGACACTCCCTTAGATTAGATATTTAACATTTTATTTATCAACTATTTTATGCACTAAATCAATCAATTATTAAACAAATATCATATTGTAGAAAAGCAAATAATAATGCACTAAGCAGTTTCATGCCACAAGAGCTAAATGGTCACTTCACTGTATTTATTTCCCACAAACTACTATACCTAGGATCTTCAAGTTTCCACTATAATTCATTAATCTGCAGCGACTGTAGAACATAAAGTATACTGACCTCTATTGCTTTCTTTATGACTTGGCCTGAATACACACACATACACATTTTTGAATAGCACAACAAATGAGGTAATTTTCCATGTGTTTTAATAGGTTTTAGTGATTTATGGGTTTTATGTATGTGTGTGTATTTTGGTCTTCAGTGTAAATTTATACAAACTGTAATTTTTTCAGATGAAAGATCCATTATTTAATGTTGCTTTATGTTGACTCTATGGAGAATAAAGCCTTGCATGAGTGTTGCTATTTTTAATTGTGGAGTGGAAGACCTACTGTACTTGTTGTTTAGTCTGTGATCTGAATGCCAAATTTAACCAAATTGAAAGCAAAGGTTACAGCTGGGATATTCCACACATTTGAAAGACTCATTGTGTAACTCAGATGTTTATGAGCTTTGATCACTCCAGCATAATAATTATCATGTAACTGCAAGAAGACTTAATGAAACTGAAACAATGCACCCTAACACAGGCATTTGAACTGTACGCTAAGGAGTGCATGAAGTGTACCTCTACAGCTGAAAAGAGTTTGACTCTATAATTTCTGGATCTACTGATTTGTTTCTGATGTATCTCTTCTTTTATTTAGCCTGTATTTGTATAGTGCTTTACTAGTCCCTAAGGTCCCCAAAGCGCTTTACACAACCAGTCATCCACCCATTCACACACTGGTGATGGCAAGCTACATTGTAGCCACAGCCACCCTGGGGCGCACTGACAGAGGCGAGGCTGCCGGACACTGGCGCCACCAGTAGGCAACGGGGGAAGTATCTTGCCCAAGGACACAACGACCGCGGCCGTACAAGCCGGGGCTCGAACCGGCAACCTTCCGGTTACAAGGCGAACTCCCAACTCTTGAGCCACAATCGCCCCATTATGAACAGAAAGATGATGAAATCCTCTTTATTTGAGAAAATGTCCTTAAACTATTTTTCCTCCTTCTTACTGAGTTTCCAAGCTACCTCTTTGTTAAGTGAATAAACTATTTGAACAAGAAAGATATCATGGCATTTATGATGATACTGTGTGTGTGTGTGTGTGCGTGCGTGCGTGCGTGCGTGCGCGCGCGCAGAGGGGAGGTCAAGACAGGAGCTCGCTGAGTTGACCTGGTACATCAAGTTTGGATTTCCCCAGTTATTGGTAAACAAAAAAGATTTAAACTTAAAAGATTTTGAGTTCATGCACACTAGAAAAAAAAATTCTCTTCATCACAATCATTTGTTTAAAAATATGGCTATTTTACTGATCTATGGTTATTATTAAAGAGGAAGGAAAGAAGAAGAGGAAGCCTGAGCCCAGGTTCTGTCCATTTTCATAACAAGTGACAGCACAGACATCTGAGCTTTTTCGTCATAAAGATTGTGATGTGAAGCATCAGCAGGTAAAGTGTCGTTAAAGTGTCACTTCAATAATGCTGCTGGGAGAAAGAAGTGTTGACACATACTAGTTTTGAATAAAAGGTTTAAAACACAAACAGTCGAATCCTAGGTGTTGCTTTTAAGCTTAAAGAATATAATAAGTTCTAAGACAATTCAGTTTACTTCTTACTGTCCATGTTGTGTTGTGGTATTTACTTTATCATGAATGTACACTACTTTGTTCTAGCGACTGTAAAAAAAATAATTGTATTCATGAAATAAACTAGACTTTCACAGTCTGCATCTTCCACAGTTTTTATGCTTTTTTTCCACTCCAAGTTTGACACAAACCCACAGACAACCAGAGTTAACTATGTGAAGCAATCACAGACACTGTAATGGCTGATTTTTCTAATAAACACAATCAGGTTAACATTAAGGTTTAACATTGAAGGAGATTTGTTCCATAGTCACAGTTATACTTGTATTTCCTTTACTTACATCCAACACTACTATGTTCTGTTTCAGTCCAGGTGCTGGCAGTTTATCCTTTGTTGTTTGGACAAATAAGCTTAAAGCTAAACCTTCATGTTTTTGATGGGAAAGTTTGTTAAACCATTGCTCAACTTATGTCTGCATGAGAGCAGATAATTATGATGTACTTGTAAAAAGACTTGATAAGCAGGTCACAGCTGAATCAAGGGGTAATAAAAATAAGACCACGCGGTCTCAGCACGACTACACATGCAGTGGGTTAGCGCACACATTTGAAAGACTCATTGTGTAACTCAGGATGTGACCCCTTATAAAGGAGACAGAGAAGTTCTGTTGTTCAGTCAAGTAAAACCTGGTGAAAGCGCAATTCTAAGACTCTGGTCGTTGCTTAAGTGTATAGATAAAAAATCTTTTCTTCATACATTCTTTTCTTACTATATTAGTATAATCGCCAAATCGATCATTTAATATTTATCTCCTGAAACGATCTACATTAACTTTTTATCCCTAGAAATGTGTTTCCAGAGTCCCAGGTTTAGTGACTTCCTGTCCACCATCACATTAGCCGAGTAGTTGTCAAATTTGAGGGGAGCAGAGAAGATCAGACACCAGTCAGCAGGTCAGAGGCCATCTCTCATTTCACAAATCAATCACTTGATTTATAAATGGAACAAACACCCCATCAGACCAGGTAATGACCCATTATGAGACAACAGCCGTCTGAGAGGAGATGTTCTGTATCACAAAACATGGGAAACAAACAAACTCTAGGCATTCTGAAATATATAAAGCTCAACAAAAAAAGACAACCATATCAGATCCTGATGTAATTCATGTTGTTGTTGTCTTTATTAGTCATTTAAAAAGAGGTCCAGAAAAAGTGTCCAGGAAGAGATTCTACTATTTATGCAGCACTGCCCCCGTGTGGCCACAAAGACACACAACAGCTTCATTTCTCAGCCTGTTGCCTTCTTTTTCCTTCATGATGTAAACAGTGAATGAACCGAAAGAAGTCAACCCATAAACTGTTAAACTGATACAACAATCATGATGATTATGTAACAAGTTGTAGTTGACTTTCTGGTGGTCGTTTTGGTATACAATTTAAAAGCCATTTTCTTTTATAAATACACCATACACTTTGTTCTTGACCATTTCTTTTCCTCATATCCTTAACGGACAGTGGAGGAACACTACATCTAGCTTCTGTTTAACATTTATCCAGGCGCCCCCACACTGTACCTCTACAGAAACCAAGGGAGAGACAGACACACAAAGATTTCCACTTGAATCTTGATCTCAAAATAGAAAAAGTTTTATCACAAAATAATTACAAGAGCACAAATAAAAACTCGAAACCAAAGACAAATGAAATAAAAGGGCAAGGCCCTGCGACTGAACACAGCACATCTTGCACACCTTTAAAATTCACAAATTTCAGTTTTCTTTGTCAGTCTGTGGTATTAAAAAAAATCTCAACATGATGACCAATGTTTGACCTTTCACCTCTAGCATAGTTTTCTCTGGATTTCAATCTGGCCACTCCTGAAATGACATTTATCAGTGTATGTACAGCATCCATTTTTGGTTTAGACAGTCTGACACAGACCGTCTCCATGGCAACCTCCGAGACTCTTCTTTTCCTAAAAAAAAAAAAAAAAAGTCTCTATATGACCACCAACAAACCTGTTACACCATATTTTTTCACCAGCTCACCTTTGCTGAAGGTTCTCATACAAATCTAAACATCTTTTGAGAAAGTCCACATCACTCTGATCTGTAATGAAAACAGAAAAACAATGACAACACCAGCAGAGGCCTCCGACATAAACCTGGCAACATAAATCTAGATAACTTTGCTTATTTATCTCTTAAAACATTCAACAAAGATTAAAAATTCTAACAAATATACCAATATAAATATATATTCCAGAAACAGGACATTCCAGTTAGATCCTCTCCAAACTTATACTGGGCAGCTCAGCCCATCATCCACTTTTACAAAACAGAAAGCCGCCTGATACAACAGCCCCAAAAGTGACAAAAATCCACCTCCAAAAAGCAAAACTTCTCATAATGGAAAAACAAAAAAGATTGTCAATCCTATCAAACACTTTCTCTTAATCTAAAGAAATTATTCCAACATCAAACTGTACAATTTACAAATAACTACCAAGTCTCTCATGAGAAAACTCTTGTTCACATTAGAGCTGTGTGGTACACAGTACGACTGATCCCTGTGAGTGATTCATTTCACAAAGTGTTTCGGCCTGGTGGCCAGTACTTTTGAAGGAAGTTAGTAATCTGTGCATAACAGAGCCACGTCTCCATTTCTAAGCAGAGACAAATCTCTGTTTTTTAGGGAGAAGAGAGAGCCCCACATGATGGCTCGATGCCAGTAACAGTCTTTTACAGAAGTCTGCAGGCAGCCCACCCTGTGCAGGAGCCAGCTGACCAGCAGCAGCACTAATCTCCTCCAAAGAAAAGTTAGCATCCAGGACAGCTCTGTCCTCAGAGCTCAGCTGAGGAAGCCCCTGCAGCAGCTTCTCCACTCAAGCTTTATTACTTTACTCCATCCCTAACATGGTGGTGTAAAAGTCCACGGCATACTGACCTGCTCTGCATCCAGGAAAAACCACTAACGCCACATAAACTACACTAACAACACCATACACAATTACACTAACTCATAATCAGCCTCACAACACACCACACATAAAAAAAAAAACACAACTTTCAGCCAGACAAACCACACAGTCCACCAAACTCCCATCATTCACAAGAGAGAGGGAGAGATATAAAACGAGAGAGTTTAGTGGATGTGTGTTTGTGTGTGTGATACACACAATTTATGAATGTACTCTCCAATAAAGGTTATGTAGTTGATGAAAAGTGGGTTAGATTAAATGTTTACATTTCTTGTGCATGAAGTAAACTATAATATTTATATGTAAAATTCCACACCTACACCTGTGCGCCCTCACACTGCAGCACATTTTACTCCCCTGGTTGCAGAAACCATTCTATATTTTGTCACAGCTGCAAAAGAAGCTCCACTCAAAGAAACTCAAAGTTGATGGAGAGGAAGAGATTTCAGAACATGAGGCAGGAAGGTGGGGAGAGAGTGAGGCGGTATGGCACACAGGAAACGGTCGAGGGCAGACTCAAACCCAAGCTCCTGCAGTGGGAACTCTAACGTTTAGTACATGTGTCCCCACTCAGCCAGGTGAGATATAGCAGAACCATCAATTCAGAGTCTGACAGTAAGGGTGAAGACGAGCCTGACTGTTGGTCTGCTCCAAAACAAGCCCATAAGCAAGCTTTGAAATAATATGTTACAAAAGTGTGAAACTGCGACATGAAATTTGATTTGAAAATGAAATTCATCCTGATCAGGAGCTGTTATGATCTAAATGGTGTTCTAGATCCAGTAAGCATTCATTCAACTTGTATGCAGCAAAATTAAAAATAAGTTACCACATGTTGTTTTTTAATTTGGTAAATAATTGATAAAATGTTAAAAGTACTGGTCGTACCTTAGCCACATGTTTTTTCTGTGTCCTGAACTACAAGGTTTCTGGACAGGGTATTTTGCTATTATGTCAACTGTTCTTGGGGTAACTCTTCATCCTTGTCCTCTGATTGCTGTATTTGGGATTCCTGTTCGCTCACTTACACTTGATTCCACACAAAAGGATATTATAGCCTTCACATCCCTATTAGCGAGACGTCTAATATTGTTGCATTGGAAGTCTGTTAAGTATCCTACTGTTTCCCGGTGGCTTGAAGATGTCATGTTTTTTTTAAAACTTGAAAAAATTAAATATACGTTGAGAGGTTGCACAGCCAAATTTTTTCACAAGTGGCAACCCTTTATCTCTTATTTTGCTAGTCTAGAGGTATTGCCTGTTTAAATCTACTTTTGTTACTGTTATATTCCTCTAATATGTTTGATGGTAGTGTTGATCTGTGTGGGACTGGGGGCCTTGTGGTTTGTTTGTTTTTGTTACATACATACATACATATATATATATATATATATATATATATATATATATATATATATATATATATATATATATATATATATATATATATATATATATATATATATATATATATATATATATATATATATATATATATATATATATATATACACACACATATACACACACACACTTAGGAAAATGAAGAAAGGTTGACTGTATTTCAGTAACTACTTACAGAAAAAGATTGATGAGCACAAAAAAAACCCCACAAAAAAAAGAAACAAACTTTAATTGTTTCTGATTAGAAGCTGTACAATCCGGACTGACTTTAACAAATGTGCTATAGGCTCAGCTGGAAAATAGTGAGCTTTAAAAGACTGATTTTGTTCCAAAGGCTTGCACAGACCTCAACCAATCCTAAGGCTAATTAGCACGGCTAGAATTTTAAAAACATTTGTTAAATGATGTCATTGCTAACATATACCTGTTTTAGAGCATGGTGAGTAGCGAGAATGCAAAGTTATTGTTACCTCTAAAAAGAAAAATGTGAAGATGTGATATTAGCATGAGCTATATAGTATCTCCAAAAGTTGATTCTGTTCATCTGGACTTTACGTTTTGTGGGAAAAACGTTTCGTCACTCATCCAATTGACTTCTTCAGTCTCAGCTGACTGCAGGTTTCCCCAATCTTATAAACAGTGCATGTATATGGTTACCTGCCCCCTTGCAAAACTTTGCTAGACCCGTCCCTGCACAGTTACCAGCTGTCAGTAAAAAAGGATCCTGATGTTATTTGTCTCTCAGAAACAGTTCATAACTTCCCTTCAACTTATTCATGTCACCTAAAAGGTAAACCTGTTTCTCCATCACCTGTTCAGCTCTGATGATTCAGTAAGGACATCTCCTGGTTTCATCTTCACGTTTCCCTCTCACCATATATCCAAACCGATATCATGACCAGCAGCTGTTACAGCTGTGGCTCCAGCCAACATCAGCTGATACTAGAAAGTAATATTAAATAAATTCTAATAGCAGCTGATCAAGTTTTAACCTGCTGCTGTTGTTTAGAGCGACCACCGCTGGTTTCCTCTTTCTGGCTCGAAATGCACGATAAACAAACAAGAGAGAAAAGCGATCAGCTGATCATTGATCAGTTTCATCATTTAAGTAGCAACAGGAGAGAGAGGGAGAGAGAATGGGAGAAGAAGAGGCAGCTGGCCACGTAAAGACACAGAAGAACTCCAGCTTTGTGTATTTTTTTTTCATTCAAGCTGGACATTCAAGCACACTTTACTTTCTGAACCTTTTGTTCAGTTTCAGCAAGAGCTGGTTTTCTAAATTAACAGAGGCAATCCGACTTCGTTTGGCTGTGAAGAGTAGACCAGCACAGCTAAAAAGTCGTTCACACGCAGCAGAAGCAGGCAGAGCTGTGTTCAGTTTAAGAGAGAGGTTTTTGATACCTGAGAAGGAGTGCAGCAGCTCCATGGTGTCTGTGGCACAAGCAAGGTAACCATCAAGCTCAACTGCACTTTGCAGCCTTCTGGAGATTGGTCTGGAGAAGAATTCATCTTCATCAGATGACTCTCTTTGCTGATCCTCACTCTCATGCTCTGTCGTTTCAAGATGTTGTTTGATGTATGTCAAGGCTGTAATTGCAAGTAGATAACACAATTTTGTTATTTAAATTTCAGTGATTATTCCTGAACACAAATTTAAAAACGGCAAATTCTCAAAAAGGATTGTTTAGTATTCGGGACAGACCATCAATAACTTACAATGTATTAGGTGAAATACTCACTTAAGCATGTGTTCAAATGTAAAAATACACAAAAATGGGATCACATGAATCCTTACCAGCCTCTGTTACATCTGCTCTGTCAGTCCAGGAAGTCTTGAACTTGGGTAAGAGGACTGCAGCTGCAGCCAACTCTGGATCCTCCATCATCGCTCCAAAACGCTTTTGAAGGCCATTTTGCAGGACTCTGATGAGTGGCACGCATGTCTTGCTTGATGTCTCCAGCCTGCTAAGTTTGAACAGTAGTTGTTGGATTACTGGCAGGAGCCATCCCATAAAGGAAGTGGACTCAGACTGAAGAATGTTTGAAGCTTTCACCAGTGGCTTCATGGTGGTACAGTACTCCCTAAGGAATGCAACTTCTGCAGGACTCAACCTGTAAGACACAACAACAAAACCCACCATGACTATAACAGGGATCTTCTGATTTAATATTAAGAGTCTGCTCACGTTTTTAACCATCCATTAAGGTAAATTCACAAGATTTGCAACCATATTGGTAGGTGTCCAATTTTACTCACATTTTCACCTTGAACTCCTCACAAATGCTCCTGATGGCATTTTCCCCCTTCTCATCAATGATGCGTATTATCCTTTCAATGGCAAGGTAGGTTGAATTCCATTGTGTTGCATTGGGACGAATGATCTGTAGTTCACACTTGTCCTCTACCACTTCATTAGCCAAATGAGTTTTGTTCCAAATGGCCTGGCATTTTGCAAAGCATGCACGGGAGAGCCTCTCGTAGGTTTCCTTCATGCTCTCTGCTAGGGCAGCATCAGATGTTGCCACAAGGTTTAGCAGGTGACATGCACATCGCTGATGAGACGGGAGTTGATACTCCAAACCAGAGTCTTCATCAAGAATTGCACTTGCCTCATGGTAGTCAATATGGTCAGTCAGGTCAATAGTTTCTGGGTCTGTTTCATCTTCAGCTTCATCTGCATCATTTTGTGCCCCAAACAGTGGATCCAACTTTGTCAAGGCCTTCCACATATCAGTTGTGGTTCTTACAACTTTGCCTCTAATCTTGTATTGGCAATGGATATCATCAAGCGCACCAGCAAGCATGTCAAATGTGTGAGACCCTCTCAATCTTTTGCATGCTGGTGCTGCAGAGCTTCTTTCCAGGGACTCTTCCTCCAATGGCATGTGACTCCAAGGTAACTTTTCTGATGAACTGACCAACAATCAGTAGTGGTAGCAACAAATTTGACTTTATCCAATGCTGCAACCAAAGTCATCTTCATGTGATCAGCAGCTTCACAGATTCTGGCACGGACAGTGGGTCTGGAGAGGACTTTGGTTTGAGGTTGTAATGTGGTAACCAATTCTTTGAAAGATGGCTGTTCTACCACTGCAAATGGCTGTAGACCCTCACATATGAAATTGATGACAAGCATGTCAACAGTTGCTTGTGGAACATGTTTGTTTGCAGCTCTCAACATCAGGTCTGGTAACTTGGCTTGTGTATTTGCTGAGAGCTTGTTTGGTGTGGCTGTGGCCTTTCGCTGACGAGATGTTGATGCCACAGTGATATTGTACTGCTCAATCTTCGATGGATGTTTCCTCTGTAGAGATAAATATTATCATACGTCAGGTTCATACATTACTTCATAACATCACTGTGATTAACACTACAGGAAAACATTTTTAAAACATCATTCAACTAGACATGAGCTAATCTTTGATTGTTTAGCATAGTATAAAAGAGTGGTGAATTTGGTCAAATCTTGCAGATATATTGCTGTATTTATTTACAAATGTAAACCAATTTTGAACGATCATTGCGAAAAACATGAATTTCTGTATACATTCCAAGTTCTGTAATCTGTATACTATCTGTAAAAAGAGTATCGACCAATGTATCAGTATCTAAATTTTTAACTCCTTTTTATCAGTATCACCCTAAAGTTTTCAGTATTAGTCAGGTCCTAAAAATACTAAGAGAGCAAAATATGTGTATATAGCAAATGTAATTTAAGGAAAGGGATCACATACACAAAAATGCTGCCCATACAGCTAACAAATAAAAACAATCCACATTATGTTCTTTAAAAAAATATATCATATTGGGAAACATATAACCCTACTGATTAAGAGCCACGTCACTATGATAGACCTATATCAGGCCAATGATCCTGATCAACTGATCCATCAAGCGGGCTCTGGTACATGTCAGCTGAGAGCTGGAAGATTAATTTGAGATGCAGCTCAGCACTGTGTTCAAATTTTGTTTTTGTTTTTTATATAGGCCAGCTGATTGTAGGCCTGTGAGTTTTAAATGACTACAAATTTAATTTATTGTAATGACGGTGGTTATCCAAATAATAAGCTAAAACATTCCTACGAATTTAGCTCAATTATGCATGCACACACGCACATTAGCTAGCTCCGTCTTATTTTAATATCAGGCTAACCAATGGCGGTGACAATATCTCAGCCAAACTAATAACCTTAACACACATGAAAAATAAGAAGGCAATATTGTACACGTATAGTTGTAAAACCTCTTACCTCAATGTGTTTTTTTTTTTTTTTAGATTAGACGCTGAAGTCTTGTAAGCTGAAATGACTGTAGAGGTCAAAGTTTGCACTGCATCTGGACGCTGTCTCCTTTTCTCCCTCTGCACATGAAAAATTCCTCCAGGTATGGCCACGGGCACACGTCCTCCGTCTTTTCTACGTCGTTTTCATGGTTGACAGTTGTCCTCTGTCTCCATTTTGGCTTCTTTGTCTCCACATCTTCCGTCTATAAAGTAGTTTGTACTCCACCATGTAGCACCTCCAGACACCTGTGCCTGCTGCTGCATCAGAGTTTATTCTTTGCTTACGTCTTAAATTGGCCGGTCGGGATTGCACGGCTTTATTGGCTGCAAAAATGCAGACGAAAGGTTTGAATATTAATTCAAATTGTGGGCGTACTCAGTAGATTACATGGTGTAAGTTGTACTCAAGTATGAGTAAAATTACACACTTGAAAAATTACTCATAAAAGTACAAGTACCCAAAAAATCTACTTAATTACAGTAACGTGAGTATTTGTAATTCATTACTTCCACCCCTGACAGTAAATGACCATAAATTAACTGTAAATTACACTGCGGTGAGCTCCATTCATATCCGGTTGTTCAGTGATGACGCCACGAATCCTACTTCCGGGTCTAAAGTAGTCTGCGTTTAATATGGCTTTTGTGTTGTTAACATGTTTAATGTTATGTATTTTCTTCTATTTGATCTCAAAAGAAAGGGAGGTCAACAGGGATCACTGACTGTCAGTGATCCCTGTTGACCTCCCTCGGCTTTTATTACCGCTAATCATTTATTTAAGCTCAGTTTTTAAAACCTTAGGATGTAACTACAGCCCAGCCCATGCAGCAGTATATGAATGACTAACCTCGTATTTTGGATGGATTATCTCAGTTGTTCTCCTCGCGTATAGGTGTAACGGAGAAACAGCCAATCAAATCGCAGCTTTTCGGGCATTGGAAAAAAATGGGTTTTTTTTTTCACACTGAACTGTCTGAGCGCGGGTTCGAGTCCTGGTTGGGACAAAGGTTGTGTTACATTATCAAAAGTTAAACACCATTTTCAATTTACTTATTGTGGATAACATTTATTTTTCACTTTGCTTTTAATTTTTATTTCATTATCATTTTATTTAGATTATATAGTGTTATGGCCTGTGGAGCAATTTTTCTGCATTACGTACCTATACTGTCATAACTCAGACTGTATCATGACAGTCTTGAGATGATACATACCAGACATATAGTCTACAATTATGCAGACATCCAACTTTTAATAAAAAGACTAAAGCTAAAACTATAATACAGATACATTCTGATGACATAGAAAATGATGCTTATACATAATTTAAACAAGGCATGTCTGTAATAAGTCATCTGTCTGCTTCCTGGTGGCTGTTAGTTTATATCTATTCATTTTCCAGCACAAACTCAGTTCTGACATCATTACTTTATTCCAGTCATGCTCTTGCCAGCCTCCACTCTGCATGCTTTAAATCTGTTGCTCTTCTGCTTCTACCATTCTGTGTTTCAGATCCTCAGCTATGCAGCCCGCCTCCTCTCCTTTCTCCTCCTCACCGTGGTCACTCAGAACCCTGTCCCAGCCTCCATCTTCATCACTACCAGCATTTTGACTCTGGGGTGTGGCTTATGCAAAATCCTGTCACTGCTGAGATTTCTTCTGCTATGATGGGTCATTGGAGTCTAACTGCCTAACAGTTACATTTATTTCTGTATCTCAATAAATCATGTTCGGTTTTTCCACATGATCTCTCCTTATTGAACTGCTTTTGTAGATAAGCTTCAAGCCAGAAAGCAACAATACCTAAACCAAAAATATTATCATCAGAAGTGAGAAAGTGTCTGGACTATCTCCAGCTGTGTTGCATGTATTAAAGATAACTTCAGACACTGTCTGGTTGTCATGTCTGAAACAGGCTGTATAGTCACACAGATAAAAGACAGCAGTCATGTTTCTAATATTACAAATCAACCAGAAAGATTATAAAGATAAAAGCTGTGAGACCCCACTAGAGAAAGGATGGCTTGTTATCATTACATGAAGTGATTTAGAAATAATATGTAAGCTTTCAGGGCTGCACTCATAGCTTTTTAAAACTGATTACCTGATGGTGAGCACACACAGGTATATAAACATACAGGTGAACTCTAAGAGGTTATAAAGAAGAGAGCTGTGCTGCTATTTTTAGCAGCTATTCACCCTGCTCACTCCCCCCCACCCCCAACTACAGCATCCAATACACACTCAACACAAAGCTCCAGCCTGTCTCTCTCAACCACCCAGGTTAGGAGGGAACTGAGGAGGATTAATGGCAAGAAGGCAGCGGGTCCAGATGGCATCAGCTCGAGGGTCGTCAGGTCCTGCGCGGACCAACTGTGTGGGGTGATGGAGCACCTCTTCAACCTGAGCCTGAGGTTGGGAAGAGTCCCACAGCTCTGGAAAACCTCCTGTGTTGTACCAGTGCCAAAGACTTCACGCCCCAAGGACCTCAACAGCTACAGGCCGGTGGCTCTGACATCCCACCTGATGAAGACCCTGGAGCGGTTGGTCCTGGCTCAGCTTCGGCGCCTAATAAGCTCATCACTGGACCCACTTCAGTTTGCCTACCAGCCTGGCATTGGAGCGGATGATGCCGTCATTCACCTCCTACATCGTTCCCTCGCTCACCTGGAGACCGCTGGAAGCACTGTGAGAATTATGTTCTTTGATTTCTCCAGTGCCTTCAACACCATTCTTCCCTCGGTTCTAAAGGACAAGCTGGTGAACTCTGGAGTGGACCATCACCTCACTACCTGGATTTTGGACTACCTCACCGACCGACCACAGTATGTGAGGACTCAGGGCTGTGTGTCGGACAGGGTCGTCTGCAGTACGGGGGCCCCACAGGGAACGGTTCTGGCTCCGTTCCTCTTCACCATCTACACTGCAGACTTCTCCCACAATTCCACCCAGTGCTTCCTGCAGAAGTTCTCTGATGACTCTGCAATAGTCGGCCTCATCACTGATGGGGACGACAAGGAGTACAGAGGTCTGACCCAAGACTTTGTGGACTGGTGCCAGCTGAACTACCTCCAGATCAACGCCAGCAAAACCAAGGAACTGGTGGTAGACTTCCGCAGGCACAAGCATTCTCCACTGCAACCACTGAACATCCAAGGTATGGACATTGAGGCTGTGGACAGCTACAGATACCTTGGTGTTCATCTGAACAACAGACTGGACTGGACTCATAACTCAGACGCCCTCTACAGGAAAGGGCAGAGCAGGCTGTACCTGCTGCGGAGACTCAGGTCATTTGGAGTGGAGGGCCCACTCCTGAAGACCTTCTATGACTCTGTCGTGGCTTCTGCTATCTTTTATGGTGTGGTCTGCTGGGGCGGCAGCATCTCTGCTGGGGACAGGAAGAGACTGAACAGGGTGATCCGAAGGGCCAGCTCTGTTCTAGGATGTCCTCTGGACCCAGTGGAGGTGGTGAGTGACAGGAGAATGGTGGCTAAGCTGTCATCACTGTTGGACAACATCTCCCACCCCATGCAGCAGACTGTGACAGCACTGAGCAGCTCCTTCAGTGGGAGACTGCGGCACCCACGGTGTGGGACGGAGAGATTTCGCAGGTCTTTCCTCCCCACTGCTGTCAGACTCCATAATAAAGACTTTAACTGATCAAACACACACATCCACACATATGCAATAATACTAAGTGCAATAATCCTTTCTGTCATCGTTGTATTTTTACTCAGTTGTATATAGCATTTGTATTTGTATTCTATTTTTATCTTATTGTATATTTATTTTATTCTACTGTATATAGTATTTTATTTTATTCTATTCTGTACAGTTGTGTACTGTATTTATTCTTATTGTATCCTAATTTTTGCCTCATAACTTTTGCACTGTCCACTTCCTGCTGTGACAAAACAAATTTCCCACGTGTGGGACTAATAAAGGTTATCTTATCTTATCTTATCTTACAGAACACAATTTATTCACATTTTTATATTTACAATCAGTTTTTATTTATATAAACAAAATAAACATTACAAAACTAGAACAAAACTATCTTATGTACAATATCAACAGTTTCTCCCCTATTTCCTCTTTTCTTCCACCCATCTTTGTCTCTCTGCCTCGTAGAAAGGAGACTCCTGAATCTCCTTCCAGGTGCTCTTGGCTCATGAGCCAAAGCCAACCAGCTGATCATCCTCAGAGGCTTCTGCAGCAACACTCACTCTGCTGGTCTTGCAGTTCAGAAGAGTCTTTATCTCTGTAAAGCTGAGGGCATACTGTACAAATGAATGCAAGCTCTCCTTGCCATGCCCTTCTTCCACAGAGGTCCCTGCAGCCTCTTCCTTCTGGAGATCTTTGATCAGGTACATGGTGTACCCGACATCATTCCCCAGAAGCCACCGGAAAGATTTCCCTTTATACTTTCCAAACTGCAGAATGTACTCTCCCTGCACTTCCTTCATGTCAGACTCATCCCCTCCTCTCTGATAGATGACAGTCAGAGCATTCTGATGTACAACATCATCCCTCACAGGTGCAGACTTGTCCTGCAGTTTGGGGTCATTTTTAATCCGTTGAGCTTCTTTTGACGGGTCCTGGAGAAGGTATCCAAGTGGCCCCTTGCGGAACAACCACAGAGATTTTCCCTGGATATGGCGCAACTTTCTTCTGCATCTTGACAAGCAGTGAAAAAATAAACAATTATATTAAATAAATTACGTGTTTCATTGACGTGTTTTGCCATTAAATAAACTTTGTAGGTTTCCGACTGCTGTGACACTGACATTACTATAATGTGGTACAATTAAATAACCAATAAGTGTCTTGTTATGAGATGACATGCTAAATGGCTGAACCTGCTTTAAAAGAAAATGTATTGCTTTCATGTTGTAATGGTCAGTCACCTTATCAATGCGAAAATCTGTTTTGATATCTCTAACATGAGCAATGCCCACTCGTGTATGAATAAACACGATAGCTTAAATACATATATGTTGTTAATCTACCAGCAATTCTTATGTGCCATGACTACTAAGCAGTTACCACAAATTTTGCAGATATGCCAATAATCATTCAACCATGAAAGGTTTTTATTTACAGACAGAACAGTTTGTTATACCTGGAGGAAAAAACACTTTTATCCCAAATGTTGTCAATGTTCTTTCAAATTGAGTCTCGTTATTGTTCTCCTGCATCCTGCTGTGTAAACCCAGCAGCAAGATTATAACCTGAAATGTCTTTGTTTGTGTTTGGAATCAATTTTGTTTAAGGATCACGTTCATTCATTTTTTACCGTGCCACTTTACAACAGCAGATAAACTCCCACCGTCTTTAACTGAGCGATGGATGCTTCGTAAATGCAATCGCAACACGCCTATTACCTGTAATATACACCTGTAAATGTATTCTGTTTGGTTTACTGTTATTTCAAACGACGTTTCTTACCTTTGATCAATGAATGAGGAGCGTTGGGATGTGTTGCGAGCGTTGAGTTACTTGTTTTCTCTCCCGAAACGTAAAAGAGGAGATTTTTTAAAAGTGCCGCCGCATCTCAAACTCGTTACAGCGCCGGAAGACCGTAGTGGCCAAAAATATATTACATCCGTAGTGGTTTAGCACTACCATAGAGAATGAATGGGAAACGGTTTAGGCCGTTTAGCTAAACAATCCCAGGCTCCCGCGCGACAAACGTCACTGCTGTTTAGTTTTCTGTCTTCATTTATGTTGGAAGTGATAGCAGAGCTGTACGTTTTAACTTGTTTCCAAAACCCCGCAGTCAGGACATGTTATATTGTATTTAGATAGAAGCTAGCGAGCTAACTCCCTGCTAACTTCTAACTCCGTTAAATGTCATAAATTCCGTTTTCATGGATGCGTGGATGTTAAACTCAATTGTTACACCTGGTAGAGCAGAACGCTGATCATTTTATTAAAGATGAAAGACTTTAGACAGTTTTTCAACTCTCAGTAATGCCATAGTGATCGTTTGATATATGGACCTGCAGCGGAGTTTAGACCCAGACACGGCTAGTGACGTCAGACTGAACAATCGGATAGTTCTATCACGTGCACGTGTACACGTTGACAACCGTAACCATGGTCGCCGAGGGTATATAAATGCTGCACAAGGTTCCAAACGTCCGTTTACACTTGCTCGTGGACTTGTTTCGACCTGCTCCAACCTCAGCCTGTGGAAAGCTAAGTTTTGCAAAACATTTTACTAAAAGCGGATTTAATTTGAGAGCACAAGTACTTCATCTGTGGATCGTTTGTACTTGTTTTTGTTTTTCAAGTTTGAAGATGGCTCGCCGTGGACCCGGACTCCCCGACTGTCACCTGGACTTCGCTGCAGGTACGTTTGAAAATTTCTTTAAATGTAAATTACTGTAATAATTTAACAAGTTCCAGTGTGAATATCAAGTTCTAACGTGATCAAATATGTGTATTCCAAGATTGTTTCCCGTAAATTGTTTGTATGTTTTAAATTTTCCGGGAGAGGTGTAGAAATTATTAACGACTGGTGTATGAATATGAAAAAAAGGTGTTACTTTGATTTGAAGGCTTCAAATTTGACACTTTTCTTTAAAATGAAATGGTTAAAAATAGCTTAATGGACTAAAATTTGTAAAATGCCCAAAAATCAGTTTCTGTGGTAACGGCATCTTCAAGATGTCATGGCGTCAGAACACGCAGGCATAAACACACAGATCCAGGTCCCCTCCTGACATCCTTTTCTTCTCCGGATCAAAGGCTTTATTGACATAAACTATATTTTTTCTCTGCTGCAAAACACAAAGATAGCAGATAGCTTTTCTTCAAATTCTTTAATTCTCAATCGCTTTTGCAACTTTGTACTTTTGTATTACTTGCAGCAACAACTCCACCTCATTGTTAGTCCATTTAAAAAACTCGTCGCTTTTCCTTTTCATTTTCCTGCACGTTTCAAAGAGCCGGAAAGTAAATAAACGGCAGACAGAAATGAGGCAGGTCCAGTCACCTTGCGTTTCACGCATGCGCAGTACTGGAACGTAAGCGTTTTCGGCCGTTTCAATGTGGACACACAACTCTGTGAAAACGGTAGTTTGGACTAGAGATGGACCGATCCGATATTACGTATCGGTATCGGTCCGATACTGACCTAAATTACTGGATCGGATATCGGAGAAAAATAAAAAATGTAATCCGATCCATTAAATATCACGAAAGCACCTCACAAAACTTGCGACACGCCGTAACTCGCCTCAGAACGTTAGCACTCGGAGCAGTATGCATCACGTGATAGAGCGGCTGTGGCATGCGGGACCTGTCGGTGGTCTGGATAGCATGTGGAGCTTCGCTAGCAACCCGGCATTTCATCTCCGACAAAGTTATCCCCGAGAGAAGTAAAGCAAGTGTGTAAGTCCATCTCTGAATGTTTGTAAAGCATTCCTGCGTTAAGCTTAACAACCATATATGGAGCGACTGCCTCTCCGGCTGCTACTTCAATCATGAAACTGCTTAATGATCAGCTGATCGGCTTTTCTGTCGCCAGTCGTGTCTCTAGTTTGCTTTTGGCCCACTTTGCACCAGAAAGAGGAAACCAGCGGCTGAACAACAGCAGCACGTTTAAGCTTGATAAGCTGTTGTTAGAATTTATTTAATATTACTTTCTACTCGAGGATCTTTTTCTATGTAGCTGACGCTGGTAACTGTGCAGGGGCGGATCTAGCAAAGTTTAGCCAGGGGGGCCGATAGGGCATTAACAGGGAAAAGGGGGCACAAAGACATACTTTTCTTTCTTATTCTCATTTAAAATGTCTAGCTTTTAATAAATAATTATCTGACACCCAAAGTTTTAATTTGATGTAAAATGAATAGAAGTCAATTACTGTATATAGTAACTATTAAGTCTAATATATATACCCTAGTAAGCTATAGTACTTTTTCCTTTGGGAAGGTACCATCTGTGCAGTCTGCAATTTTGTTGAAGAAAGATGTTGAATCTATTTAATATTTCTTGAAAAATAATTGATTTCTGTGCATTTTTTTTCACACTGCATCAAATTAAGGTTGATTACGTCGATTAAGCATCATGAGGTGGAGCGTGAGGGGTGGTTCCCTATTTTTTATTTATTTATTTTTGTTGTTGCTGGGAGTTGGAACCCTATTAGTTAGGTTGCTTAATATTTATGCTAAGTACTCTTTAAAATACCAGAATAGGGAGGATGGTGTAGGTTTAAGTTTATTAGATTGATCAGTATTGCTGAACTATGAAATATTTTTTTTTGCATACAGGTATAACAGAATAGCTTTAGTGTAGTTGTTGTTTTAAACTTGAGTAGGAACTTATACAAAATGCAGCAAGATATTTAAAAAACAGTTTTGTTGATTAAAAAACACTATATCGGATTCATATCGGTATCGGCAGATATTCAAATTTATGATATCGGTATCGGTATCGGACATAAAAAAGTGGTATCGTGCCATCTCTAGTTTGGACACGAGCATTTTCAGACAAAAACGCCTTTTTCAAATTGATCCGGGCTAGTGTGACGTAAGATCACAGGCCGTTCCAATGACGTCACCAATCACCACACTTCAAAGGACAAAGCCTGCGTTGTCACAGTAACGCATTCTGCGATAGGAGGTCATATATAGGAGTGAACTTGACTCTCACACAGCCTTAACTGTCTGCCTGTCCTCATGTCTGCAGTGCTGCTGTCTCCGGTCACCCTGCATGTTTCTAAGGTTAGTTTTCTCCATATTTATATTGTTCTTGTAGTTTTTGTCCTCTGGTTTTTGTCCTTGAGGTTTGAATATACATGTCAAATCAAATCAAATCACTTTTATTGTCACATCACATGTGCAGGTACAGTGTTCAGCAGTCTGATGGCCTGATGGAAAAATCTGTCTCTCAGTCTGCTGGTACGGGACCGGATGCTGCAGAACCTCCTTCCTGTGGGAAGTAGTCGGAACAGTTTATGGCTGGGGTGACTGGATTCCTTGATGATCCTCCCCGCTTTCCTCAGGCAGCGCTTCGTGTGTGTGTGTGTGTGTGTGTGTGTGTGTGTGTGTGTGTGTGTGTGTGTGTGTGTGTGTGTGTGTGTGTGTGTGTGTGTGTGTTTTGTACTCAGATTAGGTTTGAAGTGTCTGTGTGGTGCAGCTGGTCTGGTCTGTCTCTGTACAGTCGAGGCTGCACCCACCTATAAAAGGTGGAGGCTCACCAGGACATGCACACCTCACAAGTTCCCGGCTCTCTCGACTCTGTTGAAGACGGGTTTCTTGGAGGAGGGGAGGGCAGTGAGGCACAGTCCCCCGTCCCCCGACGCCCCTCGCGATGCCCCTCCGTCTTCGACTAACCCTCTGCATAGGAGCCGTGAGAGCCAGGAACTTGTGAGTTTTGTATGTCCACTCAGGCATCCTTCATACCTGGTCTGTAGGAAGTTCCTGTCAGAAGGAGGGGGCACCGCGAGGGCGTCGAGGGGCGGAAGGCGGTGCCTTAGTGCCTTCCTCCTTCTGACATTGTAAAGGAACCCTATTTTTTTAAATGGTAGGATGTTTGTGTCTCTGTGTGTGTGTGTGTGTGTGTGTGTGTTTTGTACTCAGATTAGGTTTGAAGTGTCTGTGTGGTGCAGCTGGTCTGGTCTGTCTCTGTACAGTCGAGGCTGCACCCACCTATAAAAGGTGGAGGCTCACCAGGACATGCACACCTCACAAGTTCCCGGCTCTCTCGACTCTGTTGAAGACGGGTTTCTTGGAGAAGGGGAGGGCAGTGAGGCACAGTCCCCCGTCCCCCGACGCCCCTCGCGATGCCCCTCCGTCTTCGACTAACCCTCTGCATAGGAGCCGTGAGAGCCAGGAACTTGTGAGTTTTGTATGTCCACTCAGGCATCCTTCATACCTGGTCTGTAGGAAGTTCCTGTCAGAAGGAGGGGGCACCGCGAGGGCGTCGAGGGGCGGAAGGCGGTGCCTTAGTGCCTTCCTCCTTCTGACATTGTAAAGGAACCATATTTGTTTTTTAATTGTGAGATGTATGTTTGTGTCTGTGTGTGTGTGTGTGTGTGTGTGTCTGTGTGTATGTATGTATGTGTTTTTTGTCCTCAGATTAGGTTTGAAGTGTCTGTGTGGTGCAGCTGGTCTGGTCTGTCTCTGTACAGTCGAGGCTGCACCCACCTATAAAAGGTGGAGGCTCACCAGGACATGCACACCTCACAAGTTCCCGGCTCTCTCGACTCTGTTGAAGACGGGTTTCTTGGAGAAGGGGAGGGCAGTGAGGCACAGTCCCCCGTCCCCCGACGCCCCTCGCGATGCCCCTCCGTCTTCGACTAACCCTCTGCATAGGAGCCGTGAGAGCCAGGAACTTGTGAGTTTTGTATGTCCACTCAGGCATCCTTCATACCTGGTCTGTAGGAAGTTCCTGTCAGAAGGAGGGGGCACCGCGAGGGCGTCGAGGGGCGGAAGGCGGTGCCTTAGTGCCTTCCTCCTTCTGACATTGTAAAGGAACCCTATTTTTTTAAATGGTAAGATGTTTGTGTCTGTGTGTGTGTGTGTGTCTGTGTGTATGTATGTATGTGTTTTTTGTCCTCAGATTAGGTTTGAAGTGTCTGTGTGGTGCAGCTGGTCTGGTCTGTCTCTGTACAGTCGAGGCTGCACCCACCTATAAAAGGTGGAGGCTCACCAGGACATGCACACCTCACAAGTTCCCGGCTCTCTCGACTCTGTTGAAGACGGGTTTCTTGGAGAAGGGGAGGGCAGTGAGGCACAGTCCCCCGTCCCCCGACGCCCCTCGCGATGCCCCTCCGTCTTCGACTAACCCTCTGCATAGGAGCCGTGAGAGCCAGGAACTTGTGAGTTTTGTATGTCCACTCAGGCATCCTTCATACCTGGTCTGTAGGAAGTTCCTGTCAGAAGGAGGGGGCACCGCGAGGGCGTCGAGGGGCGGAAGGCGGTGCCTTAGTGCCTTCCTCCTTCTGACATTGTAAAGGAACCCTATTTTTTTAAATGGTAAGATGTTTGTGTCTGTGTGTGTGTGTGTGTGTGTGTGTGTGTGTGTGTGTGTGTGTGTCTGTGTCTGTGTGTATGTATGTATGTGTTTTTTGTCCTCAGATTAGGTTTGAAGTGTCTGTGTGGTGCAGCTGGTCTGGTCTGTCTCTGTACAGTCGAGGCTGCACCCCCCTATAAAAGGTGGAGGCTCACCAGGACATGCACACCTCACAAGTTCCCGGCTCTCTTGACTCTGTTGAAGACGGGTTTCTTGGAGAAGGGGAGGGCAGTGAGGCACAGTCCCCCGTCCCCCGACGCCCCTCGCGATGCCCCTCCGTCTTCGACTAACCCTCTGCATAGGAGCCGTGAGAGCCAGGAACTTGTGAGTTTTGTATGTCCACTCAGGCATCCTTCATACCTGGTCTGTAGGAAGTTCCTGTCAGAAGGAGGGGGCACCGCGAGGGCGTCGAGGGGCGGAAGGCGGTGCCTTAGTGCCTTCCTCCTTCTGACATTGTAAAGGAACCCTATTTTTTTAAATGGTAAGATGTTTGTGTCTGTGTGTGTGTGTGTGTGTGTGTGTGTGTGTGTGTGTGTGTGTGTCTGTGTCTGTGTCTGTGTGTGTGTGTGTTTTGTACTCAGATTAGGTTTGAAGTGTCTGTGTGGTGCAGCTGGTCTGGTCTGTCTCTGTACAGTCGAGGCTGCACCCACCTATAAAAGGTGGAGGCTCACCAGGACATGCACACCTCACAAGTTCCCGGCTCTCTCGACTCTGTTGAAGACGGGTTTCTTGGAGAAGGGGAGGGCAGTGAGGCACAGTCCCCCGTCCCCCGACGCCCCTCGCGATGCCCCTCCGTCTTCGACTAACCCTCTGCATAGGAGCCGTGAGAGCCAGGAACTTGTGAGTTTTGTATGTCCACTCAGGCATCCTTCATACCTGGTCTGTAGGAAGTTCCTGTCAGAAGGAGGGGGCACCGCGAGGGCGTCGAGGGGCGGAAGGCGGTGCCTTAGTGCCTTCCTCCTTCTGACATTGTAAAGGAACCCTATTTTTTTAAATGGTAAGATGTTTGTGTCTGTGTGTGTGTGTGTGTCTGTGTGTATGTGTGTGTGTGTGTGTTTTGTACTCAGATTAGGTTTGAAGTGTCTGTGTGGTGCAGCTGTTCTGGTCTGTCTCTGTACAGTCGAGGCTGCACCCACCTATAAAAGGTGGAGGCTCACCAGGACATGCACACCTCACAAGTTCCCGGCTCTCTCGACTCTGTTGAAGACGGGTTTCTTGGAGAAGGGGAGGGCAGTGAGGCACAGTCCCCCGTCCCCCGACGCCCCTCGCGATGCTCCTCCGTCTTCGACTAACCCTCTGCATAGGAGCCGTGAGAGCCAGGAACTTGTGAGTTTTGTATGTCCACTCAGGCATCCTTCATACCTGGTCTGTAGGAAGTTCCTGTCAGAAGGAGGGGGCACCGCGAGGGCGTCGAGGGGCGGAAGGCGGTGCCTTAGTGCCTTCCTCCTTCTGACATTGTAAAGGAACCCTATTTTTTTAAATGGTAAGATGTTTGTGTCTGTGTGTGTTTTGTACTCAGATTAGGTTTGAAGTGTCTGTGTGGTGCAGCTGGTCTGGTCTGTCTCTGTACAGTCGAGGCTGCACCCACCTATAAAAGGTGGAGGCTCACCAGGACATGCACACCTCACAAGTTCCCGGCTCTCTCGACTCTGTTGAAGACGGGTTTCTTGGAGAAGGGGAGGGCAGTGAGGCACAGTCCCCCGTCCCCCGACGCCCCTCGCGATGCCCCTCCGTCTTCGACTAACCCTCTGCATAGGAGCCGTGAGAGCCAGGAACTTGTGAGTTTTGTATGTCCACTCAGGCATCCTTCATACCTGGTCTGTAGGAAGTTCCTGTCAGAAGGAGGGGGCACCGCGAGGGCGTCGAGGGGCGGAAGGCGGTGCCTTAGTGCCTTCCTCCTTCTGACATTGTAAAGGAACCCTATTTTTTTAAATGGTAAGATGTTTGTGTCTGCGTTTGTGTGTGTGTGTGTGTGTGTCTGTGTCTGTGTGTATGTATGTATGTGTTTTTTGTCCTCAGATTAGGTTTGAAGTGTCTGTGTGGTGCAGCTGGTCTGGTCTGTCTCTGTACAGTCGAGGCTGCACCCACCTATAAAAGGTGGAGGCTCACCAGGACATGCACACCTCACAAGTTCCCGGCTCTCTCGACTCTGTTGAAGACGGGTTTCTTGGAGAAGGGGAGGGCAGTGAGGCACAGTCCCCCGTCCCGCGACGCCCCTCGCGATGCCCCTCCGTCTTCGACTAACCCTCTGCATAGGAGCCGTGAGAGCCAGGAACTTGTGAGTTTTGTATGTCCACTCAGGCATCCTTCATACCTGGTCTGTAGGAAGTTCCTGTCAGAAGGAGGGGGCACCGCGAGGGCGTCGAGGGGCGGAAGGCGGTGCCTTAGTGCCTTCCTCCTTCTGACATTGTAAAGGAACCCTATTTTTTTAATGGTAAGGTGTTTGTGTCTGTGTGTGTGTGTCTGTGTGTGTGTGTGTGTGTGTGTGTGTGTGTTTTGTACTCAGATTAGGTTTGAAGTGTCTGTGTGGTGCAGCTGGTCTGGTCTGTCTCTGTACAGTCGAGGCTGCACCCACCTATAAAAGGTGGAGGCTCACCAGGACATGCACACCTCACAAGTTCCCGGCTCTCTCGACTCTGTTGAAGACGGGTTTCTTGGAGAAGGGGAGGGCAGTGAGGCACAGTCCCCCGTCCCCCGACGCCCCTCGCGATGCCCCTCCGTCTTCGACTAACCCTCTGCATAGGAGCCGTGAGAGCCAGGAACTTGTGAGTTTTGTATGTCCACTCAGGCATCCTTCATACCTGGTCTGTAGGAAGTTCCTGTCAGAAGGAGGGGGCACCGCGAGGGCGTCGAGGGGCGGAAGGCGGTGCCTTAGTGCCTTCCTCCTTCTGACATTGTAAAGGAACCCTATTTTTTTAAATGGTAAGATGTTTGTGTCTGTGTGTGTGTGTGTGTGTGTGTGTGTGTGTGTGTGTCTGTGTCTGTGTGTATGTATGTATGTGTTTTTTGTCCTCAGATTAGGTTTGAAGTGTCTGTGTGGTGCAGCTGGTCTGGTCTGTCTCTGTACAGTCGAGGCTGCACCCACCTATAAAAGGTGGAGGCTCACCAGGACATGCACACCTCACAAGTTCCCGGCTCTCTCGACTCTGTTGAAGACGGGTTTCTTGGAGAAGGGGAGGGCAGTGAGGCACAGTCCCCCGTCCCCCGACGCCCCTCGCGATGCTCCTCCGTCTTCGACTAACCCTCTGCATAGGAGCCGTGAGAGCCAGGAACTTGTGAGTTTTGTATGTCCACTCAGGCATCCTTCATACCTGGTCTGTAGGAAGTTCCTGTCAGAAGGAGGGGGCACCGCGAGGGCGTCGAGGGGCGGAAGGCGGTGCCTTAGTGCCTTCCTCCTTCTGACATTGTAAAGGAACCCTATTTTTTTTAATGGTAAGGTGTGTGTGTGTGTGTGTGTGTGTGTGTGTGTGTGTGTGTGTGTGTGTGTGTGTGTTTTGTACTCAGATTAGGTTTGAAGTGTCTGTGTGGTGCAGCTGGTCTGGTCTGTCTCTGTACAGTCGAGGCTGCACCCACCTATAAAAGGTGGAGGCTCACCAGGACATGCACACCTCACAAGTTCCCGGCTCTCTCGACTCTGTTGAAGACGGGTTTCTTGGAGAAGGGGAGGGCAGTGAGGCACAGTCCCCCGTCCCCCGACGCCCCTCGCGATGCCCCTCCGTCTTCGACTAACCCTCTGCATAGGAGCCGTGAGAGCCAGGAACTTGTGAGTTTTGTATGTCCACTCAGGCATCCTTCATACCTGGTCTGTAGGAAGCTCCTGTCAGAAGGAGGATGGACAGTGAACATTTTAAGCCCACTCGGCAGTGACAGATGGCCACCCCTTCCTGAGCCTGGTTCTGTCGGAGGTTTCTCCCCTTTAAAAGGGAGTTTTTCCTCCCCACCGTCGCCAAGTGCTTGCTCATAGGGGATTTTTTGGGCTTTTTTTTTTAAAAACCAACTGCTGATAAGTTCACTGGCATCAAGTTTAGGACTCTGCAAATATTTAAATGGATAATTCGTCATCAAGTGAGGAATGATCCATTTAAATCATATTTGAGAGTCACATATATTTGTATATAAATATGATTTGTTGGACAATAAGACAAATCACAGACTAATTTGGACAATTGGGAAAAATCAAATAAATAAAAAAATTGGATAAAATGCATGTGTCATTGTTTCATATTGATTTCAAATAACATACCATTTGATTTCAACATATTTTTGTTACACTTGCAGTGGTGTTATTTTGTTATGATCCTGTTCATTTTAAATATAAATATAAATCATCTAAATAGAAATGGAAAACTAGAAAAATTAAAAATATAGCTTTACTAATCTGAAAGTTATTTGTCATTGGATCCATCATTCCCACAGTGGAAACACATTATTTCATATTATGTTCAATTCAGTAGTTAAAAGTATAAAATTTAATAATGTCTATTTTTAGTTTACTTTGTTAATAAACACATTTATTAGTATTTTAGAAACTAACATCATACATATCCAAATATGAAGCAATGTTTTAACTGCCATTTACATACAGACCTGTGGCCAACTTTATAAACCATTTTGAATTTTTTCCAGCTGAGGCGTTCAAAATAGATATACAGGGAGTGCAGAATTATTAGGTAAGTTGTATTTTTGAGGAATAATGTTATTATTGAACAACAACCATGTTCTCAATGAACCCAAAAAACTCATTAATATCAAAGCTGAATGTTTTTGGAAGTAGTTTTTAGTTTGTTTTTACTTTTAGCTATTTTAGGGGGATATCTGTGTGTGCAGGTGACTATTACTGTGCATAATTATTAGGCAACTTAACAAAAAACAAATATATACCCATTTCAATTATTTATTTTTACCAGTGAAACCAATATAACATCTCCACATTCACAAATATACATTTCTGACATTCAAAAACAAAACAAAAACAAATCAGCGACCAATATAGCCACCTTTCTTTGCAAGGACACTCAAAAGCCTGCCATCCATGGATTCTGTCAGTGTTTGGATCTGTTCACCATCAACATTGCGTGCAGCAGCAACCACAGCCTCCCAGACACTGTTCAGAGAGGTGTACTGTTTTCCCTCCTTGTAAATCTCACATTTGATGATAAACCACAGGTTCTCAATGGGGTCCAGATCAGGTGAACAAGGAGGCCATGTCATTAGTTTTTCTTCTTTTATACCCTTTCTTGCCAGCCACGCTGTGGAGTACTTGGACGCGTGTGATGGAGCATTGTCCTGCATGAAAATCATGTTTTTCTTGAAGGATGCAGACTTCTTCCTGTACCACTGCTTGAAGAAGGTGTCTTCCAGGAACTGGCAGTAGGACTGGGAGTTGAGCTTGACTCCATCCTCAACCCGAAAAGGCCCCACAAGCTCATCTTTGATGATACCAGCCCAAACCAGTACTCCACCTCCACCTTGCTGGTGTCTGAGTCAGACTGGAGCTCTCTGCCCTTTACCAATCCAGCCACGGGCCCATCCATCTGGCCCATCAAGACTCACTCTCATTTCATCAGTCCATAAAACCTTAGAAAAACCAGTCTTGAGATATTTCTTGGCCCAGTCTTGACGTTTCAGCTTGTGTGTCTTGTTCAGTGGTGGTCGTCTTTCAGCCTTTCTTACCTTGGCCATGTCTCTGAGTATTGCACACCTTGTGCTTTTGGGCACTCCAGTGATGTTGCAGCTCTGAAATATGGCCAAACTGGTGGCAAGTGGCATCTTGGCAGCTGCACGCTTGACTTTTCTCAGTTCATGGGCAGTTATTTTGTGCCTTGGTTTTTCCACACGCTTCTTGCGACCCTGTTGACTATTTTGAATGAAACGCTTGATTGTTCGATGATCACGCTTCAGAAGCTTTGCAATTTTGAGACTGCTGCATCCCTCTGCAAGATATCTCACTATTTTTGACTATTTATGGCACCAAAACCAATGCCACTTTCAGCCTGTCAAGTCCTTCTTTTGACCCATTTTGCCAAAGGAAAGGACGTTGCCTAATAATTATGCACACCTGATATAGGGTGTTGATGTCATTAGACCACACCCCTTCTCATTACAGAGATGCACATCACCTAATATGCTTAATTGGTAGTAGGCTTTCGAGCCTATACAGCGTGGAGTAAGACAACATGCATGAAGAGGATGATGTGGACAAAATACTCATTTGCCTAATAATTCTGCACTCCCTGTACTTTTGATTGTCACAGTGTTATTTGGGCAGCTGCCTGCCTAATATAACATCACCACAATATTTTACATTAAATGAGGAAATGTATCTTTGTTTCCTCAGCTAAGACTGCTTGGCTGCTGTAGCTTGTGTTTATGTTGAGAGTGACATCTGATTTAAAAGCAAGAAGCAAAAGCCACTGAGCACCATCAGGCAGCACAGAGGCAATGCTACAAATTTAAGGAACGAAGGTCACTTCTTTGTGTGTGTACATGCACAGAGCACATGTGCACACGGTTGTGCAGATTAACTCACAGATGTATATGACAACTCACGTTTGTGGCATTGACATTGTTTTCCAATCTTAAATGTAATACATACATTTCCGTCATTGGCCATAATTCTTGCAAGGAAGGGACTCAAAGGTCACAAGTTATTAAATCAAATTAATTAAACACACCATTAAAAGAAGTTCACTATTCACTCCTTAACACATTGAAAATAGTGACATCAAGGGAAAAACATGCAGTGCAGCACTATCAGAGTGTCAGGCGCCACCTCTCTGGGGACATCTCAGGCCCTCCAAGGTTTGGAGGCCTATCTCCCCCTACCACCACTTCCCCTGCCAGTGGCGGACTCCCTCAGACATCGGTGCGTTGGTGGTTCTTTGTGTCCGGGGATGGGCATCCAGGTACACACCGGCTCACTCCTTGGCGGCCGCTTATCGGGGCCTGGAGCCTGGGGCTCGCTCGGGCCACTTCGGAGGTGGGGTGCCCCCGGCCTCTCGGCCTGGGGCTCGGTCACTCAGGCACGGCTGGCTGCCGGCGGAGCTCACGGGCGCGTCACTGCAACTCCCCCTGGCTTCTGCTCCGCGGCTGCTGAGTGAGCCCTCATCTGGGACTCTCCTCAGCTCTTTCTGGGACAGTGGCGCGGCTGCCCCTCTGTTGGTCTTCCTTGGTCTCTTGTGTTCTGGGGGCCTCTGGATGTCTGGAGTTTTGATCTCCTCCATACCTGCTTCATGCCCTGGAGGACGGGGCTGTGGCCCCCCCCACACCCTCTAGCAGATCATTACATGAAGGAACCTTTTTAAAAAAAACAAGCGCATCCATGCTCACAGGTGTACACATGGGTGATCACACCCACAAACTACACCCTTTTTGGCTCCTACCTCAAAGCACACTGTGTTCTGTTGATCTTATGTGCTGCACAATAATGTTTAATATTTAGTATTTACTGTCATATTCCCATATATCATTGTGATGCTGTTTATTCTATTACTCTTGTTCTCTTCTGCTTGTTTTCTTTTTTCTTTCTCAGCAGGTGATCCAGGTGATCGATATATGCATTTTTTATTTCTTTTTTTTTTCTGCTCATTCTGTTGGTTTTTGTTTTTTGCCCTTCTCCCCCGTCCCTCTTCTCAGCTGTTTCTCTTTCCCTCTTTCTTTCTCCCCTTCTTTCCCCCAGTCAAGTCTGTCCCGTATTCAGTAAGTGAAAATAAAATAAACAATAAAAGGTGAATCAAATGGACCATTACGGCAAGGCTGGGATGGTCAATTTGGTAAAGTAAATCCGTTGGGCATCTTTCTTTGCCTTTAGACAACAATTCTGATGGTAAAAGAGCCAAACGGGACAGGCAAAAAAAAAAAGAAAAAAAGAAAAAAAAGAAGTGGCTTTAGATCTGACTCTTACAGACAGGCATGCATGTCTCAGGGTGATTACACACTAACACATTGTGATTAATCACACACATTTGTATACATTTTATTAACAAGATAATAAAAAAACACTATACAAAATGTGTTTTTGTGACAGGCCGCTAGTAACAAAGTGCTTAAAGATTTCAAATTGGTTCTTTCCCAAGTTTTCTGTTATGTGTACACATGTTCCTTGAATTAGGTGCTTTTTAATTCTCCAATAATGGTCAGTGCAAAGTGTTTACACAAACAAACAAACAAAAAACATTACTTAGAAAATGGTCAGGTACAAGAACTGGATTAAAAAGGATTGGAAAAAACAGATAATGTCCAATGAAATACTTTAGCGTGTGGCTCATGACTTTTGCACAGTACTGTAAATGTTATTAATAATGAAAGATATAAAGATGTAGCTTTCCCATTTTTAAAAAATTCCCATACACATTATTCTTTTCTTCTAGTGAAGGTGCCTCCTCCTTCAGACCTTAGGATAACTAATTTCTCAGACAGTGACATCACGGTGCGCTGGGAAGCTGCAGATGATGATGATGTTTCTTACCTCATTAAGTGGATCTCCCTAAGTGGAGGCGACCTGAGGCAGGTGGGGAAGAACTATTGAGTTGTTGGAGTACATATTATGAAATAAAAAATACAATATCTCAATAAACTGTTGTCCTGTGTCTTAAGGAGTATCAGATATCACTGTCTGCACTCTATGGAGATGGAGCTCAGAGTGAAGCTGTGGCCGTACGCTATAGCACCTGTGAGTCACACATTTTAACTATATCAGCTGCTGGTGGGAGCAGGCTCTCATGGATCTTTCTGGATATTTGCAGCGGGGACATGCTGGGGTCATTTTGGAGCAGGTTAATTTGTGTGCGCCACGTGTCATAATCAGTTTTGTTGTTAGGTCTGGGAACCTTACCGGAGAAGGTACGGAGTCTAACCTGGGACTGGATGTGTTTGACATCTTGCCTTCGTACGATATGCTCTACCACGACCTTCTGAATGTCAGGTGGATTCAAATCACTTACTGAAAGGGACGCACAGGCTTAAGCAGACAAAGAAGGAAATCGGGTAAACCCTCCAGCACTCATTTCTGTGTCCATTCTGGGCTAAAAACAAAAACACCTCATAACTACCTGTGGATGCTGGCTGAGCCTCTGAAGGTTGAGTGATATGTCATTAAGCAGGTAGTCAGAGTTCTCATTGATCAGTTCCTTGAGGGAAGTGTATCCACAGGCCTTACTGATGTCCTACATGGAGCTCAGCGCCGCCTGGCTCACCAGCAGTGTCTCCTCACCAGCTTTCTCCAGCACAGGATACAGCGAGGCCATCAACAAGGCACAGAAATTGCGGCCCACTGGCTGAGCACAGCAGGCGATTCCCCCGAGTTGGATGCACAGCTGACAGATGTTGCTGTTGAGCTAATGGATCATGGATGCAGATGTTGATGATGAAGGAATCACTTGGAGAGAGCTTGTATTTGAGTTGCTGGCATCACTGTTGTATATCGAGGGGAGTCTGGATGGACCGAGCAGCTACGCAAAGAGACAAAACCTGTGTTAAAGCACTGCTTTCTAACCACTTTTACACATGCACTGCAGCTCTGAAGTTTTCAAGATATTGTCCATGCACGTGAGAACGCAAATGTCTGACACAGTTAGATCAAACATTAAACAGCCTTTAGCCTTCCTGCTCCTGAGTGAAAGCCTGTATTATATCTGACTGTGCTCATGTGGGGATAAGACAGATTAGCCTTTTCTCAAAGTGAAGAGTGGGGGCCAATTTAGGATCTTCACTCAAATTTAAAATACAAGGGAAACTGATGTATTTCCTTAAATAAACAAAAACCACACAAGCGCTTATAAAATGCTCATCCTACCCAGTCATATGCAAAGTGTTAGAATCAACGTGTGATCCACCTGCCACTAAGAGATATTATTTCTCTTTGGTAGATGGAAAAAATGGAATCAAACTCACTGTCAGTAGCTACAACAGCACATTTGTTATAATATGATGAATCAAGCATTTAGATATTAAATAGTATTGAGGGAGACAGGATCAAATACAGTGGGGCAAAAAAGTATTTAGTCAGCCACCAATTGTGCACGTTCTCCCACTTAAAAATATGAGAGAGGCCTGTCATTTTCATCATAGGTATACCTCTAACTTGTCCCAGTTTTAAAGAACTGATTTGCAAATTATGGTGGAAAAGAAGTATTTGGTCACCTCATTTTTTGCCCCACTGCGTAATATACAAAGATATTTGTGGCAACTCGATGTGCTTTGTCCACTTTTATTATCGGATTGCTCTGTTAACCAAAGGGAATACCTCAGTTTATTGTATGTTTGACTATAATTTACAAAAAGACTAAAGCATCATTTCTTATCTTTTCTACAATAACTATCAAATGAACAAATGGAGAGTGCTCGCTCAAGTCATGGATCAAGTGACTTAAAGGGCCGTTTTCAAAGAAAACTAAAAGTGTATAAGCAACCAAGGAAGTGAGTCCTACCTGGCCACTGGACAACATTCAGTGACAGTGCACTTGCTGGCATCTCCGGTGGGCAGAGCCCTGATTCAGTAGGGTGAATAAGGGATCTTGTCTCCTCCGTACTTAATGAGAGTGGTGTATCTGTCAGTCATGTCTGGCACATAAAACACCAGGTAGGTCCCATCATGGCTGTCACAGATATCTGCTTCTTGGGCTTCCCCTCTGGGTCCTTCAGGAGAAAACAAAAACTGTTACCTAAATATCAATGCTTTGAATACATTATTGTGTGGTCCACGTTCATGCACTCACAGTGATCTGCACTGCCAGCAGTCCCTCACCTGCATCTTTGGCATCAATGGTGACCTTCACTGGCAGAGAGGTGGGCGCTCCAGTGGTGTTAAGGCCGGATCCACTTGCACGCACCTTGCTGGTATCATGGGTGGGCAGCACCTTCACCTTGTAAGGGCGGACCAAAGGGGAGAGAAGACAACTGGCTGTGGAATACAGTCTCACAAATGAAAGGAGCCTTATTTACAGAACCGAGTAAACCACGCAAACAGTTTTCCATTTTCAAAGCTGGCCAGAGTGGAACACTGTAACATGTAACACCTAGAAGGTTCAGATGGCTGCAGTACTTTGCTAATTTGGATCAAAAGTTTGGGGGGAAAATGTAATTAAATCAAGTGATTGTAATGCTGTTACTTCCGTTGTGTAGTTAACCATCTATCATTTTAGATGTTTCATTAGCAGCCTGATGAAATTAGCTGTGTAGTTAGCCGACTTCTGCCATCCAAACAGATGAGGTGAATTATGCAGATCACTAGCACAGTACACAGATTACCACTTCTTATTCCAGCCAGACTTCAGGTACTTCATTCGAATCATGCAGTAACAACAAAGATTTATTACTACTGGCTTTTTAAATTGTGCTTCTTCTGTTCTAGAAAAACAGAAACATGTGATCACAGGGTTTTGTTTTTTTCAATGACATTTGTGTTGGTTGTGTCGGTTGCAGGCAAACATTTATCATAATGGTTAGGAAATAGCTTAAAATGTGTGCATATTTAACTTGTTGCACTGCCGTAGTGTTACCTGCGTGGGATCTCCTCATGAGCATATGACTGTACCCTGGATGATGATATGTGAGGAGCTTGAACTTGATTCGCTAACAGAAACTCATTTGGCTAGCTTAGCGCACATGTCTTGTGGCAAGATATATGCACTTAAATGTTTTAAGTCATTGGCTGTTCTGCCAAATTGCCACCAACCTGCAACTTTGTGAGCTGACTGTTTCGCGATTTTTGTGTTTTAGACAACAAAAAGAAAAGAAAAAGATGTACAGATCCAGGCTTTTCCTTTACTGTGGTAGTCGCATAGAATGACGTCACTGACACTGGTTTAATATGAAAACAAACTTTGCAAAAAAAAGAAAGAAGAAGAAGTGAGTCGGCGTGTCATCTTTATCGAGCACCATACATGTTTTGCCTCACATTAAAATTATTATTTTTCCTTTTCAAAAATAATTTATATTCAGAGAAGTCAAATATAGCAAATTTGTACGGCTTACACGGCCGCCAGGTGGCGCAGAACACTTGCCGGCCCCTGGCAACTTGAAGCACAGACAGGCCCTGGTTCGAGCCTCGGCTCGAACACACTCACTGAGTTCAGGTCCTATCTGTGTCTTCAGTCTGCTAGGGGGATTCCTGGTCTGCGCAGGGAATCCCAATCCTTTTTTTTTCTTTTCTTTTTTGGGCTGTTGGGGCCTGTATTTACAAAGCTGGGACTATCTCCGTTGTCATGGCTACCAAGAACAACGCCAGCTTGGGGGAGAGCGGAGAGCCGATAAGCAAACACTCATTCATCCTTTCTCCTCTTTCCTTTCACAGCTGCTGCGGTGGGAAACGCTGGGACTTGTGTGGCTATGCAGTTTTTGCATTGTTGGCAACTTTTAAGGACCAGCCTTGAATTTTACACATTTGATAAGTGAAGCCTGGATATATAGTGAAGAGAGCTGGGATAATCTGGACAGAATCTGCAGGCTGCATCTCCAAATCACAAGTGGCTTTAGATCTGACTCTTACAGACAGGCATGCATGTCTCAGGGTGATTACACACTAACACATTGTGATTAATCACACACATTTGTATACATTTTATTAACAAGATAATAAAAAAAAAAAACATTATACAAAATGTGTTTTTGTGACAGGCCGCTAGTAACAAAGTGCTCTCAAGGTTAAATACACATACCGGTAGACATTGAGGGCTAGCAGGAGGGACCATGCGCTTACCTGCTGCTCTCTGGCAGGTAGCTCCATGCCCTCCTGGGTTTTAAATGCACCTTAGAACACACATGCATCAACACTACAATGAGCGGGTGGAGGGAGGTTTGGAGTCTTCTCTCACCCCCATTCTCTGCGACCTGCTGGAGCGGGGGGGGGGGGCTAGGAGGAGGAGTTGGCCGTCCGACTGCGGTCTGGGGTGTGGGGCCTCCCTGCTGCTGCGGAGTCGGGGCGGTCTGCCTCCCCCCACCGCAGGGAAAAGGGTAATACCACCTGGGTCTGGGTGCAGTTCCCCCTCCAGGGGCAAGGGTACCTAGACCCGGTTTGTAGGGTACGCTTGGGGAGTGTGATCGTGTGTACAGCGTCTCTTTATGTCTGTCTCCACGTTGGTTGAGTGTGGAGTAAGTGCATATGAGAGCATGAGGGTGGGAATGGATGTTTGTATATGTGTGTGCCTGTATTTCTGTGTCTATATGTCAGGTTGGGTGTCAGGCGCCACCTCTCTGGGGACATCTCAGGCCCTCCAAGGTTTGGAGGCCTATCTCCCCCTACCACCACTTCCCCTGCCAGTGGCGGACTCCCTCAGACATCGGTGCGTTGGTGGTTCTTTGTGTCCGGGGATGGGCGTCCAGGTACACACCGGCTCACTCCTTGGCGGCCGCTTATCGGGGCCTGGAGCCTGGGGCTCGCTCGGGCCACTTCGGAGGTGGGGTGCCCCCGGCCTCTCGGCCTGGGGCTCGGTCACTCAGGCACGGCTGGCTGCCGGCGGAGCTCACGGGCGCGTCACTGCAACTCCCCCTGGCTTCTGCTCCGCGGCTGCTGAGTGAGCCCTCATCTGGGACTCTCCTCAGCTCTTTCTGGGACAGTGGCGCGGCTGCCCCTCTGTTGGTCTTCCTTGGTCTCTTGTGTTCTGGGGGCCTCTGGATGTCTGGAGTTTTGATCTCCTCCATACCTGCTTCATGCCCTGGAGGACGGGGCTGTGGCCCCCCCACACCCTCTAGCAGATCATTACATGAAGGAACCTTTTTAAAAAAAACAAGCGCATCCATGCTCACAGGTGTACACATGGGTGATCACACCCACAAACTACACCCTTTTTGGCTCCTACCTCAAAGCACACTGTGTTCTGTTGATCTTATGTGCTGCACAATAATGTTTAATATTTAGTATTTACTGTCATATTCCCATATATCATTGTGATGCTGTTTATTCTATTACTCTTGTTCTCTTCTGCTTGTTTTCTTTTTTCTTTCTCAGCAGGTGATCCAGGTGATCGATATATGCATTTTTTATTTCTTTTTTTTTCTTCTGCTCATTCTGTTGGTTTTTGTTTTTTGCCCTTCTCCCCCGTCCCTCTTCTCAGCTGTTTCTCTTTCCCTCTTTCTTTCTCCCCTTCTTTCCCCCAGTCAAGTCTGTCCCGTATTCAGCAAGTGAAAATAAAATAAACAATAAAAGGTGAATCAAATGGACCATTACGGCAAGGCTGGGATGGTCAATTTGGTAAAGTAAATCCGTTGGGCATCTTTCTTTGCCTTTAGACAACAATTCTGATGGCAAAAGAGCCAAACGGGACAGGCAAAAAAAAAAGAAAAAAAGAAAAAAAAGAAAAAAAGAAGTGGCTTTAGATCTGACTCTTACAGACAGGCATGCATGTCTCAGGGTGATTACACACTAACACATTGTGATTAATCACACACATTTGTATAAATTTTATTAACAAGATAAAAAAAAAACACTATACAAAATGTGTTTTTGTGACAGGCCGCTAGTAACAAAGTGCTTAAAGATTTCAAATTGGTTCTTTCCCAAGTTTTCTGTTATGTGTACACATATTCCTTGAATTAGGTGCTTTTTAATTCTCCAATAATGGTCAGTGCAAAGTGTTTACACAAACAAACAAAACAAGTCTTTACACAAACAAACAAACAAACAAAAAACATTACTCAGAAAATGGTCAGGTACAAGAACTGGATTAAAAAGGATTGGAAAAAACAGATAATGTCCAATGAAATACTTTAGCGTGTGGCTCATGACTTTTGCACAGTACTGTAAATGTTATTAATAATGAAAGATATAAAGATGTAGCTTTCCCATTTTTAAAAAATTCCCATACACATTATTCTTTTCTTCTAGTGAAGGTGCCTCCTCCTTCAGACCTTAGGATAACTAATTTCTCAGACAGTGACATCACGGTGCGCTGGGAAGCTGCAGATGATGATGATGTTTCTTACCTCATTAAGTGGATCTCCCTAAGTGGAGGCGACCTGAGGCAGGTGGGGAAGAACTATTGAGTTGTTGGAGTACATATTATGAAATAAAAAATACAATATCTCAATAAACTGTTGTCCTGTGTCTTAAGGAGTATCAGATATCACTGTCTGCACTCTATGGAGATGGAGCTCAGAGTGAAGCTGTGGCCGTACGCTATAGCACCTGTGAGTCACACATTTTAACTATATCAGCTGCTGGTGGGAGCAGGCTCTCATGGATCTTTCTGGATATTTGCAGCGGGGACATGCTGGGGTCATTTTGGAGCAGGTTAATTTGTGTGCGCCACGTGTCATAATCAGTTTTGTTGTTAGGTCTGGGAACCTTACCGGAGAAGGTACGGAGTCTAACCTGGGACTGGATGTGTTTGACATCTTGCCTTCGTACGATATGCTCTACCACGACCTTCTGAATGTCAGGTGGATTCAAATCACTTACTGAAAGGGACGCACAGGCTTAAGCAGACAAAGAAGGAAATCGGGTAAACCCTCCAGCACTCATTTCTGTGTCCATTTTGGGCTAAAAACAAAAACACCTCATAACTACCTGTGGATGCTGGCTGAGCCTCTGAAGGTTGAGTGATATGTCATTAAGCAGGTAGTCAGAGTTCTCATTGATCAGTTCCTTGAGGGAAGTGTATCCACAGGCCTTACTGATGTCCTACATGGAGCTCAGCGCCGCCTGGCTCACCAGCAGTGTCTCCTCACCAGCTTTCTCCAGCACAGGATACAGCGAGGCCATCAACAAGGCACAGAAATTGCGGCCCACTGGCTGAGCACAGCAGGCGATTCCCCCGAGTTGGATGCACAGCTGACAGATGTTGCTGTTGAGCTAATGGATCATGGATGCAGATGTTGATGATGAAGGAATCACTTGGAGAGAGCTTGTATTTGAGTTGCTGGCATCACTGTTGTATATCGAGGGGAGTCTGGATGGACCGAGCAGCTACGCAAAGAGACAAAACCTGTGTTAAAGCACTGCTTTCTAACCACTTTTACACATGCACTGCAGCTCTGAAGTTTTCAAGATATTGTCCATGCACGTGAGAACGCAAATGTCTGACACAGTTAGATCAAACATTAAACAGCCTTTAGCCTTCCTGCTCCTGAGTGAAAGCCTGTATTATATCTGACTGTGCTCATGTGGGGATAAGACAGATTAGCCTTTTCTCAAAGTGAAGAGTGGGGGCCAATTTAGGATCTTCACTCAAATTTAAAATACAAGGGAAACTGATGTATTTCCTTAAATAAACAAAAACCACACAAGCGCTTATAAAATGCTCATCCTACCCAGTCATATGCAAAGTGTTAGAATCAACGTGTGATCCACCTGCCACTAAGAGATATTATTTCTCTTTGGTAGATGGAAAAAATGGAATCAAACTCACTGTCAGTAGCTACAACAGCACATTTGTTATAATATGATGAATCAAGCATTTAGATATTAAATAGTATTGAGGGAGACAGGATCAAATACAGTGGGGCAAAAAAGTATTTAGTCAGCCACCAATTGTGCACGTTCTCCCACTTAAAAATATGAGAGAGGCCTGTCATTTTCATCATAGGTATACCTCTAACTTGTCCCAGTTTTAAAGAACTGATTTGCAAATTATGGTGGAAAAGAAGTATTTGGTCACCTCATTTTTTGCCCCACTGCGTAATATACAAAGATATTTGTGGCAACTCGATGTGCTTTGTCCACTTTTATTATCGGATTGCTCTGTTAACCAAAGGGAATACCTCAGTTTATTGTATGTTTGACTATAATTTACAAAAAGACTAAAGCATCATTTCTTATCTTTTCTACAATAACTATCAAATGAACAAATGGAGAGTGCTCGCTCAAGTCATGGATCAAGTGACTTAAAGGGCCGTTTTCAAAGAAAACTAAAAGTGTATAAGCAACCAAGGAAGTGAGTACTACCTGGCCACTGGACAACATTCAGTGACAGTGCACTTGCTGGCATCTCCGGTGGGCAGAGCCCTGATTCAGTAGGGTGAATAAGGGATCTTGTCTCCTCCGTACTTAATGAGAGTGGTGTATCTGTCAGTCATGTCTGGCACATAAAACACCAGGTAGGTCCCATCATGGCTGTCACAGATATCTGCTTCTTGGGCTTCCCCTCTGGGTCCTTCAGGAGAAAACAAAAACTGTTACCTAAATATCAATGCTTTGAATACATTATTGTGTGGTCCACGTTCATGCACTCACAGTGATCTGCACTGCCAGCAGTCCCTCACCTGCATCTTTGGCATCAATGGTGACCTTCACTGGCAGAGAGGTGGGCGCTCCAGTGGTGTTAAGGCCGGATCCACTCGCACGCACCTTGCTGGTATCATGGGTGGGCAGCACCTTCACCTTGTAAGGGCGGACCAAAGGGGAGAGAAGACAACTGGCTGTGGAACACAGTCTCACAAATGAAAGGAGCCTTATTTACAGAACCGAGTAAACCACGCAAAGAGTTTTCCATTTTCAAAGCTGGCCAGAGTGGAACACTGTAACATGTAACACCTAGAAGGTTCAGATGGCTGCAGTACTTTGCTAATTTGGATCAAAAGTTTGGGGGGAAAATGTAATTAAATCAAGTGATTGTAATGCTGTTACTTCCGTTGTGTAGTTAACCATCTATCATTTTAGATGTTTCATTAGCAGCCTGATGAAATTAGCTGTGTAGTTAGCCGACTTCTGCCATCCAAACAGATGAGGTGAATTATGCAGATCACTAGCACAGTACACAGATTACCACTTCTTATTCCAGCCAGACTTCAGGTACTTCATTCGAATCATGCAGTAACAACAAAGATTTATTACTACTGGCTTTTTAAATTGTGCTTCTTCTGTTCTAGAAAAACAGAAACATGTGATCACAGGGTTTTGTTTTTTTCAATGACATTTGTGTTGGTTGTGTCGGTTGCAGGCAAACATTTATCATAATGGTTAGGAAATAGCTTAAAATGTGTGCATATTTAACTTGTTGCACTGCCGTAGTGTTACCTGCGTGGGATCTCCTCATGAGCATATGACTGTACCCTGGATGATGATATGTGAGGAGCTTGAACTTGATTCGCTAACAGAAACTCATTTGGCTAGCTTAGCGCACATGTCTTGTGGCAAGATATATGCACTTAAATGTTTTAAGTCATTGGCTGTTCTGCCAAATTGCCACCAACCTGCAACTTTGTGAGCTGACTGTTTCGCGATTTTTGTGTTTTAGACAACAAAAAGAAAAGAAAAAGATGTACAGATCCAGGCTTTTCCTTTACTGTGGTAGTCGCATAGAATGACGTCACTGACACTGGTTTAATATGAAAACAAACTTTGCAAAAAAAAGAAAGAAGAAGAAGTGAGTCGGCGTGTCATCTTTATCGAGCACCATACATGTTTTGCCTCACATTAAAATTATTATTTTTCCTTTTCAAAAATAATTTATATTCAGAGAAGTCAAATATAGCAAATTTGTACGGCTTACACGGCGGCCAGGTGGCGCAGAACACTTGCCGGCCCCTGGCAACTTGAAGCACAGACAGGCCCTGGTTCGAGCCTCGGCTCGAACACACTCACTGAGTTCAGGTCCTATCTGTGTCTTCAGTCTGCTAGGGGGATTCCTGGTCTGCGCAGGGAATCCCAATCCTTTTTTTTTCTTTTCTTTTTTGGGCTGTTGGGGCCTGTATTTACAAAGCTGGGACTATCTCCGTTGTCATGGCTACCAAGAACAACGCCAGCTTGGGGGAGAGCGGAGAGCCGATAAGCAAACACTCATTCATCCTTTCTCCTCTTTCCTTTCACAGCTGCTGCGGTGGGAAACGCTGGGACTTGTGTGGCTATGCAGTTTTTGCATTGTTGGCAACTTTTAAGGACCAGCCTTGAATTTTACACATTTGATAAGTGAAGCCTGGATATATAGTGAAGAGAGCTGGGATAATCTGGACAGAATCTGCAGGCTGCATCTCCAAATCACAAGTGGCTTTAGATCTGACTCTTACAGACAGGCATGCATGTCTCAGGGTGATTACACACTAACACATTGTGATTAATCACACACATTTGTATACATTTTATTAACAAGATAATAAAAAAAACACTATACAAAATGTGTTTTTGTGACAGGCCGCTAGTAACAAAGTGCTCTCAAGGTTAAATACACATACCGGTAGACATTGAGGGCTAGCAGGAGGGACCATGCGCTTACCTGCTGCTCTCTGGCAGGTAGCTCCATGCCCTCCTGGGTTTTAAATGCACCTTAGAACACACATGCATCAACACTACAATGAGTGGGTGGAGGGAGGTTTGGAGTCTTCTCTCACCCCCATTCTCTGCGACCTGCTGGAGCGGGGGGGGGCTAGGAGGAGGAGTTGGCCGTCCGACTGCGGTCTGGGGTGTGGGGCCTCCCTGCTGCTGCGGAGTCGGGGCGGTCTGCCTCCCCCCACCGCAGGGAAAAGGGTAATACCACCTGGGTCTGGGTGCAGTTCCCCCTCCAGGGGCAAGGGTACCTAGACCCGGTTTGTAGGGTACGCTTGGGGAGTGTGATCGTGTGTACAGCGTCTCTTTATGTCTGTCTCCACGTTGGTTGAGTGTGGAGTAAGTGCATATGAGAGCATGAGGGTGGGAATGGATGTTTGTATATGTGTGTGCCTGTATTTCTGTGTCTATATGTCAGGTTGGGTGTCAGGCGCCACCTCTCTGGGGACATCTCAGGCCCTCCAAGGTTTGGAGGCCTATCTCCCCCTACCACCACTTCCCCTGCCAGTGGCGGACTCCCTCAGACATCGGTGCGTTGGTGGTTCTTTGTGTCCGGGGATGGGCGTCCAGGTACACACCGGCTCACTCCTTGGCGGCCGCTTATCGGGGCCTGGAGCCTGGGGCTCGCTCGGGCCACTTCGGAGGTGGGGTGCCCCCGGCCTCTCGGCCTGGGGCTCGGTCACTCAGGCACGGCTGGCTGCCGGCGGAGCTCACGGGCGCGTCACTGCAACTCCCCCTGGCTTCTGCTCCGCGGCTGCTGAGTGAGCCCTCATCTGGGACTCTCCTCAGCTCTTTCTGGGACAGTGGCGCGGCTGCCCCTCTGTTGGTCTTCCTTGGTCTCTTGTGTTCTGGGGGCCTCTGGATGTCTGGAGTTTTGATCTCCTCCATACCTGCTTCATGCCCTGGAGGACGGGGCTGTGGCCCCCCCACACCCTCTAGCAGATCATTACATGAAGGAACCTTTTTAAAAAAAACAAGCGCATCCATGCTCACAGGTGTACACATGGGTGATCACACCCACAAACTACACCCTTTTTGGCTCCTACCTCAAAGCACACTGTGTTCTGTTGATCTTATGTGCTGCACAATAATGTTTAATATTTAGTATTTACTGTCATATTCCCATATATCATTGTGATGCTGTTTATTCTATTACTCTTGTTCTCTTCTGCTTCAAAGAACCGACCTGTGTCTGTGTTGTCGTGAAGAGAGCTACAGTGAGAACTCGCCTGCTCAACACGGGTAGGAGAGGACAGGATCGCCGCGGATGACGAAACGACGCGGATCCGGTGCATCACGTCAGATAAGCAGAGTGCATAACGCATATCGGCACAGCATTAACAAGCAACGGTGGTTAGACTGAGTTAAAGCGCTAATTTTCACGTTTAAGATCAGGAGAAGCTCTACCACAAAGTGAAGTTAAGGTGGTGTGAGAAGTGGTTAAATGTGAAAATTGCAACTAAGGGACTCATCTGTTATTCTTGCTTGCTTAATGTAGAGATTAATCCAATGTGTTTGCATTTATAGTTGTTGTACATCACAAGGTTTATAGAACAAACAAGTAAATATTTAACAAGCTCACAGGTTATGAGTAATTTTGAGTTATACAAAATCTGCTGAGTTTAAAGGGCACCTTATGTGAATTTTAAAGGGGTACTATACTGATGTGAAAACTTGAAAACCTTTAGTAATGTAAATGATAAGGATTTAAGGTATTTCTAAGTACATTTACACTGTTATTGTATATTTGTGATAAGGTGATTTTTGTTGTTCTTGTCTGTTTGAAACTTAAGTTCAGTATTGAAGTCAACAGTGTGTTGGAAGACTCATACATACATTTATGAACCTTAATTCAAATTAAGTTTATTGCAACTTTCACTTACACATAGTCCAGAAGAAATCTAGTTGAAGTTTAATAGCTGCACAATCACACTGCTATAATCTCAACATGTCTAACATAAGCAGAGAGACCTGCCATAAAGATGCTGAACAATCCGCTCAAGCTGAAGCTACTGTCACTGAATCTGCAGCAGAACTAGAGGGGCTTCGAAGAAGTGAGAGGGCGCGTACCCTAACAGAAAGGGGAAGAGCATACCAAGATGAGAGACTGAAGCACATTCAACGCAAATACAAAATCATCTATGAGAAGTGGAGGTGTCATGCACGAATAGGCAAAGAGTTATTAAGTGGTGATGCTTCTAAGGATGAGTTAACTGAGCTTATTGAGAACATCAAAAGCACCTGTTCTGATGTAAAGGTGGTTTATGAGGAGCTGCGTCAAGCGCAAACCCCTGAACCAGACCTGCGGCGCAGGGTTGATACATGCATGTCATTCTCAGAATTTATTATTCAAAGAGCAGAGAGACAGCTTAAAGGTCATGAAGCAGATAAAGATGAAGAGTCTTGGCCTGATGCTGGATCTGTTCTAGGCTCAACAGGTTCTGTTTCTAGACCACTGTCTCGTCAAGGATGTAGTTCTACCCACTCTAGCAGCCACTCTGTCAAAAGAATAGAGGCTGTAGCTGAAGCTGCTGCAACTCAGGAAGTCTTGGCAGTGTTGGAGGAGCAAGAAAGGGAAGAAACAGAACTTCAAATGTTAGAGGCTGAGAACCTAGCCAGACAGCAAGCAATCCAAGATAAACGTAGAAAACTTGCACGCCTAGAAGAAGTAAAGAAGCTAAATGCTGCTAGAGCTCGAGTGAGGGTCTATGATGAAGCTGAAGAAAACATAGAAGCAACTGATTTGTCGTATGGTAGTGAAGTACTGCCAGAGCTTAGAGTCGCTGACTCCACAGTACTTCCAGTCACAACCCATTCTCTCAATGCATCAAGTCCCCCATTTATTCCTCAATCCCTAGCAGTCACAAGTCAAGCTCCTTGTCCACAACAGCTACCTCAGTCTCCTCCAGCCTCAGTGTTGAGGCCTCAAGAGCAGAATAGCTTAGATCTGGTCAATGCACTAGTAGAAGCTATGAGTGCAAACCGGCTCCCAACACCAGAGCCTGGGGTGTTTACAGGAGATCCCTTGAAGTTCAAAGACTGGCAACTGTCCTTTGAAACATTAATAGAAAGGAAGAACATCCCAAAGAATGAAAAACTGTATTACCTAAGAAAGTACTTAGGTGGCACAGCAAAGAAGGCCGTGGAAGGATTTCTTCTATTGGGCACAGAAGCAGCATATGACTCAGCCTGGAAGCTTTTAGAGAAACGTTTCGGAGACCCATTCCTAATTGGGAAGTCACTCAGAGACAAGCTGCATGCATGGCCAAAGATAGGTTCTAAGGATGCTTGCGAGCTAAGAGAATTTGCAGACTTTCTCAAGAGCTGTGAGGCTGCCATGTCTCATGTCAAGATGCTGGAGGTCTTGAATGACTGCGTTGAGAGTCAGAGGATTCTGCTGAAATTGCCAGATTGGTTGGTTTCCAGCTGGAATCGCAAAGTGATGGAAGTCAGACAAGTGAAAGCTGAGTACCCACCATTCAAGGTGTTTGTTGACTTCCTATCAAAGGAAGCAGATCTTGCTTGCGATCCAATTTCCTCAATACAAGCACTTAAGAGTGTTGAAAGCGAGAAACCAAGGCATCTACGAAGCCAAATAGTTCAAGCAAAGACTCTGACCACAACTACAACACAGAGCAGTATTACATCATGTGTTTTCTGCAAAAGGACAGGACACATCCTAGACAAATGCCGAAGTTTCACAGAAAAGACAGTTCAGGATCGTGTTAAGTTTGTACACACAGAGAAGCTTTGCTTTGGATGTTTGAAGACCGGTCATCACTCAAGAAAATGTGATAACAAAAGCACGTGTGAGAAATGCCAAAAGAGACACCCAACATGTTTGCATGACGATAAGTTCAAGGAACGTCAAAGGCCAATCCACCTAAATGCAAGTGAAATTTCAAAGGACAAGGCAGACACCACAGAAAGGACCGCAACAGCCACTTCCAACAGAGTTATTCAAGAGGGTCTAAGCACACGAACATCTTCTATCTTGCCAGTCTGGGTGTCATCTATTAAGCAGCCAGATCAAGAACTGCTAGTTTATGCACTCTTAGACACACAGAGTGATACCACCTTCATACTAGATGAAGTAGCTCAAGGCCTGAACACAAACAGAGAGAATGTCAGTCTGCGACTGTCCACAATGTCTGCCAAGTCGACAGTTATTCCATGTCAGAAAATGACAGGTCTACAAGTGAGAGGATACAACTCAGAGAAAAGGATTCCACTACCACCTGTTTTCACAAGAGAATTTATTCCAGTAAACAGGCTGCACATTCCTACCTCTGAAACAGCTCTAAAATGGCCACATCTAGAGCAACTGTCAGAAAAGATTCCACCACAGTTGGATTGCGAAGTAGGCCTTCTTATAGGCTACAACTGTCAACGAGCCCTCCTCCCAAGAGAGATCCTGTCTGGTGACGAAAATCATCCATATGCGCAGCGGACTGATCTGGGCTGGAGCATTGTTGGTTGCTCACATTCAGCAAGCGACAACAGCGATCCAATAGGATTCAGTCATAGAATCATAGTACGACAAGTGACACCAACTGTGCATCCATCAGTTCAGCTAAAGAAGGAAGTGCACTTTGCGTGCAGGACTCAAGTCAAAGAGATCAACCCACTTGACATAATTAAGACTTTTGAATCAGATTTCACAGATCACTCAACAGATGATAATCCAGTTTCTCAGGAGGACCTCCTCTTTCTGTCTAAAGTGAAAGCTGGAATAAGACAGAAGGAAGATGGCCACTATGAACTTCCGCTTCCTTTCAAGACAGACAAACCTAATCTTCCAGACAATAAACAGTGTGCAGTTCACAGGCTCAGCTCATTAGAGCGTCGACTGAGGAGAAATGAACAATATTACACGGACTATGTCAATTTCATGAATGAAATCATAAGTAGAAGAGATGCTGAGAAGGTGCCACAGTCTGAATTAGACAACCAGCCAGCATGGTACATACCGCACCATGGTGTCTACCATCCCCACAAGCCCGGGAAGATCCGTGTGGTTTTCGATTGTTCGGCACGCTACCAAGAAACCTCTCTAAATGACCATCTCTTGACAGGTCCAGACCTGACTAACACATTAGTTGGTGTGTTGTGTCGATTTAGAAAGGGTCCTATAGCCATAATGTGCGACATCGAAAAAATGTTTCACCAGTTCCACGTTGCAAGGGAACATCAAGATTATCTCAGGTTCCTCTGGTGGGATGGAGGTGATTTGGATTCTGAACCCTCAGTGTACAGGATGAAGGTACACCTCTTTGGGGCAGCTTCATCCCCCGGTTGCTCCAACTTTGGACTGAAATACCTAGCTTCACAAGGCCAAGGCAAGTTCAGCAAAGAAGCCATTAAGTTCATCCAAAGAAGCTTCTATGTAGATGATGGCCTGACAAGTGTAAGGTCGACTGCTGAAGCTATACGCCTGGTAAAGGAATCAAGAGCTCTGTGCAAAACAGGAAATCTACGGCTACATAAGTTTGTATCCAACGATGAGAGTGTGATTGCAACAATTCCACCACAAGAATATGTTCAGACCAAAGATCTAAACATGGCTCTAGGAGAACTTCATATCGAGCGAGCACTTGGAGTTCAGTGGTGTGTTGAGGCGGATGAATTTCAGTTCAGGGTGGTGGTAAAAGAAAACCCACTGACAAGGAGAGGCGTTCTCTCAACTGTTGCCTCAGTCTATGATCCACTAGGTTTCGTGGCTCCATTCCTACTTATCGGCAAACAGATTCTTCAAACACTGTGTAGAGACAAGGTAAGCTGGGACGAACCTCTCCCCGAGCACATCCAGCCACAATGGGAGTCATGGCTCAAAGATCTGCCTCATTTGGCAGTTCTAAAGATTCCAAGAAGCTACCTTCCATCAAACTTTGGTGAAGTCTCACTATATGAGCTTCACAACTTTTCTGATGCAAGCTTCAAAGGGTATGGTGCATGCTCATACCTTAGAGCGGTGAGTGAAACAGGACAGATAAGTTGTTCACTTGTCTTGGGGAAAGCAAGAGTAGCCCCTACCAAACTAACAACCATCCCAAGGCTTGAGTTATCTTCAGCTGTGACCTCAGTCCGCATTGGTGATATCATTAGAGGCGAGCTGGAGATTGAAAATGTGCAAGAGTATTACTGGACTGACTCAAAGGTGGTCCTTGGCTATGTGAACAATGATGCTAAAAGGTTCCAAACATTCGTGGCCAACCGCATCCAGCGAATAAGATCTAGCACAAAACCTGAACAATGGCGACATGTCAACTCTGAAAACAACCCAGCTGATGGAGCCTCAAGAGGATTGACTGCAGTTCAAATGAAAGAATCTAGCTGGCTGAAAGGACCCAACTTCCTTTGGCAGCAAAATCTCCCACATGAAGTGGGAATGGTGGGAGAAGTTGAGGCTACTGATCCTGAACTTCGGAGAGCACATGTTCATGCAGTTAAAGCAAGAGAACAGAATCCAATGGTAAACCGTTTAACTAAATTTTCTGACTGGTCCAGAGTGGTGAGAGCCATTGCCAGGCTCAAGAGATTTGTCAGAGAGTTTAAGGGATTTCAGTCGAGAACTAATGAGTCGACTAATCTTGAAGAACGAAGAGAAGCAGAGATCTTCATCATCAAACTCGTACAAGAAGACGCTTTCGCTGAAGACATAAAGAAAATAAGAGGCAAGAAGGAACACACTTTGAGCAGGCACAACAGGCTACGCCAGCTGAATGCTTTCCTGGACGAAACCAATGTTCTTAGGGTGGGAGGACGGCTGTCTCAGTCAGCCTTACACCATGATGTAAAGCATCCTGCGATTCTTCCGAAAAAATCTCATGTGTCAGCTCTGCTGGTCAAACATCATCATGAGCTTATACACCATCAAGGAAGGGGCATGACCATGAACGAGTTGCGCGCAAGCGGAATATGGGTCCTAGGATGTGGAAGTGTGGTCTCCTCACACATTTACAAGTGTGTAAAATGTAGACGATACAGAAGAACAACTGAGGTTCAACAAATGGCAAATCTACCAGGAGAGAGAATTGAGACATCTCCCCCCTTTACTTATTGTGGGCTTGATTGTTTTGGCCCCTTTATTGTGAAGGAAGGAAGGAGAGAGTTGAAACGATACGGATTGTTATTCACCTGCCTATGTTCTAGAGCAGTTCACATAGAAACCCTTGACGATTTGACAACAGACGCATTCATGAATGCACTTCGATCATTCATAGCTATTCGAGGACCCGTGCGCCAGCTAAGATGTGATAGAGGCACAAACTTTGTTGGTGCTAGAAAGGAGCTTTCTGAATTGCTTGAAGGAATGGATCAAGACCGTACAAGGGCGCTTGGTTGTGAATTTGTGCTGAATGTCCCATCAGCTAGTCATATGGGAGGAGTTTGGGAACGCCAGATTCGAACAATCCGAAGCATCCTGATAGCTATGCTCGACAAGTCCGCCAGCAGACTTGACACCACAACTCTAAGAACGTTTCTGTATGAAACAATGACCATAATCAACAGCAGGCCACTAAGTGTCGAGCATCTTCACGATCCTACTGGTCCGGAACCCCTCACTCCCAACCACATTCTAACCATGAAATCATCTGTAATTCTGCCACCCCCTGGACAATTCTGCAAAGAAGATCTCTATCTGCACAAAAGGTGGAGAAGAGTACAGTTTTTGGCCAATGAATTTTGGCAACGATGGAAACGAGAATACCTGCTAAACCTCCAACAACGACAGAAATGGCAGAAGCTGTCACGAAACTTGCAACCAGATGACATTGTAATATTAAAGGATGACAGTGCACCAAGAAACCAGTGGAAGCTTGCAAGGGTTGTGGAAGCCCTGCCCAGCGCAGATGGCAAGGTGCGAAAGCTAAAGCTTCTGCTCAGTGACACTACTTTTGATAAGGGAAAACCAATCACTAAATCAGTTTTCCTTGAGAGGCCTGTTCACAAAGTAGTTACATTACTTGAGGCCACCTAAAACACACGTAAAGCTAAATGACCTACACTTAAATGTACACTCACACATCACTTCCTTATAATTTTCATTGAGGAAAATCTCTCATTTTAAGTCAATGAGTGATTTTGGTGGGAGTGTAAATGCTGTTAAAATGTTAAGTTACATAATTTCATGAATATATATAGTTTGCGTTGAAATGTCTTTATTTGAAATGTACATGTGTAAGGTGAGAGCTAGTGTCTCGTGAGAATACCCTTAACGAGAGCACACGAGACTTTTCATGGACTGCGAGGGAGCAGATGTCTCTCATGAAGCGATTTAAGCTAAAAGTTTACTAAAAGAAAGGGCAATACAAGGACTTAAGGACCTCTTTTCAGGACAAGCAGCCAACGAGGTATTTGTCATTTGAGAAATGTTTTTTTTTTTATTTGTGTTTGGACTTAATATGTGTACTGTAAAGTTGCTAATTGTTTGTACTGTTCGCTCGTGACCAGTTCTCACGGCGTAATGGCGTAATGGCGTAATGGCGTATCGGCGTACTGGTGATGGTGAAGCTGAGGAGAGAAGGCCCAAGTAATAAACGCCCGTTTCAAAGAACCGACCTGTGTCTGTGTTGTCGTGAAGAGAGCTACAGAAAGGGACGCACAGGCTTAAGCAGACAAAGAAGGAAATCGGGTAAACCCTCCAGCACTCATTTCTGTGTCCATTTTGGGCTAAAAACAAAAACACCTCATAACTACCTGTGGATGCTGGCTGAGCCTCTGAAGGTTGAGTGATATGTCATTAAGCAGGTAGTCAGAGTTCTCATTGATCAGTTCCTTGAGGGAAGTGTATCCACAGGCCTTACTGATGTCCTACATGGAGCTCAGCGCCGCCTGGCTCACCAGCAGTGTCTCCTCACCAGCTTTCTCCAGCACAGGATACAGCGAGGCCATCAACAAGGCACAGAAATTGCGGCCCACTGGCTGAGCACAGCAGGCGATTCCCCCGAGTTGGATGCACAGCTGACAGATGTTGCTGTTGAGCTAATGGATCATGGATGCAGATGTTGATGATGAAGGAATCACTTGGAGAGAGCTTGTATTTGAGTTGCTGGCATCACTGTTGTATATCGAGGGGAGTCTGGATGGACCGAGCAGCTACGCAAAGAGACAAAACCTGTGTTAAAGCACTGCTTTCTAACCACTTTTACACATGCACTGCAGCTCTGAAGTTTTCAAGATATTGTCCATGCACGTGAGAACGCAAATGTCTGACACAGTTAGATCAAACATTAAACAGCCTTTAGCCTTCCTGCTCCTGAGTGAAAGCCTGTATTATATCTGACTGTGCTCATGTGGGGATAAGACAGATTAGCCTTTTCTCAAAGTGAAGAGTGGGGGCCAATTTAGGATCTTCACTCAAATTTAAAATACAAGGGAAACTGATGTATTTCCTTAAATAAACAAAAACCACACAAGCGCTTATAAAATGCTCATCCTACCCAGTCATATGCAAAGTGTTAGAATCAACGTGTGATCCACCTGCCACTAAGAGATATTATTTCTCTTTGGTAGATGGAAAAAATGGAATCAAACTCACTGTCAGTAGCTACAACAGCACATTTGTTATAATATGATGAATCAAGCATTTAGATATTAAATAGTATTGAGGGAGACAGGATCAAATACAGTGGGGCAAAAAAGTATTTAGTCAGCCACCAATTGTGCACGTTCTCCCACTTAAAAATATGAGAGAGGCCTGTCATTTTCATCATAGGTATACCTCTAACTTGTCCGAGTTTTAAAGAACTGATTTGCAAATTATGGTGGAAAAGAAGTATTTGGTCACCTCATTTTTTGCCCCACTGCGTAATATACAAAGATATTTGTGGCAACTCGATGTGCTTTGTCCACTTTTATTATCGGATTGCTCTGTTAACCAAAGGGAATACCTCAGTTTATTGTATGTTTGACTATAATTTACAAAAAGACTAAAGCATCATTTCTTATCTTTTCTACAATAACTATCAAATGAACAAATGGAGAGTGCTCGCTCAAGTCATGGATCAAGTGACTTAAAGGGCCGTTTTCAAAGAAAACTAAAAGTGTATAAGCAACCAAGGAAGTGAGTACTACCTGGCCACTGGACAACATTCAGTGACAGTGCACTTGCTGGCATCTCCGGTGGGCAGAGCCCTGATTCAGTAGGGTGAATAAGGGATCTTGTCTCCTCCGTACTTAATGAGAGTGGTGTATCTGTCAGTCATGTCTGGCACATAAAACACCAGGTAGGTCCCATCATGGCTGTCACAGATATCTGCTTCTTGGGCTTCCCCTCTGGGTCCTTCAGGAGAAAACAAAAACTGTTACCTAAATATCAATGCTTTGAATACATTATTGTGTGGTCCACGTTCATGCACTCACAGTGATCTGCACTGCCAGCAGTCCCTCACCTGCATCTTTGGCATCAATGGTGACCTTCACTGGCAGAGAGGTGGGCGCTCCAGTGGTGTTAAGGCCGGATCCACTCGCACGCACCTTGCTGGTATCATGGGTGGGCAGCACCTTCACCTTGTAAGGGCGGACCAAAGGGGAGAGAAGACAACTGGCTGTGGAACACAGTCTCACAAATGAAAGGAGCCTTATTTACAGAACCGAGTAAACCACGCAAAGAGTTTTCCATTTTCAAAGCTGGCCAGAGTGGAACACTGTAACATGTAACACCTAGAAGGTTCAGATGGCTGCAGTACTTTGCTAATTTGGATCAAAAGTTTGGGGGGAAAATGTAATTAAATCAAGTGATTGTAATGCTGTTACTTCCGTTGTGTAGTTAACCATCTATCATTTTAGATGTTTCATTAGCAGCCTGATGAAATTAGCTGTGTAGTTAGCCGACTTCTGCCATCCAAACAGATGAGGTGAATTATGCAGATCACTAGCACAGTACACAGATTACCACTTCTTATTCCAGCCAGACTTCAGGTACTTCATTCGAATCATGCAGTAACAACAAAGATTTATTACTACTGGCTTTTTAAATTGTGCTTCTTCTGTTCTAGAAAAACAGAAACATGTGATCACAGGGTTTTGTTTTTTTCAATGACATTTGTGTTGGTTGTGTCGGTTGCAGGCAAACATTTATCATAATGGTTAGACATTAGGAAATAGCTTAAAATGTGTGCATATTTAACTTGTTGCACTGCCGTAGTGTTACCTGCGTGGGATCTCCTCATGAGCATATGACTGTACCCTGGATGATGATATGTGAGGAGCTTGAACTTGATTCGCTAACAGAAACTAATTTGGCTAGCTTAGCGCACATGTCTTGTGGCAAGATATATGCACTTAAATGTTTTAAGTCATTGGCTGTTCTGCCAAATTGCCACCAACCTGCAACTTTGTGAGCTGACTGTTTCGCGATTTTTGTGTTTTAGACAACAAAAATAAAAGAAAAAGATGTACAGATCCAGGCTTTTCCTTTACTGTGGTAGTCGCATAGAATGACGTCACTGACACTGGTTTAATATGAAAACAAACTTTGCAAAAAAAAGAAAGAAGAAGAAGTGAGTCGGCGTGTCATCTTTATCGAGCACCATACATGTTTTGCCTCACATTAAAATTATTATTTTGCCTTTTCAAAAATAATTTATATTCAGAGAAGTCAAATATAGCAAATTTGTACGGCTTACACGGCCGCCAGGTGGCGCAGAACACTTGCCGGCCCCTGGCAACTTGAAGCACAGACAGGCCCTGGTTCGAGCCTCGGCTCGAACACACTCACTGAGTTCAGGTCCTATCTGTGTCTTCAGTCTGCTAGGGGGATTCCTGGTCTGCGCAGGGAATCCCAATCCTTTTTTTTTCTTTTCTTTTTTGGGCTGTTGGGGCCTGTATTTACAAAGCTGGGACTATCTCCGTTGTCATGGCTACCAAGAACAACGCCAGCTTGGGGGAGAGCGGAGAGCCGATAAGCAAACACTCATTCATCCTTTCTCCTCTTTCGTTTCACAGCTGCTGCGGTGGGAAACGCTGGGACTTGTGTGGCTATGCAGTTTTTGCATTGTTGGCAACTTTTAAGGACCAGCCTTGAATTTTACACATTTGATAAGTGAAGCCTGGATATATAGTGAAGAGAGCTGGGATAATCTGGACAGAATCTGCAGGCTGCATCTCCAAATCACAAGTGGCTTTAGATCTGACTCTTACAGACAGGCATGCATGTCTCAGGGTGATTACACACTAACACATTGTGATTAATCACACACATTTGTATACATTTTATTAACAAGATAATAAAAAAAACACTATACAAAATGTGTTTTTGTGACAGGCCGCTAGTAACAAAGTGCTCTCAAGGTTAAATACACATACCGGTAGACATTGAGGGCTAGCAGGAGGGACCATGCGCTTACCTGCTGCTCTCTGGCAGGTAGCTCCATGCCCTCCTGGGTTTTAAATGCACCTTAGAACACACATGCATCAACACTACAATGAGTGGGTGGAGGGAGGTTTGGAGTCTTCTCTCACCCCCATTCTCTGCGACCTGCTGGAGCGGGGGGGGGGCTAGGAGGAGGAGTTGGCCGTCCGACTGCGGTCTGGGGTGTGGGGCCTCCCTGCTGCTGCGGAGTCGGGGCGGTCTGCCTCCCCCCACCGCAGGGAAAAGGGTAATACCACCTGGGTCTGGGTGCAGTTCCCCCTCCAGGGGCAAGGGTACCTAGACCCGGTTTGTAGGGTACGCTTGGGGAGTGTGATCGTGTGTACAGCGTCTCTTTATGTCTGTCTCCACGTTGGTTGAGTGTGGAGTAAGTGCATATGAGAGCATGAGGGTGGGAATGGATGTTTGTATATGTGTGTGCCTGTATTTCTGTGTCTATATGTCAGGTTGGGTGTCAGGCGCCACCTCTCTGGGGACATCTCAGGCCCTCCAAGGTTTGGAGGCCTATCTCCCCCTACCACCACTTCCCCTGCCAGTGGCGGACTCCCTCAGACATCGGTGCGTTGGTGGTTCTTTGTGTCCGGGGATGGGCGTCCAGGTACACACCGGCTCACTCCTTGGCGGCCGCTTATCGGGGCCTGGAGCCTGGGGCTCGCTCGGGCCACTTCGGAGGTGGGGTGCCCCCGGCCTCTCGGCCTGGGGCTCGGTCACTCAGGCACGGCTGGCTGCCGGCGGAGCTCACGGGCGCGTCACTGCAACTCCCCCTGGCTTCTGCTCCGCGGCTGCTGAGTGAGCCCTCATCTGGGACTCTCCTCAGCTCTTTCTGGGACAGTGGCGCGGCTGCCCCTCTGTTGGTCTTCCTTGGTCTCTTGTGTTCTGGGGGCCTCTGGATGTCTGGAGTTTTGATCTCCTCCATACCTGCTTCATGCCCTGGAGGACGGGGCTGTGGCCCCCCCACACCCTCTAGCAGATCATTACATGAAGGAACCTTTTTAAAAAAAACAAGCGCATCCATGCTCACAGGTGTACACATGGGTGATCACACCCACAAACTACACCCTTTTTGGCTCCTACCTCAAAGCACACTGTGTTCTGTTGATCTTATGTGCTGCACAATAATGTTTAATATTTAGTATTTACTGTCATATTCCCATATATCATTGTGATGCTGTTTATTCTATTACTCTTGTTCTCTTCTGCTTGTTTTCTTTTTTCTTTCTCAGCAGGTGATCCAGGTGATCGATATATGCATTTTTTATTTCTTTTTTTTTTTCTGCTCATTCTGTTGGTTTTTGTTTTTTGCCCTTCTCCCCCGTCCCTCTTCTCAGCTGTTTCTCTTTCCCTCTTTCTTTCTCCCCTTCTTTCCCCCAGTCAAGTCTGTCCAGTATTCAGCAAGTGAAAATAAAATAAACAATAAAAGGTGAATCAAATGGACCATTACGGCAAGGCTGGGATGGTCAATTTGGTAAAGTAAATCCGTTGGGCATCTTTCTTTGCCTTTAGACAACAATTCTGATGGTAAAAGAGCCAAACGGGACAGGCAAAAAAAAAAGAAAAAAAGAAAAAAAGAAAAAAAGAAGTGGCTTTAGATCTGACTCTTACAGACAGGCATGCATGTCTCAGGGTGATTACACACTAACACATTGTGATTAATCACACACATTTGTATAAATTTTATTAACAAGATAAAAAAAAAACACTATACAAAATGTGTTTTTGTGACAGGCCGCTAGTAACAAAGTGCTTAAAGATTTCAAATTGGTTCTTTCCCAAGTTTTCTGTTATGTGTACACATATTCCTTGAATTAGGTGCTTTTTAATTCTCCAATAATGGTCAGTGCAAAGTGTTTACACAAACAAACAAGTGTTTACACAAACAAACAAACAAACAAAAAACATTACTCAGAAAATGGTCAGGTACAAGAACTGGATTAAAAAGGATTGGAAAAAACAGATAATGTCCAATGAAATACTTTAGCGTGTGGCTCATGACTTTTGCACAGTACTGTAAATGTTATTAATAATGAAAGATATAAAGATGTAGCTTTCCCATTTTTAAAAAATTCCCATACACATTATTCTTTTCTTCTAGTGAAGGTGCCTCCTCCTTCAGACCTTAGGATAACTAATTTCTCAGACAGTGACATCACGGTGCGCTGGGAAGCTGCAGATGATGATGATGTTTCTTACCTCATTAAGTGGATCTCCCTAAGTGGAGGCGACCTGAGGCAGGTGGGGAAGAACTATTGAGTTGTTGGAGTACATATTATGAAATAAAAAATACAATATCTCAATAAACTGTTGTCCTGTGTCTTAAGGAGTATCAGATATCACTGTCTGCACTCTATGGAGATGGAGCTCAGAGTGAAGCTGTGGCCGTACGCTATAGCACCTGTGAGTCACACATTTTAACTATATCAGCTGCTGGTGGGAGCAGGCTCTCATGGATCTTTCTGGATATTTGCAGCGGGGACATGCTGGGGTCATTTTGGAGCAGGTTAATTTGTGTGCGCCACGTGTCATAATCAGTTTTGTTGTTAGGTCTGGGAACCTTACCGGAGAAGGTACGGAGTCTAACCTGGGACTGGATGTGTTTGACATCTTGCCTTCGTACGATATGCTCTACCACGACCTTCTGAATGTCAGGTGGATTCAAATCACTTACTGAAAGGGACGCACAGGCTTAAGCAGACAAAGAAGGAAATCGGGTAAACCCTCCAGCACTCATTTCTGTGTCCATTCTGGGCTAAAAACAAAAACACCTCATAACTACCTGTGGATGCTGGCTGAGCCTCTGAAGGTTGAGTGATATGTCATTAAGCAGGTAGTCAGAGTTCTCATTGATCAGTTCCTTGAGGGAAGTGTATCCACAGGCCTTACTGATGTCCTACATGGAGCTCAGCGCCGCCTGGCTCACCAGCAGTGTCTCCTCACCAGCTTTCTCCAGCACAGGATACAGCGAGGCCATCAACAAGGCACAGAAATTGCGGCCCACTGGCTGAGCACAGCAGGCGATTCCCCCGAGTTGGATGCACAGCTGACAGATGTTGCTGTTGAGCTAATGGATCATGGATGCAGATGTTGATGATGAAGGAATCACTTGGAGAGAGCTTGTATTTGAGTTGCTGGCATCACTGTTGTATATCGAGGGGAGTCTGGATGGACCGAGCAGCTACGCAAAGAGACAAAACCTGTGTTAAAGCACTGCTTTCTAACCACTTTTACACATGCACTGCAGCTCTGAAGTTTTCAAGATATTGTCCATGCACGTGAGAACGCAAATGTCTGACACAGTTAGATCAAACATTAAACAGCCTTTAGCCTTCCTGCTCCTGAGTGAAAGCCTGTATTATATCTGACTGTGCTCATGTGGGGATAAGACAGATTAGCCTTTCTCAAAGTGAAGAGTGGGGGCCAATTTAGGATCTTCACTCAAATTTAAAATACAAGGGAAACTGATGTATTTCCTTAAATAAACAAAAACCACACAAGCGCTTATAAAATGCTCATCCTACCCAGTCATATGCAAAGTGTTAGAATCAACGTGTGATCCACCTGCCACTAAGAGATATTATTTCTCTTTGGTAGATGGAAAAAATGGAATCAAACTCACTGTCAGTAGCTACAACAGCACATTTGTTATAATATGATGAATCAAGCATTTAGATATTAAATAGTATTGAGGGAGACAGGATCAAATACAGTGGGGCAAAAAAGTATTTAGTCAGCCACCAATTGTGCACGTTCTCCCACTTAAAAATATGAGAGAGGCCTGTCATTTTCATCATAGGTATACCTCTAACTTGTCCGAGTTTTAAAGAACTGATTTGCAAATTATGGTGGAAAAGAAGTATTTGGTCACCTCATTTTTTGCCCCACTGCGTAATATACAAAGATATTTGTGGCAACTCGATGTGCTTTGTCCACTTTTATTATCGGATTGCTCTGTTAACCAAAGGGAATACCTCAGTTTATTGTATGTTTGACTATAATTTACAAAAAGACTAAAGCATCATTTCTTATCTTTTCTACAATAACTATGAAATGAACAAATGGAGAGTGCTCGCTCAAGTCATGGATCAAGTGACTTAAAGGGCCGTTTTCAAAGAAAACTAAAAGTGTATAAGCAACCAAGGAAGTGAGTACTACCTGGCCACTGGACAACATTCAGTGACAGTGCACTTGCTGGCATCTCCGGTGGGCAGAGCCCTGATTCAGTAGGGTGAATAAGGGATCTTGTCTCCTCCGTACTTAATGAGAGTGGTGTATCTGTCAGTCATGTCTGGCACATAAAACACCAGGTAGGTCCCATCATGGCTGTCACAGATATCTGCTTCTTGGGCTTCCCCTCTGGGTCCTTCAGGAGAAAACAAAAACTGTTACCTAAATATCAATGCTTTGAATACATTATTGTGTGGTCCACGTTCATGCACTCACAGTGATCTGCACTGCCAGCAGTCCCTCACCTGCATCTTTGGCATCAATGGTGACCTTCACTGGCAGAGAGGTGGGCGCTCCAGTGGTGTTAAGGCCGGATCCACTTGCACGCACCTTGCTGGTATCATGGGTGGGCAGCACCTTCACCTTGTAAGGGCGGACCAAAGGGGAGAGAAGACAACTGGCTGTGGAACACAGTCTCACAAATGAAAGGAGCCTTATTCACAGAACCGAGTAAACCACGCAAACAGTTTTCCATTTTCAAAGCTGGCCAGAGTGGAACACTGTAACATGTAACACCTAGAAGGTTCAGATGGCTGCAGTACTTTGCTAATTTGGATCAAAAGTTTGGGGGGAAAATGTAATTAAATCAAGTGATTGTAATGCTGTTACTTCCGTTGTGTAGTTAACCATCTATCATTTTAGATGTTTCATTAGCAGCCTGATGAAATTAGCTGTGTAGTTAGCCGACTTCTGCCATCCAAACAGATGAGGTGAATTATGCAGATCACTAGCACAGCAGATCACTAGCACAGTACACAGATTACCACTTCTTATTCCAGCCAGACTTCAGGTACTTCATTCGAATCATGCAGTAACAACAAAGATTTATTACTACTGGCTTTTTAAATTGTGCTTCTTCTGTTCTAGAAAAACAGAAACATGTGATCACAGGGTTTTGTTTTTTTCAATGACATTTGTGCTGGTTGTGTCGGTTGCAGGCAAACATTTATCATAATGGTTAGATATTAGGAAATAGCTTAAAATGTGTGCATATTTAACTTGTTGCACTGCCGTAGTGTTACCTGCGTGGGATCTCCTCATGAGCATATGACTGTACCCTGGATGATGATATGTGAGGAGCTTGAACTTGATTCGCTAACAGAAACTAATTTGGCTAGCTTAGCGCACATGTCTTGTGGCAAGATATATGCACTTAAATGTTTTAAGTCATTGGCTGTTCTGCCAAATTGCCACCAACCTGCAACTTTGTGAGCTGACTGTTTCGCGATTTTTGTGTTTTAGACAACAAAAATAAAAGAAAAAGATGTACAGATCCAGGCTTTTCCTTTACTGTGGTAGTCGCATAGAATGACGTCACTGACACTGGTTTAATATGAAAACAAACTTTGCAAAAAAAAGAAAGAAGAAGAAGTGAGTCGGCGTGTCATCTTTATCGAGCACCATACATGTTTTGCCTCACATTAAAATTATTATTTTTCCTTTTCAAAAATAATTTATATTCAGAGAAGTCAAATATAGCAAATTTGTACGGCTTACACGGCCGCCAGGTGGCGCAGAACACTTGCCGGCCCCTGGCAACTTGAAGCACAGACAGGCCCTGGTTCGAGCCTCGGCTCGAACACACTCACTGAGTTCAGGTCCTATCTGTGTCTTCAGTCTGCTAGGGGGATTCCTGGTCTGCGCAGGGAATCCCAATCCTTTTTTTTTCTTTTCTTTTTTGGGCTGTTGGGGCCTGTATTTACAAAGCTGGGACTATCTCCGTTGTCATGGCTACCAAGAACAACGCCAGCTTGGGGGAGAGCGGAGAGCCGATAAGCAAACACTCATTCATCCTTTCTCCTCTTTCGTTTCACAGCTGCTGCGGTGGGAAACGCTGGGACTTGTGTGGCTATGCAGTTTTTGCATTGTTGGCAACTTTTAAGGACCAGCCTTGAATTTTACACATTTGATAAGTGAAGCCTGGATATATAGTGAAGAGAGCTGGGATAATCTGGACAGAATCTGCAGGCTGCATCTCCAAATCACAAGTGGCTTTAGATCTGACTCTTACAGACAGGCATGCATGTCTCAGGGTGATTACACACTAACACATTGTGATTAATCACACACATTTGTATACATTTTATTAACAAGATAATAAAAAAAACACTATACAAAATGTGTTTTTGTGACAGGCCGCTAGTAACAAAGTGCTCTCAAGGTTAAATACACATACCGGTAGACATTGAGGGCTAGCAGGAGGGACCATGCGCTTACCTGCTGCTCTCTGGCAGGTAGCTCCATGCCCTCCTGGGTTTTAAATGCACCTTAGAACACACATGCATCAACACTACAATGAGCGGGTGGAGGGAGGTTTGGAGTCTTCTCTCACCCCCATTCTCTGCGACCTGCTGGAGCGGGGGGGGGCTAGGAGGAGGAGTTGGCCGTCCGACTGCGGTCTGGGGTGTGGGGCCTCCCTGCTGCTGCGGAGTCGGGGCGGTCTGCCTCCCCCCACCGCAGGGAAAAGGGTAATACCACCTGGGTCTGGGTGCAGTTCCCCCTCCAGGGGCAAGGGTACCTAGACCCGGTTTGTAGGGTACGCTTGGGGAGTGTGATCGTGTGTACAGCGTCTCTTTATGTCTGTCTCCACGTTGGTTGAGTGTGGAGTAAGTGCATATGAGAGCATGAGGGTGGGAATGGATGTTTGTATATGTGTGTGCCTGTATTTCTGTGTCTATATGTCAGGTTGGGTGTCAGGCGCCACCTCTCTGGGGACATCTCAGGCCCTCCAAGGTTTGGAGGCCTATCTCCCCCTACCACCACTTCCCCTGCCAGTGGCGGACTCCCTCAGACATCGGTGCGTTGGTGGTTCTTTGTGTCCGGGGATGGGCGTCCAGGTACACACCGGCTCACTCCTTGGCGGCCGCTTATCGGGGCCTGGAGCCTGGGGCTCGCTCGGGCCACTTCGGAGGTGGGGTGCCCCCGGCCTCTCGGCCTGGGGCTCGGTCACTCAGGCACGGCTGGCTGCCGGCGGAGCTCACGGGCGCGTCACTGCAACTCCCCCTGGCTTCTGCTCCGCGGCTGCTGAGTGAGCCCTCATCTGGGACTCTCCTCAGCTCTTTCTGGGACAGTGGCGCGGCTGCCCCTCTGTTGGTCTTCCTTGGTCTCTTGTGTTCTGGGGGCCTCTGGATGTCTGGAGTTTTGATCTCCTCCATACCTGCTTCATGCCCTGGAGGACGGGGCTGTGGCCCCCCCACACCCTCTAGCAGATCATTACATGAAGGAACCTTTTTAAAAAAAACAAGCGCATCCATGCTCACAGGTGTACACATGGGTGATCACACCCACAAACTACACCCTTTTTGGCTCCTACCTCAAAGCACACTGTGTTCTGTTGATCTTATGTGCTGCACAATAATGTTTAATATTTAGTATTTACTGTCATATTCCCATATATCATTGTGATGCTGTTTATTCTATTACTCTTGTTCTCTTCTGCTTGTTTTCTTTTTTCTTTCTCAGCAGGTGATCCAGGTGATCGATATATGCATTTTTTATTTCTTTTTTTTTTTCTGCTCATTCTGTTGGTTTTTGTTTTTTGCCCTTCTCCCCCGTCCCTCTTCTCAGCTGTTTCTCTTTCCCTCTTTCTTTCTCCCCTTCTTTCCCCCAGTCAAGTCTGTCCAGTATTCAGCAAGTGAAAATAAAATAAACAATAAAAGGTGAATCAAATGGACCATTACGGCAAGGCTGGGATGGTCAATTTGGTAAAGTAAATCCGTTGGGCATCTTTCTTTGCCTTTAGACAACAATTCTGATGGTAAAAGAGCCAAACGGGACAGGCAAAAAAAAAAAGAAAAAAAGAAAAAAAGAAAAAAAGAAGTGGCTTTAGATCTGACTCTTACAGACAGGCATGCATGTCTCAGGGTGATTACACACTAACACATTGTGATTAATCACACACATTTGTATAAATTTTATTAACAAGATAAAAAAAAAACACTATACAAAATGTGTTTTTGTGACAGGCCGCTAGTAACAAAGTGCTTAAAGATTTCAAATTGGTTCTTTCCCAAGTTTTCTGTTATGTGTACACATATTCCTTGAATTAGGTGCTTTTTAATTCTCCAATAATGGTCAGTGCAAAGTGTTTACACAAACAAACAAGTGTTTACACAAACAAACAAACAAACAAAAAACATTACTCAGAAAATGGTCAGGTACAAGAACTGGATTAAAAAGGATTGGAAAAAACAGATAATGTCCAATGAAATACTTTAGCGTGTGGCTCATGACTTTTGCACAGTACTGTAAATGTTATTAATAATGAAAGATATAAAGATGTAGCTTTCCCATTTTTAAAAAATTCCCATACACATTATTCTTTTCTTCTAGTGAAGGTGCCTCCTCCTTCAGACCTTAGGATAACTAATTTCTCAGACAGTGACATCACGGTGCGCTGGGAAGCTGCAGATGATGATGATGTTTCTTACCTCATTAAGTGGATCTCCCTAAGTGGAGGCGACCTGAGGCAGGTGGGGAAGAACTATTGAGTTGTTGGAGTACATATTATGAAATAAAAAATACAATATCTCAATAAACTGTTGTCCTGTGTCTTAAGGAGTATCAGATATCACTGTCTGCACTCTATGGAGATGGAGCTCAGAGTGAAGCTGTGGCCGTACGCTATAGCACCTGTGAGTCACACATTTTAACTATATCAGCTGCTGGTGGGAGCAGGCTCTCATGGATCTTTCTGGATATTTGCAGCGGGGACATGCTGGGGTCATTTTGGAGCAGGTTAATTTGTGTGCGCCACGTGTCATAATCAGTTTTGTTGTTAGGTCTGGGAACCTTACCGGAGAAGGTACGGAGTCTAACCTGGGACTGGATGTGTTTGACATCTTGCCTTCGTACGATATGCTCTACCACGACCTTCTGAATGTCAGGTGGATTCAAATCACTTACTGAAAGGGACGCACAGGCTTAAGCAGACAAAGAAGGAAATCGGGTAAACCCTCCAGCACTCATTTCTGTGTCCATTTTGGGCTAAAAACAAAAACACCTCATAACTACCTGTGGATGCTGGCTGAGCCTCTGAAGGTTGAGTGATATGTCATTAAGCAGGTAGTCAGAGTTCTCATTGATCAGTTCCTTGAGGGAAGTGTATCCACAGGCCTTACTGATGTCCTACATGGAGCTCAGCGCCGCCTGGCTCACCAGCAGTGTCTCCTCACCAGCTTTCTCCAGCACAGGATACAGCGAGGCCATCAACAAGGCACAGAAATTGCGGCCCACTGGCTGAGCACAGCAGGCGATTCCCCCGAGTTGGATGCACAGCTGACAGATGTTGCTGTTGAGCTAATGGATCATGGATGCAGATGTTGATGATGAAGGAATCACTTGGAGAGAGCTTGTATTTGAGTTGCTGGCATCACTGTTGTATATCGAGGGGAGTCTGGATGGACCGAGCAGCTACGCAAAGAGACAAAACCTGTGTTAAAGCACTGCTTTCTAACCACTTTTACACATGCACTGCAGCTCTGAAGTTTTCAAGATATTGTCCATGCACGTGAGAACGCAAATGTCTGACACAGTTAGATCAAACATTAAACAGCCTTTAGCCTTCCTGCTCCTGAGTGAAAGCCTGTATTATATCTGACTGTGCTCATGTGGGGATAAGACAGATTAGCCTTTCTCAAAGTGAAGAGTGGGGGCCAATTTAGGATCTTCACTCAAATTTAAAATACAAGGGAAACTGATGTATTTCCTTAAATAAACAAAAACCACACAAGCGCTTATAAAATGCTCATCCTACCCAGTCATATGCAAAGTGTTAGAATCAACGTGTGATCCACCTGCCACTAAGAGATATTATTTCTCTTTGGTAGATGGAAAAAATGGAATCAAACTCACTGTCAGTAGCTACAACAGCACATTTGTTATAATATGATGAATCAAGCATTTAGATATTAAATAGTATTGAGGGAGACAGGATCAAATACAGTGGGGCAAAAAAGTATTTAGTCAGCCACCAATTGTGCACGTTCTCCCACTTAAAAATATGAGAGAGGCCTGTCATTTTCATCATAGGTATACCTCTAACTTGTCCCAGTTTTAAAGAACTGATTTGCAAATTATGGTGGAAAAGAAGTATTTGGTCACCTCATTTTTTGCCCCACTGCGTAATATACAAAGATATTTGTGGCAACTCGATGTGCTTTGTCCACTTTTATTATCGGATTGCTCTGTTAACCAAAGGGAATACCTCAGTTTATTGTATGTTTGACTATAATTTACAAAAAGACTAAAGCATCATTTCTTATCTTTTCTACAATAACTATCAAATGAACAAATGGAGAGTGCTCGCTCAAGTCATGGATCAAGTGACTTAAAGGGCCGTTTTCAAAGAAAACTAAAAGTGTATAAGCAACCAAGGAAGTGAGTACTACCTGGCCACTGGACAACATTCAGTGACAGTGCACTTGCTGGCATCTCCGGTGGGCAGAGCCCTGATTCAGTAGGGTGAATAAGGGATCTTGTCTCCTCCGTACTTAATGAGAGTGGTGTATCTGTCAGTCATGTCTGGCACATAAAACACCAGGTAGGTCCCATCATGGCTGTCACAGATATCTGCTTCTTGGGCTTCCCCTCTGGGTCCTTCAGGAGAAAACAAAAACTGTTACCTAAATATCAATGCTTTGAATACATTATTGTGTGGTCCACGTTCATGCACTCACAGTGATCTGCACTGCCAGCAGTCCCTCACCTGCATCTTTGGCATCAATGGTGACCTTCACTGGCAGAGAGGTGGGCGCTCCAGTGGTGTTAAGGCCGGATCCACTTGCACGCACCTTGCTGGTATCATGGGTGGGCAGCACCTTCACCTTGTAAGGGCGGACCAAAGGGGAGAGAAGACAACTGGCTGTGGAACACAGTCTCACAAATGAAAGGAGCCTTATTCACAGAACCGAGTAAACCACGCAAAGAGTTTTCCATTTTCAAAGCTGGCCAGAGTGGAACACTGTAACATGTAACACCTAGAAGGTTCAGATGGCTGCAGTACTTTGCTAATTTGGATCAAAAGTTTGGGGGGAAAATGTAATTAAATCAAGTGATTGTAATGCTGTTACTTCCGTTGTGTAGTTAACCATCTATCATTTTAGATGTTTCATTAGCAGCCTGATGAAATTAGCTGTGTAGTTAGCCGACTTCTGCCATCCAAACAGATGAGGTGAATTATGCAGATCACTAGCACAGTACACAGATTACCACTTCTTATTCCAGCCAGACTTCAGGTACTTCATTCGAATCATGCAGTAACAACAAAGATTTATTACTACTGGCTTTTTAAATTGTGCTTCTTCTGTTCTAGAAAAACAGAAACATGTGATCACAGGGTTTTGTTTTTTTCAATGACATTTGTGTTGGTTGTGTCGGTTGCAGGCAAACATTTATCATAATGGTTAGACATTAGGAAATAGCTTAAAATGTGTGCATATTTAACTTGTTGCACTGCCGTAGTGTTACCTGCGTGGGATCTCCTCATGAGCATATGACTGTACCCTGGATGATGATATGTGAGGAGCTTGAACTTGATTCGCTAACAGAAACTAATTTGGCTAGCTTAGCGCACATGTCTTGTGGCAAGATATATGCACTTAAATGTTTTAAGTCATTGGCTGTTCTGCCAAATTGCCACCAACCTGCAACTTTGTGAGCTGACTGTTTCGCGATTTTTGTGTTTTAGACAACAAAAAGAAAAGAAAAAGATGTACAGATCCAGGCTTTTCCTTTACTGTGGTAGTCGCATAGAATGACGTCACTGACACTGGTTTAATATGAAAACAAACTTTGCAAAAAAAAGAAAGAAGAAGAAGTGAGTCGGCGTGTCATCTTTATCGAGCACCATACATGTTTTGCCTCACATTAAAATTATTATTTTTCCTTTTCAAAAATAATTTATATTCAGAGAAGTCAAATATAGCAAATTTGTACAGCTTACACGGCGGGCAGGTGGCGCAGAACACTTGCCGGCCCCTGGCAACTTGAAGCACAGACAGTCCCTGGTTCGAGCCTCGGCTCGAACACACTCACTGAGTTCAGGTCCTATCTGTGTCTTCAGTCTGCTAGGGGGATTCCTGGGCTGCGCAGGGAATCCCAATCCTTTTTTTTTCTTTTCTTTTTTGGGCTGTTGGGGCCTGTATTTACAAAGCTGGGACTATCTCCGTTGTCATGGCTACCAAGAACAACGCCAGCTTGGGGGAGAGCGGAGAGCCGATAAGCAAACACTCATTCATCCTTTCTCCTCTTTCGTTTCACAGCTGCTGCGGTGGGAAACGCTGGGACTTGTGTGGCTATGCAGTTTTTGCATTGTTGGCAACTTTTAAGGACCAGCCTTGAATTTTACACATTTGATAAGTGAAGCCTGGATATATAGTGAAGAGAGCTGGGATAATCTGGACAGAATCTGCAGGCTGCATCTCCAAATCACAAGTGGCTTTAGATCTGACTCTTACAGACAGGCATGCATGTCTCAGGGTGATTACACACTAACACATTGTGATTAATCACACACATTTGTATACATTTTATTAACAAGATAATAAAAAAAACACTATACAAAATGTGTTTTTGTGACAGGCCGCTAGTAACAAAGTGCTCTCAAGGTTAAATACACATACCGGTAGACATTGAGGGCTAGCAGGAGGGACCATGCGCTTACCTGCTGCTCTCTGGCAGGTAGCTCCATGCCCTCCTGGGTTTTAAATGCACCTTAGAACACACATGCATCAACACTACAATGAGTGGGTGGAGGGAGGTTTGGAGTCTTCTCTCACCCCCATTCTCTGCGACCTGCTGGAGCGGGGGGGGGGCTAGGAGGAGGAGTTGGCCGTCTGACTGCGGTCTGGGGTGTGGGGCCTCCCTGCTGCTGCGGAGTCGGGGCGGTCTGCCTCCCCCCACCGCAGGGAAAAGGGTAATACCACCTGGGTCTGGGTGCAGTTCCCCCTCCAGGGGCAAGGGTACCTAGACCCGGTTTGTAGGGTACGCTTGGGGAGTGTGATCGTGTGTACAGCGTCTCTTTATGTCTGTCTCCACGTTGGTTGAGTGTGGAGTAAGTGCATATGAGAGCATGAGGGTGGGAATGGATGTTTGTATATGTGTGTGCCTGTATTTCTGTGTCTATATGTCAGGTTGGGTGTCAGGCGCCACCTCTCTGGGGACATCTCAGGCCCTCCAAGGTTTGGAGGCCTATCTCCCCCTACCACCACTTCCCCTGCCAGTGGCGGACTCCCTCAGACATCGGTGCGTTGGTGGTTCTTTGTGTCCGGGGATGGGCGTCCAGGTACACACCGGCTCACTCCTTGGCGGCCGCTTATCGGGGCCTGGAGCCTGGGGCTCGCTCGGGCCACTTCGGAGGTGGGGTGCCCCCGGCCTCTCGGCCTGGGGCTCGGTCACTCAGGCACGGCTGGCTGCCGGCGGAGCTCACGGGCGCGTCACTGCAACTCCCCCTGGCTTCTGCTCCGCGGCTGCTGAGTGAGCCCTCATCTGGGACTCTCCTCAGCTCTTTCTGGGACAGTGGCGCGGCTGCCCCTCTGTTGGTCTTCCTTGGTCTCTTGTGTTCTGGGGGCCTCTGGATGTCTGGAGTTTTGATCTCCTCCATACCTGCTTCATGCCCTGGAGGACGGGGCTGTGGCCCCCCCACACCCTCTAGCAGATCATTACATGAAGGAACCTTTTTAAAAAAAACAAGCGCATCCATGCTCACAGGTGTACACATGGGTGATCACACCCACAAACTACACCCTTTTTGGCTCCTACCTCAAAGCACACTGTGTTCTGTTGATCTTATGTGCTGCACAATAATGTTTAATATTTAGTATTTACTGTCATATTCCCATATATCATTGTGATGCTGTTTATTCTATTACTCTTGTTCTCTTCTGCTTGTTTTCTTTTTTCTTTCTCAGCAGGTGATCCAGGTGATCGATATATGCATTTTTTATTTCTTTTTTTTTTTCTGCTCATTCTGTTGGTTTTTGTTTTTTGCCCTTCTCCCCCGTCCCTCTTCTCAGCTGTTTCTCTTTCCCTCTTTCTTTCTCCCCTTCTTTCCCCCAGTCAAGTCTGTCCAGTATTCAGCAAGTGAAAATAAAATAAACAATAAAAGGTGAATCAAATGGACCATTACGGCAAGGCTGGGATGGTCAATTTGGTAAAGTAAATCCGTTGGGCATCTTTCTTTGCCTTTAGACAACAATTCTGATGGTAAAAGAGCCAAACGGGACAGGCAAAAAAAAAAGAAAAAAAGAAAAAAAGAAAAAAAGAAGTGGCTTTAGATCTGACTCTTACAGACAGGCATGCATGTCTCAGGGTGATTACACACTAACACATTGTGATTAATCACACACATTTGTATAAATTTTATTAACAAGATAAAAAAAAAACACTATACAAAATGTGTTTTTGTGACAGGCCGCTAGTAACAAAGTGCTTAAAGATTTCAAATTGGTTCTTTCCCAAGTTTTCTGTTATGTGTACACATATTCCTTGAATTAGGTGCTTTTTAATTCTCCAATAATGGTCAGTGCAAAGTGTTTACACAAACAAACAAGTGTTTACACAAACAAACAAACAAACAAAAAACATTACTCAGAAAATGGTCAGGTACAAGAACTGGATTAAAAAGGATTGGAAAAAACAGATAATGTCCAATGAAATACTTTAGCGTGTGGCTCATGACTTTTGCACAGTACTGTAAATGTTATTAATAATGAAAGATATAAAGATGTAGCTTTCCCATTTTTAAAAAATTCCCATACACATTATTCTTTTCTTCTAGTGAAGGTGCCTCCTCCTTCAGACCTTAGGATAACTAATTTCTCAGACAGTGACATCACGGTGCGCTGGGAAGCTGCAGATGATGATGATGTTTCTTACCTCATTAAGTGGATCTCCCTAAGTGGAGGCGACCTGAGGCAGGTGGGGAAGAACTATTGAGTTGTTGGAGTACATATTATGAAATAAAAAATACAATATCTCAATAAACTGTTGTCCTGTGTCTTAAGGAGTATCAGATATCACTGTCTGCACTCTATGGAGATGGAGCTCAGAGTGAAGCTGTGGCCGTACGCTATAGCACCTGTGAGTCACACATTTTAACTATATCAGCTGCTGGTGGGAGCAGGCTCTCATGGATCTTTCTGGATATTTGCAGCGGGGACATGCTGGGGTCATTTTGGAGCAGGTTAATTTGTGTGCGCCACGTGTCATAATCAGTTTTGTTGTTAGGTCTGGGAACCTTACCGGAGAAGGTACGGAGTCTAACCTGGGACTGGATGTGTTTGACATCTTGCCTTCGTACGATATGCTCTACCACGACCTTCTGAATGTCAGGTGGATTCAAATCACTTACTGAAAGGGACGCACAGGCTTAAGCAGACAAAGAAGGAAATCGGGTAAACCCTCCAGCACTCATTTCTGTGTCCATTTTGGGCTAAAAACAAAAACACCTCATAACTACCTGTGGATGCTGGCTGAGCCTCTGAAGGTTGAGTGATATGTCATTAAGCAGGTAGTCAGAGTTCTCATTGATCAGTTCCTTGAGGGAAGTGTATCCACAGGCCTTACTGATGTCCTACATGGAGCTCAGCGCCGCCTGGCTCACCAGCAGTGTCTCCTCACCAGCTTTCTCCAGCACAGGATACAGCGAGGCCATCAACAAGGCACAGAAATTGCGGCCCACTGGCTGAGCACAGCAGGCGATTCCCCCGAGTTGGATGCACAGCTGACAGATGTTGCTGTTGAGCTAATGGATCATGGATGCAGATGTTGATGATGAAGGAATCACTTGGAGAGAGCTTGTATTTGAGTTGCTGGCATCACTGTTGTATATCGAGGGGAGTCTGGATGGACCGAGCAGCTACGCAAAGAGACAAAACCTGTGTTAAAGCACTGCTTTCTAACCACTTTTACACATGCACTGCAGCTCTGAAGTTTTCAAGATATTGTCCATGCACGTGAGAACGCAAATGTCTGACACAGTTAGATCAAACATTAAACAGCCTTTAGCCTTCCTGCTCCTGAGTGAAAGCCTGTATTATATCTGACTGTGCTCATGTGGGGATAAGACAGATTAGCCTTTCTCAAAGTGAAGAGTGGGGGCCAATTTAGGATCTTCACTCAAATTTAAAATACAAGGGAAACTGATGTATTTCCTTAAATAAACAAAAACCACACAAGCGCTTATAAAATGCTCATCCTACCCAGTCATATGCAAAGTGTTAGAATCAACGTGTGATCCACCTGCCACTAAGAGATATTATTTCTCTTTGGTAGATGGAAAAAATGGAATCAAACTCACTGTCAGTAGCTACAACAGCACATTTGTTATAATATGATGAATCAAGCATTTAGATATTAAATAGTATTGAGGGAGACAGGATCAAATACAGTGGGGCAAAAAAGTATTTAGTCAGCCACCAATTGTGCACGTTCTCCCACTTAAAAATATGAGAGAGGCCTGTCATTTTCATCATAGGTATACCTCTAACTTGTCCGAGTTTTAAAGAACTGATTTGCAAATTATGGTGGAAAAGAAGTATTTGGTCACCTCATTTTTTGCCCCACTGCGTAATATACAAAGATATTTGTGGCAACTCGATGTGCTTTGTCCACTTTTATTATCGGATTGCTCTGTTAACCAAAGGGAATACCTCAGTTTATTGTATGTTTGACTATAATTTACAAAAAGACTAAAGCATCATTTCTTATCTTTTCTACAATAACTATGAAATGAACAAATGGAGAGTGCTCGCTCAAGTCATGGATCAAGTGACTTAAAGGGCCGTTTTCAAAGAAAACTAAAAGTGTATAAGCAACCAAGGAAGTGAGTACTACCTGGCCACTGGACAACATTCAGTGACAGTGCACTTGCTGGCATCTCCGGTGGGCAGAGCCCTGATTCAGTAGGGTGAATAAGGGATCTTGTCTCCTCCGTACTTAATGAGAGTGGTGTATCTGTCAGTCATGTCTGGCACATAAAACACCAGGTAGGTCCCATCATGGCTGTCACAGATATCTGCTTCTTGGGCTTCCCCTCTGGGTCCTTCAGGAGAAAACAAAAACTGTTACCTAAATATCAATGCTTTGAATACATTATTGTGTGGTCCACGTTCATGCACTCACAGTGATCTGCACTGCCAGCAGTCCCTCACCTGCATCTTTGGCATCAATGGTGACCTTCACTGGCAGAGAGGTGGGCGCTCCAGTGGTGTTAAGGCCGGATCCACTTGCACGCACCTTGCTGGTATCATGGGTGGGCAGCACCTTCACCTTGTAAGGGCGGACCAAAGGGGAGAGAAGACAACTGGCTGTGGAACACAGTCTCACAAATGAAAGGAGCCTTATTCACAGAACCGAGTAAACCACGCAAAGAGTTTTCCATTTTCAAAGCTGGCCAGAGTGGAACACTGTAACATGTAACACCTAGAAGGTTCAGATGGCTGCAGTACTTTGCTAATTTGGATCAAAAGTTTGGGGGGAAAATGTAATTAAATCAAGTGATTGTAATGCTGTTACTTCCGTTGTGTAGTTAACCATCTATCATTTTAGATGTTTCATTAGCAGCCTGATGAAATTAGCTGTGTAGTTAGCCGACTTCTGCCATCCAAACAGATGAGGTGAATTATGCAGATCACTAGCACAGTACACAGATTACCACTTCTTATTCCAGCCAGACTTCAGGTACTTCATTCGAATCATGCAGTAACAACAAAGATTTATTACTACTGGCTTTTTAAATTGTGCTTCTTCTGTTCTAGAAAAACAGAAACATGTGATCACAGGGTTTTGTTTTTTTCAATGACATTTGTGTTGGTTGTGTCGGTTGCAGGCAAACATTTATCATAATGGTTAGACATTAGGAAATAGCTTAAAATGTGTGCATATTTAACTTGTTGCACTGCCGTAGTGTTACCTGCGTGGGATCTCCTCATGAGCATATGACTGTACCCTGGATGATGATATGTGAGGAGCTTGAACTTGATTCGCTAACAGAAACTCATTTGGCTAGCTTAGCGCACATGTCTTGTGGCAAGATATATGCACTTAAATGTTTTAAGTCATTGGCTGTTCTGCCAAATTGCCACCAACCTGCAACTTTGTGAGCTGACTGTTTCGCGATTTTTGTGTTTTAGACAACAAAAATAAAAGAAAAAGATGTACAGATCCAGGCTTTTCCTTTACTGTGGTAGTCGCATAGAATGACGTCACTGACACTGGTTTAATATGAAAACAAACTTTGCAAAAAAAAGAAAGAAGAAGAAGTGAGTCGGCGTGTCATCTTTATCGAGCACCATACATGTTTTGCCTCACATTAAAATTATTATTTTGCCTTTTCAAAAATAATTTATATTCAGAGAAGTCAAATATAGCAAATTTGTACGGCTTACACGGCCGCCAGGTGGCGCAGAACACTTGCCGGCCCCTGGCAACTTGAAGCACAGACAGGCCCTGGTTCGAGCCTCGGCTCGAACACACTCACTGAGTTCAGGTCCTATCTGTGTCTTCAGTCTGCTAGGGGGATTCCTGGTCTGCGCAGGGAATCCCAATCCTTTTTTTTTCTTTTCTTTTTTGGGCTGTTGGGGCCTGTATTTACAAAGCTGGGACTATCTCCGTTGTCATGGCTACCAAGAACAACGCCAGCTTGGGGGAGAGCGGAGAGCCGATAAGCAAACACTCATTCATCCTTTCTCCTCTTTCGTTTCACAGCTGCTGCGGTGGGAAACGCTGGGACTTGTGTGGCTATGCAGTTTTTGCATTGTTGGCAACTTTTAAGGACCAGCCTTGAATTTTACACATTTGATAAGTGAAGCCTGGATATATAGTGAAGAGAGCTGGGATAATCTGGACAGAATCTGCAGGCTGCATCTCCAAATCACAAGTGGCTTTAGATCTGACTCTTACAGACAGGCATGCATGTCTCAGGGTGATTACACACTAACACATTGTGATTAATCACACACATTTGTATACATTTTATTAACAAGATAATAAAAAAAACACTATACAAAATGTGTTTTTGTGACAGGCCGCTAGTAACAAAGTGCTCTCAAGGTTAAATACACATACCGGTAGACATTGAGGGCTAGCAGGAGGGACCATGCGCTTACCTGCTGCTCTCTGGCAGGTAGCTCCATGCCCTCCTGGGTTTTAAATGCACCTTAGAACACACATGCATCAACACTACAATGAGTGGGTGGAGGGAGGTTTGGAGTCTTCTCTCACCCCCATTCTCTGCGACCTGCTGGAGCGGGGGGGGGCTAGGAGGAGGAGTTGGCCGTCCGACTGCGGTCTGGGGTGTGGGGCCTCCCTGCTGCTGCGGAGTCGGGGCGGTCTGCCTCCCCCCACCGCAGGGAAAAGGGTAATACCACCTGGGTCTGGGTGCAGTTCCCCCTCCAGGGGCAAGGGTACCTAGACCCGGTTTGTAGGGTACGCTTGGGGAGTGTGATCGTGTGTACAGCGTCTCTTTATGTCTGTCTCCACGTTGGTTGAGTGTGGAGTAAGTGCATATGAGAGCATGAGGGTGGGAATGGATGTTTGTATATGTGTGTGCCTGTATTTCTGTGTCTATATGTCAGGTTGGGTGTCAGGCGCCACCTCTCTGGGGACATCTCAGGCCCTCCAAGGTTTGGAGGCCTATCTCCCCCTACCACCACTTCCCCTGCCAGTGGCGGACTCCCTCAGACATCGGTGCGTTGGTGGTTCTTTGTGTCCGGGGATGGGCGTCCAGGTACACACCGGCTCACTCCTTGGCGGCCGCTTATCGGGGCCTGGAGCCTGGGGCTCGCTCGGGCCACTTCGGAGGTGGGGTGCCCCCGGCCTCTCGGCCTGGGGCTCGGTCACTCAGGCACGGCTGGCTGCCGGCGGAGCTCACGGGCGCGTCACTGCAACTCCCCCTGGCTTCTGCTCCGCGGCTGCTGAGTGAGCCCTCATCTGGGACTCTCCTCAGCTCTTTCTGGGACAGTGGCACGGCTGCCCCTCTGTTGGTCTTCCTTGGTCTCTTGTGTTCTGGGGGCCTCTGGATGTCTGGAGTTTTGATCTCCTCCATACCTGCTTCATGCCCTGGAGGACGGGGCTGTGGCCCCCCCACACCCTCTAGCAGATCATTACATGAAGGAACCTTTTTAAAAAAAACAAGCGCATCCATGCTCACAGGTGTACACATGGGTGATCACACCCACAAACTACACCCTTTTTGGCTCCTACCTCAAAGCACACTGTGTTCTGTTGATCTTATGTGCTGCACAATAATGTTTAATATTTAGTATTTACTGTCATATTCCCATATATCATTGTGATGCTGTTTATTCTATTACTCTTGTTCTCTTCTGCTTGTTTTCTTTTTTCTTTCTCAGCAGGTGATCCAGGTGATCGATATATGCATTTTTTATTTCTTTTTTTTTTTCTGCTCATTCTGTTGGTTTTTGTTTTTTGCCCTTCTCCCCCGTCCCTCTTCTCAGCTGTTTCTCTTTCCCTCTTTCTTTCTCCCCTTCTTTCCCCCAGTCAAGTCTGTCCAGTATTCAGCAAGTGAAAATAAAATAAACAATAAAAGGTGAATCAAATGGACCATTACGGCAAGGCTGGGATGGTCAATTTGGTAAAGTAAATCCGTTGGGCATCTTTCTTTGCCTTTAGACAACAATTCTGATGGTAAAAGAGCCAAACGGGACAGGCAAAAAAAAAAAGAAAAAAAGAAAAAAAGAAAAAAAGAAGTGGCTTTAGATCTGACTCTTACAGACAGGCATGCATGTCTCAGGGTGATTACACACTAACACATTGTGATTAATCACACACATTTGTATACATTTTATTAACAAGATAAAAAAAAAACACTATACAAAATGTGTTTTTGTGACAGGCCGCTAGTAACAAAGTGCTTAAAGATTTCAAATTGGTTCTTTCCCAAGTTTTCTGTTATGTGTACACATATTCCTTGAATTAGGTGCTTTTTAATTCTCCAATAATGGTCAGTGCAAAGTGTTTACACAAACAAACAAACAAACAAGTGTTTACACAAACAAACAAACAAAAAACATTACTCAGAAAATGGTCAGGTACAAGAACTGGATTAAAAAGGATTGGAAAAAACAGATAATGTCCAATGAAATACTTCAGCGTGTGGCTCATGACTTTTGCACAGTACTGTAAATGTTATTAATAATGAAAGATATAAAGATGTAGCTTTCCCATTTTTAAAAAATTCCCATACACATTATTCTTTTCTTCTAGTGAAGGTGCCTCCTCCTTCAGACCTTAGGATAACTAATTTCTCAGACAGTGACATCACGGTGCGCTGGGAAGCTGCAGATGATGATGATGTTTCTTACCTCATTAAGTGGATCTCCCTAAGTGGAGGCGACCTGAGGCAGGTGGGGAAGAACTATTGAGTTGTTGGAGTACATATTATGAAATAAAAAATACAATATCTCAATAAACTGTTGTCCTGTGTCTTAAGGAGTATCAGATATCACTGTCTGCACTCTATGGAGATGGAGCTCAGAGTGAAGCTGTGGCCGTACGCTATAGCACCTGTGAGTCACACATTTTAACTATATCAGCTGCTGGTGGGAGCAGGCTCTCATGGATCTTTCTGGATATTTGCAGCGGGGACATGCTGGGGTCATTTTGGAGCAGGTTAATTTGTGTGCGCCACGTGTCATAATCAGTTTTGTTGTTAGGTCTGGGAACCTTACCGGAGAAGGTACGGAGTCTAACCTGGGACTGGATGTGTTTGACATCTTGCCTTCGTACGATATGCTCTACCACGACCTTCTGAATGTCAGGTGGATTCAAATCACTTACTGAAAGGGACGCACAGGCTTAAGCAGACAAAGAAGGAAATCGGGTAAACCCTCCAGCACTCATTTCTGTGTCCATTCTGGGCTAAAAACAAAAACACCTCATAACTACCTGTGGATGCTGGCTGAGCCTCTGAAGGTTGAGTGATATGTCATTAAGCAGGTAGTCAGAGTTCTCATTGATCAGTTCCTTGAGGGAAGTGTATCCACAGGCCTTACTGATGTCCTACATGGAGCTCAGCGCCGCCTGGCTCACCAGCAGTGTCTCCTCACCAGCTTTCTCCAGCACAGGATACAGCGAGGCCATCAACAAGGCACAGAAATTGCGGCCCACTGGCTGAGCACAGCAGGCGATTCCCCCGAGTTGGATGCACAGCTGACAGATGTTGCTGTTGAGCTAATGGATCATGGATGCAGATGTTGATGATGAAGGAATCACTTGGAGAGAGCTTGTATTTGAGTTGCTGGCATCACTGTTGTATATCGAGGGGAGTCTGGATGGACCGAGCAGCTACGCAAAGAGACAAAACCTGTGTTAAAGCACTGCTTTCTAACCACTTTTACACATGCACTGCAGCTCTGAAGTTTTCAAGATATTGTCCATGCACGTGAGAACGCAAATGTCTGACACAGTTAGATCAAACATTAAACAGCCTTTAGCCTTCCTGCTCCTGAGTGAAAGCCTGTATTATATCTGACTGTGCTCATGTGGGGATAAGACAGATTAGCCTTTTCTCAAAGTGAAGAGTGGGGGCCAATTTAGGATCTTCACTCAAATTTAAAATACAAGGGAAACTGATGTATTTCCTTAAATAAACAAAAACCACACAAGCGCTTATAAAATGCTCATCCTACCCAGTCATATGCAAAGTGTTAGAATCAACGTGTGATCCACCTGCCACTAAGAGATATTATTTCTCTTTGGTAGATGGAAAAAATGGAATCAAACTCACTGTCAGTAGCTACAACAGCACATTTGTTATAATATGATGAATCAAGCATTTAGATATTAAATAGTATTGAGGGAGACAGGATCAAATACAGTGGGGCAAAAAAGTATTTAGTCAGCCACCATTTGTGCACGTTCTCCCACTTAAAAATATGAGAGAGGCCTGTCATTTTCATCATAGGTATACCTCTAACTTGTCCCAGTTTTAAAGAACTGATTTGCAAATTATGGTGGAAAAGAAGTATTTGGTCACCTCATTTTTTGCCCCACTGCGTAATATACAAAGATATTTGTGGCAACTCGATGTGCTTTGTCCACTTTTATTATCGGATTGCTCTGTTAACCAAAGGGAATACCTCAGTTTATTGTATGTTTGACTATAATTTACAAAAAGACTAAAGCATCATTTCTTATCTTTTCTACAATAACTATCAAATGAACAAATGGAGAGTGCTCGCTCAAGTCATGGATCAAGTGACTTAAAGGGCCGTTTTCAAAGAAAACTAAAAGTGTATAAGCAACCAAGGAAGTGAGTCCTACCTGGCCACTGGACAACATTCAGTGACAGTGCACTTGCTGGCATCTCCGGTGGGCAGAGCCCTGATTCAGTAGGGTGAATAAGGGATCTTGTCTCCTCCGTACTTAATGAGAGTGGTGTATCTGTCAGTCATGTCTGGCACATAAAACACCAGGTAGGTCCCATCATGGCTGTCACAGATATCTGCTTCTTGGGCTTCCCCTCTGGGTCCTTCAGGAGAAAACAAAAACTGTTACCTAAATATCAATGCTTTGAATACATTATTGTGTGGTCCACGTTCATGCACTCACAGTGATCTGCACTGCCAGCAGTCCCTCACCTGCATCTTTGGCATCAATGGTGACCTTCACTGGCAGAGAGGTGGGCGCTCCAGTGGTGTTAAGGCCGGATCCACTTGCACGCACCTTGCTGGTATCATGGGTGGGCAGCACCTTCACCTTGTAAGGGCGGACCAAAGGGGAGAGAAGACAACTGGCTGTGGAATACAGTCTCACAAATGAAAGGAGCCTTATTTACAGAACCGAGTAAACCACGCAAACAGTTTTCCATTTTCAAAGCTGGCCAGAGTGGAACACTGTAACATGTAACACCTAGAAGGTTCAGATGGCTGCAGTACTTTGCTAATTTGGATCAAATGTTTGGGGGGAAAATGTAATTAAATCAAGTGATTGTAATGCTGTTACTTCCGTTGTGTAGTTAACCATCTATCATTTTAGATGTTTCATTAGCAGCCTGATGAAATTAGCTGTGTAGTTAGCCGACTTCTGCCATCCAAACAGATGAGGTGAATTATGCAGATCACTAGCACAGTACACAGATTACCACTTCTTATTCCAGCCAGACTTCAGGTACTTCATTCGAATCATGCAGTAACAACAAAGATTTATTACTACTGGCTTTTTAAATTGTGCTTCTTCTGTTCTAGAAAAACAGAAACATGTGATCACAGGGTTTTGTTTTTTTCAATGACATTTGTGTTGGTTGTGTCGGTTGCAGGCAAACATTTATCATAATGGTTAGATATTAGGAAATAGCTTAAAATGTGTGCATATTTAACTTGTTGCACTGCCGTAGTGTTACCTGCGTGGGATCTCCTCATGAGCATATGACTGTACCCTGGATGATGATATGTGAGGAGCTTGAACTTGATTCGCTAACAGAAACTCATTTGGCTAGCTTAGCGCACATGTCTTGTGGCAAGATATATGCACTTAAATGTTTTAAGTCATTGGCTGTTCTGCCAAATTGCCACCAACCTGCAACTTTGTGAGCTGACTGTTTCGCGATTTTTGTGTTTTAGACAACAAAAAGAAAAGAAAAAGATGTACAGATCCAGGCTTTTCCTTTACTGTGGTAGTCGCATAGAATGACGTCACTGACACTGGTTTAATATGAAAACAAACTTTGCAAAAAAAAGAAAGAAGAAGAAGTGAGTCGGCGTGTCATCTTTATCGAGCACCATACATGTTTTGCCTCACATTAAAATTATTATTTTTCCTTTTCAAAAATAATTTATATTCAGAGAAGTCAAATATAGCAAATTTGTACAGCTTACACGGCGGGCAGGTGGCGCAGAACACCTGCCGGCCCCTGGCAACTTGAAGCACAGACAGTCCCTGGTTCGAGCCTCGGCTCGAACACACTCACTGAGTTCAGGTCCTATCTGTGTCTTCAGTCTGCTAGGGGGATTCCTGGGCTGCGCAGGGAATCCCAATCCTTTTTTTTTCTTTTCTTTTTTGGGCTGTTGGGGCCTGTATTTACAAAGCTGGGACTATCTCCGTTGTCATGGCTACCAAGAACAACGCCAGCTTGGGGGAGAGCGGAGAGCCGATAAGCAAACACTCATTCATCCTTTCTCCTCTTTCGTTTCACAGCTGCTGCGGTGGGAAACGCTGGGACTTGTGTGGCTATGCAGTTTTTGCATTGTTGGCAACTTTTAAGGACCAGCCTTGAATTTTACACATTTGATAAGTCAAGCCTGGATATATAGTGAAGACAGCTGGGATAATCTGGACAGAATCTGCAGGCTGCATCTCCAAATCACAAGTGGCTTTAGATCTGACTCTTACAGACAGGCATGCATGTCTCAGGGTGATTACACACTAACACATTGTGATTAATCACACACATTTGTATACATTTTATTAACAAGATAATAAAAAAAAACACTATACAAAATGTGTTTTTGTGACAGGCCGCTAGTAACAAAGTGCTCTCAAGGTTAAATACACATACCGGTAGACATTGAGGGCTAGCAGGAGGGACCATGCGCTTACCTGCTGCTCTCTGGCAGGTAGCTCCATGCCCTCCTGGGTTTTAAATGCACCTTAGAACACACATGCATCAACACTACAATGAGCGGGTGGAGGGAGGTTTGGAGTCTTCTCTCACCCCCATTCTCTGCGACCTGCTGGAGCGGGGGGGGGCTAGGAGGAGGAGTTGGCCGTCCGACTGCGGTCTGGGGTGTGGGGCCTCCCTGCTGCTGCGGAGTCGGGGCGGTCTGCCTCCCCCCACCGCAGGGAAAAGGGTAATACCACCTGGGTCTGGGTGCAGTTCCCCCTCCAGGGGCAAGGGTACCTAGACCCGGTTTGTAGGGTACGCTTGGGGAGTGTGATCGTGTGTACAGCGTCTCTTTATGTCTGTCTCCACGTTGGTTGAGTGTGGAGTAAGTGCATATGAGAGCATGAGGGTGGGAATGGATGTTTGTATATGTGTGTGCCTGTATTTCTGTGTCTATATGTCAGGTTGGGTGTCAGGCGCCACCTCTCTGGGGAGATCTCAGGCCCTCCAAGGTTTGGAGGCCTATCTCCCCCTACCACCACTTCCCCTGCCAGTGGCGGACTCCCTCAGACATCGGTGCGTTGGTGGTTCTTTGTGTCCGGGGATGGGCGTCCAGGTACACACCGGCTCACTCCTTGGCGGCCGCTTATCGGGGCCTGGAGCCTGGGGCTCGCTCGGGCCACTTCGGAGGTGGGGTGCCCCCGGCCTCTCGGCCTGGGGCTCGGTCACTCAGGCACGGCTGGCTGCCGGCGGAGCTCACGGGCGCGTCACTGCAACTCCCCCTGGCTTCTGCTCCGCGGCTGCTGAGTGAGCCCTCATCTGGGACTCTCCTCAGCTCTTTCTGGGACAGTGGCGCGGCTGCCCCTCTGTTGGTCTTCCTTGGTCTCTTGTGTTCTGGGGGCCTCTGGATGTCTGGAGTTTTGATCTCCTCCATACCTGCTTCATGCCCTGGAGGACGGGGCTGTGGCCCCCCCACACCCTCTAGCAGATCATTACATGAAGGAACCTTTTTAAAAAAAAACAAGCGCATCCATGCTCACAGGTGTACACATGGGTGATCACACCCACAAACTACACCCTTTTTGGCTCCTACCTCAAAGCACACTGTGTTCTGTTGATCTTATGTGCTGCACAATAATGTTTAATATTTAGTATTTACTGTCATATTCCCATATATCATTGTGATGCTGTTTATTCTATTACTCTTGTTCTCTTCTGCTTGTTTTCTTTTTTCTTTCTCAGCAGGTGATCCAGGTGATCGATATATGCATTTTTTATTTCTTTTTTTTTTTTCTGCTCATTCTGTTGGTTTTTGTTTTTTGCCCTTCTCCCCCGTCCCTCTTCTCAGCTGTTTCTCTTTCCCTCTTTCTTTCTCCCCTTCTTTCCCCCAGTCAAGTCTGTCCCGTATTCAGCAAGTGAAAATAAAATAAACAATAAAAGGTGAATCAAATGGACCATTACGGCAAGGCTGGGATGGTCAATTTGGTAAAGTAAATCCGTTGGGCATCTTTCTTTGCCTTTAGACAACAATTCTGATGGCAAAAGAGCCAAACGGGACAGGCAAAAAAAAAAGAAAAAAAGAAAAAAAAGAAAAAAAAGAAGTGGCTTTAGGCACCTGCCTCAGGTCGCCTCCACTTAGGGAGATCCACTTAATGAGGTAAGAAACATCATCATCATCTGCAGCTTCCCAGCGCACCGTGATGTCACTGTCTGAGAAATTAGTTATCCTAAGGTCTGAAGGAGGAGGCACCTTCACTAGAAGAAAAGAATAATGTGTATGGGAATTTTTTAAAAATGGGAAAGCTACATCTTTATATCTTTCATTATTAATAACATTTACAGTACTGTGCAAAAGTCATGAGCCACACGCTAAAGTATTTCATTGGACATTATCTGTTTTTTCCAATCCTTTTTAATCCAGTTCTTGTACCTGACCATTTTCTGAGTAATGTTTTTTGTTTGTTTGTTTGTTTGTGTAAAGACTTGTTTTGTTTGTTTGTGTAAACACTTTGCACTGACCATTATTGGAGAATTAAAAAGCACCTAATTCAAGGAATATGTGTACACATAACAGAAAACTTGGGAAAGAACCAATTTGAAATCTTTGAGCACTTTGTTACTAGCGGCCTGTCACAAAAACACATTTTGTATAGTGTTTTTTTTTAATCTTGTTAATAAAATTTATACAAATGTGTGTGATTAATCACAATGTGTTAGTGTGTAATCACCCTGAGACATGCATGCCTGTCTGTAAGAGTCAGATCTAAAGCCACTTCTTTTTTTCTTTTTTTCTTTTTTTTTTTGCCTGTCCCGTTTGGCTCTTTTGCCATCAGAATTGTTGTCTAAAGGCAAAGAAAGATGCCCAACGGATTTACTTTACCAAATTGACCATCCCAGCCTTGCCGTAATGGTCCATTTGATTCACCTTTTATTGTTTATTTTATTTTCACTTGCTGAATACGGGACAGACTTGACTGGGGGAAAGAAGGGGAGAAAGAAAGAGGGAAAGAGAAACAGCTGAGAAGAGGGACGGGGGAGAAGGGCAAAAAACAAAAACCAACAGAATGAGCAGAAGAAAAAAAAAGAAATCAAAAATGCATATATCGATCACCTGGATCACCTGCTGAGAAAGAAAAAAGAAAACAAGCAGAAGAGAACAAGAGTAATAGAATAAACAGCATCACAATGATATATGGGAATATGACAGTAAATACTAAATATTAAACATTATTGTGCAGCACATAAGATCAACAGAACACAGTGTGCTTTGAGGTAGGAGCCAAAAAGGGTGTAGTTTGTGGGTGTGATCACCCATGTGTACACCTGTGAGCATGGATGCGCTTGTTTTTTTTAAAAAGGTTCCTTCATGTAATGATCTGCTAGAGGGTGTGGGGGGGCCACAGCCCCGTCCTCCAGGGCATGAAGCAGGTATGGAGGAGATCAAAACTCCAGACATCCAGAGGCCCCCAGAACACAAGAGACCAAGGAAGACCAACAGAGGGGCAGCCGTGCCACTGTCCCAGAAAGAGCTGAGGAGAGTCCCAGATGAGGGCTCACTCAGCAGCCGCGGAGCAGAAGCCAGGGGGAGTTGCAGTGACGCGCCCGTGAGCTCCGCCGGCAGCCAGCCGTGCCTGAGTGACCGAGCCCCAGGCCGAGAGGCCGGGGGCACCCCACCTCCGAAGTGGCCCGAGCGAGCCCCAGGCTCCAGGCCCCGATAAGCGGCCGCCAAGGAGTGAGCCGGTGTGTACCTGGACGCCCATCCCCGGACACAAAGAACCACCAACGCACCGATGTCTGAGGGAGTCCGCCACTGGCAGGGGAAGTGGTGGTAGGGGGAGATAGGCCTCCAAACCTTGGAGGGCCTGAGATGTCCCCAGAGAGGTGGCGCCTGACACCCAACCTGACATATAGACACAGAAATACAGGCACACACATATACAAACATCCATTCCCACCCTCATGCTCTCATATGCACTTACTCCACACTCAACCAACGTGGAGACAGACATAAAGAGACGCTGTACACACGATCACACTCCCCAAGCGTACCCTACAAACCGGGTCTAGGTACCCTTGCCCCTGGAGGGGGAACTGCACCCAGACCCAGGTGGTATTACCCTTTTCCCTGCGGTGGGGGGAGGCAGACCGCCCCGACTCCGCAGCAGCAGGGAGGCCCCACACCCCAGACCGCAGTCGGACGGCCAACTCCTCCTCCTAGCCCCCCCCCCCCCGCTCCAGCAGGTCGCAGAGAATGGGGGTGAGAGAAGACTCCAAACCTCCCTCCACCCGCTCATTGTAGTGTTGATGCATGTGTGTTCTAAGGTGCATTTAAAACCCAGGAGGGCATGGAGCTACCTGCCAGAGAGCAGCAGGTAAGCGCATGGTCCCTCCTGCTAGCCCTCAATGTCTACCGGTATGTGTATTTAACCTTGAGAGCACTTTGTCTCTCGGCCTGTCACAAAAACACATTTTGTATAGTGTTTTTTTTTATTATCTTGTTAATAAAATGTATACAAATGTGTGTGATTAATCACAATGTGTTAGTGTGTAATCACCCTGAGACATGCATGCCTGTCTGTAAGAGTCAGATCTAAAGCCACTTGTGATTTGGAGATGCAGCCTGCAGATTCTGTCCAGATTATCCCAGCTCTCTTCACTATATATCCAGGCTTGACTTATCAAATGTGTAAAATTCAAGGCTGGTCCTTAAAAGTTGCCAACAATGCAAAAACTGCATAGCCACACAAGTCCCAGCGTTTCCCACCGCAGCAGCTGTGAAACGAAAGAGGAGAAAGGATGAATGAGTGTTTGCTTATCGGCTCTCCGCTCTCCCCCAAGCTGGCGTTGTTCTTGGTAGCCATGACAACGGAGATAGTCCCAGCTTTGTAAATACAGGCCCCAACAGCCCAAAAAAGAAAAGAAAAAAAAAGGATTGGGATTCCCTGCGCAGCCCAGGAATCCCCCTAGCAGACTGAAGACACAGATAGGACCTGAACTCAGTGAGTGTGTTCGAGCCGAGGTTCGAACCAGGGACTGTCTGTGCTTCAAGTTGCCAGGGGCCGGCAAGTGTTCTGCGCCACCTGCCCGCCGTGTAAGCTGTACAAATTTGCTATATTTGACTTCTCTGAATATAAATTATTTTTGAAAAGGCAAAATAATAATTTTAATGTGAGGCAAAACATGTATGGTGCTCGATAAAGATGACACGCCGACTCACTTCTTCTTCTTTGTTTTTTTTGCAAAGTTTGTTTTCATATTAAACCAGTGTCAGTGACGTCATTCTATGCGACTACCACAGTAAAGGAAAAGCCTGGATCTGTACATCTTTTTCTTTTCTTTTTGTTGTCTAAAACACAAAAATCGCGAAACAGTCAGCTCACAAAGTTGCAGGTTGGTGGCAATTTGGCAGAACAGCCAATGACTTAAAACATTTAAGTGCATATATCTTGCCACAAGACATGTGCGCTAAGCTAGCCAAATGAGTTTCTGTTAGCGAATCAAGTTCAAGCTCCTCACATATCATCATCCAGGGTACAGTCATATGCTCATGAGGAGATCCCACGCAGGTAACACTACGGCAGTGCAACAAGTTAAATATGCACACATTTTAAGCTATTTCCTAATATCTAACCATTATGATAAATGTTTGCCTGCAACCGACACAACCAACACAAATGTCATTGAAAAAAACAAAACCCTGTGATCACATGTTTCTGTTTTTCTAGAACAGAAGAAGCACAATTTAAAAAGCCAGTAGTAATAAATCTTTGTTGTTACTGCATGATTCGAATGAAGTACCTGAAGTCTGGCTGGAATAAGAAGTGGTAATCTGTGTACTGTGCTAGTGATCTGCATAATTCACCTCATCTGTTTGGATGGCAGAAGTCGGCTAACTACACAGCTAATTTCATCAGGCTGCTAATGAAACATCTAAAATGATAGATGGTTAACTACACAACGGAAGTAACAGCATTACAATCACTTGATTTAATTACATTTTCCCCCCCAAACTTTTGATCCATATTAGCAAAGTACTGCAGCCATCTGAACCTTCTAGGTGTTACATGTTACAGTGTTCCACTCTGGCCAGCTTTGAAAATGGAAAACTGTTTGCGTGGTTTACTCGGTTCTGTAAATAAGGCTCCTTTCATTTGTGAGACTGTATTCCACAGCCAGTTGTCTTCTCTCCCCTTTGGTCCGCCCTTACAAGGTGAAGGTGCTGCCCACCCATGATACCAGCAAGGTGCGTGCAAGTGGATCCGGCCTTAACACCACTGGAGCGCCCACCTCTCTGCCAGTGAAGGTCACCATTGATGCCAAAGATGCAGGTGAGGGACTGCTGGCAGTGCAGATCACTGTGAGTGCATGAACGTGGACCACACAATAATGTATTCAAAGCATTGATATTTAGGTAACAGTTTTTGTTTTCTCCTGAAGGACCCAGAGGGGAAGCCCAAGAAGCAGATATCTGTGACAGCCATGATGGGACCTACCTGGTGTTTTATGTGCCAGACATGACTGACAGATACACCACTCTCATTAAGTACGGAGGAGACAAGATCCCTTATTCACCCTACTGAATCAGGGCTCTGCCCACCGGAGATGCCAGCAAGTGCACTGTCACTGAATGTTGTCCAGTGGCCAGGTAGGACTCACTTCCTTGGTTGCTTATACACTTTTAGTTTTCTTTGAAAACGGCCCTTTAAGTCACTTGATCCATGACTTGAGCGAGCACTCTCCATTTGTTCATTTGATAGTTATTGTAGAAAAGATAAGAAATGATGCTTTAGTCTTTTTGTAAATTATAGTCAAACATACAATAAACTGAGGTATTCCCTTTGGTTAACAGAGCAATCCGATAATAAAAGTGGACAAAGCACATCGAGTTGCCACAAATATCTTTGTATATTACGCAGTGGGGCAAAAAATGAGGTGACCAAATACTTCTTTTCCACCATAATTTGCAAATCAGTTCTTTAAAACTGGGACAAGTTAGAGGTATACCTATGATGAAAATGACAGGCCTCTCTCATATTTTTAAGTGGGAGAACGTGCACAAATGGTGGCTGACTAAATACTTTTTTGCCCCACTGTATTTGATCCTGTCTCCCTCAATACTATTTAATATCTAAATGCTTGATTCATCATATTATAACAAATGTGCTGTTGTAGCTACTGACAGTGAGTTTGATTCCATTTTTTCCATCTACCAAAGAGAAATAATATCTCTTAGTGGCAGGTGGATCACACGTTGATTCTAACACTTTGCATATGACTGGGTAGGATGAGCATTTTATAAGCGCTTGTGTGGTTTTTGTTTATTTAAGGAAATACATCAGTTTCCCTTGTATTTTAAATTTGAGTGAAGATCCTAAATTGGCCCCCACTCTTCACTTTGAGAAAAGGCTAATCTGTCTTATCCCCACATCAGCACAGTCAGATATAATACAGGCTTTCACTCAGGAGCAGGAAGGCTAAAGGCTGTTTAATGTTTGATCTAACTGTGTCAGACATTTGCGTTCTCACGTGCATGGACAATATCTTGAAAACTTCAGAGCTGCAGTGCATGTGTAAAAGTGGTTAGAAAGCAGTGCTTTAACACAGGTTTTGTCTCTTTGCGTAGCTGCTCGGTCCATCCAGACTCCCCTCGATATACAACAGTGATGCCAGCAACTCAAATACAAGCTCTCTCCAAGTGATTCCTTCATCATCAACATCTGCATCCATGATCCATTAGCTCAACAGCAACATCTGTCAGCTGTGCATCCAACTCGGGGGAATCGCCTGCTGTGCTCAGCCAGTGGGCCGCAATTTCTGTGCCTTGTTGATGGCCTCGCTGTATCCTGTGCTGGAGAAAGCTGGTGAGGAGACACTGCTGGTGAGCCAGGCGGCGCTGAGCTCCATGTAGGACATCAGTAAGGCCTGTGGATACACTTCCCTCAAGGAACTGATCAATGAGAACTCTGACTACCTGCTTAATGACATATCACTCAACCTTCAGAGGCTCAGCCAGCATCCACAGGTAGTTATGAGGTGTTTTTGTTTTTAGCCCAAAATGGACACAGAAATGAGTGCTGGAGGGTTTACCCGATTTCCTTCTTTGTCTGCTTAAGCCTGTGCGTCCCTTTCAGTAAGTGATTTGAATCCACCTGACATTCAGAAGGTCGTGGTAGAGCATATCGTACGAAGGCAAGATGTCAAACACATCCAGTCCCAGGTTAGACTCCGTACCTTCTCCGGTAAGGTTCCCAGACCTAACAACAAAACTGATTATGACACGTGGCGCACACAAATTAACCTGCTCCAAAATGACCCCAGCATGTCCCCGCTGCAAATATCCAGAAAGATCCATGAGAGCCTGCTCCCACCAGCAGCTGATATAGTTAAAATGTGTGACTCACAGGTGCTATAGCGTACGGCCACAGCTTCACTCTGAGCTCCATCTCCATAGAGTGCAGACAGTGATATCTGATACTCCTTAAGACACAGGACAACAGTTTATTGAGATATTGTATTTTTTATTTCATAATATGTACTCCAACAACTCAATAGTTCTTCCCCACCTGCCTCAGGTCGCCTCCACTTAGGGAGATCCACTTAATGAGGTAAGAAACATCATCATCATCTGCGGCTTCCCAGCGCACCGTGATGTCACTGTCTGAGAAATTAGTTATCCTAAGGTCTGAAGGAGGAGGCACCTTCACTAGAAGAAAAGAATAATGTGTATGGGAATTTTTTAAAAATGGGAAAGCTACATCTTTATATCTTTCATTATTAATAACATTTACAGTACTGTGCAAAAGTCATGAGCCACACGCTAAAGTATTTCATTGGACATTATCTGTTTTTTCCAATCCTTTTTAATCCAGTTCTTGTACCTGACCATTTTCTGAGTAATGTTTTTTGTTTGTTTGTTTGTTTGTGTAAACACTTGTTTGTTTGTTTGTTTGTGTAAACACTTTGCACTGACCATTATTGGAGAATTAAAAAGCACCTAATTCAAGGAATATGTGTACACATAACAGAAAACTTGGGAAAGAACCAATTTGAAATCTTTAAGCACTTTGTTACTAGCGGCCTGTCACAAAAACACATTTTGTATAGTGTTTTTTTTTAATCTTGTTAATAAAATTTATACAAATGTGTGTGATTAATCACAATGTGTTAGTGTGTAATCACCCTGAGACATGCATGCCTGTCTGTAAGAGTCAGATCTAAAGCCACTTCTTTTTTTCTTTTTTTCTTTTTTTTTTGCCTGTCCCGTTTGGCTCTTTTGCCATCAGAATTGTTGTCTAAAGGCAAAGAAAGATGCCCAACGGATTTACTTTACCAAATTGACCATCCCAGCCTTGCCGTAATGGTCCATTTGATTCACCTTTTATTGTTTATTTTATTTTCACTTGCTGAATACGGGACAGACTTGACTGGGGGAAAGAAGGGGAGAAAGAAAGAGGGAAAGAGAAACAGCTGAGAAGAGGGACGGGGGAGAAGGGCAAAAAACAAAAACCAACAGAATGAGCAGAAAAAAAAAAAAGAAATAAAAAATGCATATATCGATCACCTGGATCACCTGCTGAGAAAGAAAAAAGAAAACAAGCAGAAGAGAACAAGAGTAATAGAATAAACAGCATCACAATGATATATGGGAATATGACAGTAAATACTAAATATTAAACATTATTGTGCAGCACATAAGATCAACAGAACACAGTGTGCTTTGAGGTAGGAGCCAAAAAGGGTGTAGTTTGTGGGTGTGATCACCCATGTGTACACCTGTGAGCATGGATGCGCTTGTTTTTTTTTAAAAAGGTTCCTTCATGTAATGATCTGCTAGAGGGTGTGGGGGGGCCACAGCCCCGTCCTCCAGGGCATGAAGCAGGTATGGAGGAGATCAAAACTCCAGACATCCAGAGGCCCCCAGAACACAAGAGACCAAGGAAGACCAACAGAGGGGCAGCCGCGCCACTGTCCCAGAAAGAGCTGAGGAGAGTCCCAGATGAGGGCTCACTCAGCAGCCGCGGAGCAGAAGCCAGGGGGAGTTGCAGTGACGCGCCCGTGAGCTCCGCCGGCAGCCAGCCGTGCCTGAGTGACCGAGCCCCAGGCCGAGAGGCCGGGGGCACCCCACCTCCGAAGTGGCCCGAGCGAGCCCCAGGCTCCAGGCCCCGATAAGCGGCCGCCAAGGAGTGAGCCGGTGTGTACCTGGACGCCCATCCCCGGACACAAAGAACCACCAACGCACCGATGTCTGAGGGAGTCCGCCACTGGCAGGGGAAGTGGTGGTAGGGGGAGATAGGCCTCCAAACCTTGGAGGGCCTGAGATCTCCCCAGAGAGGTGGCGCCTGACACCCAACCTGACATATAGACACAGAAATACAGGCACACACATATACAAACATCCATTCCCACCCTCATGCTCTCATATGCACTTACTCCACACTCAACCAACGTGGAGACAGACATAAAGAGACGCTGTACACACGATCACACTCCCCAAGCGTACCCTACAAACCGGGTCTAGGTACTGTTAAGGTTCGGTCGAGTTAGGGAAGAGAAGAAAGCAAGCCCAAGTCGAAGTAGGTGTCAAAAATAGTGATCTTTATTACACTCTGTGCACAAGAGTGGGAAAAGACAATTTGCAATCGAATCCTCTCGTCAACTGAAGCATCAGTCTCCTTATATTGCCTTTATGACATCACAGTTGGATCTTTACTGGAAATGATCTCAAATGATAACAATTCCCCGCCTATCCCAAAGTTTTCCCTTATATAGACATCAACTGCTACTCTTAAGAGAAAAACAAGTGTGTATTACATTGTGCATTTTGTGAAAGTGTATTTATCAGAAAAACTGTCCTCAGATGACCCTCCTATTATTACTAAGTGTGTAGGTGACCGTGCGTGTGTTACATAAGTGCGTGCATGTAAGCAGAGACCGGCGTACGTGCAAAATTACACGCAGGCCTGCCAGGGCCCAACAGGACTCGTGGATCTGTATGGTGTAACTGCTCTAACGTGCAACAACTTTATATAAACAGTCAGTGTGCATTAATATTTGCTCAAAGTAACACAGATGTAATTAAAAGATTATACTGTCAACAGATTCAACAATGGCAAATGAGTAATCAATGATAACTGATTGTGAGAATACAAAATAAAATATCTCCTGATCACACTCCTCCTCTTTGGCCTTTTGAAAAAAGGCCAACATTTAAAGATATTGTGTCACTCCTCCGTCCAGGCGGCTTCTCGCAACGGCATCATATGTTCCGGACCAGCTGACCCAGCTGAACCAGAAGCTATGGCCCTGCTCACCAGATTACCCAACACCTGCCTCACCAGAGGAATGAGACAACACCCGATCAGCAACAAACCTAGAAAAACTAGAAGAGAAAACATGGCAGACATAAACAATCCCTTATATTGCCCAAAAACAGATGTGAACCAATCTCCCAGCCTTGAATTCACGCCTGATTGCTCATGCATGGTTCTAGATAACGTTTTCAAATTTTCCAGCGCCCGCGTGACTGTTCCGTCCGGAGCTGTATTGTTGGGAATAAAGGTGCAACATAAATCTCCGAACATCGCGCACACGCCTCCCTTCTCGGCCAATAACATGTCCAGCGCCATGCGATTTTGGATTCCCATTAACGACGTCGGACCTAATTGTTCTGCAAGACCTTCCACCGCGTCCCTGGTGAGATTAGAGAGTCTCAACACATTATAATGAACATAATTAATACGATCAACATTTTTATTTGGAGTCACCCACAGAAACACACTTTCAAACCCGGCCGCTATCTGATCAACTAACTTATACTCATCTGGAACTCCTCGGGGAACTCCTATTGAGTCTATCCAGGTTGGCGAGTCCCGTCTTGGATCATACTTGTGGATAGCTCCTGTGGCTCTCCTCCGTCTGGCTGTAGACACATTCGCACCTTGCTGTGGAATTGTCTCTAGCCTACTGCCCATGAGCATCAAAGGTGCAGCTAAGCGCACCAAAGCACACGTTCCCACACTCCCCAAGGGAACCTGCACCAAAAGGGTGTACTCCCCACAATAATAATATAGCCCACCTCTCGCCCAGGTGCCTATAATTGTGCTTGGGTCACTTACATCATTGGTAGTCCTACCTGTGATTGTCCTCTGGCACCAGCTTGGATTAATCCTTCCTAGCCTAAATCTCACTCTGTCTGTAGAAAACTCAAAACATGTATAATTATCTCGTTTTGGTGTGAATGAACCTGGTTGTGTACGTTTATCAATTGGCGGATATAAACCTGACAAAGTGGTGCAGTTCCCTGTGTCCACCGCCTCTCTAGTTAATCTCAACATGCAATTATATCCCCACTCATCCTCTGGATACAGAGGAGCGGGTTCAGTAAACAAATGTGGTCGAGCGGTAGCACAAGCAACACAATCAACCACTTTCTGCTCCTTAGCATTTTGAGCCACCCAATCTAACCAAAGATTCCTATCTCCAAAACCTGTGGCACGCTCTATCAACTCCTGAGGTTTTAACCTAGTATAATCAGTGGCAACAAACCATTTTTCTTCTGGATCCTTGTAAATAAGTGTCTCTACGGGATCTGTTTGCACCGTGAGATTCAGTGCTGAGTCATTTCCCAGCGGTTTAGACCTGTCGCAAGTGCGGCAACTGCATCCGCATGGTCTGTTCTTTCTCTCCCATGAATTCTTGAGATTTGTTGATGCTCCAACATCACTGTGTCCTCTGATTGACAAGTGATACGATAAATTTTGCATTTTGGCGAGTACCAAACGTCTGGAATCTGAGTAGCTTGCCAGCCAGGTTCCTCGAGGGCTCTTTTGACCATCGTCCCCAGCTCCTTCGCCTGATGACTCTCATGGACCGCCAATGTTATATGGGGCACTGAATCAGGTCCCATTTTGAACCAAGGCCGTTGTTCGTCGGTTAATTTTACTGCTGCCGCGACGCCCTCCGGACCGACATAGATGTTTTGAGAACACACATTCCAAGTCTGGCCTTCAAGGTCAGACTGGAACAGGTCCCTGTAAATTTCATCATCATTTCTATCATAATAGAGGGTGACATGGAACGGATCCCTGGGGGGAGAGAAGACGGCCAAGGCCATAATCCAAGGTTTCCACAACTGATATTGTCTTAGTATGCCTTCTTCCACCACACGACCCCAATAGATGTCAGCGGTCGTTTGTTCACAGTCTTTCAGCAAGTACTGGTTCTTTGAAAATGTCCCCAGGCACGGAAACTCTTTTCCTCCTGGAAGTGTCACTGTTAGTCCATCAGCTGAACACATGATGGTGGCCCCCAATTTAATGAGCAGATCCCTGCCCATCAAGTTCACAGGCACATGGGGAGACACCACATAGCTGTGCTTCAATGTCTGTTTTCCCAGCACCGTCAGGGCTGGATTGGTTGTTGGCAGCGTCATCGGTACCCCAGAAAACCCAATAACACTGACCACATGGTTGGAAAGTGTGGCACTGTTTGGTTTTTGTTTCAGTGTTGAATAGGTAGCCCCAGTGTCCACAAGGAAGGTCATTTCATCTCCTTCCACACTCATCGACAACATAGGATCTGCCCCTCCCATGTTGTCTGGCCTCTGTGGGTCCCGTCAGTACAGCTCCTCCTCTCCGCCCCAGTATCCCAGGGGATACTGAGCCGCTGGCGCCATGCCTGGGTTTGGAGCTTGATGTCCCCTTGTCTGGCCCACTCTGCCTCGAAAAGTTCCCTGTGCCTGGGGTGATGATGAATAAGCTGTTTCTGGTAGCCATGGCGTAGGACAATTACGAGCCCAATGTCCTCGTCCTCCACACCTTCGGCATACATTCGGGTCCAGCATAGGTCCCCCCAGACCACGGCCCCTTGGTCCACCTCCCCTTTGGGATCCACCACGTCCCCTCAGCGACCTAGTAGCCCCCCAATTCCCCGCGGGTCTTCCTTGCCTTGGGAATTCATTGGCGGGCCATCGGTCATCAGGGTACAGAACCGGATTCAAATCTGGCCAATCAGGCCCCGGATCGCCCCGTGGCTGCGCCACCAGCATCTTCTTAGGTCCATCTTTGGTTTCCTTTTTCTTTTCGTTTACAAAATAAAATATCTCCTGATCACAGTACCCTTGCCCCTGGAGGGGGAACTGCACCCAGACCCAGGTGGTATTACCCTTTTCCCTGCGGTGGGGGGAGGCAGACCGCCCCGACTCCGCAGCAGCAGGGAGGCCCCACACCCCAGACCGCAGTCGGACGGCCAACTCCTCCTCCTAGCCCCCCCCCCCCCCCCCCGCTCCAGCAGGTCGCAGAGAATGGGGGTGAGAGAAGACTCCAAACCTCCCTCCACCCGCTCATTGTAGTGTTGATGCATGTGTGTTCTAAGGTGCATTTAAAACCCAGGAGGGCATGGAGCTACCTGCCAGAGAGCAGCAGGTAAGCGCATGGTCCCTCCTGCTAGCCCTCAATGTCTACCGGTATGTGTATTTAACCTTGAGAGCACTTTGTTACTAGCGGCCTGTCACAAAAACACATTTTGTATAGTGTTTTTTTTTATTATCTTGTTAATAAAATGTATACAAATGTGTGTGATTAATCACAATGTGTTAGTGTGTAATCACCCTGAGACATGCATGCCTGTCTGTAAGAGTCAGATCTAAAGCCACTTGTGATTTGGAGATGCAGCCTGCAGATTCTGTCCAGATTATCCCAGCTCTCTTCACTATATATCCAGGCTTCACTTATCAAATGTGTAAAATTCAAGGCTGGTCCTTAAAAGTTGCCAACAATGCAAAAACTGCATAGCCACACAAGTCCCAGCGTTTCCCACCGCAGCAGCTGTGAAACGAAAGAGGAGAAAGGATGAATGAGTGTTTGCTTATCGGCTCTCCGCTCTCCCCCAAGCTGGCGTTGTTCTTGGTAGCCATGACAACGGAGATAGTCCCAGCTTTGTAAATACAGGCCCCAACAGCCCAAAAAAGAAAAGAAAAAAAAAGGATTGGGATTCCCTGCGCAGCCCAGGAATCCCCCTAGCAGACTGAAGACACAGATAGGACCTGAACTCAGTGAGTGTGTTCGAGCCGAGGCTCGAACCAGGGACTGTCTGTGCTTCAAGTTGCCAGGGGCCGGCAAGTGTTCTGCGCCACCTGCCCGCCGTGTAAGCTGTACAAATTTGCTATATTTGACTTCTCTGAATATAAATTATTTTTGAAAAGGCAAAATAATAATTTTAATGTGAGGCAAAACATGTATGGTGCTCGATAAAGATGACACGCCGACTCACTTCTTCTTCTTTGTTTTTTTTGCAAAGTTTGTTTTCATATTAAACCAGTGTCAGTGACGTCATTCTATGCGACTACCACAGTAAAGGAAAAGCCTGGATCTGTACATCTTTTTCTTTTCTTTTTGTTGTCTAAAACACAAAAATCGCGAAACAGTCAGCTCACAAAGTTGCAGGTTGGTGGCAATTTGGCAGAACAGCCAATGACTTAAAACATTTAAGTGCATATATCTTGCCACAAGACATGTGCGCTAAGCTAGCCAAATGAGTTTCTGTTAGCGAATCAAGTTCAAGCTCCTCACATATCATCATCCAGGGTACAGTCATATGCTCATGAGGAGATCCCACGCAGGTAACACTACGGCAGTGCAACAAGTTAAATATGCACACATTTTAAGCTATTTCCTAATATCTAACCATTATGATAAATGTTTGCCTGCAACCGACACAACCAGCACAAATGTCATTGAAAAAAACAAAACCCTGTGATCACATGTTTCTGTTTTTCTAGAACAGAAGAAGCACAATTTAAAAAGCCAGTAGTAATAAATCTTTGTTGTTACTGCATGATTCGAATGAAGTACCTGAAGTCTGGCTGGAATAAGAAGTGGTAATCTGTGTACTGTGCTAGTGATCTGCATAATTCACCTCATCTGTTTGGATGGCAGAAGTCGGCTAACTACACAGCTAATTTCATCAGGCTGCTAATGAAACATCTAAAATGATAGATGGTTAACTACACAACGGAAGTAACAGCATTACAATCACTTGATTTAATTACATTTTCCCCCCCAAACTTTTGATCCAAATTAGCAAAGTACTGCAGCCATCTGAACCTTCTAGGTGTTACATGTTACAGTGTTCCACTCTGGCCAGCTTTGAAAATGGAAAACTGTTTGCGTGGTTTACTCGGTTCTGTAAATAAGGCTCCTTTCATTTGTGAGACTGTATTCCACAGCCAGTTGTCTTCTCTCCCCTTTGGTCCGCCCTTACAAGGTGAAGGTGCTGCCCACCCATGATACCAGCAAGGTGCGTGCAAGTGGATCCGGCCTTAACACCACTGGAGCGCCCACCTCTCTGCCAGTGAAGGTCACCATTGATGCCAAAGATGCAGGTGAGGGACTGCTGGCAGTGCAGATCACTGTGAGTGCATGAACGTGGACCACACAATAATGTATTCAAAGCATTGATATTTAGGTAACAGTTTTTGTTTTCTCCTGAAGGACCCAGAGGGGAAGCCCAAGAAGCAGATATCTGTGACAGCCATGATGGGACCTACCTGGTGTTTTATGTGCCAGACATGACTGACAGATACACCACTCTCATTAAGTACGGAGGAGACAAGATCCCTTATTCACCCTACTGAATCAGGGCTCTGCCCACCGGAGATGCCAGCAAGTGCACTGTCACTGAATGTTGTCCAGTGGCCAGGTAGGACTCACTTCCTTGGTTGCTTATACACTTTTAGTTTTCTTTGAAAACGGCCCTTTAAGTCACTTGATCCATGACTTGAGCGAGCACTCTCCATTTGTTCATTTGATAGTTATTGTAGAAAAGATAAGAAATGATGCTTTAGTCTTTTTGTAAATTATAGTCAAACATACAATAAACTGAGGTATTCCCTTTGGTTAACAGAGCAATCCGATAATAAAAGTGGACAAAGCACATCGAGTTGCCACAAATATCTTTGTATATTACGCAGTGGGGCAAAAAATGAGGTGACCAAATACTTCTTTTCCACCATAATTTGCAAATCAGTTCTTTAAAACTGGGACAAGTTAGAGGTATACCTATGATGAAAATGACAGGCCTCTCTCATATTTTTAAGTGGGAGAACGTGCACAAATGGTGGCTGACTAAATACTTTTTTGCCCCACTGTATTTGATCCTGTCTCCCTCAATACTATTTAATATCTAAATGCTTGATTCATCATATTATAACAAATGTGCTGTTGTAGCTACTGACAGTGAGTTTGATTCCATTTTTTCCATCTACCAAAGAGAAATAATATCTCTTAGTGGCAGGTGGATCACACGTTGATTCTAACACTTTGCATATGACTGGGTAGGATGAGCATTTTATAAGCGCTTGTGTGGTTTTTGTTTATTTAAGGAAATACATCAGTTTCCCTTGTATTTTAAATTTGAGTGAAGATCCTAAATTGGCCCCCACTCTTCACTTTGAGAAAAGGCTAATCTGTCTTATCCCCACATCAGCACAGTCAGATATAATACAGGCTTTCACTCAGGAGCAGGAAGGCTAAAGGCTGTTTAATGTTTGATCTAACTGTGTCAGACATTTGCGTTCTCACGTGCATGGACAATATCTTGAAAACTTCAGAGCTGCAGTGCATGTGTAAAAGTGGTTAGAAAGCAGTGCTTTAACACAGGTTTTGTCTCTTTGCGTAGCTGCTCGGTCCATCCAGACTCCCCTCGATATACAACAGTGATGCCAGCAACTCAAATACAAGCTCTCTCCAAGTGATTCCTTCATCATCAACATCTGCATCCATGATCCATTAGCTCAACAGCAACATCTGTCAGCTGTGCATCCAACTCGGGGGAATCGCCTGCTGTGCTCAGCCAGTGGGCCGCAATTTCTGTGCCTTGTTGATGGCCTCGCTGTATCCTGTGCTGGAGAAAGCTGGTGAGGAGACACTGCTGGTGAGCCAGGCGGCGCTGAGCTCCATGTAGGACATCAGTAAGGCCTGTGGATACACTTCCCTCAAGGAACTGATCAATGAGAACTCTGACTACCTGCTTAATGACATATCACTCAACCTTCAGAGGCTCAGCCAGCATCCACAGGTAGTTATGAGGTGTTTTTGTTTTTAGCCCAGAATGGACACAGAAATGAGTGCTGGAGGGTTTACCCGATTTCCTTCTTTGTCTGCTTAAGCCTGTGCGTCCCTTTCAGTAAGTGATTTGAATCCACCTGACATTCAGAAGGTCGTGGTAGAGCATATCGTACGAAGGCAAGATGTCAAACACATCCAGTCCCAGGTTAGACTCCGTACCTTCTCCGGTAAGGTTCCCAGACCTAACAACAAAACTGATTATGACACGTGGCGCACACAAATTAACCTGCTCCAAAATGACCCCAGCATGTCCCCGCTGCAAATATCCAGAAAGATCCATGAGAGCCTGCTCCCACCAGCAGCTGATATAGTTAAAATGTGTGACTCACAGGTGCTATAGCGTACGGCCACAGCTTCACTCTGAGCTCCATCTCCATAGAGTGCAGACAGTGATATCTGATACTCCTTAAGACACAGGACAACAGTTTATTGAGATATTGTATTTTTTATTTCATAATATGTACTCCAACAACTCAATAGTTCTTCCCCACCTGCCTCAGGTCGCCTCCACTTAGGGAGATCCACTTAATGAGGTAAGAAACATCATCATCATCTGCAGCTTCCCAGCGCACCGTGATGTCACTGTCTGAGAAATTAGTTATCCTAAGGTCTGAAGGAGGAGGCACCTTCACTAGAAGAAAAGAATAATGTGTATGGGAATTTTTTAAAAATGGGAAAGCTACATCTTTATATCTTTCATTATTAATAACATTTACAGTACTGTGCAAAAGTCATGAGCCACACGCTGAAGTATTTCATTGGACATTATCTGTTTTTTCCAATCCTTTTTAATCCAGTTCTTGTACCTGACCATTTTCTGAGTAATGTTTTTTGTTTGTTTGTTTGTGTAAACACTTGTTTGTTTGTTTGTTTGTGTAAACACTTTGCACTGACCATTATTGGAGAATTAAAAAGCACCTAATTCAAGGAATATGTGTACACATAACAGAAAACTTGGGAAAGAACCAATTTGAAATCTTTAAGCACTTTGTTACTAGCGGCCTGTCACAAAAACACATTTTGTATAGTGTTTTTTTTTTATCTTGTTAATAAAATGTATACAAATGTGTGTGATTAATCACAATGTGTTAGTGTGTAATCACCCTGAGACATGCATGCCTGTCTGTAAGAGTCAGATCTAAAGCCACTTCTTTTTTTCTTTTTTTTTTGCCTGTCCCGTTTGGCTCTTTTACCATCAGAATTGTTGTCTAAAGGCAAAGAAAGATGCCCAACGGATTTACTTTACCAAATTGACCATCCCAGCCTTGCCGTAATGGTCCATTTGATTCACCTTTTATTGTTTATTTTATTTTCACTTGCTGAATACGGGACAGACTTGACTGGGGGAAAGAAGGGGAGAAAGAAAGAGGGAAAGAGAAACAGCTGAGAAGAGGGACGGGGGAGAAGGGCAAAAAACAAAAACCAACAGAATGAGCAGAAAAAAAAAAAAAGAAATAAAAAATGCATATATCGATCACCTGGATCACCTGCTGAGAAAGAAAAAAGAAAACAAGCAGAAGAGAACAAGAGTAATAGAATAAACAGCATCACAATGATATATGGGAATATGACAGTAAATACTAAATATTAAACATTATTGTGCAGCACATAAGATCAACAGAACACAGTGTGCTTTGAGGTAGGAGCCAAAAAGGGTGTAGTTTGTGGGTGTGATCACCCATGTGTACACCTGTGAGCATGGATGCGCTTGTTTTTTTTAAAAAGGTTCCTTCATGTAATGATCTGCTAGAGGGTGTGGGGGGGCCACAGCCCCGTCCTCCAGGGCATGAAGCAGGTATGGAGGAGATCAAAACTCCAGACATCCAGAGGCCCCCAGAACACAAGAGACCAAGGAAGACCAACAGAGGGGCAGCCGCGCCACTGTCCCAGAAAGAGCTGAGGAGAGTCCCAGATGAGGGCTCACTCAGCAGCCGCGGAGCAGAAGCCAGGGGGAGTTGCAGTGACGCGCCCGTGAGTGGCCCGAGCGAGCCCCAGGCTCCAGGCCCCGATAAGCGGCCGCCAAGGAGTGAGCCGGTGTGTACCTGGACGCCCATCCCCGGACACAAAGAACCACCAACGCACCGATGTCTGAGGGAGTCCGCCACTGGCAGGGGAAGTGGTGGTAGGGGGAGATAGGCCTCCAAACCTTGGAGGGCCTGAGATGTCCCCAGAGAGGTGGCGCCTGACACCCAACCTGACATATAGACACAGAAATACAGGCACACACATATACAAACATCCATTCCCACCCTCATGCTCTCATATGCACTTACTCCACACTCAACCAACGTGGAGACAGACATAAAGAGACGCTGTACACACGATCACACTCCCCAAGCGTACCCTACAAACCGGGTCTAGGTACCCTTGCCCCTGGAGGGGGAACTGCACCCAGACCCAGGTGGTATTACCCTTTTCCCTGCGGTGGGGGGAGGCAGACCGCCCCGACTCCGCAGCAGCAGGGAGGCCCCACACCCCAGACCGCAGTCGGACGGCCAACTCCTCCTCCTAGCCCCCCCCGCTCCAGCAGGTCGCAGAGAATGGGGGTGAGAGAAGACTCCAAACCTCCCTCCACCCGCTCATTGTAGTGTTGATGCATGTGTGTTCTAAGGTGCATTTAAAACCCAGGAGGGCATGGAGCTACCTGCCAGAGAGCAGCAGGTAAGCGCATGGTCCCTCCTGCTAGCCCTCAATGTCTACCGGTATGTGTATTTAACCTTGAGAGCACTTTGTTACTAGCGGCCTGTCACAAAAACACATTTTGTATAGTGTTTTTTTTTATTATCTTGTTAATAAAATGTATACAAATGTGTGTGATTAATCACAATGTGTTAGTGTGTAATCACCCTGAGACATGCATGCCTGTCTGTAAGAGTCAGATCTAAAGCCACTTGTGATTTGGAGATGCAGCCTGCAGATTGTGTCCAGATTATCCCAGCTCTCTTCACTATATATCCAGGCTTGACTTATCAAATGTGTAAAATTCAAGGCTGGTCCTTAAAAGTTGCCAACAATGCAAAAACTGCATAGCCACACAAGTCCCAGCGTTTCCCACCGCAGCAGCTGTGAAACGAAAGAGGAGAAAGGATGAATGAGTGTTTGCTTATCGGCTCTCCGCTCTCCCCCAAGCTGGCGTTGTTCTTGGTAGCCATGACAACGGAGATAGTCCCAGCTTTGTAAATACAGGCCCCAACAGCCCAAAAAAGAAAAGAAAAAAAAAAGGATTGGGATTCCCTGCGCAGACCAGGAATCCCCCTAGCAGACTGAAGACACAGATAGGACCTGAACTCAGTGAGTGTGTTCGAGCCGAGGCTCGAACCAGGGACTGTCTGTGCTTCAAGTTGCCAGGGGCCGGCAGGTGTTCTGCGCCACCTGCCCGCCGTGTAAGCTGTACAAATTTGCTATATTTGACTTCTCTGAATATAAATTATTTTTGAAAAGGAAAAATAATAATTTTAATGTGAGGCAAAACATGTATGGTGCTCGATAAAGATGACACGCCGACTCACTTCTTCTTCTTTGTTTTTTTTGCAAAGTTTGTTTTCATATTAAACCAGTGTCAGTGACGTCATTCTATGCGACTACCACAGTAAAGGAAAAGCCTGGATCTGTACATCTTTTTCTTTTCTTTTTGTTGTCTAAAACACAAAAATCGCGAAACAGTCAGCTCACAAAGTTGCAGGTTGGTGGCAATTTGGCAGAACAGCCAATGACTTAAAACATTTAAGTGCATATATCTTGCCACAAGACATGTGCGCTAAGCTAGCCAAATGAGTTTCTGTTAGCGAATCAAGTTCAAGCTCCTCACATATCATCATCCAGGGTACAGTCATATGCTCATGAGGAGATCCCACGCAGGTAACACTACGGCAGTGCAACAAGTTAAATATGCACACATTTTAAGCTATTTCCTAATATCTAACCATTATGATAAATGTTTGCCTGCAACCGACACAACCAACACAAATGTCATTGAAAAAAAAAAACCCTGTGATCACATGTTTCTGTTTTTCTAGAACAGAAGAAGCACAATTTAAAAAGCCAGTAGTAATAAATCTTTGTTGTTACTGCATGATTCGAATGAAGTACCTGAAGTCTGGCTGGAATAAGAAGTGGTAATCTGTGTACTGTGCTAGTGATCTGCATAATTCACCTCATCTGTTTGGATGGCAGAAGTCGGCTAACTACACAGCTAATTTCATCAGGCTGCTAATGAAACATCTAAAATGATAGATGGTTAACTACACAACGGAAGTAACAGCATTACAATCACTTGATTTAATTACATTTTCCCCCCAAACATTTGATCCAAATTAGCAAAGTACTGCAGCCATCTGAACCTTCTAGGTGTTACATGTTACAGTGTTCCACTCTGGCCAGCTTTGAAAATGGAAAACTCTTTGCGTGGTTTACTCGGTTCTGTAAATAAGGCTCCTTTCATTTGTGAGACTGTATTCCACAGCCAGTTGTCTTCTCTCCCCTTTGGTCCGCCCTTACAAGGTGAAGGTGCTGCCCACCCATGATACCAGCAAGGTGCGTGCAAGTGGATCCGGCCTTAACACCACTGGAGCGCCCACCTCTCTGCCAGTGAAGGTCACCATTGATGCCAAAGATGCAGGTGAGGGACTGCTGGCAGTGCAGATCACTGTGAGTGCATGAACGTGGACCACACAATAATGTATTCAAAGCATTGATATTTAGGTAACAGTTTTTGTTTTCTCCTGAAGGACCCAGAGGGGAAGCCCATGAAGCAGATATCTGTGACAGCCATGATGGGACCTACCTGGTGTTTTATGTGCCAGACATGACTGACAGATACACCACTCTCATTAAGTACGGAGGAGACAAGATCCCTTATTCACCCTACTGAATCAGGGCTCTGCCCACCGGAGATGCCAGCAAGTGCACTGTCACTGAATGTTGTCCAGTGGCCAGGTAGGACTCACTTCCTTGGTTGCTTATACACTTTTAGTTTTCTTTGAAAACGGCCCTTTAAGTCACTTGATCCATGACTTGAGCGAGCACTCTCCATTTGTTCATTTCATAGTTATTGTAGAAAAGATAAGAAATGATGCTTTAGTCTTTTTGTAAATTATAGTCAAACATACAATAAACTGAGGTATTCCCTTTGGTTAACAGAGCAATCCGATAATAAAAGTGGACAAAGCACATCGAGTTGCCACAAATATCTTTGTATATTACGCAGTGGGGCAAAAAATGAGGTGACCAAATACTTCTTTTCCACCATAATTTGCAAATCAGTTCTTTAAAACTCGGACAAGTTAGAGGTATACCTATGATGAAAATGACAGGCCTCTCTCATATTTTTAAGTGGGAGAACTTGCACAATTGGTGGCTGACTAAATACTTTTTTGCCCCACTGTATTTGATCCTGTCTCCCTCAATACTATTTAATATCTAAATGCTTGATTCATCATATTATAACAAATGTGCTGTTGTAGCTACTGACAGTGAGTTTGATTCCATTTTTTCCATCTACCAAAGAGAAATAATATCTCTTAGTGGCAGGTGGATCACACGTTGATTCTAACACTTTGCATATGACTGGGTAGGATGAGCATTTTATAAGCGCTTGTGTGGTTTTTGTTTATTTAAGGAAATACATCAGTTTCCCTTGTATTTTAAATTTGAGTGAAGATCCTAAATTGGTCCCCACTCTTCACTTTGAGAAAAGGCTAATCTGTCTTATCCCCACATGAGCACAGTCAGATATAATACAGGCTTTCACTCAGGAGCAGGAAGGCTAAAGGCTGTTTAATGTTTGATCTAACTGTGTCAGACATTTGCGTTCTCACGTGCATGGACAATATCTTGAAAACTTCAGAGCTGCAGTGCATGTGTAAAAGTGGTTAGAAAGCAGTGCTTTAACACAGGTTTTGTCTCTTTGCGTAGCTGCTCGGTCCATCCAGACTCCCCTCGATATACAACAGTGATGCCAGCAACTCAAATACAAGCTCTCTCCAAGTGATTCCTTCATCATCAACATCTGCATCCATGATCCATTAGCTCAACAGCAACATCTGTCAGCTGTGCATCCAACTCGGGGGAATCGCCTGCTGTGCTCAGCCAGTGGGCCGCAATTTCTGTGCCTTGTTGATGGCCTCGCTGTATCCTGTGCTGGAGAAAGCTGGTGAGGAGACACTGCTGGTGAGCCAGGCGGCGCTGAGCTCCATGTAGGACATCAGTAAGGCCTGTGGATACACTTCCCTCAAGGAACTGATCAATGAGAACTCTGACTACCTGCTTAATGACATATCACTCAACCTTCAGAGGCTCAGCCAGCATCCACAGGTAGTTATGAGGTGTTTTTGTTTTTAGCCCAAAATGGACACAGAAATGAGTGCTGGAGGGTTTACCCGATTTCCTTCTTTGTCTGCTTAAGCCTGTGCGTCCCTTTCAGTAAGTGATTTGAATCCACCTGACATTCAGAAGGTCGTGGTAGAGCATATCGTACGAAGGCAAGATGTCAAACACATCCAGTCCCAGGTTAGACTCCGTACCTTCTCCGGTAAGGTTCCCAGACCTAACAACAAAACTGATTATGACACGTGGCGCACACAAATTAACCTGCTCCAAAATGACCCCAGCATGTCCCCGCTGCAAATATCCAGAAAGATCCATGAGAGCCTGCTCCCACCAGCAGCTGATATAGTTAAAATGTGTGACTCACAGGTGCTATAGCGTACGGCCACAGCTTCACTCTGAGCTCCATCTCCATAGAGTGCAGACAGTGATATCTGATACTCCTTAAGACACAGGACAACAGTTTATTGAGATATTGTATTTTTTATTTCATAATATGTACTCCAACAACTCAATAGTTCTTCCCCACCTGCCTCAGGTCGCCTCCACTTAGGGAGATCCACTTAATGAGGTAAGAAACATCATCATCATCTGCAGCTTCCCAGCGCACCGTGATGTCACTGTCTGAGAAATTAGTTATCCTAAGGTCTGAAGGAGGAGGCACCTTCACTAGAAGAAAAGAATAATGTGTATGGGAATTTTTTAAAAATGGGAAAGCTACATCTTTATATCTTTCATTATTAATAACATTTACAGTACTGTGCAAAAGTCATGAGCCACACGCTAAAGTATTTCATTGGACATTATCTGTTTTTTCCAATCCTTTTTAATCCAGTTCTTGTACCTGACCATTTTCTGAGTAATGTTTTTTGTTTGTTTGTTTGTGTAAACACTTGTTTGTTTGTTTGTTTGTGTAAACACTTTGCACTGACCATTATTGGAGAATTAAAAAGCACCTAATTCAAGGAATATGTGTACACATAACAGAAAACTTGGGAAAGAACCAATTTGAAATCTTTGAGCACTTTGTTACTAGCGGCCTGTCACAAAAACACATTTTGTATAGTGTTTTCTTTTTTATCTTGTTAATAAAATTTATACAAATGTGTGTGATTAATCACAATGTGTTAGTGTGTAATCACCCTGAGACATGCATGCCTGTCTGTAAGAGTCAGATCTAAAGCCACTTCTTTTTTTTCTTTTTTTCTTTTTTTTTTGCCTGTCCCGTTTGGCTCTTTTGCCATCAGAATTGTTGTCTAAAGGCAAAGAAAGATGCCCAACGGATTTACTTTACCAAATTGACCATCCCAGCCTTGCCGTAATGGTCCATTTGATTCACCTTTTATTGTTTATTTTATTTTCACTTGCTGAATACGGGACAGACTTGACTGGGGGAAAGAAGGGGAGAAAGAAAGAGGGAAAGAGAAACAGCTGAGAAGAGGGACGGGGGAGAAGGGCAAAAAACAAAAACCAACAGAATGAGCAGAAAAAAAAAAAAGAAATAAAAAATGCATATATCGATCACCTGGATCACCTGCTGAGAAAGAAAAAAGAAAACAAGCAGAAGAGAACAAGAGTAATAGAATAAACAGCATCACAATGATATATGGGAATATGACAGTAAATACTAAATATTAAACATTATTGTGCAGCACATAAGATCAACAGAACACAGTGTGCTTTGAGGTAGGAGCCAAAAAGGGTGTAGTTTGTGGGTGTGATCACCCATGTGTACATGGATGCGCTTGTTTTTTTTAAAAAGGTTCCTTCATGTAATGATCTGCTAGAGGGTGTGGGGGGGCCACAGCCCCGTCCTCCAGGGCATGAAGCAGGTATGGAGGAGATCAAAACTCCAGACATCCAGAGGCCCCCAGAACACAAGAGACCAAGGAAGACCAACAGAGGGGCAGCCGCGCCACTGTCCCAGAAAGAGCTGAGGAGAGTCCCAGATGAGGGCTCACTCAGCAGCCGCGGAGCAGAAGCCAGGGGGAGTTGCAGTGACGCGCCCGTGAGTGGCCCGAGCGAGCCCCAGGCTCCAGGCCCCGATAAGCGGCCGCCAAGGAGTGAGCCGGTGTGTACCTGGACGCCCATCCCCGGACACAAAGAACCACCAACGCACCGATGTCTGAGGGAGTCCGCCACTGGCAGGGGAAGTGGTGGTAGGGGGAGATAGGCCTCCAAACCTTGGAGGGCCTGAGATGTCCCCAGAGCAGTGGCGTGTCTAGAAAATTTTTGTTGGGGGGGCCAGGTAGGGGCACAGATTTGGAGAAGGGTGGCAGATTTAATTGGCAGATAATGTTTAAAAAAAAAAATCTACCAACCCTTAACCATAATTCAATAATCCTATAAACCTAATAACCAAATGCACTTTTAACTCTTATTAGAATGAGATTTTAACCACTACGGTGCAAAGTTTTTAGATACTCCGTTGATAAAGTACAAGAGATACAATCAGTCCTTTGTCAGTGCTTACTCAGCATTCAAGGACATCAATATTTGCATAGTATTTTTACTGACATATAGTGCACATATGTTTTGGGCAAAAACATTTTTGAAAATTAAAATACGAACATTTGTAACAAACAATTGACAAATTAGCCAATGCCAATGCAAAACTTTATCTGCCTGTTAAAAAAAGAAGATAATCTTCTCACAAACTGGTGTTTGATTTTGAAACAGGAAAAAAGTGGGGAAACAACTGAAAAGACTAACATTTGAATAAAACCTGAAAGCAAGTAAATACTTTCTATGCTGCCTTATCGTAAACTTTGGTAATATTGATAAAGAACAACACTGGCTGATGATAAAATACAGTCAGCTGGCATGGTGACACTGCCAGTATTAACCTGCAGGGCTGGACTGGGACAAAAAAATTGGGCATTTTTACTACAGACCGACCCACCAGGTATTAAAGCCATAAAGCCTTTGAATGAAAACAAATGCTGTTGTGACAGTGATGTACAGTCTTGTTGGTATATGTATGATTTCTATACATTTTACGTCAGATAAAAACTTTGGTTGTAAGATTTAGATAATTATTTAATAAAAACTAGGTATTTTAAATGAGAATAAGAAAGAAAAGTATTTCTTTGTGCCCACCTTTCCCTGTTAATGCCCTACCTGGCCCCCTGGCAAAACTTTGCTAGACCCGCCCCTGCACAGTTACCAGCTGTCAGCTACATAAAAAAGGATCCTGGTGTTATTTATCTCTCAGAAACAGTTGATAACTTCAACTCATTCATGTCACCTAAAAGGTAAACCTGTTTCTCCATCACCTGTTCAGCTCTGATGGTTCAGTAAGGACATCTCCTGGTTTCATCTTCATGTTTCCCTCTCACCACATATCTAAACAGACATCATGACCAGCAGCTTTACAGCTGTGGCTCCAGCAAACATCAGCTGATACTAGAAATTAATATTAAATACATTCTAACAACAGCTGATCAAGCTTAAACGTGCTGCTGTTGTTTAGCGCGACATCCGCTGGTTTCCTCTTTCTGGCGCAAAGTGGGCGATAAACAAACAAGAGAGAAAAGCCGATCAGCTGATCATTGATCAGTTTCATGATTGAAGTAGCAACAGGAGAGGGAGGGGGAGAGAATGAGAGAAGAAGAGGCAGCTGTGCAGCATAAAGACAGAATAAATCCAGCTTTGTGTCTTTTTTCCATTCTAGCTAAAGTCCGGGACAAACTGCGTCTCTTCTCAGCTCAATACGAAACGCGTAATATTTTCTCTGAATGAGGGACCATTCCATTTTTTTAAGGAGCCGTTGGCAACTCTACTAACCTTATGAATAAAATAAAGTTCACTATCAGTAACATCATAGCACCCACCCAGCTGTATAAAAACTCCGTCAAACTGGCTAGAACGCAGTATGAGTTATTGCAACTGACAGTAAAAAGTCAGCAACATGAAAATAAACTCCACCTAAACTTGGTTTATATCTGACCCAGATAGACTGCAGGTCATAACTTCTTACCTGAAGTTCAGTTCACCTGACACTCGGACTGGCGGCTGCTTCGGGTCTCTCCTCCTGCCTCCCCTTCCCTCATCCACCTGTTGCCTCTGTGGAAGCCCCGTCATAGCCACCACCAAACAACGGAGTTATTTCTACACATCGACCTGCATCTGGCCAATCCACCACCTCTCATTGTTCATGCCATTACAAAAAAAATAAAAAAAATAAGTCACTGGGGATATGCCCGGTATGCCCGATGGCCAGTCCAGCTATGTTAACCTGCAACCAAATCTGCAGCTCCATACAGCAATGTTACGACTTAGATTATATCTTATAACTCATAACTCTTATGTTAGCTGCCCTCAGTAGCATACTGTCTGAAATATTCCACAGCTGCAATAATTCTTTAAGTGTTATTTTTTTCCTTGGTATTCTAATTTCACCGAAGTTTACTAAACTCAACAAACTTGATATTACTTACCGGGACATTTATTCTGTCCTCATTTTCTTTCACCGAAAAATTGTTTCCTGCAGTGCCGTCTATCGCGCTTGGCTCTCCTACCTTTGCTAACGTGATGCGCATAGCGCAGAAGCGATGCTGCATTCACTTACACTCGGATATCTGAGCGTCACCGTGAAAACATAATCGGACATTTGATATTTGATTGAATTTTATTGTTTTGCCTTTGGGGTGGCACCTGGGGTGGCCAGTCTGGTTTGGGGGGTGGCCTGTGCCCCCCCAGGCCACCCCGCTGGACACGCCATTGCCCCCCACCGCAGGGAAAAGGGTAATACCACCTGGGTCTGGGTGCAGTTCCCCCTCCAGGGGCAAGGGTACCTAGACCCGGTTTGTAGGGTACGCTTGGGGAGTGTGATCGTGTGTACAGCGTCTCTTTATGTCTGTCTCCACGTTGGTTGAGTGTGGAGTAAGTGCATATGAGAGCATGAGGGTGGGAATGGATGTTTGTATATGTGTGTGCCTGTATTTCTGTGTCTATATGTCAGGTTGGGTGTCAGGCGCCACCTCTCTGGGGACATCTCAGGCCCTCCAAGGTTTGGAGGCCTATCTCCCCCTACCACCACTTCCCCTGCCAGTGGCGGACTCCCTCAGACATCGGTGCGTTGGTGGTTCTTTGTGTCCGGGGATGGGCGTCCAGGTACACACCGGCTCACTCCTTGGCGGCCGCTTATCGGGGCCTGGAGCCTGGGGCTCGCTCGGGCCACTTCGGAGGTGGGGTGCCCCCGGCCTCTCGGCCTGGGGCTCGGTCACTCAGGCACGGCTGGCTGCCGGCGGAGCTCACGGGCGCGTCACTGCAACTCCCCCTGGCTTCTGCTCCGCGGCTGCTGAGTGAGCCCTCATCTGGGACTCTCCTCAGCTCTTTCTGGGACAGTGGCGCGGCTGCCCCTCTGTTGGTCTTCCTTGGTCTCTTGTGTTCTGGGGGCCTCTGGATGTCTGGAGTTTTGATCTCCTCCATACCTGCTTCATGCCCTGGAGGACGGGGCTGTGGCCCCCCCACACCCTCTAGCAGATCATTACATGAAGGAACCTTTTTAAAAAAAACAAGCGCATCCATGCTCACAGGTGTACACATGGGTGATCACACCCACAAACTACACCCTTTTTGGCTCCTACCTCAAAGCACACTGTGTTCTGTTGATCTTATGTGCTGCACAATAATGTTTAATATTTAGTATTTACTGTCATATTCCCATATATCATTGTGATGCTGTTTATTCTATTACTCTTGTTCTCTTCTGCTTGTTTTCTTTTTTCTTTCTCAGCAGGTGATCCAGGTGATCGATATATGCATTTTTGATTTCTTTTTTTTTCTTCTGCTCATTCTGTTGGTTTTTGTTTTTTGCCCTTCTCCCCCGTCCCTCTTCTCAGCTGTTTCTCTTTCCCTCTTTCTTTCTCCCCTTCTTTCCCCCAGTCAAGTCTGTCCCGTATTCAGCAAGTGAAAATAAAATAAACAATAAAAGGTGAATCAAATGGACCATTACGGCAAGGCTGGGATGGTCAATTTGGTAAAGTAAATCCGTTGGGCATCTTTCTTTGCCTTTAGACAACAATTCTGATGGCAAAAGAGCCAAACGGGACAGGCAAAAAAAAAAGAAAAAAAGAAAAAAAAGAAGTGGCTTTAGATCTGACTCTTACAGACAGGCATGCATGTCTCAGGGTGATTACACACTAACACATTGTGATTAATCACACACATTTGTATAAATTTTATTAACAAGATAAAAAAGAAAACACTATACAAAATGTGTTTTTGTGACAGGCCGCTAGTAACAAAGTGCTCAAAGATTTCAAATTGGTTCTTTCCCAAGTTTTCTGTTATCTGTACACATATTCCTTGAATTAGGTGCTTTTTAATTCTCCAATAATGGTCAGTGCAAAGTGTTTACACAAACAAACAAACAAACAAGTGTTTACACAAACAAACAAACAAACAAAAAACATTACTCAGAAAATGGTCAGGTACAAGAACTGGATTAAAAAGGATTGGAAAAAACAGATAATGTCCAATGAAATACTTTAGCGTGTGGCTCATGACTTTTGCACAGTACTGTAAATGTTATTAATAATGAAAGATATAAAGATGTAGCTTTCCCATTTTTAAAAAATTCCCATACACATTATTCTTTTCTTCTAGTGAAGGTGCCTCCTCCTTCAGACCTTAGGATAACTAATTTCTCAGACAGTGACATCACGGTGCGCTGGGAAGCTGCAGATGATGATGATGTTTCTTACCTCATTAAGTGGATCTCCCTAAGTGGAGGCGACCTGAGGCAGGTGGGGAAGAACTATTGAGTTGTTGGAGTACATATTATGAAATAAAAAATACAATATCTCAATAAACTGTTGTCCTGTGTCTTAAGGAGTATCAGATATCACTGTCTGCACTCTATGGAGATGGAGCTCAGAGTGAAGCTGTGGCCGTACGCTATAGCACCTGTGAGTCACACATTTTAACTATATCAGCTGCTGGTGGGAGCAGGCTCTCATGGATCTTTCTGGATATTTGCAGCGGGGACATGCTGGGGTCATTTTGGAGCAGGTTAATTTGTGTGCGCCACGTGTCATAATCAGTTTTGTTGTTAGGTCTGGGAACCTTACCGGAGAAGGTACGGAGTCTAACCTGGGACTGGATGTGTTTGACATCTTGCCTTCGTACGATATGCTCTACCACGACCTTCTGAATGTCAGGTGGATTCAAATCACTTACTGAAAGGGACGCACAGGCTTAAGCAGACAAAGAAGGAAATCGGGTAAACCCTCCAGCACTCATTTCTGTGTCCATTCTGGGCTAAAAACAAAAACACCTCATAACTGAAGGAAACGGTTTCCAGGGCCTAATCCGTGGATCGACTTCCTTCGAGGCGTGGACGTCTATCAGCAGAGAATGTCCCTTAGTCTGTAACACAGTCAAATATATTCTCAAGTAATATTCAAGCATGCCATTCAGCGTGTTAGTACGAGCTCGGGAGCAGCTTGGGAGAACAAGAAAACAGAGACTGCTTCAGGTTGTCTTCCCAAATTGACTCAACTTTATTCACAAGTACAACAGTTTATATAGAGGGTAAAATTCATGAGACAGCAGATTATCAGTTTAAACCAGTACAGACCAAGATAAGGCAGTGTCTTCCTGCCCATGGGTGAAGAAGCATCCTTTGTGTAGTGTATCAGTTCAGCTACAATTGTGATTATCTCAGCGACATATTTTCAAGGCACAAAACGAAGAGTTCTTACATTAGTGAAATCTGAAACAAACCATTTGGCCTCAACAGGCGTCTCCTAAAAGATTAAGAAACTAATGTAGCTGAGGGAGTGATCTCTGTGGTATTTCAACCTTGTACCAGCCTGTGATTCTCACACATCAATTCTTGGGTCAAAGAGAAAAATAACTAAAACAAAGGGGCCTTATTGAATGACAGAGTTTTCCTGCATAATGTCACTATAAAACAATATCCAGTAAATGCTACCATGGTACTAAAATACCTAACAGTTCCCCTCTTTTATTATTTTTAAAAATAATAACTCAAATAGAAAGGAAAAATCACAAATGTAATAACATAATATAAAAAGCAAATCATAAAATGTAATAGTTCACAACCTAATGTTCAATATACACATCAGGAACATCATTGGTAACATCTGGCACATCCTCAGGATCAATTTGTGCTAATTGCAAATACATTGAAGTAGCTGTACTGGTAGCTATATGGGTTATCATTGAGAATGTGGCTTGCAGAAATGTGAACAGGGTTGCACTTTACAATACGAAATAGTAAATAAAAATCCTAAGGTTAATGCAGTAGATATGATTAATAACCTAAATATATAAAAAAGACAGTTCTTTAGTCGTCTCCTGGCCTGGTCCCAGGTTCGTGTGATGACAATGGGCATTTCATTTTCTCCATTATCAGGATGAAACGAGTCTATCTTTATCAGGTTAGACATTGTGTGGTACTCTAGGCTTTCTGTTCCTGCTGGATGTTCGAGTACCTTGTTGTTGTTCAGGTGGGGGATCAAAGGGCTTTCTGAGTCTTGGCTCTTTCCGGCGTTGTGTGTTAATCAGTGATTGTGTGTGTGTAGGTGTATTGGATCCGGGCGCTGGCTCGCCTGAGTCGTCATCTATAGGTGTATTGAATCCGGGCGCTGGCTCGCCGGAGACGTCATCTACTTGATCCGACGCCTTAGGTGGTTTGGTGGGGCTGGTCTTAACCCTGCTGGCATGAATCCACTGAGGTTGTCTGTCTGTGAGGATGCTGGTTCTTCGTCACTGCCAGTACAGTCTGGGGCTGGAACACGCGCGGCCTCCCAGAGAGTCCTTGGTTTTAGTGGCTTCTCCAACATGCATCTCCTTGTCTCCACTGGTGGAACTGTGGAGGGGAAAGGCTGAGAGAGACAAACTTTCTGATAGTTATTATTCAGTTTTTCTACCAGGTTGTGAACATCAGTGGACAATGCAATATACATCACCTTCTACTAGCGGTGCCCCTCTGGAAGCTGACCATGGTGTTGGAAATAATCTTATTTCAAATGGAGATAATTTGGTTACTGCAGATTGAGTCATTCTAATCTCACACAGGACTTAAGTAAGTAATTTGACCCAGGTCATTAAAGTTTTAGCACACTTTTGAATTACTTCTAATGTGAATGAAGATCCTCTATCACTGTTAATCTGGTGAGGTATTCCGAATCTGGGTATTATTTCATTGCTCAACTTTTGACAGACTACTTCTGCAGTTTCTTTTGAGGTTGGATAAGCTTCTACTCATTTACTAAATTGATCCACTATTACCAGTAAGTACTTGATGCTTCCTTGCGCTGGCATGTGTGTAAAATCAATTTGTAATGTATGAAATGGAAAATCTGGTTGTGGTAAATGCTGATGTTTTGCTTTTGATTTTCCTACATTAGTTCGTGCACATGTTAGACAGGTTGCTAATATGCTTTTACTGCATGTGATGTTTTCTCAATTACAAATCTTGATTTTATTGCCCCTATTACCCCTCTTTGTCCGACATGACTCACACAGTGAAAATGTCGGGCAAGGACTGGCATCAGGGAATATGGGAGGGCAATCAAACCCTTAAGATTTTGTATAAGCCATCTCTGTCATCTAAGGTACAGTCATTATTCTCCCAACAGGTGTAATCACATGCAGAGGCTTGCTCTTGTATAAATTTTAAATCAACATTTGTGTCTAAATAGTCTGGGAGTGTAACAAGTGGCAGCTGTAGGGGCACAGATAATACTTCCTGCGGAGGTGGGAGCTGTGATGCAGCTGCAGCCTTGGCTGTCACGTCTGCTAAAGCATTACCTGTTGCTTCGTCTGTGTCAGCTGTACTGTGTCCTTTCGTTTTTACAACTGCAACGGCCGATGGCAGCTGTATAGCCTGAAAAAGTCTTTTAACAAAATCACAATTTAGCAATTTATTTTCCATCAGCAGATCTAAATCCTCTCTGTCTCCACAATGTGCCAAAGTCATGCACAACGCCAAATGCATAGCGGCTGTCTGTGTAAATCGTCACATGCTTATCCACATGGAGCTCACAGGCATGTATTAAAGCCATGAGCTCTGCTTTTTGTGCTGAGTGAAATGGTAATGAGTGAGCCTCTAGTATGATGTCAGGCACTGTTACCACTGAATAGCCACAAAGAAATGAGTTGTCATTCGGCCTTGAACAGGACCCGTCCACATAAACCGTGGCTGAGTCTGGGATTGGTGTTTGCTCTAAATCTGGACGTGGTGCTGTGGATTCCTGTATACGTGTCATGCAGTCATGATCGTCAAGCCTGTCTGAGCCATCCTGTCGGTCAGAAGAACACAGCATAGGATCAATAAATGTGCTGGCGAATCAGGTGTGCTGCTCGCTTTTATAGTGAGATTTGCATATGTTGTGTAGTTATGTTTGCTAGAATGGTCGTGACCTGGTGATTGGTGTGTAGAATAGTGTCATGTGAGAGTGTGAGCTTCTCGCAGTCCCTTATCATGATAGAGCAAGCTGCTACTGCCCTCAGGCAGGCCGGCATTCCTGAACAATTCAGGCAGCACCTTTGAGTGGCGGAGGTCAGCACTCCCTTTAATGCATTGAAAGAGGCAGTCATTTCTGTGGATCACAGTATTCGAGGAGGCTTGTCTTTTTTACAACAGTCACGCAGAATGTGGTCATGAAAAGAACAGTCTGGTATCCACTGTCTGCAATAGTTCACCATGCCCAGGAAGGACAACATTTCCTTCTGTGTAGTGGGACGAGGGACAGAGGTCACAGCTTTGACCCTGTCTGCAGTCATGGAACGTTTTCCGTGAGACAGTGTGAATCCCAAATATTGAACAGAAGTCTGACAATACTGCATTTTCTTTGCAGATGCTTTGTGGCCAGTCTTTTGGAGGTGCTGGAGAAGCATGTGTGTAGCAGTTTGACATAGTTTTTCACTTTCAGCACAGAGGAGGAGGTCATCCACATGTGGATCAGGGTGCAGCCCTGGAGGAGTGAAGCACCATTGAGAAAGCAGCAGAGCTGTCTATCATGCCTTGGGGCAAACGAGTCCAAGTGTACTGCTTATTTCTATGTGTGAATACAAATAACGGCTGTGTGTCTTCATGAGAAAAAGGAGCGGAGCATAAATCCACCACGGTAAAGTGTGTATGCAATGCATGTCAATATGCTGTGAACATCTGAAACGAGAGGTGGCAGAGGAATGTTGACTGCATTAACTTGCCTTAAGTCTTGTATGAAACGCCATACGCCAGGTTTGTTAGGCTTTGGCACAGGATTGACAGGAGTGTGGGCTTTATTGCTCCTGTAGTCAATAAATCTCCTATGATGACATCTAGAGCTGCAGCTTTTTCGGCAGAAATGGGATGTTGCTTGACATATACTGGCTTGTTGTGTTTTAATAGGTGTACGTGATAAAGTCAATAAATCATATATCATTCTCACTTTTTGACCATAATGTCATATTCTGGTATTCAGCTGGCAATGTAACTGCAGAAATAGTACAGTGGATAGGGTAGGTTAGATCTATGTGACGACATGGTGTAGTTATGTCATAAACTATGTCTGAGTTATGTGACAAAATCACTGTTTGACCTTCACTTGTGTGAGCAGTTATCATGTTGTTGAACAGTGTGAGAGAAACAAAAGTGTGGCTCCCAGTCATGGGATTACCTGGTAGTGGCGTCTGTACACGTTTTTTTTGGCACAGTGTGTGACATAGAGTACCGGACAAAAAGGATGTTGAGTTCATTCTCTGCTGAGGGTCCAGCTGACACAGAGGATGTTCCTTCTCCATCATGTCGGTACATAGGGCAGAGAAAACATAAGCTGTTATCAGTGTCAGCAAACATTTCACCCTTTATGTTAAATTAAATACACAAATTCATTTTTGCTCTGGGTGTCTGCGGCTGCTGGAAAACTGAGCTGAATTTGCACCTCTAGCTTGTCCAACAGTGCATAAAGCGTTTTATGAATACTAGGATAGATTCATCAGGCTTCTGTTTACACATAGTTACTGCATTTAAGTCAATTTTGTCTCTGGACATTGTTAGCAGGAATTTCTTTAGATTCTTAAAGAAATTGGTGATTTTGTCATTATTTACCCACAAAAACTCTGCAGTTGTGGATGCTTTATCATGCTTTGGGTCTAATTCACCTATCTCTCTTATGAGTTGTGACTCGGTTACTCCAGGAATGCATTGACACAATATGTACCTGTAATCCGGACGACCCAAATGGTGATATCTGGTACTTCTCTGTAGTGCAGAGACAAAGGCTGTAGGATTTTTAAGAGGATCGGGAAGCTCTTTAATAGTTGTCACTAATTCTTCCTTGCGGCGTATATATTGTTTTTCCTGATCCTGTTTAAAGAGATGGCTAAGATCCATTGCATATGATTCAGGTTTTTTCGTCGCTTTCTTTTGAGCTGGTTGGATCAGAATGCTGACATTGTTTGCGTGCAGCTGCTACAGCGACTATTAATTCGGTCTCATCTTCGTAAGGCGGCGGGGCTGTAGGCTGAATGGCTGAGCATGCAAGACTAGCTTTTCCCGCAGTAGATTTATTTTCTTTGCTAGAGCCTGCACTAGTTTTATTTGATGTAAAAGTATCTACACCTGGTTCCGGTCCTTTTTTCCATAGTGGTAACATTTGATGTATCACGTCGCGGCATTCTATCATGTATTTTCTACAGGACTTTTTAAGCAGACTACTTTTCTTATCACAAATGATATTCAACATTTCTACTGACCTGTTTTCTGGCGATAATCGTTCGGGATAAGGCTCCGGAAATAAATTAGAATGCATTGAACTTCTTAAGTTGTAAACAAAGTCAGTCACATAAGCACTTCCGCATGTTCTGGATACGTGATCATGGACGTCTTCACCGATTCGCGGACGTAGGTTACACGTAACCGGAAATGGGAGTTGTACTGAGCCGTTATTTGAGACTTTATTTGGTATTTTATTAATTTTTTGGTTTTACAGGTACTTTAGATTTTTTATCGGACCTGTCTGTGGTCTTTGAATAATTCTGACCCATGTTCAGTGATTTCCAGAGGGGTTTACACGCTAGGAGGATTTAGGTTAGTATTTATTTTTGCTGTGGCACACCTGAGGTTACTTGATTTTTTGCTAGCAATTTTATCTTTTTAGTGAGCAACTTCTCACTTTTTAACGAGCAACTTCTCGTTTTATGACCCCAGGCAACTTCCTGTGTCCTTTCTGCTGGTGAGCAACTTCTTAGTTTATGACAGCAGGCAACTTCCTGTGTCCTTTCTGCTTTTATTTACAAAACAACAGGCAACTTCCTGTGTTTCTATGTGGGCCACTAAAGAAGGCTCCTCAGTGTATCCCACTTGTTACTATGTGGGCCACTGAAGAAGGCCTCGTCAGCGTATCCCGTTTCTATGTGGATCACTGAGAAAGGCATAACACAGTCTTATAAAATAAAAGACACGTGCCTACCTTCGTCAGGATCCCACTTCTGACACCAAAATTGAAGGAAACGGTTTCCAGGGCCTAATCCGTGGATCGACTTCCTTCGAGGCGTGGACGTCTATCAGCAGAGAATGTCCCTTAGTCTGTAACACAGTCAAATATATTCTCAAGTAATATTCAAGCATGCCATTCAGCGTGTTAGTACGAGCTCGGGAGCAGCTTGGGAGAACAAGAAAACAGAGACTGCTTCAGGTTGTCTTCCCAAATTGACTCAACTTTATTCACAAGTACAACAGTTTATATAGAGGGTAAAATTCATGAGACAGCAGATTATCAGTTTAAACCAGTACAGACCAAGATAAGGCAGTGTCTTCCTGCCCATGGGTGAAGAAGCATCCTTTGTGTAGTGTATCAGTTCAGCTACAATTGTGATTATCTCAGCGACATATTTTCAAGGCACAAAACGAAGAGTTCTTACATTAGTGAAATCTGAAACAAACCATTTGGCCTCAACAGGCGTCTCCTAAAAGATTAAGAAACTAATGTAGCTGAGGGAGTGATCTCTGTGGTATTTCAACCTTGTACCAGCCTGTGATTCTCACACATCAATTCTTGGGTCAAAGAGAAAAATAACTAAAACAAAGGGGCCTTATTGAATGACAGAGTTTTCCTGCATAATGTCACTATAAAACAATATCCAGTAAATGCTACCATGGTACTAAAATACCTAACAATAACTACCTGTGGATGCTGGCTGAGCCTCTGAAGGTTGAGTGATATGTCATTAAGCAGGTAGTCAGAGTTCTCATTGATCAGTTCCTTGAGGGAAGTGTATCCACAGGCCTTACTGATGTCCTACATGGAGCTCAGCGCCGCCTGGCTCACCAGCAGTGTCTCCTCACCAGCTTTCTCCAGCACAGGATACAGCGAGGCCATCAACAAGGCACAGAAATTGCGGCCCACTGGCTGAGCACAGCAGGCGATTCCCCCGAGTTGGATGCACAGCTGACAGATGTTGCTGTTGAGCTAATGGATCATGGATGCAGATGTTGATGATGAAGGAATCACTTGGAGAGAGCTTGTATTTGAGTTGCTGGCATCACTGTTGTATATCGAGGGGAGTCTGGATGGACCGAGCAGCTACGCAAAGAGACAAAACCTGTGTTAAAGCACTGCTTTCTAACCACTTTTACACATGCACTGCAGCTCTGAAGTTTTCAAGATATTGTCCATGCACGTGAGAACGCAAATGTCTGACACAGTTAGATCAAACATTAAACAGCCTTTAGCCTTCCTGCTCCTGAGTGAAAGCCTGTATTATATCTGACTGTGCTCATGTGGGGATAAGACAGATTAGCCTTTTCTCAAAGTGAAGAGTGGGGGCCAATTTAGGATCTTCACTCAAATTTAAAATACAAGGGAAACTGATGTATTTCCTTAAATAAACAAAAACCACACAAGCGCTTATAAAATGCTCATCCTACCCAGTCATATGCAAAGTGTTAGAATCAACGTGTGATCCACCTGCCACTAAGAGATATTATTTCTCTTTGGTAGATGGAAAAAATGGAATCAAACTCACTGTCAGTAGCTACAACAGCACATTTGTTATAATATGATGAATCAAGCATTTAGATATTAAATAGTATTGAGGGAGACAGGATCAAATACAGTGGGGCAAAAAAGTATTTAGTCAGCCACCATTTGTGCACGTTCTCCCACTTAAAAATATGAGAGAGGCCTGTCATTTTCATCATAGGTATACCTCTAACTTGTCCCAGTTTTAAAGAACTGATTTGCAAATTATGGTGGAAAAGAAGTATTTGGTCACCTCATTTTTTGCCCCACTGCGTAATATACAAAGATATTTGTGGCAACTCGATGTGCTTTGTCCACTTTTATTATCGGATTGCTCTGTTAACCAAAGGGAATACCTCAGTTTATTGTATGTTTGACTATAATTTACAAAAAGACTAAAGCATCATTTCTTATCTTTTCTACAATAACTATGAAATGAACAAATGGAGAGTGCTCGCTCAAGTCATGGATCAAGTGACTTAAAGGGCCGTTTTCAAAGAAAACTAAAAGTGTATAAGCAACCAAGGAAGTGAGTCCTACCTGGCCACTGGACAACATTCAGTGACAGTGCACTTGCTGGCATCTCCGGTGGGCAGAGCCCTGATTCAGTAGGGTGAATAAGGGATCTTGTCTCCTCCGTACTTAATGAGAGTGGTGTATCTGTCAGTCATGTCTGGCACATAAAACACCAGGTAGGTCCCATCATGGCTGTCACAGATATCTGCTTCTTGGGCTTCCCCTCTGGGTCCTTCAGGAGAAAACAAAAACTGTTACCTAAATATCAATGCTTTGAATACATTATTGTGTGGTCCACGTTCATGCACTCACAGTGATCTGCACTGCCAGCAGTCCCTCACCTGCATCTTTGGCATCAATGGTGACCTTCACTGGCAGAGAGGTGGGCGCTCCAGTGGTGTTAAGGCCGGATCCACTTGCACGCACCTTGCTGGTATCATGGGTGGGCAGCACCTTCACCTTGTAAGGGCGGACCAAAGGGGAGAGAAGACAACTGGCTGTGGAATACAGTCTCACAAATGAAAGGAGCCTTATTTACAGAACCGAGTAAACCACGCAAAGAGTTTTCCATTTTCAAAGCTGGCCAGAGTGGAACACTGTAACATGTAACACCTAGAAGGTTCAGATGGCTGCAGTACTTTGCTAATTTGGATCAAAAGTTTGGGGGGGGGGAAATGTAATTAAATCAAGTGATTGTAATGCTGTTACTTCCGTTGTGTAGTTAACCATCTATCATTTTAGATGTTTCATTAGCAGCCTGATGAAATTAGCTGTGTAGTTAGCCGACTTCTGCCATCCAAACAGATGAGGTGAATTATGCAGATCACTAGCACAGTACACAGATTACCACTTCTTATTCCAGCCAGACTTCAGGTACTTCATTCGAATCATGCAGTAACAACAAAGATTTATTACTACTGGCTTTTTAAATTGTGCTTCTTCTGTTCTAGAAAAACAGAAACATGTGATCACAGGGTTTTGTTTTTTTCAATGACATTTGTGTTGGTTGTGTCGGTTGCAGGCAAACATTTATCATAATGGTTAGATATTAGGAAATAGCTTAAAATGTGTGCATATTTAACTTGTTGCACTGCCGTAGTGTTACCTGCGTGGGATCTCCTCATGAGCATATGACTGTACCCTGGATGATGATATGTGAGGAGCTTGAACTTGATTCGCTAACAGAAACTCATTTGGCTAGCTTAGCGCACATGTCTTGTGGCAAGATATATGCACTTAAATGTTTTAAGTCATTGGCTGTTCTGCCAAATTGCCACCAACCTGCAACTTTGTGAGCTGACTGTTTCGCGATTTTTGTGTTTTAGACAACAAAAAGAAAAGAAAAAGATGTACAGATCCAGGCTTTTCCTTTACTGTGGTAGTCGCATAGAATGACGTCACTGACACTGGTTTAATATGAAAACAAACTTTGCAAAAAAAAAAAGAAGAAGAAGTGAGTCGGCGTGTCATCTTTATCGAGCACCATACATGTTTTGCCTCACATTAAAATTATTATTTTTCCTTTTCAAAAATAATTTATATTCAGAGAAGTCAAATATAGCAAATTTGTACGGCTTACACGGCGGGCAGGTGGCGCAGAACACTTGCCGGCCCCTGGCAACTTGAAGCACAGACAGGCCCTGGTTCGAGCCTCGGCTCGAACACACTCACTGAGTTCAGGTCCTATCTGTGTCTTCAGTCTGCTAGGGGGATTCCTGGTCTGCGCAGGGAATCCCAATCCTTTTTTTTTTTCTTTTCTTTTTTGGGCTGTTGGGGCCTGTATTTACAAAGCTGGGACTATCTCCGTTGTCATGGCTACCAAGAACAACGCCAGCTTGGGGGAGAGCGGAGAGCCGATAAGCAAACACTCATTCATCCTTTCTCCTCTTTCCTTTCACAGCTGCTGCGGTGGGAAACGCTGGGACTTGTGTGGCTATGCAGTTTTTGCATTGTTGGCAACTTTTAAGGACCAGCCTTGAATTTTACAGATTTGATAAGTGAAGCCTGGATATATAGTGAAGAGAGCTGGGATAATCTGGACAGAATCTGCAGGCTGCATCTCCAAATCACAAGTGGCTTTAGATCTGACTCTTACAGACAGGCATGCATGTCTCAGGGTGATTACACACTAACACATTGTGATTAATCACACACATTTGTATACATTTTATTAACAAGATAATAAAAAAAACACTATACAAAATGTGTTTTTGTGACAGGCCGCTAGTAACAAAGTGCTCTCAAGGTTAAATACACATACCGGTAGACATTGAGGGCTAGCAGGAGGGACCATGCGCTTACCTGCTGCTCTCTGGCAGGTAGCTCCATGCCCTCCTGGGTTTTAAATGCACCTTAGAACACACATGCATCAACACTACAATGAGCGGGTGGAGGGAGGTTTGGAGTCTTCTCTCACCCCCATTCTCTGCGACCTGCTGGAGCGGGGGGGGCTAGGAGGAGTTGGCCGTCCGACTGCGGTCTGGGGTGTGGGGCCTCCCTGCTGCTGCGGAGTCGGGGCGGTCTGCCTCCCCCCACCGCAGGGAAAAGGGTAATACCACCTGGGTCTGGGTGCAGTTCCCCCTCCAGGGGCAAGGGTACCTAGACCCGGTTTGTAGGGTACGCTTGGGGAGTGTGATCGTGTGTACAGCGTCTCTTTATGTCTGTCTCCACGTTGGTTGAGTGTGGAGTAAGTGCATATGAGAGCATGAGGGTGGGAATGGATGTTTGTATATGTGTGTGCCTGTATTTCTGTGTCTATATGTCAGGTTGGGTGTCAGGCGCCACCTCTCTGGGGAGATCTCAGGCCCTCCAAGGTTTGGAGGCCTATCTCCCCCTACCACCACTTCCCCTGCCAGTGGCGGACTCCCTCAGACATCGGTGCGTTGGTGGTTCTTTGTGTCCGGGGATGGGCGTCCAGGTACACACCGGCTCACTCCTTGGCGGCCGCTTATCGGGGCCTGGAGCCTGGGGCTCGCTCGGGCCACTTCGGAGGTGGGGTGCCCCCGGCCTCTCGGCCTGGGGCTCGGTCACTCAGGCACGGCTGGCTGCCGGCGGAGCTCACGGGCGCGTCACTGCAACTCCCCCTGGCTTCTGCTCCGCGGCTGCTGAGTGAGCCCTCATCTGGGACTCTCCTCAGCTCTTTCTGGGACAGTGGCGCGGCTGCCCCTCTGTTGGTCTTCCTTGGTCTCTTGTGTTCTGGGGGCCTCTGGATGTCTGGAGTTTTGATCTCCTCCATACCTGCTTCATGCCCTGGAGGACGGGGCTGTGGCCCCCCCACACCCTCTAGCAGATCATTACATGAAGGAACCTTTTTAAAAAAAACAAGCGCATCCATGCTCACAGGTGTACACATGGGTGATCACACCCACAAACTACACCCTTTTTGGCTCCTACCTCAAAGCACACTGTGTTCTGTTGATCTTATGTGCTGCACAATAATGTTTAATATTTAGTATTTACTGTCATATTCCCATATATCATTGTGATGCTGTTTATTCTATTACTCTTTCCATCACATTTGTGGCTTCTTCTCCGCTGCTTCTAAGTGGAAATTGGTACATTTGACTTCACTACAATTATCTGACATCTTTAGTTGTTATTTTACAGATGAAGATTTGTGCTCATGAAACGCATGAAGTACAATTTTGTTTCTGTAGTTGATCAATCAGTTATTTGACTTGCATGAATTCAGCAACTATTATTATATGTTAAGTCTTTAAAAGTACTTACTGTTGATATTATTTTCTGTAAATTGTTCAAAATCATAAATGTGTGAGAAGCACTCAATCAGGGGCGACTCCAGCATCAAACCTTTAGGAGGGCTCAGCTCAGTCTTAATGTCATGCTTTTAGTGTTGCCTTCAAAAGAAATGTAATTTTTGGATGACCTACAGCAGTGTCTAAGAATAACAGATTTTAATATAATACATCAGCTTTACGGTGGTCACTTTAGTTTAAAACCCGATGCAATGGCACAGTCATGTTGACAGTAAATTTCAAAAACAGTTTAAGAAAAAGCAGATCAGAGGAGAAACCTGCACGGCATTGTTTCAGTCTCTTAACCACATAGAGGCAGGTCCACCAAATCATCAAGTATTTAAAGTACCATTATACAATACAGACAGTTCAAAATCCCCCTGCGACTCCACGTACCTGCACAAGAAGCAAACTGGTAATAGAGCTGATTTTAAATGACAGCTTTTGAATTCATGCAAACCCAAACACTTTGTTGTGCAGACTCAGCACAGAGACTCGTGTACACCAATTCAGAGAGTGGAGAACAGATTTGTAGTCTGTCACATCAGTATAGTGGCATTCATCCTGTTCAAGTTTACAGTGATGTGAATGTTGCTAAATGCTATTATTCACATTAATAGCAGAGTGCTACTGAAAAGCACACAACGCATCCATTTAATGCATGTAGATGTTGTGAAAAATCCACCTGATCTCTGTTAGTTCCAGTCTCTCTGTCCGCGCTTCCTCTTTGTACTGACAATCACACACAAACATTTTATATTCAACTAAAAAAAATAACAAAAAAAATATGTATATATTCTTGTAATAATTATTTTAAGAGCAGTTTCGGATCATCGTTTGATAAGAGCATAGCACCCTGCTTAGTTATGAGCGATCACCATAGATGAATGTGGGCAAAGCAGAAGTGACATATATGTAGCCAGGTGGAAGGTCTTTATTATCGGACATGTCCCTGACTTTGACTTCATGTCCACTCTTACCTGTTTCTTATGTGTGCTGTGTTCCTCCATCTTTCTCCCTTTTTCTCCCCAGCCATGAAGTCTTTTGAATTTTCACTCAATAACAGCACCTTTTAAAGTTATTTGTTTTTATTTATTTAAACATATAGTAAAATTAATATAAAGTGGTACATGTTATGCACTACCTAAAGTGTGAAGTCACAGAATGATACTATTTAGTGCAGTTTTTAATCATTACCAGTCTTCATCTTAGAGCTTGTGCTCTTATTGTGCCATGATGTCTCCTTTTAAACTGTGTGGATATTCACCTCTTCTTCATCCTTCCTGTTCCTTTCACCAAACTGCTCACTCTTGTTCTCCTCTGATCTCACTTCCTGTTCTGGTTATAAGAAGAATGCAGTCAGCATGTGTCAAAGACACTCCCTTAGATTAGATATTTAACATTTTATTTATCAACTATTTTATGCACTAAATCAATCAATTATTAAACAAATATCATATTGTAGAAAAGCAAATAATAATGCACTAAGCAGTTTCATGCCACAAGAGCTAAATGGTCACTTCACTGTATTTATTTCCCACAAACTACTATACCTAGGATCTTCAAGTTTCCACTATAATTCATTAATCTGCAGCGACTGTAGAACATAAAGTATACTGACCTCTATTGCTTTCTTTATGACTTGGCCTGAATACACACACATACACATCTTTGAATAGCACAACAAATGAGGTAATTTTCCATGTGTTTTAATAGGTTTTAGTGATTTATGGGTTTTATGTATGTGTGTGTATTTTGGTCTTCAGTGTAAATTTATACAAACTGTAATTTTTTCAGATGAAAGATCCATTATTTAATGTTGCTTTATGTTGACTCTATGGAGAATAAAGCCTTGCATGAGTGAGCTATTTTTAAATTGTGGAGTGGAAGACCTACTGTACTTGTTGTTTAGTCTGTGATCTGAATGCCAAATTTAACCAAATTGAAAGCAAAGGTTACAGCTGGGATATTCCACACATTTGAAAGACTCATTGTGTAACTCAGATGTTTATGAGCTTTGATCACTCCAGCATAATAATTATCATGTAACTGCAAGAAGACTTAATGAAACTGAAACAATGCACCCTAACACAGGCATTTGAACTGTACGCTAAGGAGTGCATGAAGTGTACCTCTACAGCTGAAAAGAGTTTGACTCTATAATTTCTGGATCTACTGATTTGTTTCTGATGTATCTCTTCTTTTATTTAGCCTGTATTTGTATAGTGCTTTACTAGTCCCTAAGGTCCCCAAAGCGCTTTACACAACCAGTCATCCACCCATTCACACACTGGTGATGGCAAGCTACATTGTAGCCACAGCCACCCTGGGGCGCACTGACAGAGGCGAGGCTGCCGGACACTGGCGCCACCAGTAGGCAACGGGGGAAGTATCTTGCCCAAGGACACAACGACCGCGGCCGTACAAGCCGGGGCTCGAACCGGCAACCTTCCGGTTACAAGGCGAACTCCCAACTCTTGAGCCACAATCGCCCCATTATGAACAGAAAGATGATGAAATCCTCTTTATTTGAGAAAATGTCCTTAAACTATTTTTCCTCCTTCTTACTGAGTTTCCAAGCTACCTCTTTGTTAAGTGAATAAACTATTTGAACAAGAAAGATATCATGGCATTTATGATGATACTGTGTGTGTGTGTGTGTGTGCGTGCGTGCGTGCGTGCGCGCAGAGGGGAGGTCAAGACAGGAGCTCGCTGAGTTGACCTGGTACATCAAGTTTGGATTTCCCCAGTTATTGGTAAACAAAAAAGATTTAAACTTAAAAGATTTTGAGTTCATGCACACTAGAAAAAAAAAATTCTCTTCATCACAATCATTTGTTTAAAAATATGGCTATTTTACTGATCTATGGTTATTATTAAAGAGGAAGGAAAGAAGAAGAGGAAGCCTGAGCCCAGGTTCTGTCCATTTTCATAACAAGTGACAGCACAGACATCTGAGCTTTTTCGTCATAAAGATTGTGATGTGAAGCATCAGCAGGTAAAGTGTCGTTAAAGTGTCACTTCAATAATGCTGCTGGGAGAAAGAAGTGTTGACACATACTAGTTTTGAATAAAAGGTTTAAAACACAAACAGTCGAATCCTAGGTGTTGCTTTTAAGCTTAAAGAATATAATAAGTTCTAAGACAATTCAGTTTACTTCTTACTGTCCATGTTGTGTTGTGGTATTTACTTTATCATGAATGTACGCTACTTTGTTCTAGCGACTGTAAAAAAAATAATTGTATTCATGAAATAAACTAGACTTTCACAGTCTGCATCTTCCACAGTTTTTATGCTTTTTTTCCACTCCAAGTTTGACACAAACCCACAGACAACCAGAGTTAACTATGTGAAGCAATCACAGACACTGTAATGGCTGATTTTTCTAATAAACACAATCAGGTTAACATTAAGGTTTAACATTGAAGGAGATTTGTTCCATAGTCACAGTTATACTTGTATTTCCTTTACTTACATCCAACACTACTATGTTCTGTTTCAGTCCAGGTGCTGGCAGTTTATCCTTTGTTGTTTGGACAAATAAGCTTAAAGCTAAACCTTCATGTTTTTGATGGGAAAGTTTGTTAAACCATTGCTCAACTTATGTCTGCATGAGAGCAGATAATTATGATGTACTTGTAAAAAGACTTGATAAGCAGGTCACAGCTGAATCAAGGGGTAATAAAAGTAAGACCACGCGGTCTCAGCACGACTACACATGCAGTGGGTTAGCGCACACATTTGAAAGACTCATTGTGTAACTCAGGATGTGACCCCTTATAAAGGAGACAGAGAAGTTCTGTTGTTCAGTCAAGTAAAACCTGGTGAAAGCGCAATTCTAAGACTCTGGTCGTTGCTTAAGTGTATAGATAAAAAATCTTTTCTTCATACATTCTTTTCTTACTATATTAGTATAATCGCCAAATCGATCATTTAATATTTATCTCCTGAAACGATCTACATTAACTTTTTATCCCTAGAAATGTGTTTCCAGAGTCCCAGGTTTAGTGACTTCCTGTCCACCATCACATTAGCCGAGTAGTTGTCAAATTTGAGGGGAGCAGAGAAGATCAGACACCAGTCAGCAGGTCAGAGGCCATCTCTCATTTCACAAATCAATCACTTGATTTATAAATGGAACAAACACCCCATCAGACCAGGTAATGACCCATTATGAGACAACAGCCGTCTGAGAGGAGATGTTCTGTATCACAAAACATGGGAAACAAACAAACTCTAGGCATTCTGAAATATATAAAGCTCAACAAAAAAAGACAACCATATCAGATCCTGATGTAATTCATGTTGTTGTTGTCTTTATTAGTCATTTAAAAAGAGGTCCAGAAAAAGTGTCCAGGAAGAGATTCTACTATTTATGCAGCACTGCCCCCGTGTGGCCACAAAGACACACAACAGCTTCATTTCTCAGCCTGTTGCCTTCTTTTTCCTTCATGATGTAAACAGTGAATGAACCGAAAGAAGTCAACCCATAAACTGTTAAACTGATACAACAATCATGATGATTATGTAACAAGTTGTAGTTGACTTTCTGGTGGTCGTTTTGGTATACAATTTAAAAGCCATTTTCTTTTATAAATACACCATACACTTTGTTCTTGACCATTTCTTTTCCTCATATCCTTAACGGACAGTGGAGGAACACTACATCTAGCTTCTGTTTAACATTTATCCAGGCGCCCCCACACTGTACCTCTACAGAAACCAAGGGAGAGACAGACACACAAAGATTTCCACTTGAATCTTGATCTCAAAATAGAAAAAGTTTTATCACAAAATAATTACAAGAGCACAAATAAAAACTCGAAACCAAAGACAAATGAAATAAAAGGGCAAGGCCCTGCGACTGAACACAGCACATCTTGCACACCTTTAAAATTCACAAATTTCAGTTTTCTTTGTCAGTCTGTGGTATTAAAAAAAATCTCAACATGATGACCAATGTTTGACCTTTCACCTCTAGCATAGTTTTCTCTGGATTTCAATCTGGCCACTCCTGAAATGACATTTATCAGTGTATGTACAGCATCCATTTTTGGTTTAGACAGTCTGACACAGACCGTCTCCATGGCAACCTCCGAGACTCTTCTTTTCCTAAAAAAAAAAAAAAGTCTCTATATGACCACCAACAAACCTGTTACACCATATTTTTTCACCAGCTCACCTTTGCTGAAGGTTCTCATACAAATCTAAACATCTTTTGAGAAAGTCCACATCACTCTGATCTGTAATGAAAACAGAAAAACAATGACAACACCAGCAGAGGCCTCCGACATAAACCTGGCAACATAAATCTAGATAACTTTGCTTATTTATCTCTTAAAACATTCAACAAAGATTAAAAATTCTAACAAATATACCAATATAAATATATATTCCAGAAACAGGACATTCCAGTTAGATCCTCTCCAAACTTATACTGGGCAGCTCAGCCCATCATCCACTTTTACAAAACAGAAAGCCGCCTGATACAACAGCCCCAAAAGTGACAAAAATCCACCTCCAAAAAGCAAAACTTCTCATAATGGAAAAACAAAAAAGATTGTCAATCCTATCAAACACTTTCTCTTAATCTAAAGAAATTATTCCAACATCAAACTGTACAATTTACAAATAACTACCAAGTCTCTCATGAGAAAACTCTTGTTCACATTAGAGCTGTGTGGTACACAGTACGACTGATCCCTGTGAGTGATTCATTTCACAAAGTGTTTCGGCCTGGTGGCCAGTACCTTTGAAGGAAGTTAGTAATCTGTGCATAACAGAGCCACGTCTCCATTTCTAAGCAGAGACAAATCTCTGTTTTTTAGGGAGAAGAGAGAGCCCCACATGATGGCTCGATGCCAGTAACAGTCTTTTACAGAAGTCTGCAGGCAGCCCACCCTGTGCAGGAGCCAGCTGACCAGCAGCAGCACTAATCTCCTCCAAAGAAAAGTTAGCATCCAGGACAGCTCTGTCCTCAGAGCTCAGCTGAGGAAGCCCCTGCAGCAGCTTCTCCACTCAAGCTTTATTACTTTACTCCATCCCTAACATGGTGGTGTAAAAGTCCACGGCATACTGACCTGCTCTGCATCCAGGAAAAACCACTAACGCCACATAAACTACACTAACAACACCATACACAATTACACTAACTCATAATCAGCCTCACAACACACCACACATAAAAAAAAAAAACACAACTTTCAGCCAGACAAACCACACAGTCCACCAAACTCCCATCATTCACAAGAGAGAGGGAGAGATATAAAACGAGAGAGTTTAGTGGATGTGTGTTTGTGTGTGTGATACACACAATTTATGAATGTACTCTCCAATAAAGGTTATGTAGTTGATGAAAAGTGGGTTAGATTAAATGTTTACATTTCTTGTGCATGAAGTAAACTATAATATTTATATGTAAAATTCCACACCTACACCTGTGCGCCCTCACACTGCAGCACATTTTACTCCCCTGGTTGCAGAAACCATTCTATATTTTGTCACAGCTGCAAAAGAAGCTCCACTCAAAGAAACTCAAAGTTGATGGAGAGGAAGAGATTTCAGAACATGAGGCAGGAAGGTGGGGAGAGAGTGAGGCGGTATGGCACACAGGAAACGGTCGAGGGCAGACTCAAACCCAAGCTCCTGCAGTGGGAACTCTAACGTTTAGTACATGTGTCCCCACTCAGCCAGGTGAGATATAGCAGAACCATCAATTCAGAGTCTGACAGTAAGGGTGAAGACGAGCCTGACTGTTGGTCTGCTCCAAAACAAGCCCATAAGCAAGCTTTGAAATAATATGTTACAAAAGTGTGAAACTGCGACATGAAATTTGATTTGAAAATGAAATTCATCCTGATCAGGAGCTGTTATGATCTAAATGGTGTTCTAGATCCAGTAAGCATTCATTCAACTTGTATGCAGCAAAATTAAAAACAAGTTACCACATGTTGTTTTTTAATTTGGTAAATAATTGATAAAATGTTAAAAGTACTGGTCGTACCTTAGCCACATGTTTTTTCTGTGTCCTGAACTACAAGGTTTCTGGACAGGGTATTTTGCTATTATGTCAACTGTTCTTGGGGTAACTCTTCATCCTTGTCCTCTGATTGCTGTATTTGGGATTCCTGTTCGCTCACTTACACTTGATTCCACACAAAAGGATATTATAGCCTTCACATCCCTATTAGCGAGACGTCTAATATTGTTGCATTGGAAGTCTGTTAAGTATCCTACTGTTTCCCGGTGGCTTGAAGATGTCATGTTTTTTTTAAAACTTGAAAAAATTAAATATACGTTGAGAGGTTGCACAGCCAAATTTTTTCACAAGTGGCAACCCTTTATCTCTTATTTTGCTAGTCTAGAGGTATTGCCTGTTTAAATCTACTTTTGTTACTGTTATATTCCTCTAATATGTTTGATGGTTGTGTTGATATATATATTTGTTAAATGATGTCATTGCTAACATATACCTGTTTTAGAGCATGGTGAGTAGCGAGAATGCAAAGTTATTGTTACCTCTAAAAAGAAAAATGTGAAGATGTGATATTAGCATGAGCTATATAGTATCTCCAAAAGTTGATTCTGTTCATCTGGACTTTACGTTTTGTGGGAAAAACGTTTCGTCACTCATCCAATTGACTTCTTCAGTCTCAGCTGACTGCAGGTTTCCCCAATCTTATAAACAGTGCATGTATATGGTTACCTGCCCCCTTGCAAAACTTTGCTAGACCCGTCCCTGCACAGTTACCAGCTGTCAGTAAAAAAGGATCCTGATGTTATTTGTCTCTCAGAAACAGTTCATAACTTCCCTTCAACTTATTCATGTCACCTAAAAGGTAAACCTGTTTCTCCATCACCTGTTCAGCTCTGATGATTCAGTAAGGACATCTCCTGGTTTCATCTTCACGTTTCCCTCTCACCATATATCCAAACCGATATCATGACCAGCAGCTGTTACAGCTGTGGCTCCAGCCAACATCAGCTGATACTAGAAAGTAATATTAAATAAATTCTAATAGCAGCTGATCAAGTTTTAACCTGCTGCTGTTGTTTAGAGCGACCACCGCTGGTTTCCTCTTTCTGGCTCGAAATGCACGATAAACAAACAAGAGAGAAAAGCGATCAGCTGATCATTGATCAGTTTCATCATTTAAGTAGCAACAGGAGAGAGAGGGAGAGAGAATGGGAGAAGAAGAGGCAGCTGGCCACGTAAAGACACAGAAGAACTCCAGCTTTGTGTATTTTTTTTTCATTCAAGCTGGACATTCAAGCACACTTTACTTTCTGAACCTTTTGTTCAGTTTCAGCAAGAGCTGGTTTTCTAAATTAACAGAGGCAATCCGACTTCGTTTGGCTGTGAAGAGTAGACCAGCACAGCTAAAAAGTCGTTCACACGCAGCAGAAGCAGGCAGAGCTGTGTTCAGTTTAAGAGAGAGGTTTTTGATACCTGAGAAGGAGTGCAGCAGCTCCATGGTGTCTGTGGCACAAGCAAGGTAACCATCAAGCTCAACTGCACTTTGCAGCCTTCTGGAGATTGGTCTGGAGAAGAATTCATCTTCATCAGATGACTCTCTTTGCTGATCCTCACTCTCATGCTCTGTCGTTTCAAGATGTTGTTTGATGTATGTCAAGGCTGTAATTGCAAGTAGATAACACAATTTTGTTATTTAAATTTCAGTGATTATTCCTGAACACAAATTTAAAAACGGCAAATTCTCAAAAAGGATTGTTTAGTATTCGGGACAGACCATCAATAACTTACAATGTATTAGGTGAAATACTCACTTAAGCATGTGTTCAAATGTAAAAATACACAAAAATGGGATCACATGAATCCTTACCAGCCTCTGTTACATCTGCTCTGTCAGTCCAGGAAGTCTTGAACTTGGGTAAGAGGACTGCAGCTGCAGCCAACTCTGGATCCTCCATCATCGCTCCAAAACGCTTTTGAAGGCCATTTTGCAGGACTCTGATGAGTGGCACGCATGTCTTGCTTGATGTCTCCAGCCTGCTAAGTTTGAACAGTAGTTGTTGGATTACTGGCAGGAGCCATCCCATAAAGGAAGTGGACTCAGACTGAAGAATGTTTGAAGCTTTCACCAGTGGCTTCATGGTGGTACAGTACTCCCTAAGGAATGCAACTTCTGCAGGACTCAACCTGTAAGACACAACAACAAAACCCACCATGACTATAACAGGGATCTTCTGATTTAATATTAAGAGTCTGCTCACGTTTTTAACCATCCATTAAGGAAAATTCACAAGATTTGCAACCATATTGGTAGGTGTCCAATTTTACTCACATTTTCACCTTGAACTCCTCACAAATGCTCCTGATGGCATTTTCCCCCTTCTCATCAATGATGCGTATTATCCTTTCAATGGCAAGGTAGGTTGAATTCCATTGTGTTGCATTGGGACGAATGATCTGTAGTTCACACTTGTCCTCTACCACTTCATTAGCCAAATGAGTTTTGTTCCAAATGGCCTGGCATTTTGCAAAGCATGCACGGGAGAGCCTCTCGTAGGTTTCCTTCATGCTCTCTGCTAGGGCAGCATCAGATGTTGCCACAAGGTTTAGCAGGTGACATGCACATCGCTGATGAGGCGGGAGTTGATACTCCAAACCAGAGTCTTCATCAAGAATTGCACTTGCCTCATGGTAGTCAATATGGTCAGTCAGGTCAATAGTTTCTGGGTCTGTTTCATCTTCAGCTTCATCTGCATCATTTTGTGCCCCAAACAGTGGATCCAACTTTGTCAAGGCCTTCCACATATCAGTTGTGGTTCTTACAACTTTGCCTCTAATCTTGTATTGGCAATGGATATCATCAAGCGCACCAGCAAGCATGTCAAATGTGTGAGACCCTCTCAATCTTTTGCATGCTGGTGCTGCAGATCTTCTTTCCAGGGACTCTTCCTCCAATGGCATGTGACTCCAAGGTAACTTTTCTGATGAACTGACCAACAATCAGTAGTGGTAGCAACAAATTTGACTTTATCCAATGCTGCAACCAAAGTCATCTTCATGTGATCAGCAGCTTCACAGATTCTGGCACAGACAGTGGGTCTGGAGAGGACTTTGGCTTGAGGTTGTAATGTGGTAACCAATTCTTTGAAAGATGGCTGTTCTACCACTGCAAATGGCTGTAGACCCTCACATATGAAATTGATGACAAGCATGTCAACAGTTGCTTGTGGAACATGTTTGTTTGCAGCTCTCAACATCAGGTCTGGTAACTTGGCTTGTGTATTTGCTGAGAGCTTGTTTGGTGTGGCTGTGGCCTTTCGCTGACGAGATGTTGATGCCACAGTGATATTGTACTGCTCAATCTTCGATGGATGTTTCCTCTGTAGAGATAAATATTATCATACGTCAGGTTCATACATTACTTCATAACATCACTGTGATTAACACTACAGGAAAACATTTTTAAAACATCATTCAACTAGACATGAGCTAATCTTTGATTGTTTAGCATAGTATAAAAGAGTGGTGAATTTGGTCAAATCTTGCAGATATATTGCTGTATTTATTTACAAATGTAAACCAATTTTGAACGATCATTGCGAAAAACATGAATTTCTGTATACATTCCAAGTTCTGTAATCTGTATACTATCTGTAAAAAGAGTATCGACCAATGTATCAGTATCTAAATTTTTAAGTCCTTTTTATCAGTATCACCCTAAAGTTTTCAGTATTAGTCAGGTTCTAAAAATACTAAGAGAGCAAAATATGTGTATATAGCAAATGTAATTTAAGGAAAGGGATCACATACACAAAAATGCTGCCCATACAGCTAACAAATAAAAACAATCCACATTATGTTCTTTAAAAAAAGATATCATATTGGGAAACATATAACCCTACTGATTAAGAGCCACGTCACTATGATAGACCTATATCAGGCCAATGATCCTGATCAAGTGATCCATCAAGCGGGCTCTGGTACATGTCAGCTGAGAGCTGGAAGATTAATTTGAGATGCAGCTCAGCACTGTGTTCAAATTTTGTTTTTGTTTTTTTATATAGGCCAGCTGATTGTAGGCCTGTGAGTTTTAAATGACTACAAATTTAATTTATTGTAATGACGGTGGTTATCCAAATAATAAGCTAAAACATTCCTACGAATTTAGCTCAATTATGCATGCACACACGCACATTAGCTAGCTCCGTCTTATTTTAATATCAGGCTAACCAATGGCGGTGACAATATCTCAGCCAAACTAATAACCTTAACACACATGAAAAATAAGAAGGCAATATTGTACACGTATAGTTGTAAAACCTCTTACCTCAATGTGTTGTTTTTTTTTTAGATTAGACGCTGAAGTCTTGTAAGCTGAAATGACTGTAGAGGTCAAACAAAGTTTGCACTGCATCTGGACGCTGTCTCCTTTTCTCCCTCTGCACATGAAAAATTCCTCCAGGTATGGCCACGGGCACACGTCCTCCGTCTTTTCTACGTCGTTTTCATGGTTGACAGTTGTCCTCTGTCTCCATTTTGGCTTCTTTGTCTCCACATCTTCCGTCTATAAAGTAGTTTGTACTCCACCATGTAGCACCTCCAGACACCTGTGCCTGCTGCTGCATCAGAGTTTATTCTTTGCTTACGTCTTAAATTGGCCGGTCGGGATTGCACGGCTTTTTATGTAACTACAGCCCAGCCCATGCAGCAGTATATGAATGACTAACCTCGTATTTTGGATGGATTATCTCAGTTGTTCTCCTCGCGTATAGGTGTAACGGAGAAACAGCCAATCAAATCGCAGCTTTTCGGGCATTGGAAAAAAATGGGGTTTTTTTTACACTGAACTGTCTGAGCGCGGGTTCGAGTCCTGGTTGGGACAAAGGTTGTGTTACATTATCAAAAGTTAAACACCATTTTCAATTTACTTATTGTGGATAACATTTATTTTTCACTTTGCTTTTAATTTTTATTTCATTATCATTTTATTTAGATTATATAGTGTTATGGCCTGTGGAGCATTTTCTGCATTACGTACCTATACTGTCATAACTCAGACTGTATCATGACAGTCTTGAGATGATACATACCAGACATATAGTCTACAATTATGCAGACATCCAACTTTTAATAAAAAGACTAAAGCTAAAACTATAATACAGATACATTCTGATGACATAGAAAATGATGCTTATACATAATTTAAACAAGGCATGTCTGTAATAAGTCATCTGTCTGCTTCCTGGTGGCTGTTAGTTTATATCTATTCATTTTCCAGCACAAACTCAGTACTGACATCATTACTTTATTCCAGTCATGCTCTTGCCAGCCTCCACTCTGCATGCTTTAAATCTGTTGCTCTTCTGCTTCTACCATTCTGTGTTTCAGATCCTCAGCTATGCAGCCCGCCTCCTCTCCTTTCTCCTCTTCACCGTGGTCACTCAGAACCCTGTCCCAGCCTCCATCTTCATCACTACCAGCATTTTGACTCTGGGGTGTGGCTTATGCAAAATCCTGTCACTGCTGAGATTTCTTCTGCTATGATGGGTCATTGGAGTCTAACTGCCTAACAGTTACATTTATTTCTGTATCTCAATAAATCATGTTCGGTTTTTCCACATGATCTCTCCTTATTGAACTGCTTTTGTAGATAAGCTTCAAGCCAGAAAGCAACAATACCTAAACCAAAAATATTATCATCAGAAGTGAGAAAGTGTCTGGACTATCTCCAGCTGTGTTGCATGTATTAAAGATAACTTCAGACACTGTCTGGTTGTCATGTCTGAAACAGGCTGTATAGTCACACAGATAAAAGACAGCAGTCATGTTTCTAATATTACAAATCAACCAGAAAGATTATAAAGATAAAAGCTGTGAGACCCCACTAGAGAAAGGATGGCTTGTTATCATTACATGAAGTGATTTAGAAATAATATGTAAGCTTTCAGGGCTGCACTCATAGCTTTTTAAAACTGATTACCTGATGGTGAGCACACACAGGTATATAAACATACAGGTGAACTCTAAGAGGTTATAAAGAAGAGAGCTGTGCTGCTATTTTTACAGAACACAATTTATTCACATTTTTATATTTACAATCAGTTTTTATTTATATAAACAAAATAAACATTACAAAAATAGAACAAAACTATCTTATGTACAATATCAACAGTTTCTCCCCTATTTCCTCTTTTCTTCCACCCATCTTTGTCTCTCTGCCTCGTAGAAAGGAGACTCCTGAATCTCCTTCCAGGTGCTCTTGGCTCGTGAGCCAAAGCCAACCAGCTGATCATCCTCAGAGGCTTCTGCAGCAACACTCACTCTGCTGGTCTTGCAGTTCAGAAGAGTCTTTATCTCTGTAAAGCTGAGGGCATACTGTACAAATGAATGCAAGCTCTCCTTGCCATGCCCTTCTTCCACAGAGGTCCCTGCAGCCTCTTCCTTCTGGAGATCTTTGATCAGGTACATGGTGTACCCGACATCATTCCCCAGAAGCCACCGGAATGATTTCCCTTTATACTTTCCAAACTGCAGAATGTACTCTCCCTGCACTTCCTTCATGTCAGACTCATCCCCTCCTCTCTGATAGATGACAGTCAGAGCATTCTGATGTACAACATCATCCCTCACAGGTGCAGACTTGTCCTGCAGTTTGGGGTCATTTTTAATCCGTCGAGCTTCTTTTGACGGGTCCTGGAGAAGGTATCCAAGTGGCCCTTGCGGAACAACCACAGAGATTTTCCCTGGATATGGCGCAACTTTCTTCTGCATCTTGACAAGCAGTGAAAAAATAAACAATTATATTAAACAAAATTGATTCCAAACACAAACAAAGACATTTCAGGTTATAATCTTGCTGCTGGGTTTACACAGCAGGATGCAGGAGAACAATAACGAGACTCAATTTGAAAGAACATTGACAACATTTGGGATAAAAGTGTTTTTTCCTCCAGGTATAACAAACTGTTCTGTCTGTAAATAAAAACCTTTCATGGTTGAATGATTATTGGCATATCTGCAAAATTTGTGGTAACTGCTTAGTAGTCATGGCACATAAGAATTGCTGGTAGATTAACAACATATATGTATTTAAGCTATCGTGTTTATTCATACACGAGTGGGCATTGCTCATGTTAGAGATATCAAAACAGATTTTCGCATTGATAAGGTGACTGACCATTACAACATGAAAGCAATACATTTTCTTTTAAAGCAGGTTCAGTCATTTAGCATGTCATCTCATAACAAGACACTTATTGGTTATTTAATTGTACCACATTATAGTAATGTCAGTGTCACAGCAGTCGGAAACCTACAAAGTTTATTTAATGGCAAAACACGTCAATGAAACACGTAATTTATTTAAGGATCACGTTCATTCATTTTTTACCGTGCCACTTTACAACAGCAGATAAACTCCCACCGTCTTTAACTGAGCGATGGATGCTTCGTAAATGCAATCGCAACACGCCTATTACCTGTAATATACACCTGTAAATGTATTCTGTTTGGTTTACTGTTATTTCAAACGACGTTTCTTACCTTTGATCAATGAATGAGGAGCGTTGGGATGTGTTGCGAGCGTTGAGTTACTTGTTTTCTCTCCCGAAACGTAAAAGAGGAGATTTTTTAAAAGTGCCGCCGCATCTCAAACTCGTTACAGCGCCGGAAGACCGTAGTGGCCAAAAATATATTACATCCGTAGTGGTTTAGCACTACCATAGAGAATGAATGGGAAACGGTTTAGGCCGTTTAGCTAAACAATCCCAGGTTCCCGCGCGACAAACGTCACTGCTGTTTAGTTTTCTGTCTTCATTTATGTTGGAAGTGATAGCAGAGCTGTACGTTTTAACTTGTTTCCAAAACCCCGCAGTCAGGACATGTTATATTGTATTTAGATAGAAGCTAGCGAGCTAACTCCCTGCTAACTTCTAACTCCGTTAAATGTCATAAATTCCGTTTTCATGGATGCGTGGATGTTAAACTCAATTGTTACACCTGGTAGAGCAGAACGCTGATCATTTTATTAAAGATGAAAGACTTTAGACAGTTTTTCAACTCTCAGTAATGCCATAGTGATCGTTTGATATATGGACCTGCAGCGGAGTTTAGACCCAGACACGGCTAGTGACGTCAGACTGAACAATCGGATAGTTCTATCACGTGCACGTGTACACGTTGACAACCGTAACCATGGTCGCCGAGGGTATATAAATGCTGCACAAGGTTCCAAACGTCTGTTTACACTTGCTCGTGGACTTGTTTCGACCTGCTCCAACCTCAGCCTGTGGAAAGCTAAGTTTTACAAAACATTTTACTAAAAGCGGATTTAATTTGAGAGCACAAGTACTTCATCTGTGGATCGTTTGTACTTGTTTTTGTTTTTCAAGTTTGAAGATGGCTCGCCGTGGACCCGGACTCCCCGACTGTCACCTGGACTTCGCTGCAGGTACGTTTGAAAATTTCTTTAAATGTAAATTACTGTAATAATTTAACAAGTTCCAGTGTGAATATCAAGTTCTAACGTGATCAAATATGTGTATTCCAAGATTGTTTCCCGTAAATTGTTTGTATGTTTTAAATTTTCCGGGAGAGGTGTAGAAATTATTAACGACTGGTGTATGAATATGAAAAAAAGGTGTTACTTTGATTTGAAGGCTTCAAATTTGACACTTTTCTTTAAAATGAAATGGTTAAAAATAGCTTAATGGACTAAAATTTGTAAAATGCCCAAAAATCAGTTTCTGTGGTAACGGCATCTTCAAGATGTCATGGCGTCAGAACACGCAGGTGTAAACACACAGATCCAGGTCCCCTCCTGACATCCTTTTCTTCTCTGGATCAAAGGCTTTATTGACATAAACTATATTTTTTCTCTGCTGCAAAACACAAAGATAGCAGATAGCTTTTCTTCAAATTCTTTAATTCTCAATCGCTTTTGCAACTTTGTACTTTTGTATTACTTGCAGCAACAACTCCACCTCATTGTTAGTCCATTTAAAAAACTCGTCGCTTTTCCTTTTCATTTTCCTGCACGTTTCAAAGAGCCGGAAAGTAAATAAACGGCAGACAGAAATGAGGCAGGTCCAGTCACCTTGCGTTTCACGCATGCGCAGTACTGGAACGTAAGCGTTTTCGGCCGTTTCAATGTGAACACACAACTCTGTGAAAACGGTAGTTTGGACACGAGCATTTTCAGACAAAAACGCCTTTTTCAAATTGATCCGGGCTATCACAGGCCGTTCCAATGACGTCACCAATCACCACACTTCAAAGCACAAAGCCTGCGTTGTCACAGTAACGCATTCTGCGATAGGAGGTCATATATAGGAGTGAACTTGACTCTCACACAGCCTTAACTGTCTGCCTGTCCTCATGTCTGCAGTGCTGCTGTCTCCGGTCACCCTGCATGTTTCTAAGGTTAGTTTTCTCCATATTTATATTGTTCTTGTAGTTTTTGTCCTCTGGTTTTTGTCCTTGAGGTTTGAATATACATGTCAAATCAAATCAAATCACTTTTATTGTCACATCACATGTGCAGGTACATTGGTACAGTACATGTGAGTGAAATTCTTGTGTGCGAGCTTCACAAGCAACAGAGTTGTGCAAAATACAATAACGTGCAAAATACAATAACGTAAACAAGCAAAATATAAGAATGGCTAATCTGAAACTAATAAATATATGTACAATATATAATAGTATATGCATTTCTGGATGTGTATACTAAATGTTTTTCTACGTGTGTGTGTGTGTGTGTGTGTGTGTATACACATTTTTTACGAATTATCTGTCTCTCAGTCTGCTGGTACGGGACCGGATGCTGCAGAACCTCCTTCCTGTGGGAAGTAGTCGGAACAGTTTATGGCTGGGGTGACTGGATTCCTTGATGATCCTCCCCGCTTTCCTCAGGCAGCGCTTCGTGTGTGTGTGTGTGTGTGTGTTTTGTACTCAGATTAGGTTTGAAGTGTCTGTGTGGTGCAGCTGGTCTGGTCTGTCTCTGTACAGTCGAGGCTGCACCCACCTATAAAAGGTGGAGGCTCACCAGGACATGCACACCTCACAAGTTCCCGGCTCTCTCGACTCTGTTGAAGACGGGTTTCTTGGAGAAGGGGAGGGCAGTGAGGCACAGTCCCCCGACGCCCCTCGCGATGCCCCTCCGTCTTCGACTAACCCTCTGCATAGGAGCCGTGAGAGCCAGGAACTTGTGAGTTTTGTATGTCCACTCAGGCATCCTTCATACCTGGTCTGTAGGAAGTTCCTGTCAGAAGGAGGGGACACCGCGAGGGCGTCGAGGGGCGGAAGGCGGTGCCTTAGTGCCTTCCTCCTTCTGACATTGTAAAGGAACCCAGTTTTTTTAATGGTAATATGAATGTGTGTGTGTGTGTGTGTGTGTGTGTGTGTGTGTGTGTGTGTTTTGTACTCAGATTAGGTTTGAAGTGTCTGTGTGGTGCAGCTGGTCTGGTCTGTCTCTGTACAGTCGAGGCTGCACCCACCTATAAAAGGTGGAGGCTCACCAGGACATGCACACCTCACAAGTTCCCGGCTCTCTCGACTCTGTTGAAGACGGGTTTCTTGGAGAAGGGGAGGGCAGTGAGGCACAGTCCCCCGTCCCCCGACGCCCCTCGCGATGCCCCTCCGTCTTCGACTAACCCTCTGCATAGGAGCCGTGAGAGCCAGGAACTTGTGAGTTTTGTATGTCCACTCAGGCATCCTTCATACCTGGTCTGTAGGAGGTTCCTGTCAGAAGGAGGGGGCACCGCGAGGGCGTCGAGGGGCGGAAGGCGGTGCCTTAGTGCCTTCCTCCTTCTGACATTGTAAAGGAACCCTATTTTTTTTAAATGGTAAGATGTTTGTGTCTGTGTTTGTGTCTGTGTGTGTGTATGTATGTATGTATGTATGTGTTTTTTTTTGTACTCAGATTAGGTTTGAAGTGTCTGTGTGGTGCAGCTGGTCTGGTCTGTCTCTGTACAGTCGAGGCTGCACCCACCTATAAAAGGTGGAGGCTCACCAGGACATGCACACCTCACAAGTTCCCGGCTCTCTCGACTCTGTTGAAGACGGGTTTCTTGGAGAAGGGGAGGGCAGTGAGGCACAGTCCCCCGTCCCGCGATGCCCCTCCGTCTTCGACTAACCCTCTGCATAGGAGCCGTGAGAGCCAGGAACTTGTGAGTTTTGTATGTCCACTCAGGCATCCTTCATACCTGGTCTGTAGGAAGTTCCTGTCAGAAGGAGGGGGCACCGCGAGGGCGTCGAGGGGCGGAAGGCGGTGCCTTAGTGCCTTCCTCCTTCTGACATTGTAAAGGAACCCTATTTTTTTAAATGGTAAGATGTTTGTGTTTGTGTCTGTGTGTGTGTGTGTGTCTGTGTCTGTGTGTATGTATGTATGTGTTTTTTGTCCTCAGATTAGGTTTGAAGTGTCTGTGTGGTGCAGCTGGTCTGGTCTGTCTCTGTACAGTCGAGGCTGCACCCACCTATAAAAGGTGGAGGCTCACCAGGACATGCACACCTCACAAGTTCCCGGCTCTCTCGACTCTGTTGAAGACGGGTTTCTTGGAGAAGGGGAGGGCTTTGAGGCACAGTCCCCCGTCCCCCGACGCCCCTCGCGATGCCCCTCCGTCTTCGACGAACCCTCTGCATAGGAGCCGTGAGAGCCAGGAACTTGTGAGTTTTGTATGTCCACTCAGGCATCCTTCATACCTGGTCTGTAGGAAGTTCCTGTCAGAAGGAGGGGACACCGCGAGGGCGTCGAGGGGCGGAAGGCGGTGCCTTAGTGCCTTCCTCCTTCTGACATTGTAAAGGAACCCAGTTTTTTTAATGGTATTATGAATGTGTGTGTGTGTGTGTGTGTGTGTGTGTTTTGTACTCAGATTAGGTTTGAAGTGTCTGTGTGGTGCAGCTGGTCTGGTCTGTCTCTGTACAGTCGAGGCTGCACCCACCTATAAAAGGTGGAGGCTCACCAGGACATGCACACCTCACAAGTTCCCGGCTCTCTCGACTCTGTTGAAGACGGGTTTCTTGGAGAAGGGGAGGGCAGTGAGGCACAGTCCCCCGTCCCCCGACGCCCCTCGCGATGCCCCTCCGTCTTCGACTAACCCTCTGCATAGGAGCCGTGAGAGCCAGGAACTTGTGAGTTTTGTATGTCCACTCAGGCATCCTTCATACCTGGTCTGTAGGAGGTTCCTGTCAGAAGGAGGGGGCACCGCGAGGGCGTCGAGGGGCGGAAGGCGGTGCCTTAGTGCCTTCCTCCTTCTGACATTGTAAAGGAACCCTATTTTTTTAAATGGTAAGATGTTTGTGTCTGTGTGTGTGTCTGTGTCTGTGTGTATGTATGTATGTATGTGTTTTTTTTGTACTCAGATTAGGTTTGAAGTGTCTGTGTGGTGCAGCTGGTCTGGTCTGTCTCTGTACAGTCGAGGCTGCACCCACCTATAAAAGGTGGAGGCTCACCAGGACATGCACACCTCACAAGTTCCCGGCTCTCTCGACTCTGTTGAAGACGGGTTTCTTGGAGAAGGGGAGGGCAGTGAGGCACAGTCCCCCGTCCCGCGATGCCCCTCCGTCTTCGACTAACCCTCTGCATAGGAGCCGTGAGAGCCAGGAACTTGTGAGTTTTGTATGTCCACTCAGGCATCCTTCATACCTGGTCTGTAGGAAGTTCCTGTCAGAAGGAGGGGGCACCGCGAGGGCGTCGAGGGGCGGAAGGCGGTGCCTTAGTGCCTTCCTCCTTCTGACATTGTAAAGGAACCCTATTTTTTTAAATGGTAAGATGTTTGTGTCTGTGTGTGTGTCTGTGTCTGTGTGTATGTATGTATGTATGTATGTATGTGTTTTTTTGTACTCAGATTAGGTTTGAAGTGTCTGTGTGGTGCAGCTGGTCTGGTCTGTCTCTGTACAGTCGAGGCTGCACCCACCTATAAAAGGTGGAGGCTCACCAGGACATGCACACCTCACAAGTTCCCGGCTCTCTCGACTCTGTTGAAGACGGGTTTCTTGGAGAAGGGGAGGGCAGTGAGGCACAGTCCCCCGTCCCGCGATGCCCCTCCGTCTTCGACTAACCCTCTGCATAGGAGCCGTGAGAGCCAGGAACTTGTGAGTTTTGTATGTCCACTCAGGCATCCTTCATACCTGGTCTGTAGGAAGTTCCTGTCAGAAGGAGGGGGCACCGCGAGGGCGTCGAGGGGCGGAAGGCGGTGCCTTAGTGCCTTCCTCCTTCTGACATTGTAAAGGAACCCTATTTTTTTAAATGGTAAGATGTTTGTGTCTGTGTGTGTGTCTGTGTCTGTGTGTATGTATGTATGTATGTGTTTTTTTGTACTCAGATTAGGTTTGAAGTGTCTGTGTGGTGCAGCTGGTCTGGTCTGTCTCTGTACAGTCGAGGCTGCACCCACCTATAAAAGGTGGAGGCTCACCAGGACATGCACACCTCACAAGTTCCCGGCTCTCTCGACTCTGTTGAAGACGGGTTTCTTGGAGAAGGGGAGGGCAGTGAGGCACAGTCCCCCGTCCCCCGACGCCCCTCGCGATGCCCCTCCGTCTTCGACTAACCCTCTGCATAGGAGCCGTGAGAGCCAGGAACTTGTGAGTTTTGTATGTCCACTCAGGCATCCTTCATACCTGGTCTGTAGGAAGTTCCTGTCAGAAGGAGGGGGCACCGCGAGGGCGTCGAGGGGCGGAAGGCGGTGCCTTAGTGCCTTCCTCCTTCTGACATTGTAAAGGAACCCTATTTTTTTAAATGGTAAGATGTTTGTGTCTGTGTGTATGTATGTATGTGTTTTTTGTCCTCAGATTAGGTTTGAAGTGTCTGTGTGGTGCAGCTGGTCTGGTCTGTCTCTGTACAGTCGAGGCTGCACCCACCTATAAAAGGTGGAGGCTCACCAGGACATGCACACCTCACAAGTTCCCGGCTCTCTCGACTCTGTTGAAGACGGGTTTCTTGGAGAAGGGGAGGGCAGTGAGGCACAGTCCCCCGTCCCCCGACGCCCCTCGCGATGCCCCTCCGTCTTCGACTAACCCTCTGCATAGGAGCCGTGAGAGCCAGGAACTTGTGAGTTTTGTATGTCCACTCAGGCATCCTTCATACCTGGTCTGTAGGAGGTTCCTGTCAGAAGGAGGGGGCACCGCGAGGGCGTCGAGGGGCGGAAGGCGGTGCCTTAGTGCCTTCCTCCTTCTGACATTGTAAAGGAACCCTATTTTTTTAAATGGTAAGATGTTTGTGTCTGTGTGTATGTATGTATGTATGTGTTTTTTTGTACTCAGATTAGGTTTGAAGTGTCTGTGTGGTGCAGCTGGTCTGGTCTGTCTCTGTACAGTCGAGGCTGCACCCACCTATAAAAGGTGGAGGCTCACCAGGACATGCACACCTCACAAGTTCCCGGCTCTCTCGACTCTGTTGAAGACGGGTTTCTTGGAGAAGGGGAGGGCAGTGAGGCACAGTCCCCCGTCCCCCGACGCCCCTCGCGATGCCCCTCCGTCTTCGACTAACCCTCTGCATAGGAGCCGTGAGAGCCAGGAACTTGTGAGTTTTGTATGTCCACTCAGGCATCCTTCATACCTGGTCTGTAGGAGGTTCCTGTCAGAAGGAGGGGGCACCGCGAGGGCGTCGAGGGGCGGAAGGCGGTGCCTTAGTGCCTTCCTCCTTCTGACATTGTAAAGGAACCCTATTTTTTTTAAATGGTAAGATGTTTGTGTCTGTGTTTGTGTCTGTGTCTGTGTGTATGTATGTATGTATGTATGTATGTGTTTTTTTTGTACTCAGATTAGGTTTGAAGTGTCTGTGTGGTGCAGCTGGTCTGGTCTGTCTCTGTACAGTCGAGGCTGCACCCACCTATAAAAGGTGGAGGCTCACCAGGACATGCACACCTCACAAGTTCCCGGCTCTCTCGACTCTGTTGAAGACGGGTTTCTTGGAGAAGGGGAGGGCAGTGAGGCACAGTCCCCCGTCCCGCGATGCCCCTCCGTCTTCGACTAACCCTCTGCATAGGAGCCGTGAGAGCCAGGAACTTGTGAGTTTTGTATGTCCACTCAGGCATCCTTCATACCTGGTCTGTAGGAAGTTCCTGTCAGAAGGAGGGGGCACCGCGAGGGCGTCGAGGGGCGGAAGGCGGTGCCTTAGTGCCTTCCTCCTTCTGACATTGTAAAGGAACCCTATTTTTTTAAATGGTAAGATGTTTGTGTCTGTGTGTGTGTCTGTGTCTGTGTGTATGTATGTATGTATGTGTTTTTTTGTACTCAGATTAGGTTTGAAGTGTCTGTGTGGTGCAGCTGGTCTGGTCTGTCTCTGTACAGTCGAGGCTGCACCCACCTATAAAAGGTGGAGGCTCACCAGGACATGCACACCTCACAAGTTCCCGGCTCTCTCGACTCTGTTGAAGACGGGTTTCTTGGAGAAGGGGAGGGCAGTGAGGCACAGTCCCCCGTCCCCCGACGCCCCTCGCGATGCCCCTCCGTCTTCGACTAACCCTCTGCATAGGAGCCGTGAGAGCCAGGAACTTGTGAGTTTTGTATGTCCACTCAGGCATCCTTCATACCTGGTCTGTAGGAAGTTCCTGTCAGAAGGAGGGGGCACCGCGAGGGCGTCGAGGGGCGGAAGGCGGTGCCTTAGTGCCTTCCTCCTTCTGACATTGTAAAGGAACCCTATTTTTTTAAATGGTAAGATGTTTGTGTCTGTGTGTGTGTGTGTGTGTGTGTGTCTGTGTGTATGTATGTGTTTTTTGTCCTCAGATTAGGTTTGAAGTGTCTGTGTGGTGCAGCTGGTCTGGTCTGTCTCTGTACAGTCGAGGCTGCACCCACCTATAAAAGGTGGAGGCTCACCAGGACATGCACACCTCACAAGTTCCCGGCTCTCTCGACTCTGTTGAAGACGGGTTTCTTGGAGAAGGGGAGGGCAGTGAGGCACAGTCCCCCGTCCCCCGACGCCCCTCGCGATGCCCCTCCGTCTTCGACTAACCCTCTGCATAGGAGCCGTGAGAGCCAGGAACTTGTGAGTTTTGTATGTCCACTCAGGCATCCTTCATACCTGGTCTGTAGGAAGTTCCTGTCAGAAGGAGGGGGCACCGAGGGGGCACCGCGAGGGCGTCGAGGGGCGGAAGGTGGTGCCTTAGTGCCTTCCTCCTTCTGACATTGTAAAGGAACCCAGTTTTTTTAATGGTAATATGAATGTGTGTGTGTGTGTGTGTGTGTGTGTGTGTGTGTGTGTTTTGTACTCAGATTAGGTTTGAAGTGTCTGTGTGGTGCAGCTGGTCTGGTCTGTCTCTGTACAGTCGAGGCTGCACCCACCTATAAAAGGTGGAGGCTCACCAGGACATGCACACCTCACAAGTTCCCGGCTCTCTCGACTCTGTTGAAGACGGGTTTCAGTGAGGCACAGTCCCCCGTCCCCCGACGCCCCTCGCGATGCCCCTCCGTCTTCGACTAACCCTCTGCATAGGAGCCGTGAGAGCCAGGAACTTGTGAGTTTTGTATGTCCACTCAGGCATCCTTCATACCTGGTCTGTAGGAGGTTCCTGTCAGAAGGAGGGGGCACCGCGAGGGCGTCGAGGGGCGGAAGGCGGTGCCTTAGTGCCTTCCTCCTTCTGACATTGTAAAGGAACCCTATTTTTTTTAAATGGTAAGATGTTTGTGTCTGTGTTTGTGTCTGTGTCTGTATGTATGTGTTTTTTTGTACTCAGATTAGGTTTGAAGTGTCTGTGTGGTGCAGCTGGTCTGGTCTGTCTCTGTACAGTCGAGGCTGCACCCACCTATAAAAGGTGGAGGCTCACCAGGACATGCACACCTCACAAGTTCCCGGCTCTCTCGACTCTGTTGAAGACGGGTTTCTTGGAGAAGGGGAGGGCAGTGAGGCACAGTCCCCCGTCCCGCGATGCCCCTCCGTCTTCGACTAACCCTCTGCATAGGAGCCGTGAGAGCCAGGAACTTGTGAGTTTTGTATGTCCACTCAGGCATCCTTCATACCTGGTCTGTAGGAAGTTCCTGTCAGAAGGAGGGGGCACCGCGAGGGCGTCGAGGGGCGGAAGGCGGTGCCTTAGTGCCTTCCTCCTTCTGACATTGTAAAGGAACCCTATTTTTTTAAATGGTAAGATGTTTGTGTCTGTGTGTGTGTGTGTGTGTGTCTGTGTCTGTGTGTATGTATGTATGTGTTTTTTGTCCTCAGATTAGGTTTGAAGAGTCTGTGTGGTGCAGCTGGTCTGGTCTGTCTCTGTACAGTCGAGGCTGCACCCACCTATAAAAGGTGGAGGCTCACCAGGACATGCACACCTCACAAGTTCCCGGCTCTCTCGACTCTGTTGAAGACGGGTTTCTTGGAGAAGGGGAGGGCAGTGAGGCACAGTCCCCCGTCCCCCGACGCCCCTCGCGATGCCCCTCCGTCTTCGACTAACCCTCTGCATAGGAGCCGTGAGAGCCAGGAACTTGTGAGTTTTGTATGTCCACTCAGGCATCCTTCATACCTGGTCTGTAGGAAGTTCCTGTCAGAAGGAGGGGGCACCGCGAGGGCGTCGAGGGGCGGAAGGCGGTGCCTTAGTGCCTTCCTCCTTCTGACATTGTAAAGGAACCCTATTTTTTTTAAATGGTAAGATGTTTGTGTCTGTGTGTGTGTGTGTGTGTGTGTGTGTGTGTGTGTGTGTGTGTGTGTGTGTGTGTGTGTGTGTGTGTGTGTGTTTTGTACTCAGATTAGGTTTGAAGTGTCTGTGTGGTGCAGCTGGTCTGGTCTGTCTCTGTACAGTCGAGGCTGCACCCACCTATAAAAGGTGGAGGCTCACCAGGACATGCACACCTCACAAGTTCCCGGCTCTCTCGACTCTGTTGAAGACGGGTTTCTTGGAGAAGGGGAGGGCAGTGAGGCACAGTCCCCCGTCCCCCGACGCCCCTCGCGATGCCCCTCCGTCTTCGACGAACCCTCTGCATAGGAGCCGTGAGAGCCAGGAACTTGTGAGTTTTGTATGTCCACTCAGGCATCCTTCATACCTGGTCTGTAGGAAGTTCCTGTCAGAAGGAGGGGGCACCGCGAGGGCGTCGAGGGGCGGAAGGCGGTGCCTTAGTGCCTTCCTCCTTCTGACATTGTAAAGGAACCCTATTTTTTTAAATGGTAAGATGTGTGTGTGTGTGTGTGTGTGTGTGTGTGTGTGTGTGTGTGTGTGTGTGTGTGTGTTTTGTACTCAGATTAGGTTTGAAGTGTCTGTGTGGTTTTGTACTCAGATTAGAATTGAAGTGTCTGTGTGGTGCAGCTGGTCTGGTCTGTCTCTGTACAGTCGAGGCTGCACCCACCTATAAAAGGTGGAGGCTCACCAGGACATGCACACCTCACAAGTTCCCGGCTCTCTCGACTCTGTTGAAGACGGGTTTCTTGGAGAAGGGGAGGGCAGTGAGGCACAGTCCCCCGTCCCCCGACGCCCCTCGCGATGCCCCTCCGTCTTCGACTAACCCTCTGCATAGGAGCCGTGAGAGCCAGGAACTTGTGAGTTTTGTATGTCCACTCAGGCATCCTTCATACCTGGTCTGTAGGAGGTTCCTGTCAGAAGGAGGGGGCACCGCGAGGGCGTCGAGGGGCGGAAGGCGGTGCCTTAGTGCCTTCCTCCTTCTGACATTGTAAAGGAACCCAGTTTTTTTAATGGTAATATGAATGTGTGTGTGTGTGTGTGTGTGTGTGTGTGTGTGTTTTGTACTCAGATTAGGTTTGAAGTGTCTGTGTGGTGCAGCTGGTCTGGTCTGTCTCTGTACAGTCGAGGCTGCACCCACCTATAAAAGGTGGAGGCTCACCAGGACATGCACACCTCACAAGTTCCCGGCTCTCTCGACTCTGTTGAAGACGGGTTTCTTGGAGAAGGGGAGGGCAGTGAGGCACAGTCCCCCGTCCCCCGACGCCCCTCGCGATGCCCCTCCGTCTTCGACGAACCCTCTGCATAGGAGCCGTGAGAGCCAGGAACTTGTGAGTTTTGTATGTCCACTCAGGCATCCTTCATACCTGGTCTGTAGGAAGTTCCTGTCAGAAGGAGGGGACACCGCGAGGGCGTCGAGGGGCGGAAGGCGGTGCCTTAGTGCCTTCCTCCTTCTGACATTGTAAAGGAACCCAGTTTTTTTAATGGTATTATGAATGTGTGTGTGTGTGTGTGTGTGTGTGTGTGTGTGTGTGTGTGTGTGTGTGTGTGTGTTTTGTACTCAGATTAGGTTTGAAGTGTCTGTGTGGTGCAGCTGGTCTGGTCTGTCTCTGTACAGTCGAGGCTGCACCCACCTATAAAAGGTGGAGGCTCACCAGGACATGCACACCTCACAAGTTCCCGGCTCTCTCGACTCTGTTGAAGACGGGTTTCTTGGAGAAGGGGAGGGCAGTGAGGCACAGTCCCCCGACGCCCCTCGCGATGCCCCTCCGTCTTCGACTAACCCTCTGCATAGGAGCCGTGAGAGCCAGGAACTTGTGAGTTTTGTATGTCCACTCAGGCATCCTTCATACCTGGTCTGTAGGAAGCTCCTGTCAGAAGGAGGATGGACAGTGAACATTTTAAGCCCACTCGGCAGCGACAGATGGCCACCCCTTCCTGAGCCTGGTTCTGTCGGAGGTTTCTCCCCTTTAAAAGGGAGTTTTTCCTCCCCATCGTCGCCAAGTGCTTGCTCATAGGGGATTTTTTGGGCTTTTTTTTTTAAAAACCAACTGCTGATAAGTTCACTGGCATCAAGTTTAGGACTCTGCAAATATTTAAATGGATAATTCGTCATCAAGTGAGGAATGATCCATTTAAATCATATTTGAGAGTCACATATATTTGTATATAAATATGATTTGTTGGACAATAAGACAAATCACAGACTAATTTGGACAATTGGGAAAAATCAAATAAATAAAAAAATTGGATAAAATGCATGTGTCATTGTTTCATATTGATTTCAAATAACATACCATTTGATTTCAACATATTTTTGTTACACTTGCAGTGGTGTTATTTTGTTATGATCCTGTTCATTTTAAATATAAATATAAATCATCTAAATAGAAATGGAAAACTAGAAAAATTAAAAATATAGCTTTACTAATCTGAAAGTTATTTGTCATTGGATCCATCATTCCCACAGTGGAAACACATTATTTCATATTATGTTCAATTCAGTAGTTAAAAGTATAAAATTTAATAATGTCTATTTTTAGTTTACTTTGTTAATAAACACATTTATTAGTATTTTAGAAACTAACATCATACATATCCAAATATGAAGCAATGTTTTAACTGCCATTTACATACAGACCTGTGGCCAACTTTATAAACCATTTTGAATTTTTTCCAGCTGAGGCGTTCAAAATAGATATACAGGGAGTGCAGAATTATTAGGTAAGTTGTACTTTTTGAGGAATAATGTTATTATTGAACAACAACCATGTTCTCAATGAACCCAAAAAACTCATTAATATCAAAGCTGAATGTTTTTGGAAGTAGTTTTTAGTTTGTTTTTACTTTTAGCTATTTTAGGGGGATATCTGTGTGTGCAGGTGACTATTACTGTGCATAATTATTAGGCAACTTAACAAAAAACAAATATATACCCATTTCAATTATTTATTTTTACCAGTGAAACCAATATAACATCTCCACATTCACAAATATACATTTCTGACATTCAAAAACAAAACAAAAACAAATCAGCGACCAATATAGCCACCTTTCTTTGCAAGGACACTCAAAAGCCTGCCATCCATGGATTCTGTCAGTGTTTGGATCTGTTCACCATCAACATTGCGTGCAGCAGCAACCACAGCCTCCCAGACACTGTTCAGAGAGGTGTACTGTTTTCCCTCCTTGTAAATCTCACATTTGATGATAAACCACAGGTTCTCAATGGGGTCCAGATCAGGTGAACAAGGAGGCCATGTCATTAGTTTTTCTTCTTTTATACCCTTTCTTGCCAGCCACGCTGTGGAGTACTTGGACGCGTGTGATGGAGCATTGTCCTGCATGAAAATCATGTTTTTCTTGAAGGATGCAGACTTCTTCCTGTACCACTGCTTGAAGAAGGTGTCTTCCAGGAACTGGCAGTAGGACTGGGAGTTGAGCTTGACTCCATCCTCAACCCGAAAAGGCCCCACAAGCTCATCTTTGATGATACCAGCCCAAACCAGTACTCCACCTCCACCTTGCTGGTGTCTGAGTCAGACTGGAGCTCTCTGCCCTTTACCAATCCAGCCACGGGCCCATCCATCTGGCCCATCAAGACTCACTCTCATTTCATCAGTCCATAAAACCTTAGAAAAACCAGTCTTGAGATATTTCTTGGCCCAGTCTTGACGTTTCAGCTTGTGTGTCTTGTTCAGTGGTGGTCGTCTTTCAGCCTTTCTTACCTTGGCCATGTCTCTGAGTATTGCACACCTTGTGCTTTTGGGCACTCCAGTGATGTTGCAGCTCTGAAATATGGCCAAACTGGTGGCAAGTGGCATCTTGGCAGCTGCACGCTTGACTTTTCTCAGTTCATGGGCAGTTATTTTGTGCCTTGGTTTTTCCACACGCTTCTTGCGACCCTGTTGACTATTTTGAATGAAACGCTTGATTGTTCGATGATCACGCTTCAGAAGCTTTGCAATTTTGAGACTGCTGCATCCCTCTGCAAGATATCTCACTATTTTTGACTATTTATGGCACCAAAACCAATGCCACTTTCAGCCTGTCAAGTCCTTCTTTTGACCCATTTTGCCAAAGGAAAGGACGTTGCCTAATAATTATGCACACCTGATATAGGGTGTTGATGTCATTAGACCACACCCCTTCTCATTACAGAGATGCACATCACCTAATATGCTTTCGAGCCTATACAGCGTGGAGTAAGACAACATGCATGAAGAGGATGATGTGGACAAAATACTCATTTGCCTAATAATTCTGCACTCCCTGTACTTTTGATTGTCACAGTGTTATTTGGGCAGCTGCCTGCCTAATATAACATAACATCACCACAATATTTTACATTAAATGAGGAAATGTATCTTTGTTTCCTCAGCTAAGACTGCTTGGCTGCTGTAGCTTGTGTTTATGTTGAGAGTGACATCTGATTTAAAAGCAAGAAGCAAAAGCCACTGAGCACCATCAGGCAGCACAGAGGCAATGCTACAAATTTAAGGAACGAAGGTCAATTCTTTGTGTGTGTACATGCACAGAGCACATGTGCACACGGTTGTGCAGATTAACTCACAGATGTATATGACAACTCACGTTTGTGGCATTGACATTGTTTTCCAATCTTAAATGTAATACATACATTTCCGTCATTGGCCATAATTCTTGCAAGGAAGGGACTCAAAGGTCACAAGTTATTAAATCAAATTAATTAAACACACCATTAAAAGAAGTTCACTATTCACTCCTTAACACATTGAAAATAGTGACATCAAGGGAAAAACATGCAGTGCAGCACTATCAGAGTGTCAGGCGCCACCTCTCTGGGGACATCTCAGGCCCTCCAAGGTTTGGAGGCCTATCTCCCCCTACCACCACTTCCCCTGCCAGTGGCGGACTCCCTCAGACATCGGTGCGTTGGTGGTTCTTTGTGTCCGGGGATGGGCGTCCAGGTACACACCGGCTCACTCCTTGGCGGCCTGGAGCCTGGGGCTCGCTCGGGCCACTTCGGAGGTGGGGTGCCCCCGGCCTCTTGGCCTGGGGCTCGGTCACTCAGGCACGGCTGGCTGCCGGCGGAGCTCACGGGCGCGTCACTGCAACTCCCCCTGGCTTCTGCTCCGCGGCTGCTGAGTGAGCCCTCATCTGGGACTCTCCTCAGCTCTTTCTGGGACAGTGGCGCGGCTGCCCCTCTGTTGGTCTTCCTTGGTCTCTTGTGTTCTGGGGGCCTCTGGATGTCTGGAGTTTTGATCTCCTCCATACCTGCTTCATGCCCTGGAGGACGGGGCTGTGCCCCCCCCCCCCCCCACACACCCTCTAGCAGATCATTACATGAAGGAACCTTTTTAAAAAAAACAAGCGCATCCATGCTCACAGGTGTACACATGGGTGATCACACCCACAAACTACACCCTTTTTGGCTCCTACCTCAAAGCACACTGTGTTCTGTTGATCTTATGTGCTGCACAATAATGTTTAATATTTAGTATTTACTGTCATATTCCCATATATCATTGTGATGCTGTTTATTCTATTACTCTTGTTCTCTTCTGCTTGTTTTCTTTTTTCTTTCTCAGCAGGTGATCCAGGTGATCAATATATGCATTTTTTATTTCTTTTTTTTTTTTCTGCTCATTCTGTTGGTTTTTGTTTTTTGCCCTTCTCCCCCGTCCCTCTTCTCAGCTGTTTCTCTTTCCCTCTTTCTTTCTCCCCTTCTTTCCCCCAGTCAAGTCTGTCCCGTATTCAGCAAGTGAAAATAAAATAAACAATAAAAGGTGAATCAAATGGATCTTTACGGCAAGGCTGGGATGGTCAATTTGGTAAAGTAAATCCGTTGGGCATCTTTCTTTGCCTTTAGACAACAATTCTGATGGTAAAAGAGCCAAATGGGACAGGCAAAAAAAAAAGAAAAAAAGAAAAAAAAAAGAAGTGGCTTTAGATCTGACTCTTACAGACAGGCATGCATGTCTCAGGGTGATTACACACTAACACATTGTGATTAATCACACACATTTGTATATATATTTTATTAACAAGATTTAAAAAAAACACTATACAAAATGTGTTTTTGTGACAGGCCGCTAGTAACAAAGTGCTTAAAGATTTCAAATTGGTTCTTTCCCAAGTTTTCTGTTATGTGTACACATATTCCTTGAATTAGGTGCTTTTTAATTCTCCAATAATGGTCAGTGCACATTTTCTGATCCTGAGCATTTCTCAAACACAGGAGGGGAGAGCCTGAAACCATTTACCAAAGTCACATTAGCACTAGTGTTCAGCCTAAAAAATAGACAAGTTAAAAGTCATGCATTTGAGTCAATCATCCTTTTTTATTTTTTTTATTATATTATTTGTTTATTTATTAAATTATTTTCGAGACACTGTTAGTTGTTAGAAGCCAATGTTTTAATGATAGGATATGTATGACAGTAATTAAACAACTTAAGATATCCAAGATTACCACAAAAACACAGAAATAAAAATCATAGAATCACAGAAAGCTTGTTTCTCTCCTGTTAGTCTATAGGCCCAGTTACCTTTTACTTTTCTGTGGTCAGTAGCCCTTCATGTCATATTCCGTCTCTATGTATAATATAGCATTACTAATACAATAACCTGTACGTAAATGAACTTCATTGTGTAATTGATGGCCGTTCCCAAAGTACTAGTCACTTAAAGTTTAAATTTCACATCTAAATTCTCATCTTTGAGCAACTAGAACTCTGAGCTATGAAATAAATGTAGTGAGGGTAAAAGTATCAAATCACATTCTCTGTTATACTATACATTTATTGTCTAAAAAACATTTTGCACTTTCCTCCTATAAAGGAACAAAGTGAGTGTTAAGTGTCGTTAGCTGTGGTACTTTATCTCTTCTATGATGTTGCTGCAGTGTCTGGTGGAGGCCCGACCAGCCTCACGGTTTCTGATGAGACTGCCGTTAGCATGGTGATTAGCTGGGTATCTCCCAATGCTCATGTCCTCCAGTATCGTGTGTCCTACACAGCATTGACTGGAGCTGATAGCCAGGGTCACACTGTGAGTGGGTTCTAGTCATTACATCTTCAACTATTCTGGCTTTCAGCCGGCTGTCATGTGTGAGAATTCCAGGAATTCCATAAGTCCCAAAACTTTAAATGAGTTTTGACTGTGTTGGGATGATGGTGTGGTTTGTTGTCTGCAGGTGCTGGTCCCTAGTGGGAAGAAGCAGGTGATGCTGGAGTCATTGCAGCCAGATACACGTTACAGCATCTTGGTCACCGCTGAGTACCACAACAGAGAAGGAGGCAGCGGTTCAGCTCAGGGCAAAACTGGGAGTCAAACAAGGGAAAGATGCCAAGACAGCTCAAGTTCAACTTGCAGTTAAGACCGACAGGCTTACATGCAAAAAGTGCAAATGTCCCATAACTTTACCCTTACAGGAGGATATGCAAACTTGAAGGTCTCCTCATATAGAAACATCAGGATTTTGGGCAGTATTGTTTCTACAGCACTACACATACAGTCATTTTGGTCCAGAGACACAGATTCCTTTCTCTGCATAATGATAGGCTCTCTGAACAATGAGACAGCAGCCAGTATCGGGCATCCCAGAACAGAGCTAGTTTTCTTGATCAACTTGTTCAGTTTCTTCCTGTCCCCAGTAGACCACACCATAAAACATGGACAATACCACCAAAGAGTCCTAGAAGGTCTCCAGGAGCTCTCCCTGCTCCCTTCCAAATCCCTTCCAAAAGATTTCTCTGTTGCAAATACAACCGTCTCTATCCTTTTGTGTACATGGACTCTCTGTTGTTACTCCAGACCAGTTTATTGGTCAGATCACTTATATGAGTCAGCTATCTTAATGCCCATTCTCTGGATGTTCACTGGTGTAGGTGGAGTCCACTACCTGCTCCTTGGTTTTCCGAGTGTTGATCTGGAAGTGGTTCTGCTGGCACCAGTTGGAAAAAGTCCTCAGTCAGTTCTCTGTATTCCCTGTTGTCTTGTTGTCAGTAAAGTACACAGTGAGGAGATGCTCTCATTGCCCACCCATTATTTTAAAATAGAGATAGCCTACATAGTTCATACATAAGAGAGACTGTTATGAGCCAATTAAGAGAAAGTGTTAAATGAGTTGTGGGCCACTGCTGGCACTGTCATCACATTGAAGGGTCACTTCAGTGTTCAAGTAGTATAAAAACAAACAAGAAAAAACCCACAAATATTTCAGAAAATGTAGTGTTTTGTTTGTTTGTCACTGAATAGTGTTGGAATAAAGTGTGAAAATTGTGAAGGATTAAAATATTCCAAGAGCTGAAATTATTTTACTAAAACACGTTTCAATCATATTTTATCAACACAAATTGCACAGGTTTATTGAATATGAATAACTTGTGTTAATTCAACTCAATTGTTTAAGCTCGTGCCAAAGCAAAACATCTGTGTGCAACCAATGTCCACTATTAATGGTTGGCGCCGCTTTGGAAGCAGAAACTGTTGGTTTGAAAGCCTTTAGTGTCTCCTTGTGGCGGGACTCTTATACTGCACTGTAAGATGTCGAGCAGTGTCAGCCGTATGCTAGAAAGTGATACATTCAAATTTCTGGGGTCACCATGAAGAGCTTACTTCCTTTCTTGCTCAGTGTGTAAAATGTGGTACTTAACAGATTGAAAAGAAAAATGATGGCACCCTTGTAGTTCACACAAGTGGTGATGATTCAGGGTTTTAATTTTTAAGGTTTCATTTTTGAGCCATCATAAATTTTAAAACAGGAAAGTATACTATTTAACAAATGTTAAGACAAAGCTAATATAGCTGCTCATATATAGCTACTTATAATTTGAAGACCAATGAGTAGACTTCCCAGAATGGAAACAGCACTCTTTGTGTGGTTTGAGAAAACATTCAAGTTGTTAAGAACTATGACTGAGAAGAATCCGCCTGTGTACAGCAGCAGGCTGCCTTCCTAGAATTTGGATATCCTCCGTGCGCTCGTCTCTGCATTATGTGCATTACCTCTCTTGGAACGTTAAAACCACAGCAGCTTTTTATACTTTTTTTCATTCACTATCAGCTTACATGTAAAGTCTACTCTGAAGAAGATTATTCAAAACATGCAACACAGTCACCAATCCCAGCAAATTCACCCCTAAGTCCGAGTGTACAATACAGAAAACAAAAGAGCTACATCTCAGACTCTACAGGCTTCAGTTAGCACGTTAAATGTGAAAGTTCAGTTAGAAAAAGACTAAAAAAACAAGTTGAATTTTATTTAGTCACATTGGAAACTTCCGAATCAATGTTACGGAAGTGGAGGAAGCGCAGTTTTTGGCTTTCCCCTTATTTCAAAAGTGCTTCATCTCTTTGCTATGACTGTCGCCAGGCATAATTTGCAGATGATAATGGTTTTAGCCGCTGCGATGCTTTCGACCAAAATAGGCGCAGCTTGATGACATCATCAACATGCGCTATCGCGATAGAGCGATATAGTGAAACTCTCTATCGTTGGCCAAATTTATATCGTTTCTATCGTATATCGTTTATATCGCCCACCCCTAATCCAGACACATTTATTGTTTCTTTAATCACCACAATAGTTTGAATTTGTGCTAAAATCTCTTAAAAAGCTGTTTTGAGTGATAAGTTTGGCTTTAATGTGTTAAACTTGCATTAGATAAGATAATGTACCACTGAACACAGGAGGGATTATTCCTGAAAATGGGTCTCTGAACACCTCTGTAGATATTCTATTCAAAATCATTCATGATTTGTGATCAGTGTTAATATTAAGCATTTATATGATTATTTACTCTTTTGATTAATTGCTGTGATTCAACATGAAATCAAATGTGAGTCTATTCAGAAAACAAGACATTTCTAATTCACCTCAGACTTTTGAGCTGTAGTCTACATTGTAATTATAGTGTACGGTTATTGATTAGAGCAGATGATATGAGACCATCAGGAGAGACTGTTAAAAAGTTATGAGCTGTCTTGATGCAGAGAAAGTGGAGTTTGTCATCCTTGAGCTGCTGCCAAGATAGCCATCAGGTAGGATTGGATGATGCTTTTGCTCTGTGGTCAAGTTCAGACATAGGCTTTAAGCAAGCATGAGCCACTGATAAGCGTGATAGATTAATAAGCATGTATAAAGTGGACTTGTTAAACAGCTCTGATAGGAGAAAGTCAATGAGCACGCAATAAAGTGGACTTGTTAGGGCCAGTTTACCATCAGCCTTGCTAAAGTTGAACTTCATTTGTATTTAAAAACAGACTTTAAAGAAAATTCTTATTTGAAACTGGTGATAAAATCCAGGTCAGACACAGTTACATACAAACATACAGTACACACTACTGCTCAAAAGTCCCTGCTTTTAATAGAAAATTGGCTTTAATGTAATATCACATGAAGTTTATCAGTAATGTTTTCACAGCTTTAATCAAATCATTCATCGTCCATAAGTTGTGATGGAAAAATGTCTGCAAGTGTGCAGGAGCCCATTTTTAGAGAAATTAAATGAGGTTAGATTCGAACTTGAAATTTTTATATAAAAGTTTCAGGTGGTGATGAATGTAAGTTTCACATAGTAGAAATTTGTGTTTATCATTTATATTGGTTTTATTCTGAGCTTAGTGTTTATTTGTGAGCATTGTTTTTATCTCCATGATTTTACTCTGTTTGTATCACATGTTTTTAGTCTGTTTTTACATTGTTTTAATCCACTGTGGATTGGCTGGGCACGGGACAAATTAGCTGATAGTCACCACCTGCTGAGGCATGTGTCTGTCCAGTGGTGTCCTTTCAGCTGTTTAAAGGACTTATTAAAAGGAAGCAAGCTGAGTACTGGAAGGAGAGAGGCCCTAGATTGGAAGAGGAACGCATGAAGCCCGTCTGGAGACTGGTCAGCGTGATGTGGTGACCCAGTCCCGGCAGCAGGAACGGCGACAGTAGGAGACAACGCGTGTGATTGACATCAGTGCAGATGTTTACCACTGCCTGCATTTGTGAGTAGTGGCTGACTGTTGTTCACTGGGTGCAGCCGTGTTGGGAGAGTGTCGCCATGGCTATAAGCCAGGGCAGCTTCTGGGATGATGGTTCTGGCTCCTATTTGTTTTTACGTACAGGCGATGACGTGAGGGGAGCCGCTGTGGTATCGAGCGACGGGACAGGAGGCTCCTAGTCTGCCTGGCACGATGCTGGCGTGGACCTCGCTTAGCAAGAGGAATTTCTGTCCAGCTCAAGAACACACAAGGAGTATTCGTCCTGGGTTGTGGGACTGGGAGGGATTTTTGTGCATGAAGAGAATTGTATTTTTACCAGTTTTAGAATAATCTTATCTAGTCTCGGTGGGAATTTTTGCATATTGAGAAAAATGTTGTTGTGAATTGGCTTGATTTAAATCAAATTGAACTGCCCTCAATTAAAACCAAATATAACTTGTAATCAGATCTATTCAAATGTAAAGTCATCTCACTCAATTTGGACAACTAGCACTGAAAAATACACTGACATCCTCTGTTTCCCAATTAGCAGATGAGAGGTTGCTGTTTTATTCATGACTCAATACTTGAATGGTTTTATCCTGTTTATGAATAAACATTTTAAAATGACATTGCTGTATGATTAATTCTTTGTCTGTGTCAGTCCTTAATACATACTCATGTGTACAATAATTCTAGTTGCCACAGTCTCCGGAGATCCTATGCTCCGTTTTCTCATACTTTTCTTCACTGCTTACCTCATTCTGCCCAATAAAATGTACAAATTTCTGTTTATGACTTGTTTTATGCCATTAATAAAAAATGTCTCCATATGAGGACGTACTTAAAAGAAAAAGTCACCACTTTGCATTTTATGAAGCAAGTAAACAAACACGGGGCTATTTATCACATAAATAACTTTTAGGTCTGTGGGATAGAAGGATAGGAGCTTTAAATGTTGTGCCTCCATAATTACTCTTTACAGTGTTCAGCGACTGTTGTGATTTGGTGCTATATACATAAACTTGAAGTGAATGAATCCACCTGTTCACAGGAGATCACAGGAAGATGACAACAAACATCAGAAGATCTTATTGTGCGCCAGAGTAAAAGGGTGGTTTCTTGGGACTAAAAGCACATAAACTATAGCAGAACCTCACATAAAGCAGGAAATAAGCAGGCAGCACTTCAACTGCTAATGCATGTTTTGCACTTTTATTGTTGTGTCATTCACTAACAGTTCACTGGTGCAAGATTACCATATACAGAATTAGGATATCTGCATGACACATCTATCCTATACAGCGAATGGATTATAATTATTACAAATACAGTAAGCATATTTACATTTGATTTCAAGCTCCATACAATATAGATATTTACAAAGTATGAAAATGAAAACGGTCTGACAAATAATGTACAGTGTTAACGACGGGTTTTTTTTCCCTTTTCCTTTGGTGAACAAATCTGAAAGGGGGTGGGGTTAACTGATATTAATTGTCAGAGGGGGAAAATATCATGGCTAGTTTCGCATCAACGGAAAAACAAACACACACACAGAAAAAAGTGATGAGGTGAAGAAAGACACATTAAGTGTGCTGTCGTTTTAGATGTCACAAGCTACTTTGTATAGTCCTATATCCCTGATATTAGAAAGAAGTAAAATGAGTTAAAATACCCCCCCCCCCAAAAAAAAGCTATTGCTTCTAATTCACTCAAACCGTTTTTTAATAAAGAGGAAGCACTAATGTAACTCACCTCCTCAGTCGGGGTGCAGGGGTTACATTTTAGGTCTCCTTTTCCTCCCCCCCCCTCTCTCTCTTACATTCAAACCCTCTTTTAGTTCACACTAGAAAAGGCCGCCACACCATTACTTGGTTTAATATGAGTGGAACAACTAAACCACACAGACTTTAAATGATCAGTTAGTTGAACCTTTTATTAATATGTGCAAAGAGCTGCAAACATATACATATACACATATATATACATATACACACATATATACATATACACACATATACAGGGAGTGCAGAATTATTAGGCAAATGAGTATTTTGTCCACATCATCCTCTTCATGCATGTTGTCTTACTCCAAGCTGTATAGGCTCGAAAGCCTACTACCAATTAAGCATATTAGGTGATGTGCAACTCTGGGGTGTGGTCTAATGACATCAACACCCTATATCAGGTGTGCATAATTATTAGGCAACGTCCTTTCCTTTGGCAAAATGGGTCAAAAGAAGGACTTGACGGGCTCAGAAAAGTCAAAAATAGTGAGATATCTTGCAGAGGGATGCAGCAGTCTCAAAATTGCAAAGCTTCTGAAGCGTGATCATCGAACAATCAAGCGTTTCATTCAAAATAGTCAACAGGTTTGCAAGAAGCATGTGGAAAAACCAAGGTGCAAAATAACTGCCCATGAACTGAGAAAAGTCAAGCGTGCAGCTGCCAAGATGCCACTTGCCACCAGTTTGGCCATATTTCAGAACTGCAACATCACTGGAGTGCCCAAAAGCACAAGGTGTGCAATACTCAGAGACATGGCCAAGGTAAGAAAGGCTGAAAGACGACCACCACTGAACAAGACACACAAGCTGAAACGTCAAGACTGGGCCAAGAAATATCTCAAGGCTGGTTTTTCTAAGGTTTTATGGACTGATGAAATGAGAGTGAGTCTTGATGGGCCAGATGGATGGGCCCGTGGCTGGATTGGTAAAGGGCAGAGAGCTCCAGTCCGACTCAGACGCCAGCAAGGTGGAGGTGGAGTACTGGTTTGGCCAGCCCAAACCAGTACTCCACCTCCACCTTGCTGGTGGAGAACTTGTGGGGCCTTTTCGGGTTGAGGATGGAGTAAAGCTCAACTCCCAGTCCTACTGCCAGTTTCTGGAAGACACCTTCTTCAAGCAGTGGTACAGGAAGAAGTCTGCATCCTTCAAGAAAAACATGATTTTCATGCAGGACAATGCTCCATCACACGCGTCCAAGTACTCCACAGCGTGGCTGGCAAGAAAGGGTATAAAAGAAGAAAAACTAATGACATGGCCACCTTGTTCACCTGATCTGGACCCCATTGAGAACCTGTGGTCCATCATCAACTGTGAGATTTACAAGGAGGGAAAACAGTACACCTCTCTGAACAGTGTCTGGGAGGCTGTGGTTGCTGCTGCACACAATGTTGATGGTGAACAGATCAAAACACTGACAGAATCCATGGATGGCAGGCTTTTGAGTGTCCTTGCAAAGAAAGGTGGCTATATTGGTGGCTGATTTGTTTTTGTTTTGTTTTTGAATGTCAGAAATGTATATTTGTGAATGTGGTGATGTTATATTGCTTTCACTGGTAAAAATAAATAATTGAAATGGGTATATATTTGTTTTTTGTTAAGTTGCCTAATAATTATGCACAGTAATAGTCACCTGCACACACAGATATCCCCCTAAAATAGCTAAAACTAAAAACAAACTAAAAACTACTTCCAAAAACATTCAGCTTTGATATTAATGAGTTTTTTGGGTTCATTGAGAACATGGTTGTTGTTCAATAATAAAATTATTCCTCATAAATACAACTTGCCTAATAATTCTGCACTCCCTGTACACACACACACACACACACACACACACACACACACACACAGAAAGCCCAGGGAAGGAAACAAAAATCAGGTGCTAAACATTATTCCAAAACATGTAAATGCCTTTATTTGTGGAATGCCTCTGGCCAAGAAAACAAAAACAGAAAGTAGAGTTTGAGTCGACTGGTTTTTCAAATCATCAAACCAGAACTTGGCAAAGGGATGACAACACCCCACACGCCGAGGCATGATCCTGTGCCACTGCGCCAGGCTGTGGCCTCCAGACCCTTGTCCCCTCCCATTTTCCCCACAGTGGTCCCATAACTCCCTGTCTTCTTGCCAGTGGGAAGCGGCTGGGCTCTCCTCACGTTTACAGGACACGACACATGACTATTAAGACGCCCCGGAAATCTCCTTCACGTGCCCGGCTCCATCTCCTCACAGGACTGGGTGTGGTAGGGTCGGGTGGATGTGGGGTTTAAACGGAAGGGAGATGTGGAAGGGGAGGGCTGGGGGATTGGGGGGCTGTACAGTTGAGACGAGCTGCCTGCTGTGGGCGAGGGAGAGCTGAGGCAGGATTACTGACTGCTGGGGACCAATGTTTGTATGGAGTCGCTCTCTCTCACTCTTTCGTCTCCAGGTGAAGCCCTGTGGGAGGTGGCCGGGGATTAAACATCGGTGGAGAAGTAGAGTGTGTTTCGCTTCAGCTCAGCATAGGAGATGGGAGGATGCTGCAGGTAGTAGAGCAGCACCTGGACCTAAGAGAGGAGAAAACAAGGCTGTATGAGTACAGCTTCTGCTGGAACAATTTGCGCTTGGATGAGGGTGAAAATGATCATTCTGGATTTTGTGACAGAAACATTACAACCAACATTTTTTTTTTTAATATGGAAGCAGATATGGCTCATGAGCTGGCTGCTGTGATGTGCTTTGCTTTAAAATATCTGAATTTTTACATTTATTTTTACATTTTTACAATTTACAGGGCAGACAAATTGCTGCTGACCTAAAATGAGTAAGGGAAGGTTGTGGCAGTAAGCCATGGACAGAAAGTCACCTTTGACCATTATTAAAAAGAAAATCAGCTTCATAAACATAGATGAATCAATCAATCAATCTAATGTTCTTCCTCTCTCTGCTCCACAAATTCCCCTTAATCTCCGCTTTAATAACCAGTTTTATCATAAGGGCACATGTCTGGTTAATGCTGTCGCAGCTCATCAGGAAAATCACCTCCTAGCAAGAATGTTGCCACTTTGCTAGGTGGAGGGTCTCTAATTAAAAAAACAAAATAAAAAAAATACAAAGGAATCCATCACTAATTCACCCAGATTATACTTAGATTACATGCAGGATGAAGCACTGGCCTCATCTGTCTGACGTGTTGTATTCTTAATGCAGTAAACATTTCCGAAAGAATGCAAAAGCATTGGTATATATTTTTCCTTCCTACGATAGGCCGACGGGCAGGGCAGAGATAGATTTTGGTAGCCCGACTGGAAAAATCGCTAGCCCCGGGACGTCGGGCTAGCGATTTTGCGAGCCCTGTATCTGATTGAGGAATCACTCATCTTTGGAAAAGAGTTTATTACAGGGAAATGGCTCTTTCCAAAATAAAAGCTATACTATACTCTTCTTCTGGGCTATATTCTCAGCAGCATATTGTAGCGGGTCAGGGCTGTTCGGGGTTCTGTTTGTACACTTATGTTTTGTTTATGTTGCCATAGTGACGGGTGACGCCCTCTCGCTGTGACGGTGTGTCCTTCCGGGGTCAGAGGGCGCCCTGTGTGTTGTTGTTGGTTTTTTTTGTTTTTTTATAAACTTTATTTAACAAACAATGAGTATACAACATACGAACAGATGAAGTATACAAAACAACAGAACATGAACACACAAAGCCAGGGGTAAAAGAAAAAGATAACAATTATAAGAATACACGCAAAAATTCACATACATAAATTGTTTTGAGAGCCTTTTTGTTGGTGGAGTCTGATATTGATTGTATGTACATTTCCACATCCTTAAAATAATGACAGAAATATGGTGTTTTGTTAGTAAACTTACAGTTATGTATAAAAAATTTAGCTAAAAGTATTAACAAATTTATCATAAAAAACATTTATCATACTTCTTGGGCAACTTAAAGAAACAGAATAAAACATTTTCCCAACGTAAAGAAAACTCCCTTAAAATATGGACAATAACAAACCTGCTAAATTCCTTCCAGAATCTCTGTGTAAAAGAACAGTACCAAAAAAGATGTGTCACAGTTTCTGGATGATCCCCACAGAAAGTACAATTAGTATTTATGTCCCTTTTAAATTTTACCATGTAGTGACTGGCTGGATAACATTTATGTAGGTGTGTTGTTGTTGTTGTTGCTGTGCTGTTGCCGCGCTGAGCAGTTAGCTAGCGGCAGTGTTCTTCTGCAGATGTCAATAAACGGCTGTGCTCCCTGGCTAGCTCACGGGAAGCAAGACCAAACGATACCTCCGTCTCCTCCTTGTCTGAGCTCGCCACATTGGTGTCAGAAGTGGGATGATGGTGGCACCCCATGTTCTTAACCGAGTGACTTTTCCCCCGCCGGTGCGCCAAAAGAAGGCACCCGGACATTTGCAGGACTTTGTGTGGGGTAATGGGGTCGTCGGGGACGACTGACCCCTTAGGTGGGGGTCAGTCGTCGGGGACGACTGACCCCTTAGGTGGGGCTATGTAGCGGGTGAGAGCTGTTCGGGGTTCTGTTTGTACAGTTATGTTTTGTTTATGTTGCCATAGTGACGGGTGACGCCCTCTCGCTGCGACGGTGTGTCCTTCCGGGGTCAGAGGGCGCCCTGTGTGTTGTTGTTGTTGCTGTGCGGTTGCCGCGCTGAGCAGTTAGCTAGCGGCAGTGTTCTTCTGCAGATGTCAATAAACGGCTGTGCTCCCTGGCTAGCTCACGGGAAGCAAGACCAAACGACACCTCCGTCTCCTCCTTGTCTGAGCTCGCCACATTGGTGTCAGAAGTGGGATGATGGTGGCACCCCATGTTCTTAACCGAGTGACTTTTCCCCCGCCGGTGCGCCAAAAGAAGGCACCTGGACATTTGCAGGACTTTGTGTGGGGTAATGGGGTCGTCGGGGACGACTGACCCCTTAGGTGGGGGCTATATAGCGGGTCGGGGCTGTTCGGGGTTCTGTTTATACAGTTATGTTTTGTTTATGTTGCCATAGTGACGGGTGACGCCCTCTCGCTGCGACGGCGTGTCCTTCCGGGGTCAGAGGGCACCCTGTGTGTTGTCGTTGTTGTTGTTGCCGTGCTGAGCAGTTAGCTAGCAGCAGTGTTCTTCTGCAGATGTCAATAAACGGCTGTGCTCCCTGGCTAGCTCACGGGAAGCAAGACCAAACGACACCCCCGTCTCCTCCTTGTCTGATTAAACATATCAGGTCCCCATAAGGAGAATCATGTGCTAACGGCTGTCTAAATGACTCGGGTAAAGTTTGTAGCATGCATGCTTGTTGTTTTTGTCTGCTTCCACTTGTCTTTGCACTAGGATGATATCGGTGTAAATGTGCAGTCATATTCGTTGTGTTCCCACTAGTGCTGTCAGCGTTAATCTCGTTGAAATGACGTTAACGCCACAACACAGCAAATCTCTGTTAACGAGCTACCCCTGATCGCTGTGCGTGGGGCTAGACCAACAGTTAACGAGCTAACTGCGCTACCACACTAGTTCCCACCCATGTAATTGAGCATTGCGTGGCACATCCAACATACTGTTTTACTTTAGTCCATGACGCGCTTACCTTCAGGGTCATACGTCACATGAAAACCAAAATAATTCCAAACGCCAGATCTGAATGAGGATGGGGGAAGTTCAATTTGCCATGTTGCAAGGAGAGCTTAACTTCTGTCTCGCTAGCTTGCCCTGTGCTCTTCCTTCTGACGATGCTGTCTGTGTTGAGCGCTCAGTGGATCTGCGCTCGACAGTGCAGCCTAGGCGGAGTAGTCGAACGCAGATTCACTGAGCGCTCAACACAGACAGCGTCGTCAGAAGGAAAGTTGATAAAATAAATTACAAATGTTGTATTGTTCGATACATATGCGTACCGAACCGAAAGCACTGTATCGAACGGTTCAATACGAGTATCGTTGCACCCCTAATATATACATACACACACACACACACTGCAAACAATAAATACACATTCCAAAATAAAAACACCTCTGCAAATGAAGTGGAAAAGTTTGCTCTGGCGGCGCTTCGCATCAACATGTATATGAGGTACATTGCACTTTTGAGATTTGATCTGTGCATAGGTGCATCTTTGACGTGCAGCTCAGAGATCCACAATCCAGCACGTTTCCGTTTCTCTGACCGTCAGGCTGGCTGACCCGAGGTCACGTCAGAGCTTTGTTTTCTATCTATATGTAACAGACAGTCGGTTCCTCTCCTTCCACGCATTTCATACGACATAGCAGGCATACTGCTGGTTGGTTGACCAAAGTTTTTTAATGCCTGTCTACATTAACACATCTCGAGAGGCGTAGGAGCCAAAAAGTGAATCTGGAGCCAAATGTAGCAGCTGCAGCAGGGCACACAGAGCAAATATTTTCATAGGGTAGTATCAGAAATTGGACCTTTGAATATGTAGTCCCTTTAACTTCTTTCCTTCTATTAAACCCTTTGAGAAACAGCTATCCAGTGTACTCCTGATATGTGCTCTTATCATTTGTTCCTGATGCTCAAATACAATCCTGGACTCAACATATGTGGCTGTGTCTCTGTCCTTGCTATAGATATGTGTTAATGTGCAAAATAAGGTTAAAAAATAAAGAAATAAATGTGAGTTAGAGCAAGCTAGACGAGCAGAGAGGAATGTGTTAAATGAGGGTTAACTACCACACTGATCCCAGAACAGACCGCATGTACAAATCAAGTTCTCCGTCTAGTTTGTTCATGCAACTGGCTCACTGTGGTGTGATAATAGTGTATTTCTCAAAGCATAGGGTGTAACAAAGAAATGGATGCCTCCTGATGGGAACAGTGAAGATGGTTTGGAAGTCCTAAAACCTCTTCCTTTGTAATGGGCAGCAGTGGGTGACTCCTCTTGTTACATGCCAGTTATACCACAGACAATCCAGCTAAAATTCTCACAGAATTTCTCACAATTGAGAAAGTGTCTTTCCTTCTGACTTTCCCATCTTACTCTTGTTTTTATTTTTTGAAGTACATTTCCTGAAAAGTTCCCCATTTCTATGATCAGAGATGTGAGCCTGATCTCACAGGTTAGGGTTCGGTAAATGAACAGTCATACCATTTATTTTTTTCATTCACAACATACTAGATATTATTCTTTGGTTCACAAGCTGGACCAGCTCTACCAAGTTATCTATCACTGCACTATGCAATTAACAGCATTAACCCTTCAATGCCTGTAACAAAAAACAAAATGTCCTTCACATGATCCAAAGTGGGGTCTTCAAACAGTCCAGCACCTGGAACTGTTTGTGTACTTAATAATATATTGCTGAGCTTCTCTAAGTTACAGTAGCTTGTGTTCGTATGTGTACACAAAGACATAAACGTTCAATGATAAAAACACACAGTAGAATAAAATTGTAAGAAGTCATCAGTTGATGCAGTTTAAGGACACTTGTTCTTCAGTGCAGTCTCACCTGGAGCTCACATTTCTAGTTCATGCCATCATGACCAAAGATTCTTCAATTAATAGTTTAAAGATGTCCATGAATGCACTGCTAACTGCTCTTCAACCTTGTAAAAATCAACATGCATTTTGAATAAGAAACACTTTTACAAAACCAAAAGCTTCACTGTACTTAGTGATTTATCTGTCTAAACAAAACAGGTTCAGTTTGTGACTGAGAGAGCAGCTCGGTGGCGCTGAAGAAACACGATTTCATATGTTGTAGTAACAACACACTGCCACAAGATGGCACCCTACACCTACTTTACCATGCTGTTCCAGTAAAAAAGAAAAAGTGACAGAGCCTTGAAAGAGTGAGTGACACTTTTTATGAACTCATCTGTAATGTGTCACCTTTTCTGTAGAATGAAGTGCTTCCCTTCTTTTAAAGTAAATGCAGGCTTACAAAGATCCTCTAAACATGTTTCTGAAATAATCCTAAACACAATCATTAAATCAAAAATGCAAGAAACTATTTATTTAATCACTGTTCGTAACTTAATTCCTTAACTTATTACAAAAATAAACAAAGACTTTTCTGCTGTCTCACCTCTGTCAGTGTTCATGCTGTTACAGGAACAGGTGGAGGTGCAGGTGGAACTTTGACTTCACTGTGGTTTGTATGTGCAGGCAGGAGTGTGACATCTCAGAACAGCAGCGGATTGTCGAGCACGGTGACTCCTGCTGCGACGCCCCCGTCTGAGTGTCCTGAGCTCTTGGTCCTCAGCAGATGGCCCACACACTCATTTATCACCATGTCTTTACCCTGCCTGTAAGAAAACAAAGAAAAGACTAACATTAGAAACAGCCACCAACCAATCCCTTTTACTCCACCGCCCAAAGACCAGTGAGAAACACTAGCTAGTATTAACTTGGAATCAAAGTCCACTAATCCCCAGGCTCCCAGCATAACATACAGTCCAGCACAAACTCCACAAACTGTCTTGCTTCAGCTGACTTTCCTTCACCTTCTCTCCAGAGAATCTGTTGTGCTCTTTTCACCACGAAGCCACACTCCTGCTCACTGATCCTCACCTCTTTTTAACCTAGTCTCAGCAACTTTGTCCCATAGCTTGCACATCCTTTCCACCTCCATCTTTCTTCCCAGGCTTCCTTAAAAGCCAGCCTAAGAAATACGATTTTATAATTGCCCAATAAATTAAACTGCCATTTTCAAAAGTGTTATCATCCAAATTCATGCAGCGTGGCTAAATTAAGAATGAATTACAAACCCTAGCTTCCTTGCTAATATGATTAACAGCGAAATACTATCATAGTGGAGGTGTCAAATTACTGCTAAAATAGCTCATGTGAACCCTGATACTGAACTATGTATTTATCAAAACAAATGATCTGATATTACAAAGAAAACTAATTATTGCTTTTTACAGTATTAGCCCAGAGTGATGTAAGGCAGGGTGGTTAGTCAGCCGTAGCTTTTTCACATCTTAATCAATGTTGTTGTCAAGTGTGTCTCGTATACACTATTATCTCAGTCACAGTACAGCATCTATGAATCAAAGTAGATACACAGTAATGCAAAACAGCAGGCAGTCATGTTTGTGTCGTCACTGTTTTGACTGAGGCTAGCTCATACATGGAATGCAAGAAAATGCTGCATGTGTGTGCAGATCCATGCACTGCTTAAGCTTCCCTAGTTTAACAAATGGTGAGAAACAAACAGAAGTTTCAGCATTTGCTGCATTGCCAACATTTTTAAAGATGCTTTTGTCCCCCCGCTGTACCTCCTCCTTCTCACTGAGGCTTCGAGACAAACCGTTCTGCTGCTGCAAGGCCATTGATACTGTTTTATAGATCTCTGGACCCTGTAGACGAGCGCAACCACAGAAAATAAATCACAGGAATAAAATGTGAATGATATTGCCTACACTGGACAGCAAAACCCAGGTGAGGATTATCTAATGCCAAATTTTCCAAACAATGAAAAAATCGTGTCCTTTTTCTCCCCATGTATAGTGTAGAGGTCAGCGAATGCCGCTTGGATCTGCTGCACAGCTTGAGGCTGGTCTGGGAAGAACCTCTCCAGGACTCCAGGTCTGGCGAGCACTTGCTGAACCTTCTTGGAACCAGCCAGGTAAGCCCTGATATCTGGACACTTCACAGCTCGAGAGCGCTCCATCAGACGACGAGCATCCCAGCTCTGCAATTGAAAACAGACAATGAATTCTCTGCTTGCAAGCACACCAACCAGCAGAGCGTGACAATAGTTGGTTTATATTCCGCTGAGATTTGACAGACAGAGACAGAAGAATGAAGGACAACAACACAGAGTCACGCTATCAAGGAGAACTTGGACGCTAGATTCAGCAGTTTGGCTTGAAACTTGCAAACTGTTTTAACTTGTTATGTCCGATAACTTTTCCTTCCAGGCTGCTCGGCAGTTTTCTTTCACTTGTTTCCTGTTCCTGCCAGCAGAATGCACACACAGCTGCAGTAACTACACACAATGTTGCAGAGAACATGGAGCAGCAACAAACATGTGTTGGTCTCTAATCACCCATTCAAACTGACATAGCGACAGAGGTCTGTTGTCACTTATATCAGCCAATCAGGGCTAGACTTGGTGTTGCTAAGCAGGGAAAGAAATAAACTCAATGATAATGACGTTCCAGTTTCTCATGAATACGAATCACTTTAAGCAAGTCTGCAGGTTTCATTTTAGTGTTTTTAATTAAACTCTTTGATGTAATCATCCTGAGTGCAAATCAAAAGTTGGACCTGTTCAGAAGTGTAGTTGTCGGGCATGTAACCGTTCCTGAAATACACCACGGTGACCTGTTTGCTGTCCCTGAAGTGAAAGTGACACAAAAGACACATTAATCCATGTCGACACACAGCGACCTCCACTTCCTGGAAGTCTCTCGTGCTGCTGTCCACTGGGAATCCCCATGGTGCCTCTTCCCAGTGTCTATGACATGTAACAAATATAATAAAATAGCAAGGAATTATAAAGTAAATGACAAGATTTTCCATTTAGTTTAATTTAACAGTAGTCATTTTGCAGAAGACAGACATTTGGTTACTATAGTAAAAACTATTATGTCAAATTAACCAAAAAGAAAAAGAGTCAACAAATGCAGACACTTGGCTGTCTTCAGCAACAAAAACACCATCAAAAAAGTCACAGTCATCAGAGCAACATCGGAGAAACAATAAAGTCTAACCATGGAAGGTATATAGAAACATATGCATAAAAACACAAAAACAAATAACATCAACAATGAGCACCTTTAGTTTTGCTGAAAGTGATATAGCTTTCTGTTCCCATCAACTGAAAGCGCCAACATTTCAGGTGAGCATGCTGGGCAGCTGAAGCTGACATCACAGCACAGCTGCTCTTCCTCATCAAGAAAGCTGTGCTGCACTGCATCGCTGTTGGCACGCCCAGTCTGTACGTACAGAAATATAACAGAGAAATAAATATTTGCATCTGCTTATTGAAAAACAATATCAAAGAAATACTTCACTCACCCTTCCCCCACACTTAGTACCACACTCCAACAGTTTTGCAAAAGCTTCCCTGGAGAATCATGGAGAAAATACTTTTAGTTCCTGGAAAGAGCTCAAGGGTCTAAGTGTAAAGAGTAGACATGTTGACAGATGCTGGCCAATATCCACTCCTAATCAGGTCCTTTAACTCAGGGCTGCACTGCTGCTGGCATGTTTGACATCTGTATGTCGCCTGGTGCACATCATAACGTTCTTGGACCAAAAAGAAAAATAAACAACATGACTAATAAATCACTGCCTTCACAAATGACTTCTATTAATGCAATACCATGTTCTGATTGTACAGCAAGGGCAGAAAACATGCTTCATCACACTATGTTCAAATCCATCACCCTAACCTAAATAGCAGGTTGCTGTTTACTATTAATGTTGATTAAAATCACTATTTTTCCTGCTGACACTGTGAAGTTGACTCTACATAAAACTACTGATACAGTACCTTGAGTCGGAGCCTGAGGCTGGGATCAGACAGCAGATGAATGCAGCGCTCCGTAACATCCTTAGTGATGCTGAGGTGGGAGGGAAGCTCTGCTTTCACATCAGGACTACCAATATCTTCCACATCCTCACACTCAGTGGGAGGGACCTCTGCAATGGCAGCACATGTACAGTTAGACCGCCAGTTTAGCAGTGAGGTTCAGATTTCTATGACTCTTAATTACAATGATCCATCTCCTCTACACTCTGAATCTAATCTCACCACCACTACAACCTATAGCTTATATTCCACTGGCCCGTAGACAGACCTATTACCTCGGTCTTCAGTGTCATCATCCTCTATTCCAAAGCTCTCTGCCAGTTCTTTCTGTTTGCAGTAATTCAGCAGGAATTGGCCAATGCTGAGGTCTTCCTGGTCACTGGAGCTTTGCCTGGAGCTGGCAGACTTACTGGTCCCGCTACAAGTGGAAGGAAACCACCTCGCTAAAGGAAAAACAAGACAACAATATGAACATAGGCTTGGTTACAATAAAATAAGTCAGTTGATCAAAATCAGTGTGACACAGCAGGGCTCGCAAAATCGCTAGCCCGACGTCCCGGGGCTAGTGATATTTCCAGTCGGGCTACCAAAATCTATCTCAGCCCTGCCCGTCGGGCTATCATAGGAAGTAAACTTTCTTTCGCAAATGTAGCTGAGTAATTAGCTGAGTCCTCATCAAAGAACAGTGCTCTTTAATGAATGCAGCACATAACTTTACATCGTAGAGGTAACAGGGAGACATATCGAGTTATCAGATAGCCGTCTTAACTATATTCTAACTCTACAATTTCCCGACTGCACTTTCCTCTTATTTCACGACACCACCCTCTAGTGGTGCAATATGGTATAGTCAGACAGGACACAACATCACTCACTAGCTTACTCTTCAAACGTGACACGTGAAATCTCCCGCAGCAAGCTTAAACGTGCTAGAGGTTGACTGCGCAGAGAATTAAAAAAAAAATCTCTGGCATGTGTAAAGACAGATGGATTTACGCAGGTATTTTAGTTCTGCTGAGCCAAAAAAGACAGGTCAGGATGAAGAAGGGACAGGCAAAGAAAGACCTACCACAAAGCGGAAAAGTTATCATAAATCAGATTACGAGGCAAAAAGAAAGCGCAGTTTTTTGGATTCATGGACAAAAGAATTTCTGTGGCTGGAATATGACAAGGTAAATAACATGATGTTCTGCCGGGTGTGTCGTGAGTTTCCCTCTATTGCTGAGTCGACAAGCGCCTTTGTTACTGGGACCAGTAATTTTAGGAAAGACCCCATCAGAACTCATGAGAAATCTCTGCATCACAAGAAATGCATTGGTGCTCAGTCTGCAGCATCTGTCCCAGAACAAACACCAATTGCAAAAACCATACTAAAAATAAACCAAGCACAACATGAAGTCCTGAAAAAGCTGTTTAGAACTGCGTACTATGTTGCAAAGAGTGAACTACCACTGGCAAAATTTAGCAGTCTTTGCAAACTTCAGAAAGCAAATGGCCTAGATCTTGGTTCCACTTACCTCAATGACCATGCTTGCAGAGAGTTTATTGGAGCAATAGCACAAACTTCAAGAGACCAGATTGAAAAGGAAATTCAAGAAAGCAGGTTCTTATCCATTCTTGCAGATGGCAGTACAGACACTGGTATAATAGAACAGGAGTTGGTTCACGTCAGGTATGTGAGGGATAATGGTGACATAGCCACATACATGATCAAATGTCAGCCAGTCAAGAGTGCAAATGCTGCAGGTATTTTAGAGGCTATTGATGAAGCAGTGAACACCATGGGTATCAGAGAGGACACATGGAAAAAGAAAGTAGTGTGTGCAAATTTTGATGGTGCTGCAGTGATGATGGGTGAGAAAACAGGAGTAGCTGGGAGACTGAAACAGAGGATACCCCACATCATAACAATCCACTGTGTGGCACACAAACTAGAGCTAGCCGTGCTGGATAGCGTGAAAGTCTGTGAGTACCTGGTGAAATTTGAAGATACACTGAAAACCATCTTTAAGATGTACTACTATTCCCCAAAGAAGCGAAGAGAGCTGACAGAAATAAGTGAACTGCTAAATGAGAGGCTGGCACATTTCAGTGGGCTGAAGAGCACACGGTGGCTTCCAAGCCGGCTGAGATGTCTAAAGGCTGTGGAAAAAAATTACACTCCCACTGTTGTTCATATGGAGAACATGGCAGAAGGAAGTGATGTCAAAGCCGAGGATGCAGCCAAGGCTAAGGGGGTGGTGCAGGAGATGAAGACTGAGAAATTTGTTCGCTTCCTGCATTTCATGTTGGACTACAGTACCATCTTATCCAAGTGCTCTACTGATTTTCAGCATGATAACCTAAACATCACACGAACAAATCAGTTAGTTGAGAGCACAACATCACGCTTACTCAGCCTAAAAACAAAACCAGGAGAATATCAGAAAACCTTGGACACAAAGTTCACAGCGAACCAGGATGGTAGCATTTGCTACTGTGGAACTCGGCTAACAAAAAGTCAGCGACCTGCTAGAAGAGGTGAGGGAACAGACAAAGACACCTTTGGTGCAGAGATCCAGAAGATTATTGACAACACAGTCAAGTACATGGACAACAGATTTAAAAATCTCCACGAAAAGCCTCTCTCTTGTTTCAAGGTTTTTGACCCTTCCACTCTTCCCTACCCCAGAGAAGAACTAGCAAATTATGGGGATGAAGAGGTGGATTATCTTGTCACACATTTTGCCTGTTTGCTAGATGCAGAAGAGAAAGAGAAAATTCCACAAGAATGGATGGATCTAAAAGTGTGGCTTGCAGAACGCCGGGGTCGCAAAGTAGATTGCTTGTACAGAGATCTCCTCTCTGAGAATCCAGAACATCTCTCTCATATCTTGTTGCTGGTGAAATTAATGCTGACACTTAGTCCATCGACAGCCATCTGTGAGAGAGGATTTTCTTGCATGAACCGAGTGAAGACAACACATCGTACCTCTCTACACCCTAAAACACTGAATGACTGCATGCAACTCTCCATTAATGGGGAAACAGTTGAATCTTTTTGCCCTGACAAGTCGATTCGTTTCTGGATGTTTTCTGGAAAAGGTTCAAGACACCTGGATCATAAAACCCCGACAAGAACAAAGAGCAGTGAAATGGAGGGCAATGCACAGGAAGAGAAAGCTGATGAAGGAGATGCTATGCCCTCAACGTCGAGTGGCATTTTCTCATCCGAGACTTCAGTGGAAATTTCAGATTCAGGATCTGACACAGACTAATTCATGTTCTACACAGTTCTAACAAGTTCACAGAAAATTCTGTTTAATTAGAACCAGATATTTGAGTTGATTGTAATGTTTACACAGTTGTTGTAATTTGTGTTTTAACAATTTTTTGATTGATGTTTTGTTTCCTTTACAATATTATACAATAAAAATAATCTTTTTTTATTCGGGCTACTCAAATTTATTTCGGGCTACCAAAAACTAAAGAGTGCCTGCCCGAAGGGCTACCAGGGATTTTAAAATTTTGCGAGCCCTGCACAGACAATGATGTTTTTGGAAAGAGCCCATTAGTGACATTTAATTTATACATTTTTACTGTGAGGGCTTGTAAAACTTCTGTATGAATATTATTATGAATATTAATTCTACAACAGAAAACGACTCAGCATTTAAACCATCACGATGTATTAAATGTTTCCAAAGACACTGATAATTTGATAACAAGCAAAGTTATATATCCTGAAATGTACTCATTGATAGAAACTTTGAAAGGCAACACAGAAAAATGCGGTAGAGAATGCCTTGAGTCACATTTTCTTCCTTATCCTCTTTGACTCCCAGTATACGTGAGACTCAAGCTGACATCACTGTTGAAATCTTACCCAGTGCCTTCATGAGCGCGTGCAGCACGGAGCAGAAAAGAGCAGCTGTGTGCTCGTAGCTGAGATCCAGAGCCGTCAGCACATCCTGAACGATGTCCCCGACCACGGGCTGCAGTCAGAGTGAGTCAACATAACTGTCAACACCCGTGGAGCCTGGCCAACAAGACAGGATTACAATGAAATACAGTAAAAGCTCAGGGACGCACAGGCTTAAGCAGACAAAGAAGGAAATCGGGTAAACCCTCCAGCACTCATTTCTGTGTCCATTTTGGGCTAAAAACAAAAACACCTCATAACTACCTGTGGATGCTGGCTGAGCCTCTGAAGGTTGAGTGATATGTCATTAAGCAGGTAGTCAGAGTTCTCATTGATCAGTTCCTTGAGGGAAGTGTATCCACAGGCCTTACTGATGTCCTACATTGAGCTCAGCGCCGCCTGGCTCACCAGCAGTGTCTCCTTACCAGCTTTCTCCAGCACAGGATACAGCGAGGCCATCAACAAGGCACAGAAATTGCGGCCCACTGGCTGAGCACAGCAGGCGATTCCCCCGAGTTGGATGCACAGCTGACAGATGTTGCTGTTGAGCTAATGGATCATGGATGCAGATGTTGATGATGAAGGAATCACTTGGAGAGAGCTTGTATTTGAGTTGCTGGCATCACTGTTGTATATCGAGGGGAGTCTGGATGGACCGAGCAGCTACGCAAAGAGACAAAACCTGTGTTAAAGCACTGCTTTCTAACCACTTTTACACATGCACTGCAGCTCTGAAGTTTTCAAGATATTGTCCATGCACGTGAGAACGCAAATGTCTGACACAGTTAGATCAAACATTAAACAGCCTTTAGCCTTCCTGCTCCTGAGTGAAAGCCTGTATTATATCTGACTGTGCTCATGTGGGGATAAGACAGATTAGCCTTTTCTCAAAGTGAAGAGTGGGGGCCAATTTAGGATCTTCACTCAAATTTAAAATACAAGGGAAACTGATGTATTTCCTTAAATAAACAAAAACCACACAAGCGCTTATAAAATGCTCATCCTACCCAGTCATATGCAAAGTGTTAGAATCAACGTGTGATCCACCTGCCACTAAGAGATATTATTTCTCTTTGGTAGATGGAAAAAATGGAATCAAACTCACTGTCAGTAGCTACAACAGCACATTTGTTATAATATGATGAATCAAGCATTTAGATATTAAATAGTATTGAGGGAGACAGGATCAAATACAGTGGGGCAAAAAAGTATTTAGTCAGCCACCAATTGTGCACGTTCTCCCACTTAAAAATATGAGAGAGGCCTGTCATTTTCATCATAGGTATACCTCTAACTTGTCCGAGTTTTAAAGAACTGATTTGCAAATTATGGTGGAAAAGAAGTATTTGGTCACCTCATTTTTTGCCCCACTGCGTAATATACAAAGATATTTGTGGCAACTCGATGTGCTTTGTCCACTTTTATTATCGGATTGCTCTGTTAACCAAAGGGAATACCTCAGTTTATTGTATGTTTGACTATAATTTACAAAAAGACTAAAGCATCATTTCTTATCTTTTCTACAATAACTATGAAATGAACAAATGGAGAGTGCTCGCTCAAGTCATGGATCAAGTGACTTAAAGGGCCGTTTTCAAAGAAAACTAAAAGTGTATAAGCAACCAAGGAAGTGAGTCCTACCTGGCCACTGGACAACATTCAGTGACAGTGCACTTGCTGGCATCTCCGGTGGGCAGAGCCCTGATTCAGTAGGGTGAATAAGGGATCTTGTCTCCTCCGTACTTAATGAGAGTGGTGTATCTGTCAGTCATGTCTGGCACATAAAACACCAGGTAGGTCCCATCATGGCTGTCACAGATATCTGCTTCTTGGGCTTCCCCTCTGGGTCCTTCAGGAGAAAACAAAAACTGTTACCTAAATATCAATGCTTTGAATACATTATTGTGTGGTCCACGTTCATGCACTCACAGTGATCTGCACTGCCAGCAGTCCCTCACCTGCATCTTTGGCATCAATGGTGACCTTCACTGGCAGAGAGGTGGGCGCTCCAGTGGTGTTAAGGCCGGATCCACTTGCACGCACCTTGCTGGTATCATGGGTGGGCAGCACCTTCACCTTGTAAGGGCGGACCAAAGGGGAGAGAAGACAACTGGCTGTGGAATACAGTCTCACAAATGAAAGGAGCCTTATTTACAGAACCGAGTAAACCACGCAAACAGTTTTCCATTTTCAAAGCTGGCCAGAGTGGAACACTGTAACATGTAACACCTAGAAGGTTCAGATGGCTGCAGTACTTTGCTAATATGGATCAAAAGTTTGGGGGGGAAAATGTAATTAAATCAAGTGATTGTAATGCTGTTACTTCCGTTGTGTAGTTAACCATCTATCATTTTAGATGTTTCATTAGCAGCCTGATGAAATTAGCTGTGTAGTTAGCCGACTTCTGCCATCCAAACAGATGAGGTGAATTATGCAGATCACTAGCACAGTACACAGATTACCACTTCTTATTCCAGCCAGACTTCAGGTACTTCATTCGAATCATGCAGTAACAACAAAGATTTATTACTACTGGCTTTTTAAATTGTGCTTCTTCTGTTCTAGAAAAACAGAAACATGTGATCACAGGGTTTTGTTTTTTTCAATGACATTTGTGTTGGTTGTGTCGGTTGCAGGCAAACATTTATCATAATGGTTAGATATTAGGAAATAGCTTAAAATGTGTGCATATTTAACTTGTTGCACTGCCGTAGTGTTACCTGCGTGGGATCTCCTCATGAGCATATGACTGTACCCTGGATGATGATATGTGAGGAGCTTGAACTTGATTCGCTAACAGAAACTCATTTGGCTAGCTTAGCGCACATGTCTTGTGGCAAGATATATGCACTTAAATGTTTTAAGTCATTGGCTGTTCTGCCAAATTGCCACCAACCTGCAACTTTGTGAGCTGACTGTTTCGCGATTTTTGTGTTTTAGACAACAAAAATAAAAGAAAAAGATGTACAGATCCAGGCTTTTCCTTTACTGTTGTAGTCGCATAGAATGACGTCACTGACACTGGTTTAATATGAAAACAAACTTTGCAAAAAAAAAAAGAAGAAGAAGTGAGTCGGCGTGTCATCTTTATCGAGCACCATACATGTTTTGCCTCACATTAAAATTATTACTTTTCCTTTTCAAAAACAATTAATATTCAGAGAAGTCAAATATAGCAAATTTGTACAGCTTACACGGCCGGCAGGTGGCGCAGAACACTTGCCCGCCCCTGGCAACTTGAAGCACAGACAGGCGCTGGTTCGAGTCGAGGCTCGAACACACTCACTGAGTTCAAATCCTCTCTGTGTCTTCAGTCTGCTAGGGGGATTCCTGGTCTGCGCAGGGAATCCCAATCCTTTTTTTTTCTTTTCTTTTTTGGGCTGTTGGGGCCTGTATTTACAAAGCTGGGACTATCTCCGTTGTCATGGCTACCAAGAACAACGCCAGCTTGGGGGAGAGCGGAGAGCCGATAAGCAAACACTCATTCATCCTTTCTCCTCTTTCGTTTCACAGCTGCTGCGGTGGGAAACGCTGGGACTTGTGTGGCTATGCAGTTTTTGCATTGTTGGCAACTTTTAAGGACCAGCCTTGAATTTTACACATTTGATAAGTGAAGCCTGGATATATAGTGAAGAGAGCTGGGATAATCTGGACAGAATCTGCAGGCTGCATCTCCAAATCACAAGTGGCTTTAGATCTGACTCTTACAGACAGGCATGCATGTCTTAGGGTGATTACACACTAACACATTGTGATTAATCACACACATTTGTATACATTTTATTAACAAGATAATAAAAAAAAAAACATTATACAAAATGTGTTTTTGTGACAGGCCGCTAGTAACAAAGTGCTCAAAGATTTCAAATTGGTTCTTTCCCAAGTTTTCTGTTATGTGTACACATATTCCTTGAATTAGGTGCTTTTTAATTCTCCAATAATGGTCAGTGCAAAGTGTTTACACAAACAAACAAACAAACAAGTGTTTACACAAAGAAACAAACAAACAAAAAACATTACTCAGAAAATGGTCAGGTACAAGAACTGGATTAAAAAGGATTGGAAAAAACAGATAATGTCCAATGAAATACTTTAGCGTGTGGCTCATGACTTTTGCACAGTACTGTAAATGTTATTAATAATGAAAGATATAAAGATGTAGCTTTCCCATTTTTAAAAAATTCCCATACACATTATTCTTTTCTTCTAGTGAAGGTGCCTCCTCCTTCAGACCTTAGGATAACTAATTTCTCAGACAGTGACATCACGGTGCGCTGGGAAGCTGCAGATGATGATGATGTTTCTTACCTCATTAAGTGGATCTCCCTAAGTGGAGGCGACCTGAGGCAGGTGGGGAAGAACTATTGAGTTGTTGGAGTACATATTATGAAATAAAAAATACAATATCTCAATAAACTGTTGTCCTGTGTCTTAAGGAGTATCAGATATCACTGTCTGCACTCTATGGAGATGGAGCTCAGAGTGAAGCTGTGGCCGTACGCTATAGCACCTGTGAGTCACACATTTTAACTATATCAGCTGCTGGTGGGAGCAGGCTCTCATGGATCTTTCTGGATATTTGCAGCGGGGACATGCTGGGGTCATTTTGGAGCAGGTTAATTTGTGTGCGCCACGTGTCATAATCAGTTTTGTTGTTAGGTCTGGGAACCTTACCGGAGAAGGTACGGAGTCTAACCTGGGACTGGATGTGTTTGACATCTTGCCTTCGTACGATATGCTCTACCACGACCTTCTGAATGTCAGGTGGATTCAAATCACTTACTGAAAGGGACGCACAGGCTTAAGCAGACAAAGAAGGAAATCGGGTAAACCCTCCAGCACTCATTTCTGTGTCCATTCTGGGCTAAAAACAAAAACACCTCATAACTACCTGTGGATGCTGGCTGAGCCTCTGAAGGTTGAGTGATATGTCATTAAGCAGGTAGTCAGAGTTCTCATTGATCAGTTCCTTGAGGGAAGTGTATCCACAGGCCTTACTGATGTCCTACATGGAGCTCAGCGCCGCCTGGCTCACCAGCAGTGTCTCCTCACCAGCTTTCTCCAGCACAGGATACAGCGAGGCCATCAACAAGGCACAGAAATTGCGGCCCACTGGCTGAGCACAGCAGGCGATTCCCCCGAGTTGGATGCACAGCTGACAGATGTTGCTGTTGAGCTAATGGATCATGGATGCAGATGTTGATGATGAAGGAATCACTTGGAGAGAGCTTGTATTTGAGTTGCTGGCATCACTGTTGTATATCGAGGGGAGTCTGGATGGACCGAGCAGCTACGCAAAGAGACAAAACCTGTGTTAAAGCACTGCTTTCTAACCACTTTTACACATGCACTGCAGCTCTGAAGTTTTCAAGATATTGTCCATGCACGTGAGAACGCAAATGTCTGACACAGTTAGATCAAACATTAAACAGCCTTTAGCCTTCCTGCTCCTGAGTGAAAGCCTGTATTATATCTGACTGTGCTCATGTGGGGATAAGACAGATTAGCCTTTTCTCAAAGTGAAGAGTGGGGGCCAATTTAGGATCTTCACTCAAATTTAAAATACAAGGGAAACTGATGTATTTCCTTAAATAAACAAAAACCACACAAGCGCTTATAAAATGCTCATCCTACCCAGTCATATGCAAAGTGTTAGAATCAACGTGTGATCCACCTGCCACTAAGAGATATTATTTCTCTTTGGTAGATGGAAAAAATGGAATCAAACTCACTGTCAGTAGCTACAACAGCACATTTGTTATAATATGATGAATCAAGCATTTAGATATTAAATAGTATTGAGGGAGACAGGATCAAATACAGTGGGGCAAAAAAGTATTTAGTCAGCCACCAATTGTGAAAGTTCTCCCACTTAAAAATATGAGAGAGGCCTGTCATTTTCATCATAGGTATACCTCTAACTTGTCCCAGTTTTAAAGAACTGATTTGCAAATTATGGTGGAAAAGAAGTATTTGGTCACCTCATTTTTTGCCCCACTGCGTAATATACAAAGATATTTGTGGCAACTCGATGTGCTTTGTCCACTTTTATTATCGGATTGCTCTGTTAACCAAAGGGAATACCTCAGTTTATTGTATGTTTGACTATAATTTACAAAAAGACTAAAGCATCATTTCTTATCTTTTCTACAATAACTATGAAATGAACAAATGGAGAGTGCTCGCTCAAGTCATGGATCAAGTGACTTAAAGGGCCGTTTTCAAAGAAAACTAAAAGTGTATAAGCAACCAAGGAAGTGAGTCCTACCTGGCCACTGGACAACATTCAGTGACAGTGCACTTGCTGGCATCTCCGGTGGGCAGAGCCCTGATTCAGTAGGGTGAATAAGGGATCTTGTCTCCTCCGTACTTAATGAGAGTGGTGTATCTGTCAGTCATGTCTGGCACATAAAACACCAGGTAGGTCCCATCATGGCTGTCACAGATATCTGCTTCTTGGGCTTCCCCTCTGGGTCCTTCAGGAGAAAACAAAAACTGTTACCTAAATATCAATGCTTTGAATACATTATTGTGTGGTCCACGTTCATGCACTCACAGTGATCTGCACTGCCAGCAGTCCCTCACCTGCATCTTTGGCATCAATGGTGACCTTCACTGGCAGAGAGGTGGGCGCTCCAGTGGTGTTAAGGCCGGATCCACTTGCACGCACCTTGCTGGTATCATGGGTGGGCAGCACCTTCACCTTGTAAGGGCGGACCAAAGGGGAGAGAAGACAACTGGCTGTGGAATACAGTCTCACAAATGAAAGGAGCCTTATTTACAGAACCGAGTAAACCACGCAAACAGTTTTCCATTTTCAAAGCTGGCCAGAGTGGAACACTGTAACATGTAACACCTAGAAGGTTCAGATGGCTGCAGTACTTTGCTAATATGGATCAAAAGTTTGGGGGGGAAAATGTAATTAAATCAAGTGATTGTAATGCTGTTACTTCCGTTGTGTAGTTAACCATCTATCATTTTAGATGTTTCATTAGCAGCCTGATGAAATTAGCTGTGTAGTTAGCCGACTTCTGCCATCCAAACAGATGAGGTGAATTATGCAGATCACTAGCACAGTACACAGATTACCACTTCTTATTCCAGCCAGACTTCAGGTACTTCATTCGAATCATGCAGTAACAACAAAGATTTATTACTACTGGCTTTTTAAATTGTGCTTCTTCTGTTCTAGAAAAACAGAAACATGTGATCACAGGGTTTTGTTTTTTTCAATGACATTTGTGTTGGTTGTGTCGGTTGCAGGCAAACATTTATCATAATGGTTAGATATTAGGAAATAGCTTAAAATGTGTGCATATTTAACTTGTTGCACTGCCGTAGTGTTACCTGCGTGGGATCTCCTCATGAGCATATGACTGTACCCTGGATGATGATATGTGAGGAGCTTGAACTTGATTCGCTAACAGAAACTCATTTGGCTAGCTTAGCGCACATGTCTTGTGGCAAGATATATGCACTTAAATGTTTTAAGTCATTGGCTGTTCTGCCAAATTGCCACCAACCTGCAACTTTGTGAGCTGACTGTTTCGCGATTTTTGTGTTTTAGACAACAAAAAGAAAAGAAAAAGATGTACAGATCCAGGCTTTTCCTTTACTGTGGTAGTCGCATAGAATGACGTCACTGACACTGGTTTAATATGAAAACAAACTTTGCAAAAAAAAGAAAGAAGAAGAAGTGAGTCGGCGTGTCATCTTTATCGAGCACCATACATGTTTTGCCTCACATTAAAATTATTATTTTTCCTTTTCAAAAATAATTTATATTCAGAGAAGTCAAATATAGCAAATTTGTACAGCTTACACGGCGGGCAGGTGGCGCAGAACACCTGCCGGCCCCTGGCAACTTGAAGCACAGACAGTCCCTGGTTCGAGCCTCGGCTCGAACACACTCACTGAGTTCAGGTCCTATCTGTGTCTTCAGTCTGCTAGGGGGATTCCTGGGCTGCGCAGGGAATCCCAATCCTTTTTTTTTCTTTTCTTTTTTGGGCTGTTGGGGCCTGTATTTACAAAGCTGGGACTATCTCCGTTGTCATGGCTACCAAGAACAACGCCAGCTTGGGGGAGAGCGGAGAGCCGATAAGCAAACACTCATTCATCCTTTCTCCTCTTTCGTTTCACAGCTGCTGCGGTGGGAAACGCTGGGACTTGTGTGGCTATGCAGTTTTTGCATTGTTGGCAACTTTTAAGGACCAGCCTTGAATTTTACACATTTGATAAGTCAAGCCTGGATATATAGTGAAGAGAGCTGGGATAATCTGGACACAATCTGCAGGCTGCATCTCCAAATCACAAGTGGCTTTAGATCTGACTCTTACAGACAGGCATGCATGTCTCAGGGTGATTACACACTAACACATTGTGATTAATCACACACATTTGTATACATTTTATTAACAAGATAATAAAAAAAAACACTATACAAAATGTGTTTTTGTGACAGGCCGCTAGTAACAAAGTGCTCTCAAGGTTAAATACACATACCGGTAGACATTGAGGGCTAGCAGGAGGGACCATGCGCTTACCTGCTGCTCTCTGGCAGGTAGCTCCATGCCCTCCTGGGTTTTAAATGCACCTTAGAACACACATGCATCAACACTACAATGAGCGGGTGGAGGGAGGTTTGGAGTCTTCTCTCACCCCCATTCTCTGCGACCTGCTGGAGCGGGGGGGGGGCTAGGAGGAGGAGTTGGCCGTCCGACTGCGGTCTGGGGTGTGGGGCCTCCCTGCTGCTGCGGAGTCGGGGCGGTCTGCCTCCCCCCACCGCAGGGAAAAGGGTAATACCACCTGGGTCTGGGTGCAGTTCCCCCTCCAGGGGCAAGGGTACCTAGACCCGGTTTGTAGGGTACGCTTGGGGAGTGTGATCGTGTGTACAGCGTCTCTTTATGTCTGTCTCCACGTTGGTTGAGTGTGGAGTAAGTGCATATGAGAGCATGAGGGTGGGAATGGATGTTTGTATATGTGTGTGCCTGTATTTCTGTGTCTATATGTCAGGTTGGGTGTCAGGCGCCACCTCTCTGGGGACATCTCAGGCCCTCCAAGGTTTGGAGGCCTATCTCCCCCTACCACCACTTCCCCTGCCAGTGGCGGACTCCCTCAGACATCGGTGCGTTGGTGGTTCTTTGTGTCCGGGGATGGGCGTCCAGGTACACACCGGCTCACTCCTTGGCGGCCGCTTATCGGGGCCTGGAGCCTGGGGCTCGCTCGGGCCACTCACGGGCGCGTCACTGCAACTCCCCCTGGCTTCTGCTCCGCGGCTGCTGAGTGAGCCCTCATCTGGGACTCTCCTCAGCTCTTTCTGGGACAGTGGCGCGGCTGCCCCTCTGTTGGTCTTCCTTGGTCTCTTGTGTTCTGGGGGCCTCTGGATGTCTGGAGTTTTGATCTCCTCCATACCTGCTTCATGCCCTGGAGGACGGGGCTGTGGCCCCCCCACACCCTCTAGCAGATCATTACATGAAGGAACCTTTTTAAAAAAAACAAGCGCATCCATGCTCACAGGTGTACACATGGGTGATCACACCCACAAACTACACCCTTTTTGGCTCCTACCTCAAAGCACACTGTGTTCTGTTGATCTTATGTGCTGCACAATAATGTTTAATATTTAGTATTTACTGTCATATTCCCATATATCATTGTGATGCTGTTTATTCTATTACTCTTGTTCTCTTCTGCTTGTTTTCTTTTTTCTTTCTCAGCAGGTGATCCAGGTGATCGATATATGCATTTTTTATTTCTTTTTTTTTTTTCTGCTCATTCTGTTGGTTTTTGTTTTTTGCCCTTCTCCCCCGTCCCTCTTCTCAGCTGTTTCTCTTTCCCTCTTTCTTTCTCCCCTTCTTTCCCCCAGTCAAGTCTGTCCCGTATTCAGCAAGTGAAAATAAAATAAACAATAAAAGGTGAATCAAATGGACCATTACGGCAAGGCTGGGATGGTCAATTTGGTAAAGTAAATCCGTTGGGCATCTTTCTTTGCCTTTAGACAACAATTCTGATGGTAAAAGAGCCAAACGGGACAGGCAAAAAAAAAAGAAAAAAAAGAAGTGGCTTTAGATCTGACTCTTACAGACAGGCATGCATGTCTCAGGGTGATTACACACTAACACATTGTGATTAATCACACACATTTGTATACATTTTATTAACAAGATAAAAAAAAAAACACTATACAAAATGTGTTTTTGTGACAGGCCGCTAGTAACAAAGTGCTTAAAGATTTCAAATTGGTTCTTTCCCAAGTTTTCTGTTATGTGTACACATATTCCTTGAATTAGGTGCTTTTTAATTCTCCAATAATGGTCAGTGCAAAGTGTTTACACAAACAAACAAACAAGTGTTTACACAAACAAACAAACAAAAAACATTACTCAGAAAATGGTCAGGTACAAGAACTGGATTAAAAAGGATTGGAAAAAACAGATAATGTCCAATGAAATACTTTAGCGTGTGGCTCATGACTTTTGCACAGTACTGTAAATGTTATTAATAATGAAAGATATAAAGATGTAGCTTTCCCATTTTTAAAAAATTCCCATACACATTATTCTTTTCTTCTAGTGAAGGTGCCTCCTCCTTCAGACCTTAGGATAACTAATTTCTCAGACAGTGACATCACGGTGCGCTGGGAAGCTGCAGATGATGATGATGTTTCTTACCTCATTAAGTGGATCTCCCTAAGTGGAGGCGACCTGAGGCAGGTGGGGAAGAACTATTGAGTTGTTGGAGTACATATTATGAAATAAAAAATACAATATCTCAATAAACTGTTGTCCTGTGTCTTAAGGAGTATCAGATATCACTGTCTGCACTCTATGGAGATGGAGCTCAGAGTGAAGCTGTGGCCGTACGCTATAGCACCTGTGAGTCACACATTTTAACTATATCAGCTGCTGGTGGGAGCAGGCTCTCATGGATCTTTCTGGATATTTGCAGCGGGGACATGCTGGGGTCATTTTGGAGCAGGTTAATTTGTGTGCGCCACGTGTCATAATCAGTTTTGTTGTTAGGTCTGGGAACCTTACCGGAGAAGGTACGGAGTCTAACCTGGGACTGGATGTGTTTGACATCTTGCCTTCGTACGACATGCTCTACCACGACCTTCTGAATGTCAGGTGGATTCAAATCACTTACTGAAAGGGACGCACAGGCTTAAGCAGACAAAGAAGGAAATCGGGTAAACCCTCCAGCACTCATTTCTGTGTCCATTCTGGGCTAAAAACAAAAACACCTCATAACTACCTGTGGATGCTGGCTGAGCCTCTGAAGGTTGAGTGATATGTCATTAAGCAGGTAGTCAGAGTTCTCATTGATCAGTTCCTTGAGGGAAGTGTATCCACAGGCCTTACTGATGTCCTACATGGAGCTCAGCGCCGCCTGGCTCACCAGCAGTGTCTCCTCACCAGCTTTCTCCAGCACAGGATACAGCGAGGCCATCAACAAGGCACAGAAATTGCGGCCCACTGGCTGAGCACAGCAGGCGATTCCCCCGAGTTGGATGCACAGCTGACAGATGTTGCTGTTGAGCTAATGGATCATGGATGCAGATGTTGATGATGAAGGAATCACTTGGAGAGAGCTTGTATTTGAGTTGCTGGCATCACTGTTGTATATCGAGGGGAGTCTGGATGGACCGAGCAGCTACGCAAAGAGACAAAACCTGTGTTAAAGCACTGCTTTCTAACCACTTTTACACATGCACTGCAGCTCTGAAGTTTTCAAGATATTGTCCATGCACGTGAGAACGCAAATGTCTGACACAGTTAGATCAAACATTAAACAGCCTTTAGCCTTCCTGCTCCTGAGTGAAAGCCTGTATTATATCTGACTGTGCTCATGTGGGGATAAGACAGATTAGCCTTTTCTCAAAGTGAAGAGTGGGGGCCAATTTAGGATCTTCACTCAAATTTAAAATACAAGGGAAACTGATGTATTTCCTTAAATAAACAAAAACCACACAAGCGCTTATAAAATGCTCATCCTACCCAGTCATATGCAAAGTGTTAGAATCAACGTGTGATCCACCTGCCACTAAGAGATATTATTTCTCTTTGGTAGATGGAAAAAATGGAATCAAACTCACTGTCAGTAGCTACAACAGCACATTTGTTATAATATGATGAATCAAGCATTTAGATATTAAATAGTATTGAGGGAGACAGGATCAAATACAGTGGGGCAAAAAAGTATTTAGTCAGCCACCAATTGTGCACGTTCTCCCACTTAAAAATATGAGAGAGGCCTGTCATTTTCATCATAGGTATACCTCTAACTTGTCCCAGTTTTAAAGAACTGATTTGCAAATTATGGTGGAAAAGAAGTATTTGGTCACCTCATTTTTTGCCCCACTGCGTAATATACAAAGATATTTGTGGCAACTCGATGTGCTTTGTCCACTTTTATTATCGGATTGCTCTGTTAACCAAAGGGAATACCTCAGTTTATTGTATGTTTGACTATAATTTACAAAAAGACTAAAGCATCATTTCTTATCTTTTCTACAATAACTATCAAATGAACAAATGGAGAGTGCTCGCTCAAGTCATGGATCAAGTGACTTAAAGGGCCGTTTTCAAAGAAAACTAAAAGTGTATAAGCAACCAAGGAAGTGAGTCCTACCTGGCCACTGGACAACATTCAGTGACAGTGCACTTGCTGGCATCTCCGGTGGGCAGAGCCCTGATTCAGTAGGGTGAATAAGGGATCTTGTCTCCTCCGTACTTAATGAGAGTGGTGTATCTGTCAGTCATGTCTGGCACATAAAACACCAGGTAGGTCCCATCATGGCTGTCACAGATATCTGCTTCTTGGGCTTCCCCTCTGGGTCCTTCAGGAGAAAACAAAAACTGTTACCTAAATATCAATGCTTTGAATACATTATTGTGTGGTCCACGTTCATGCACTCACAGTGATCTGCACTGCCAGCAGTCCCTCACCTGCATCTTTGGCATCAATGGTGACCTTCACTGGCAGAGAGGTGGGCGCTCCAGTGGTGTTAAGGCCGGATCCACTTGCACGCACCTTGCTGGTATCATGGGTGGGCAGCACCTTCACCTTGTAAGGGCGGACCAAAGGGGAGAGAAGACAACTGGCTGTGGAATACAGTCTCACAAATGAAAGGAGCCTTATTTACAGAACCGAGTAAACCACGCAAAGAGTTTTCCATTTTCAAAGCTGGCCAGAGTGGAACACTGTAACATGTAACACCTAGAAGGTTCAGATGGCTGCAGTACTTTGCTAATTTGGATCAAATGTTTGGGGGGAAAATGTAATTAAATCAAGTGATTGTAATGCTGTTACTTCCGTTGTGTAGTTAACCATCTATCATTTTAGATGTTTCATTAGCAGCCTGATGAAATTAGCTGTGTAGTTAGCCGACTTCTGCCATCCAAACAGATGAGGTGAATTATGCAGATCACTAGCACAGTACACAGATGACCACTTCTTATTCCAGCCAGACTTCAGGTACTTCATTCGAATCATGCAGTAACAACAAAGATTTATTACTACTGGCTTTTTAAATTGTGCTTCTTCTGTTCTAGAAAAACAGAAACATGTGATCACAGGGTTTTGTTTTTTTCAATGACATTTGTGTTGGTTGTGTCGGTTGCAGGCAAACATTTATCATAATGGTTAGATATTAGGAAATAGCTTAAAATGTGTGCATATTTAACTTGTTGCACTGCCGTAGTGTTACCTGCGTGGGATCTCCTCATGAGCATATGACTGTACCCTGGATGATGATATGTGAGGAGCTTGAACTTGATTCGCTAACAGAAACTCATTTGGCTAGCTTAGCGCACATGTCTTGTGGCAAGATATATGCACTTAAATGTTTTAAGTCATTGGCTGTTCTGCCAAATTGCCACCAACCTGCAACTTTGTGAGCTGACTGTTTCGCGATTTTTGTGTTTTAGACAACAAAAAGAAAAGAAAAAGATGTACAGATCCAGGCTTTTCCTTTACTGTGGTAGTCGCATAGAATGACGTCACTGACACTGGTTTAATATGAAAACAAACTTTGCAAAAAAAAGAAAGAAGAAGAAGTGAGTCGGCGTGTCATCTTTATCGAGCACCATACATGTTTTGCCTCACATTAAAATTATTATTTTTCCTTTTCAAAAATAATTTATATTCAGAGAAGTCAAATATAGCAAATTTGTACAGCTTACACGGCGGGCAGGTGGCGCAGAACACCTGCCGGCCCCTGGCAACTTGAAGCACAGACAGGCCCTGGTTCGAGCCTCGGCTCGAACACACTCACTGAGTTCAGGTCCTATCTGTGTCTTCAGTCTGCTAGGGGGATTCCTGGGCTGCGCAGGGAATCCCAATCCTTTTTTTTTCTTTTCTTTTTTGGGCTGTTGGGGCCTGTATTTACAAAGCTGGGACTATCTCCGTTGTCATGGCTACCAAGAACAACGCCAGCTTGGGGGAGAGCGGAGAGCCGATAAGCAAACACTCATTCATCCTTTCTCCTCTTTCGTTTCACAGCTGCTGCGGTGGGAAACGCTGGGACTTGTGTGGCTATGCAGTTTTTGCATTGTTGGCAACTTTTAAGGACCAGCCTTGAATTTTACACATTTGATAAGTCAAGCCTGGATATATAGTGAAGAGAGCTGGGATAATCTGGACAGAATCTGCAGGCTGCATCTCCAAATCACAAGTGGCTTTAGATCTGACTCTTACAGACAGGCATGCATGTCTCAGGGTGATTACACACTAACACATTGTGATTAATCACACACATTTGTATACATTTTATTAACAAGATAAAAAAAAAACACTATACAAAATGTGTTTTTGTGACAGGCCGCTAGTAACAAAGTGCTTAAAGATTTCAAATTGGTTCTTTCCCAAGTTTTCTGTTATGTGTACACATATTCCTTGAATTAGGTGCTTTTTAATTCTCCAATAATGGTCAGTGCAAAGTGTTTACACAAACAAACAAACAAACAAGTGTTTACACAAACAAACAAACAAAAAACATTACTCAGAAAATGGTCAGGTACAAGAACTGGATTAAAAAGGATTGGAAAAAACAGATAATGTCCAATGAAATACTTTAGCGTGTGGCTCATGACTTTTGCACAGTACTGTAAATGTTATTAATAATGAAAGATATAAAGATGTAGCTTTCCCATTTTTAAAAAATTCCCATACACATTATTCTTTTCTTCTAGTGAAGGTGCCTCCTCCTTCAGACCTTAGGATAACTAATTTCTCAGACAGTGACATCACGGTGCGCTGGGAAGCTGCAGATGATGATGATGTTTCTTACCTCATTAAGTGGATCTCCCTAAGTGGAGGCGACCTGAGGCAGGTGGGGAAGAACTATTGAGTTGTTGGAGTACATATTATGAAATAAAAAATACAATATCTCAATAAACTGTTGTCCTGTGTCTTAAGGAGTATCAGATATCACTGTCTGCACTCTATGGAGATGGAGCTCAGAGTGAAGCTGTGGCCGTACGCTATAGCACCTGTGAGTCACACATTTTAACTATATCAGCTGCTGGTGGGAGCAGGCTCTCATGGATCTTTCTGGATATTTGCAGCGGGGACATGCTGGGGTCATTTTGGAGCAGGTTAATTTGTGTGCGCCACGTGTCATAATCAGTTTTGTTGTTAGGTCTGGGAACCTTACCGGAGAAGGTACGGAGTCTAACCTGGGACTGGATGTGTTTGACATCTTGCCTTCGTACGACATGCTCTACCACGACCTTCTGAATGTCAGGTGGATTCAAATCACTTACTGAAAGGGACGCACAGGCTTAAGCAGACAAAGAAGGAAATCGGGTAAACCCTCCAGCACTCATTTCTGTGTCCATTTTGGGCTAAAAACAAAAACACCTCATAACTACCTGTGGATGCTGGCTGAGCCTCTGAAGGTTGAGTGATATGTCATTAAGCAGGTAGTCAGAGTTCTCATTGATCAGTTCCTTGAGGGAAGTGTATCCACAGGCCTTACTGATGTCCTACATGGAGCTCAGCGCCGCCTGGCTCACCAGCAGTGTCTCCTCACCAGCTTTCTCCAGCACAGGATACAGCGAGGCCATCAACAAGGCACAGAAATTGCGGCCCACTGGCTGAGCACAGCAGGCGATTCCCCCGAGTTGGATGCACAGCTGACAGATGTTGCTGTTGAGCTAATGGATCATGGATGCAGATGTTGATGATGAAGGAATCACTTGGAGAGAGCTTGTATTTGAGTTGCTGGCATCACTGTTGTATATCGAGGGGAGTCTGGATGGACCGAGCAGCTACGCAAAGAGACAAAACCTGTGTTAAAGCACTGCTTTCTAACCACTTTTACACATGCACTGCAGCTCTGAAGTTTTCAAGATATTGTCCATGCACGTGAGAACGCAAATGTCTGACACAGTTAGATCAAACATTAAACAGCCTTTAGCCTTCCTGCTCCTGAGTGAAAGCCTGTATTATATCTGACTGTGCTCATGTGGGGATAAGACAGATTAGCCTTTTCTCAAAGTGAAGAGTGGGGACCAATTTAGGATCTTCACTCAAATTTAAAATACAAGGGAAACTGATGTATTTCCTTAAATAAACAAAAACCACACAAGCGCTTATAAAATGCTCATCCTACCCAGTCATATGCAAAGTGTTAGAATCAACGTGTGATCCACCTGCCACTAAGAGATATTATTTCTCTTTGGTAGATGGAAAAAATGGAATCAAACTCACTGTCAGTAGCTACAACAGCACATTTGTTATAATATGATGAATCAAGCATTTAGATATTAAATAGTATTGAGGGAGACAGGATCAAATACAGTGGGGCAAAAAAGTATTTAGTCAGCCACCAATTGTGCACGTTCTCCCACTTAAAAATATGAGAGAGGCCTGTCATTTTCATCATAGGTATACCTCTAACTTGTCCCAGTTTTAAAGAACTGATTTGCAAATTATGGTGGAAAAGAAGTATTTGGTCACCTCATTTTTTGCCCCACTGCGTAATATACAAAGATATTTGTGGCAACTCGATGTGCTTTGTCCACTTTTATTATCGGATTGCTCTGTTAACCAAAGGGAATACCTCAGTTTATTGTATGTTTGACTATAATTTACAAAAAGACTAAAGCATCATTTCTTATCTTTTCTACAATAACTATGAAATGAACAAATGGAGAGTGCTCGCTCAAGTCATGGATCAAGTGACTTAAAGGGCCGTTTTCAAAGAAAACTAAAAGTGTATAAGCAACCAAGGAAGTGAGTCCTACCTGGCCACTGGACAACATTCAGTGACAGTGCACTTGCTGGCATCTCCGGTGGGCAGAGCCCTGATTCAGTAGGGTGAATAAGGGATCTTGTCTCCTCCGTACTTAATGAGAGTGGTGTATCTGTCAGTCATGTCTGGCACATAAAACACCAGGTAGGTCCCATCATGGCTGTCACAGATATCTGCTTCTTGGGCTTCCCCTCTGGGTCCTTCAGGAGAAAACAAAAACTGTTACCTAAATATCAATGCTTTGAATACATTATTGTGTGGTCCACGTTCATGCACTCACAGTGATCTGCACTGCCAGCAGTCCCTCACCTGCATCTTTGGCATCAATGGTGACCTTCACTGGCAGAGAGGTGGGCGCTCCAGTGGTGTTAAGGCCGGATCCACTTGCACGCACCTTGCTGGTATCATGGGTGGGCAGCACCTTCACCTTGTAAGGGCGGACCAAAGGGGAGAGAAGACAACTGGCTGTGGAATACAGTCTCACAAATGAAAGGAGCCTTATTTACAGAACCGAGTAAACCACGCAAAGAGTTTTCCATTTTCAAAGCTGGCCAGAGTGGAACACTGTAACATGTAACACCTAGAAGGTTCAGATGGCTGCAGTACTTTGCTAATTTGGATCAAATGTTTGGGGGGAAAATGTAATTAAATCAAGTGATTGTAATGCTGTTACTTCCGTTGTGTAGTTAACCATCTATCATTTTAGATGTTTCATTAGCAGCCTGATGAAATTAGCTGTGTAGTTAGCCGACTTCTGCCATCCAAACAGATGAGGTGAATTATGCAGATCACTAGCACAGTACACAGATGACCACTTCTTATTCCAGCCAGACTTCAGGTACTTCATTCGAATCATGCAGTAACAACAAAGATTTATTACTACTGGCTTTTTAAATTGTGCTTCTTCTGTTCTAGAAAAACAGAAACATGTGATCACAGGGTTTTGTTTTTTTCAATGACATTTGTGTTGGTTGTGTCGGTTGCAGGCAAACATTTATCATAATGGTTAGATATTAGGAAATAGCTTAAAATGTGTGCATATTTAACTTGTTGCACTGCCGTAGTGTTACCTGCGTGGGATCTCCTCATGAGCATATGACTGTACCCTGGATGATGATATGTGAGGAGCTTGAACTTGATTCGCTAACAGAAACTCATTTGGCTAGCTTAGCGCACATGTCTTGTGGCAAGATATATGCACTTAAATGTTTTAAGTCATTGGCTGTTCTGCCAAATTGCCACCAACCTGCAACTTTGTGAGCTGACTGTTTCGCGATTTTTGTGTTTTAGACAACAAAAAGAAAAGAAAAAGATGTACAGATCCAGGCTTTTCCTTTACTGTGGTAGTCGCATAGAATGACGTCACTGACACTGGTTTAATATGAAAACAAACTTTGCAAAAAAAAGAAAGAAGAAGAAGTGAGTCGGCGTGTCATCTTTATCGAGCACCATACATGTTTTGCCTCACATTAAAATTATTATTTTTCCTTTTCAAAAATAATTTATATTCAGAGAAGTCAAATATAGCAAATTTGTACAGCTTACACGGCGGGCAGGTGGCGCAGAAAACCTGCCGGCCCCTGGCAACTTGAAGCACAGACAGGCCCTGGTTCGAGCCTCGGCTCGAACACACTCACTGAGTTCAGGTCCTATCTGTGTCTTCAGTCTGCTAGGGGGATTCCTGGGCTGCGCAGGGAATCCCAATCCTTTTTTTTTCTTTTCTTTTTTGGGCTGTTGGGGCCTGTATTTACAAAGCTGGGACTATCTCCGTTGTCATGGCTACCAAGAACAACGCCAGCTTGGGGGAGAGCGGAGAGCCGATAAGCAAACACTCATTCATCCTTTCTCCTCTTTCGTTTCACAGCTGCTGCGGTGGGAAACGCTGGGACTTGTGTGGCTATGCAGTTTTTGCATTGTTGGCAACTTTTAAGGACCAGCCTTGAATTTTACACATTTGATAAGTGAAGCCTGGATATATAGTGAAGAGAGCTGGGATAATCTGGACACAATCTGCAGGCTGCATCTCCAAATCACAAGTGGCTTTAGATCTGACTCTTACAGACAGGCATGCATGTCTCAGGGTGATTACACACTAACACATTGTGATTAATCACACACATTTGTATACATTTTATTAACAAGATAATAAAAAAAAACACTATACAAAATGTGTTTTTGTGACAGGCCGCTAGTAACAAAGTGCTCTCAAGGTTAAATACACATACCGGTAGACATTGAGGGCTAGCAGGAGGGACCATGCGCTTACCTGCTGCTCTCTGGCAGGTAGCTCCATGCCCTCCTGGGTTTTAAATGCACCTTAGAACACACATGCATCAACACTACAATGAGCGGGTGGAGGGAGGTTTGGAGTCTTCTCTCACCCCCATTCTCTGCGACCTGCTGGAGCGGGGGGGGGGGCTAGGAGGAGGAGTTGGCCGTCCGACTGCGGTCTGGGGTGTGGGGCCTCCCTGCTGCTGCGGAGTCGGGGCGGTCTGCCTCCCCCCACCGCAGGGAAAAGGGTAATACCACCTGGGTCTGGGTGCAGTTCCCCCTCCAGGGGCAAGGGTACCTAGACCCGGTTTGTAGGGTACGCTTGGGGAGTGTGATCGTGTGTACAGCGTCTCTTTATGTCTGTCTCCACGTTGGTTGAGTGTGGAGTAAGTGCATATGAGAGCATGAGGGTGGGAATGGATGTTTGTATATGTGTGTGCCTGTATTTCTGTGTCTATATGTCAGGTTGGGTGTCAGGCGCCACCTCTCTGGGGACATCTCAGGCCCTCCAAGGTTTGGAGGCCTATCTCCCCCTACCACCACTTCCCCTGCCAGTGGCGGACTCCCTCAGACATCGGTGCGTTGGTGGTTCTTTGTGTCCGGGGATGGGCGTCCAGGTACACACCGGCTCACTCCTTGGCGGCCGCTTATCGGGGCCTGGAGCCTGGGGCTCGCTCGGGCCACTCACGGGCGCGTCACTGCAACTCCCCCTGGCTTCTGCTCCGCGGCTGCTGAGTGAGCCCTCATCTGGGACTCTCCTCAGCTCTTTCTGGGACAGTGGCGCGGCTGCCCCTCTGTTGGTCTTCCTTGGTCTCTTGTGTTCTGGGGGCCTCTGGATGTCTGGAGTTTTGATCTCCTCCATACCTGCTTCATGCCCTGGAGGACGGGGCTGTGGCCCCCCCACACCCTCTAGCAGATCATTACATGAAGGAACCTTTTTAAAAAAAACAAGCGCATCCATGCTCACAGGTGTACACATGGGTGATCACACCCACAAACTACACCCTTTTTGGCTCCTACCTCAAAGCACACTGTGTTCTGTTGATCTTATGTGCTGCACAATAATGTTTAATATTTAGTATTTACTGTCATATTCCCATATATCATTGTGATGCTGTTTATTCTATTACTCTTGTTCTCTTCTGCTTGTTTTCTTTTTTCTTTCTCAGCAGGTGATCCAGGTGATCGATATATGCATTTTTTATTTCTTTTTTTTTTTTCTGCTCATTCTGTTGGTTTTTGTTTTTTGCCCTTCTCCCCCGTCCCTCTTCTCAGCTGTTTCTCTTTCCCTCTTTCTTTCTCCCCTTCTTTCCCCCAGTCAAGTCTGTCCCGTATTCAGCAAGTGAAAATAAAATAAACAATAAAAGGTGAATCAAATGGACCATTACGGCAAGGCTGGGATGGTCAATTTGGTAAAGTAAATCCGTTGGGCATCTTTCTTTGCCTTTAGACAACAATTCTGATGGTAAAAGAGCCAAACGGGACAGGCAAAAAAAAAAGAAAAAAAAGAAGTGGCTTTAGATCTGACTCTTACAGACAGGCATGCATGTCTCAGGGTGATTACACACTAACACATTGTGATTAATCACACACATTTGTATACATTTTATTAACAAGATAAAAAAAAAAACACTATACAAAATGTGTTTTTGTGACAGGCCGCTAGTAACAAAGTGCTTAAAGATTTCAAATTGGTTCTTTCCCAAGTTTTCTGTTATGTGTACACATATTCCTTGAATTAGGTGCTTTTTAATTCTCCAATAATGGTCAGTGCAAAGTGTTTACACAAACAAACAAACAAGTGTTTACACAAACAAACAAACAAAAAACATTACTCAGAAAATGGTCAGGTACAAGAACTGGATTAAAAAGGATTGGAAAAAACAGATAATGTCCAATGAAATACTTTAGCGTGTGGCTCATGACTTTTGCACAGTACTGTAAATGTTATTAATAATGAAAGATATAAAGATGTAGCTTTCCCATTTTTAAAAAATTCCCATACACATTATTCTTTTCTTCTAGTGAAGGTGCCTCCTCCTTCAGACCTTAGGATAACTAATTTCTCAGACAGTGACATCACGGTGCGCTGGGAAGCTGCAGATGATGATGATGTTTCTTACCTCATTAAGTGGATCTCCCTAAGTGGAGGCGACCTGAGGCAGGTGGGGAAGAACTATTGAGTTGTTGGAGTACATATTATGAAATAAAAAATACAATATCTCAATAAACTGTTGTCCTGTGTCTTAAGGAGTATCAGATATCACTGTCTGCACTCTATGGAGATGGAGCTCAGAGTGAAGCTGTGGCCGTACGCTATAGCACCTGTGAGTCACACATTTTAACTATATCAGCTGCTGGTGGGAGCAGGCTCTCATGGATCTTTCTGGATATTTGCAGCGGGGACATGCTGGGGTCATTTTGGAGCAGGTTAATTTGTGTGCGCCACGTGTCATAATCAGTTTTGTTGTTAGGTCTGGGAACCTTACCGGAGAAGGTACGGAGTCTAACCTGGGACTGGATGTGTTTGACATCTTGCCTTCGTACGACATGCTCTACCACGACCTTCTGAATGTCAGGTGGATTCAAATCACTTACTGAAAGGGACGCACAGGCTTAAGCAGACAAAGAAGGAAATCGGGTAAACCCTCCAGCACTCATTTCTGTGTCCATTTTGGGCTAAAAACAAAAACACCTCATAACTACCTGTGGATGCTGGCTGAGCCTCTGAAGGTTGAGTGATATGTCATTAAGCAGGTAGTCAGAGTTCTCATTGATCAGTTCCTTGAGGGAAGTGTATCCACAGGCCTTACTGATGTCCTACATGGAGCTCAGCGCCGCCTGGCTCACCAGCAGTGTCTCCTCACCAGCTTTCTCCAGCACAGGATACAGCGAGGCCATCAACAAGGCACAGAAATTGCGGCCCACTGGCTGAGCACAGCAGGCGATTCCCCCGAGTTGGATGCACAGCTGACAGATGTTGCTGTTGAGCTAATGGATCATGGATGCAGATGTTGATGATGAAGGAATCACTTGGAGAGAGCTTGTATTTGAGTTGCTGGCATCACTGTTGTATATCGAGGGGAGTCTGGATGGACCGAGCAGCTACGCAAAGAGACAAAACCTGTGTTAAAGCACTGCTTTCTAACCACTTTTACACATGCACTGCAGCTCTGAAGTTTTCAAGATATTGTCCATGCACGTGAGAACGCAAATGTCTGACACAGTTAGATCAAACATTAAACAGCCTTTAGCCTTCCTGCTCCTGAGTGAAAGCCTGTATTATATCTGACTGTGCTCATGTGGGGATAAGACAGATTAGCCTTTTCTCAAAGTGAAGAGTGGGGGCCAATTTAGGATCTTCACTCAAATTTAAAATACAAGGGAAACTGATGTATTTCCTTAAATAAACAAAAACCACACAAGCGCTTATAAAATGCTCATCCTACCCAGTCATATGCAAAGTGTTAGAATCAACGTGTGATCCACCTGCCACTAAGAGATATTATTTCTCTTTGGTAGATGGAAAAAATGGAATCAAACTCACTGTCAGTAGCTACAACAGCACATTTGTTATAATATGATGAATCAAGCATTTAGATATTAAATAGTATTGAGGGAGACAGGATCAAATACAGTGGGGCAAAAAAGTATTTAGTCAGCCACCAATTGTGCACGTTCTCCCACTTAAAAATATGAGAGAGGCCTGTCATTTTCATCATAGGTATACCTCTAACTTGTCCCAGTTTTAAAGAACTGATTTGCAAATTATGGTGGAAAAGAAGTATTTGGTCACCTCATTTTTTGCCCCACTGCGTAATATACAAAGATATTTGTGGCAACTCGATGTGCTTTGTCCACTTTTATTATCGGATTGCTCTGTTAACCAAAGGGAATACCTCAGTTTATTGTATGTTTGACTATAATTTACAAAAAGACTAAAGCATCATTTCTTATCTTTTCTACAATAACTATGAAATGAACAAATGGAGAGTGCTCGCTCAAGTCATGGATCAAGTGACTTAAAGGGCCGTTTTCAAAGAAAACTAAAAGTGTATAAGCAACCAAGGAAGTGAGTCCTACCTGGCCACTGGACAACATTCAGTGACAGTGCACTTGCTGGCATCTCCGGTGGGCAGAGCCCTGATTCAGTAGGGTGAATAAGGGATCTTGTCTCCTCCGTACTTAATGAGAGTGGTGTATCTGTCAGTCATGTCTGGCACATAAAACACCAGGTAGGTCCCATCATGGCTGTCACAGATATCTGCTTCTTGGGCTTCCCCTCTGGGTCCTTCAGGAGAAAACAAAAACTGTTACCTAAATATCAATGCTTTGAATACATTATTGTGTGGTCCACGTTCATGCACTCACAGTGATCTGCACTGCCAGCAGTCCCTCACCTGCATCTTTGGCATCAATGGTGACCTTCACTGGCAGAGAGGTGGGCGCTCCAGTGGTGTTAAGGCCGGATCCACTTGCACGCACCTTGCTGGTATCATGGGTGGGCAGCACCTTCACCTTGTAAGGGCGGACCAAAGGGGAGAGAAGACAACTGGCTGTGGAATACAGTCTCACAAATGAAAGGAGCCTTATTTACAGAACCGAGTAAACCACGCAAAGAGTTTTCCATTTTCAAAGCTGGCCAGAGTGGAACACTGTAACATGTAACACCTAGAAGGTTCAGATGGCTGCAGTACTTTGCTAATTTGGATCAAATGTTTGGGGGGAAAATGTAATTAAATCAAGTGATTGTAATGCTGTTACTTCCGTTGTGTAGTTAACCATCTATCATTTTAGATGTTTCATTAGCAGCCTGATGAAATTAGCTGTGTAGTTAGCCGACTTCTGCCATCCAAACAGATGAGGTGAATTATGCAGATCACTAGCACAGTACACAGATGACCACTTCTTATTCCAGCCAGACTTCAGGTACTTCATTCGAATCATGCAGTAACAACAAAGATTTATTACTACTGGCTTTTTAAATTGTGCTTCTTCTGTTCTAGAAAAACAGAAACATGTGATCACAGGGTTTTGTTTTTTTCAATGACATTTGTGTTGGTTGTGTCGGTTGCAGGCAAACATTTATCATAATGGTTAGATATTAGGAAATAGCTTAAAATGTGTGCATATTTAACTTGTTGCACTGCCGTAGTGTTACCTGCGTGGGATCTCCTCATGAGCATATGACTGTACCCTGGATGATGATATGTGAGGAGCTTGAACTTGATTCGCTAACAGAAACTCATTTGGCTAGCTTAGCGCACATGTCTTGTGGCAAGATATATGCACTTAAATGTTTTAAGTCATTGGCTGTTCTGCCAAATTGCCACCAACCTGCAACTTTGTGAGCTGACTGTTTCGCGATTTTTGTGTTTTAGACAACAAAAAGAAAAGAAAAAGATGTACAGATCCAGGCTTTTCCTTTACTGTGGTAGTCGCATAGAATGACGTCACTGACACTGGTTTAATATGAAAACAAACTTTGCAAAAAAAAGAAAGAAGAAGAAGTGAGTCGGCGTGTCATCTTTATCGAGCACCATACATGTTTTGCCTCACATTAAAATTATTATTTTTCCTTTTCAAAAATAATTTATATTCAGAGAAGTCAAATATAGCAAATTTGTACAGCTTACACGGCGGGCAGGTGGCGCAGAAAACCTGCCGGCCCCTGGCAACTTGAAGCACAGACAGGCCCTGGTTCGAGCCTCGGCTCGAACACACTCACTGAGTTCAGGTCCTATCTGTGTCTTCAGTCTGCTAGGGGGATTCCTGGGCTGCGCAGGGAATCCCAATCCTTTTTTTTTCTTTTCTTTTTTGGGCTGTTGGGGCCTGTATTTACAAAGCTGGGACTATCTCCGTTGTCATGGCTACCAAGAACAACGCCAGCTTGGGGGAGAGCGGAGAGCCGATAAGCAAACACTCATTCATCCTTTCTCCTCTTTCGTTTCACAGCTGCTGCGGTGGGAAACGCTGGGACTTGTGTGGCTATGCAGTTTTTGCATTGTTGGCAACTTTTAAGGACCAGCCTTGAATTTTACACATTTGATAAGTGAAGCCTGGATATATAGTGAAGAGAGCTGGGATAATCTGGACACAATCTGCAGGCTGCATCTCCAAATCACAAGTGGCTTTAGATCTGACTCTTACAGACAGGCATGCATGTCTCAGGGTGATTACACACTAACACATTGTGATTAATCACACACATTTGTATACATTTTATTAACAAGATAAAAAAAAAACACTATACAAAATGTGTTTTTGTGACAGGCCGCTAGTAACAAAGTGCTTAAAGATTTCAAATTGGTTCTTTCCCAAGTTTTCTGTTATGTGTACACATATTCCTTGAATTAGGTGCTTTTTAATTCTCCAATAATGGTCAGTGCAAAGTGTTTACACAAACAAACAAACAAGTGTTTACACAAACAAACAAACAAAAAACATTACTCAGAAAATGGTCAGGTACAAGAACTGGATTAAAAAGGATTGGAAAAAACAGATAATGTCCAATGAAATACTTTAGCGTGTGGCTCATGACTTTTGCACAGTACTGTAAATGTTATTAATAATGAAAGATATAAAGATGTAGCTTTCCCATTTTTAAAAAATTCCCATACACATTATTCTTTTCTTCTAGTGAAGGTGCCTCCTCCTTCAGACCTTAGGATAACTAATTTCTCAGACAGTGACATCACGGTGCGCTGGGAAGCTGCAGATGATGATGATGTTTCTTACCTCATTAAGTGGATCTCCCTAAGTGGAGGCGACCTGAGGCAGGTGGGGAAGAACTATTGAGTTGTTGGAGTACATATTATGAAATAAAAAATACAATATCTCAATAAACTGTTGTCCTGTGTCTTAAGGAGTATCAGATATCACTGTCTGCACTCTATGGAGATGGAGCTCAGAGTGAAGCTGTGGCCGTACGCTATAGCACCTGTGAGTCACACATTTTAACTATATCAGCTGCTGGTGGGAGCAGGCTCTCATGGATCTTTCTGGATATTTGCAGCGGGGACATGCTGGGGTCATTTTGGAGCAGGTTAATTTGTGTGCGCCACGTGTCATAATCAGTTTTGTTGTTAGGTCTGGGAACCTTACCGGAGAAGGTACGGAGTCTAACCTGGGACTGGATGTGTTTGACATCTTGCCTTCGTACGACATGCTCTACCACGACCTTCTGAATGTCAGGTGGATTCAAATCACTTACTGAAAGGGACGCACAGGCTTAAGCAGACAAAGAAGGAAATCGGGTAAACCCTCCAGCACTCATTTCTGTGTCCATTTTGGGCTAAAAACAAAAACACCTCATAACTACCTGTGGATGCTGGCTGAGCCTCTGAAGGTTGAGTGATATGTCATTAAGCAGGTAGTCAGAGTTCTCATTGATCAGTTCCTTGAGGGAAGTGTATCCACAGGCCTTACTGATGTCCTACATGGAGCTCAGCGCCGCCTGGCTCACCAGCAGTGTCTCCTCACCAGCTTTCTCCAGCACAGGATACAGCGAGGCCATCAACAAGGCACAGAAATTGCGGCCCACTGGCTGAGCACAGCAGGCGATTCCCCCGAGTTGGATGCACAGCTGACAGATGTTGCTGTTGAGCTAATGGATCATGGATGCAGATGTTGATGATGAAGGAATCACTTGGAGAGAGCTTGTATTTGAGTTGCTGGCATCACTGTTGTATATCGAGGGGAGTCTGGATGGACCGAGCAGCTACGCAAAGAGACAAAACCTGTGTTAAAGCACTGCTTTCTAACCACTTTTACACATGCACTGCAGCTCTGAAGTTTTCAAGATATTGTCCATGCATGTGAGAACGCAAATGTCTGACACAGTTAGATCAAACATTAAACAGCCTTTAGCCTTCCTGCTCCTGAGTGAAAGCCTGTATTATATCTGACTGTGCTCATGTGGGGATAAGACAGATTAGCCTTTTCTCAAAGTGAAGAGTGGGGACCAATTTAGGATCTTCACTCAAATTTAAAATACAAGGGAAACTGATGTATTTCCTTAAATAAACAAAAACCACACAAGCGCTTATAAAATGCTCATCCTACCCAGTCATATGCAAAGTGTTAGAATCAACGTGTGATCCACCTGCCACTAAGAGATATTATTTCTCTTTGGTAGATGGAAAAAATGGAATCAAACTCACTGTCAGTAGCTACAACAGCACATTTGTTATAATATGATGAATCAAGCATTTAGATATTAAATAGTATTGAGGGAGACAGGATCAAATACAGTGGGGCAAAAAAGTATTTAGTCAGCCACCAATTGTGCACGTTCTCCCACTTAAAAATATGAGAGAGGCCTGTCATTTTCATCATAGGTATACCTCTAACTTGTCCGAGTTTTAAAGAACTGATTTGCAAATTATGGTGGAAAAGAAGTATTTGGTCACCTCATTTTTTGCCCCACTGCGTAATATACAAAGATATTTGTGGCAACTCGATGTGCTTTGTCCACTTTTATTATCGGATTGCTCTGTTAACCAAAGGGAATACCTCAGTTTATTGTATGTTTGACTATAATTTACAAAAAGACTAAAGCATCATTTCTTATCTTTTCTACAATAACTATGAAATGAACAAATGGAGAGTGCTCGCTCAAGTCATGGATCAAGTGACTTAAAGGGCCGTTTTCAAAGAAAACTAAAAGTGTATAAGCAACCAAGGAAGTGAGTCCTACCTGGCCACTGGACAACATTCAGTGACAGTGCACTTGCTGGCATCTCCGGTGGGCAGAGCCCTGATTCAGTAGGGTGAATAAGGGATCTTGTCTCCTCCGTACTTAATGAGAGTGGTGTATCTGTCAGTCATGTCTGGCACATAAAACACCAGGTAGGTCCCATCATGGCTGTCACAGATATCTGCTTCTTGGGCTTCCCCTCTGGGTCCTTCAGGAGAAAACAAAAACTGTTACCTAAATATCAATGCTTTGAATACATTATTGTGTGGTCCACGTTCATGCACTCACAGTGATCTGCACTGCCAGCAGTCCCTCACCTGCATCTTTGGCATCAATGGTGACCTTCACTGGCAGAGAGGTGGGCGCTCCAGTGGTGTTAAGGCCGGATCCACTTGCACGCACCTTGCTGGTATCATGGGTGGGCAGCACCTTCACCTTGTAAGGGCGGACCAAAGGGGAGAGAAGACAACTGGCTGTGGAATACAGTCTCACAAATGAAAGGAGCCTTATTTACAGAACCGAGTAAACCACGCAAACAGTTTTCCATTTTCAAAGCTGGCCAGAGTGGAACACTGTAACATGTAACACCTAGAAGGTTCAGATGGCTGCAGTACTTTGCTAATTTGGATCAAATGTTTGGGGGGAAAATGTAATTAAATCAAGTGATTGTAATGCTGTTACTTCCGTTGTGTAGTTAACCATCTATCATTTTAGATGTTTCATTAGCAGCCTGATGAAATTAGCTGTGTAGTTAGCCGACTTCTGCCATCCAAACAGATGAGGTGAATTATGCAGATCACTAGCACAGTACACAGATGACCACTTCTTATTCCAGCCAGACTTCAGGTACTTCATTCGAATCATGCAGTAACAACAAAGATTTATTACTACTGGCTTTTTAAATTGTGCTTCTTCTGTTCTAGAAAAACAGAAACATGTGATCACAGGGTTTTGTTTTTTTCAATGACATTTGTGTTGGTTGTGTCGGTTGCAGGCAAACATTTATCATAATGGTTAGATATTAGGAAATAGCTTAAAATGTGTGCATATTTAACTTGTTGCACTGCCGTAGTGTTACCTGCGTGGGATCTCCTCATGAGCATATGACTGTACCCTGGATGATGATATGTGAGGAGCTTGAACTTGATTCGCTAACAGAAACTCATTTGGCTAGCTTAGCGCACATGTCTTGTGGCAAGATATATGCACTTAAATGTTTTAAGTCATTGGCTGTTCTGCCAAATTGCCACCAACCTGCAACTTTGTGAGCTGACTGTTTCGCGATTTTTGTGTTTTAGACAACAAAAAGAAAAGAAAAAGATGTACAGATCCAGGCTTTTCCTTTACTGTGGTAGTCGCATAGAATGACGTCACTGACACTGGTTTAATATGAAAACAAACTTTGCAAAAAAAAGAAAGAAGAAGAAGTGAGTCGGCGTGTCATCTTTATCGAGCACCATACATGTTTTGCCTCACATTAAAATTATTATTTTTCCTTTTCAAAAATAATTTATATTCAGAGAAGTCAAATATAGCAAATTTGTACAGCTTACACGGCGGGCAGGTGGCGCAGAAAACCTGCCGGCCCCTGGCAACTTGAAGCACAGACAGGCCCTGGTTCGAGCCTCGGCTCGAACACACTCACTGAGTTCAGGTCCTATCTGTGTCTTCAGTCTGCTAGGGGGATTCCTGGGCTGCGCAGGGAATCCCAATCCTTTTTTTTTCTTTTCTTTTTTGGGCTGTTGGGGCCTGTATTTACAAAGCTGGGACTATCTCCGTTGTCATGGCTACCAAGAACAACGCCAGCTTGGGGGAGAGCGGAGAGCCGATAAGCAAACACTCATTCATCCTTTCTCCTCTTTCGTTTCACAGCTGCTGCGGTGGGAAACGCTGGGACTTGTGTGGCTATGCAGTTTTTGCATTGTTGGCAACTTTTAAGGACCAGCCTTGAATTTTACACATTTGATAAGTCAAGCCTGGATATATAGTGAAGAGAGCTGGGATAATCTGGACACAATCTGCAGGCTGCATCTCCAAATCACAAGTGGCTTTAGATCTGACTCTTACAGACAGGTGTAGCCCAGATGAAAAATATCATACTTATTCTCTTTATATTAACTGTCTACATCAGCAAAACGTCATATTTCCTATGACCATTGAATGCACCTAGCTCAGCAACCAATCAGAGCCTACCCAGGCCGCATTGACCCTGTCAGCCAGGAAGTGAGGTGGAGGTGCATGGTGTCCCGGGTTTTTTCTCATCTCAGCAAGAGGAGTGGAGGCATCTACTACTCAAACTGAGAAATCCACGGACAAAAGAGAGGAAAACTCAGGATTGAGAGGAAGGAAAGCCAGCGTACTTACCTGCTGGAAGTCCGGAGTCGAGTGGCTGGATGAAGGAGAGAGGCAACGTCGGTAAGACGAGTGTTGTTCTGATGGAAAAAAACTTGTAGAGACTTACCGTCGCGATCATGCTAATGCTAGCTCGGTGTCTCACAGGCTAACCACTCACCTTTCATCCGGAGAGCTGCTGCAATTCCAACGCCAGTGTGTGTTGGGCTTTTGTGAAACAGAGCAACGGTGAGCAACATGTTCTTAGCTGCTCTAAAGCTAAATTTTGTCAGTTCACTGTGAGTTTAAAGTAATCTAGAGGGTAATTTTTAGTGCATTTCTCTCTCACGAATAGGCCTATAGTGTGGAGAAATTAAGCACACTGCTTTAATGCCTCTGAACTGAACTCACATGTATATTTTGTTGCTTATTTGCACATAGTTCTGAATTTGTTATGGTGTATTGTATTTTGAGTGTCAATGGTTACTTACCATAAGTATTGTTTAATTAATGTTTACATGAATAGAGAAATATTTGAGCAACTTAGATGTTTAGTTCTCATATTTGATATGCTTGAAAATTGAATGTTGTACAACAGAACTGTGAGATTTGATAAGATTTAAGATGTTGATGCAATGAATATGAGGTGATGCAATATTTTGATTTTGTATTTTAACCTTAAACAATGCATCTGAAACAGACTGATTAGAATGTACATTTTATGACCTGGATTATAGGTCAGGTTTTTTGGAGAGGACGGAAAAGTCCAAGGACCAGGACGATATTCTGGTTGTGATAGATGGCGAGCCAACCACTTTGAGGACGATCTACCCCAAAGAAGATACACACCACACACTCATACATTCCAGTTACATTCACAAGGACCTTTGAAGTTGGCTATCGCCAGCTTAACTCTAAATTCTTAAAGGGCCCCAACGAGTACTTTTATTTTGTTGAGTGTGCACACTATTTATTTTATTTTATACTTTATCTGTACAAATTGGACAAATACCTGTTATACTTTGTAACAATACAAGAGTGGCTACTCAAAAGTTAACATTGTGTCCAGGTCATTATTGCTGCTCAATACTTTGGCTCCATACGAATTTGGTGTCTTCTGATTCTGGCCAGGGTCTTATTACGAGCCCAAGTAATTATTGCGCTGTAATTCACCTTTATACCTTAAAGTTGGTTACAGAAGTGGCGAGCCAGCCAGGAGCCAATTGATTTGAGCATCAATATTGAGGCAATGACCAGCATGGATTTCATACAAAAGTCTGGTGTCAAAATACCTAATGCGGTTGTTGTCGCTGGGATAACACAGGTATCTGAGAAAGATGAACAGGTCATTGACTTTCTGAAACAGTATGGTAAAATCACAAGAGTCCTTTTTGTTGATGATTCACTGTCCAACTTCTACCAAAACCTGATCGTAGAATACTCTAGCAGTTCAGCCTTACAAGGTTTAGAACCTCGTTTACCATACACATACACAGCACAAGCTGATTCCAGCGTTGTCTATGAAATTAAAACACTCAGTAGCATGTACACTACCACGGTTGGGAGTAATGTTACAAAAACCTACTTGGCGGAACTCAAGGAACTAGCCAAGCTGAGTGGCAAAGACTACGGTGAGGTGCTGAAGGAGATGATGTGTCAGATTGGGGAGGATGTTGAAGCCATGCGACCTACCACTGAAGAACCTTCTCCCACGTATGTCGAGACCACTGTTGTATCTCCGCCCGCTTCTAAAGAGCGACAGTGTCACACCTCACATTCAGATGTTACACCAAGTGATACTGGTGCCACTGATGATCTTCCCCTCACTAATGGAAGGAGAGCAGCGTCCCTCTCAGTAAGTGACTTGAACCCACCTGACATTCAGAAGGTTGTGGTAGAGCATATCGTACGAAGGCAAGATGTTGTCCCACACATCCAGTCCCAGGTGAGACTCCGTTCCTTCTCCGGTAAGGTTCCCAGACCTAACAATGAAACTGATTATGACACATGGCGCACACAAATTGAACTGCTCCAAAATGATCCCAGCATGTCCCCCCTGCAAATATCCAGAAAGATCCATGAGAGCCTGCTCCCACCAGCAGCTGATATAGTTAAGAGTTTGCGGCCTGAGTCACCACCTGTGACTTATTTGCAGCTTCTAGATTCAGCCTTTGGCACTGTAGAAGATGGTGAGGAACTTTTCGCTCAATTCCTGAACACCCTTCAAGATCCAGGTGAGAAGTCATCCACTTACCTTCACCGGCTACAGCTAGCATTAAACAGAGCCACGAAGAGGGGGGGAGTCGCATGTGAAGAAGTGGACAAACATCTACTTAAACAGTTCTGCAGGGGATGTTGGGACAACGACCTACTCAGCGCCCTGCAACTTGAGCAAAAGAAGAGCAGCCCACCCCAATTCTCGGACCTGTTGTTAATGATTCGCTCTGAGGAAGATCGACAGCAAGCAAAAACTAACCGTATGAGAAAACACATTGGCACCACAAAGCAGAGAACTCAGTTACAGTTCCAGGGTGCACATGTTTGTGAACCAGAGGAGAAACATGGGAGTAGCATTGCTGCTATTGAGGATCTGCGAAAGCAGGTGGCGAGTCTGCAAAGTCAACTAACTACATTCATGTCACAGAAAAAAACAAAGTTTGCAAACAGCAAGGACCCTGCAGGGAAGCCGCAGAGTAAGATGTCAAAGCCACATGGTGTAGATGGACGTATGCAAAGACAGACTTCAAAGAGGCAAAGGGGCAGACCCAAGCCCTGGTATTGTTTCAACTGCGGTGAAGATGGACATATCGCTCCATGCTGTGTTGACCCCGCTAACCCCAACCTAGTAGCAGAAAAAAAGAAGCAGTTGGAGGAGAAACAACGCCAGTGGGAAGCGCGAGATTGTACAGATTCACCTTTAAACATCTAACAGTTCCTGTTGTGGGACAAACAGGAGCTGAGGAGAGTCAACAACGTCCCTCAGACGTAAACAATGGTGACAAAATCACAGCTGAGGTTAACAAAGTAAGTACCCCAGCAAAGACTGTCAAAGCACAAACATGTTCTGGCTTAAACCATTCAGAGCAGAACCAATCTTTCCAACTCCCTAAACAGTTGATTGGTACCAGAAGTACAGCTCAAGTGACTGTGAGAGGTGAAGAAGTCAACTGTCTTCTTGACTCAGGCTCCCAAGTTACCACTGTTCCTGAGTCATTTTACCAGCAGCACCTTTCAGAGCAAAAGATCAAGCCACTACATGACCTCTTAGAAGTGGAAGGTGCTAATGGCCAGCTAGTGCCTTACTTTGGCTATATAGAAATGACCATAACTTTTCCAAAGGACTTTATAGGTGTTCCAGTAGATGTAAACACACTTGCTTTAATCGTCCCTGACACTTCACAATCCCTCATGCTCATAGGCACAAACACCCTAGATGTACTGTTCGACATCTACTCAGAGACTGACTTAGCCAATCGTCAACCCCTCCCACATGGCTACAAAGTAGTCTTCAAAATCATTGAGTTGAGACGGAAGCAGACAAGTGACACCCATCAGGGGGTAGTGAAGCTACTTGGCAAGATGCCTCAAGTCATTCCAGCTGGTTCAACTGTAGTGGTGGAGGGAGTCGCCCTTGGCGAGGGCCTTCAGGATGAAAAATCAGTTGTAATTGAGTACCCATCATCGTCCCCCTTGCCCGGTGGCCTGCTACTTAAAGCCGGTCTGGTGGACTTTCCCCAGCGGCGGCCCCACAAGTTGCCAGTTGTTATAAGCAACGAGTCTGACCACGACATTGTCATCCCTGCCAAGTGTACTATTGCAGAGGTTAGTGCTTATCAGACCATCCTATTAAAGGAACACAACAAGACCAAACAGTCAGAACTATCCCAGAGAACTCCAGAGACTCCGTCTTTCCAAGAGCCCACCATAACCTTCAATTTTGGTGACTCCCCAGTTCCATTGGAATGGAAACAGCGCATCACTCAGCAGCTCAGCGGCATGCCTGAGGTGTTTGCACAGCACGACCTGGATTTTGGCCGGACGGACCAGGTGCGACATCATATAAAACTTTCGGATGGCACGCCTTTCAAACTACGTGCCCGGCCAATCCACCCACGGGACATTGAGGCTGTCCGGAAGCACATTCAGGAACTCCTTGATGCAGGAGTTATTAGAGAGTCAGAGTCCCCATTTGCGTCACCCATAGTGGTAGTCCGGAAAAAGAACGGCCAAGTCCGGTTGTGCATCGATTATAGGCGTCTAAACCTTCAGACTATAAAAGATGCGTACAGCCTTCCGAAGCTAGAGGACACATTCTCAGCCCTCAATGGTTCACAGTGGTTCTCTGTTCTTGATCTAAAATCAGGGTACTACCAGATCGAGGTCGAAGAAGCAGACAAACCGAAGACGGCCTTTGTGTGCCCTCTCGGCTTCTGGGAGTTCAACAGAATGCCTCAGGGTGTAACGAACGCCCCTAGCACGTTCCAGCGGTTAATGGAGCGGTGCATGGGGAATATGCATTTGAAGGATGCATTGGTCTTTCTTGATGACGTGATAGTATTCTCCCGAACCCTTGAGGAACACGAAGAAAGACTCATGAAAGTGCTCACTCGTCTAAAAGAGTTTGGGTTAAAGCTGTCACCAGAGAAATGTGTCTTCTTCCAGACTTCAGTCCGTTATCTGGGACATGTGGTCTCCAGAAATGGAGTTCGGACTGACCCTGAGAAGATTTCGGCCCTTAAAACATGGCCTGTCCCACAGACCCTGCGAGAGTTAAAGTCGTTCCTTGGTTTTGCTGGGTATTATAGAAGGTTCGTTAAGGGGTATTCCAGCATTGTGAAACCTCTCCACAACTTAACTTCAGGGTACCCACCTAGCCACAAGAAATCAAAAGTAAACGCAAGACAAAGTGCACATCAGTACCATGACCCAAAAGACCCTTTCGGAGGTCGCTGGACGCCAGCTTGCCAGGAAGCCTTCGAGTCAGTCATTCAAAGTCTCACCACTGCCCCTGTACTTGCCTTCGCTGACCCCCAGAAACCCTATATACTGCACACCGACGCCAGTACCACCGGGCTTGGTGCTGTATTGTATCAGGAGCAAGAGGGACAACTTAGAGTCATAGGCTATGCAAGTAGAGGGCTGTCACGGAGCGAAAATCGCTATCCAGCGCACAAGTTGGAGTTTCTGGCGCTCAAGTGGTCAGTTACAGAAAAGTTCAGCGACTATCTCTACGGCAACCACTTCACTGTTGTAACGGATAGTAATCCGCTGACTTACATTCTGACTTCAGCAAAACTTGACGCAACTAGCTATAGGTGGCTAGCAGCACTGTCCACATTCTCTTTCAAACTCCTCTATCGTCCAGGGAAGCAGAATGGAGATGCGGATGGATTATCACGCAGACCACACGGAGGGCTAGCGGACGACCTGAAATCACAAAAAGAGATTGAACGCATACAACAGTTCACTCAAGATCACCTTTGTGATCCAGACAACATCAATGCTGTAAATCAGTCTGTGGTGAAAGCAATCTGTGAGAGGCAGTTCACCTACAGCGTCAGTCCTGACAATGAAAGAGAGGCAGATGCAGATTGTGTTGCCTTGGTGGAGGTGCTTGCTGTGTCTCCTAGTGCTGTACCTGATAGCTATGGGCAAGAGGAACAGTTTGGAGGTCTGCCAACCATTCCCCATCTAACTGAGGCAGAGCTGGCAGACGAGCAAAGAGCCGATCAGTGTATAAAGCATGTTATTTCTCAGATCGAATATGGGGACACACCACCTCCAACCGTGCGCACACAGTTCCCTGAGCTTCCACTGCTCCTCCGAGAGCTTAGCCGTCTTGAGCTCCGCAACAATGTCTTGTACCGGCGACGCCAAGAGAGGTCCCAGAAAACCTACCAGCTTGTACTTCCAGCTGAGCTTCGCAACACAGTTCTCACCAGCCTGCATGACCATATGGGTCACATGGGAGTCGACCGTACACTGGACCTTGTAAGGTCAAGATTTTATTGGCCAAGGATGGCTTTGGACGTGGAAAGGAAAGTGAAGACGTGTGGCAGGTGCGTGCGGAGGAAGGCACGGCCTGAAAGAGCGGCCCCCTTGGTCAACATTAATACGACACGACCTCTTGAACTCTTGTGCATGGACTTCTTGTCCCTGGAAGCTGACAGGAGTGGAACCAAAGATATATTGGTGATCACGGACCACTTCACTAAATTTGCAGTTGCTATCCCAACACCTAATCAAAAGGCCCGCACAGTGGCAAGGTGTCTGTGGGAGAACTTTATGGTACACTATGGCATCCCAGAAAAATTGCATAGTGACCAGGGTCCAGATTTCGAGTCCCGCACAATCAAGGAGCTCTGTCAGGTGGCTGGTATCCACAAGGTGAGGACAACCCCATACCATCCTAGGGGCAATCCTGTAGAACGATTTAATCGTACCTTGCTTGATATGCTAGGAACTCTCCGTGATCAAGATAAGTCCTGTTGGCGTGACCATGTAAGACCCCTGGTCCACGCTTATAACTGCACCAGGAATGAAGTGACTGGTTTCACCCCGTACGAACTGATGTTCGGACGCCAACCTCGGTTGCCAGTTGACCTTGCATTCAACCTGCCAGTGCAAGAGGAACAACACTCATCTCACTCTGAATATGTGCAAAAACTCAAGTCACGTCTCAAAGAAAGCTACAAGTTAGCTATGGACAAGGCTGCAAAGATGGCTCACAAGAACAAAATGAGGTTTGACAGACATGTAACTGCATCAGACTTGGAAGCTGGAGATCGGGTATTGGTCAGGAATGTCCGTATCCGGGGCAAACATAAGATTTCAGACAAGTGGGAACACACTGTGCATGTAGTGGTGAGAAGGGCAGGCAACCTCCCAGTATATACAGTTAAGCCTGAAAACAAAGATGGTCCCCTAAGAACACTACACCGGGATCTGTTGCTACCATGTGGCTACCTACCTGTGGAGGAAAGCAGTGAGCATGTACAGAAGCCAGTGTCACGCAGGCCAAGAACCCGTGCAAATCCAGCGCTAGAGGAAGAGAACTCCTCAGACGAAGAAGATGATTTGCTCATTCCTGTTTGGTTGAGTTCCCCTGTCCACACAGTGAGTGAGAGTCCTGTAAATGTTCCTGATATTGACAACCCACCTGTTTTTGACAGCCAATCTGATTTTGGCAACATACCTGATATGCCTAACAGTACTACAGATGATACTGAATACTTATCTACCAATGGAGTCACACCGACCGAACAAGTGGATGAAATAACCTTAACTGAAACTGACTCACCTGTTGATGACCCAGACGTCCAAGAAAGGCAACTTCCATTTCAGGAGGCTGGCACCAGAGGTGCGAATTCTGAGGAGAGAGTGGAGGAGATAGTCCCAGTGGATACAAGGGAAAACATGGATACAAATGATTCTGTAAGGAGATCTGAGAGAAACCGTCGTCCGCCACGACGGCTTGACTATACGGAGCTAGGCAATCCTCTGATCACTGCAGCAAAATCATTCTTGCAAGGACTGTCTTCAGCTTGGGCCGATGTCATCAGTGATGGTGAAGAGCCTGCTTCGCCCTCTTCCTTGACCCGTCAAATAATCATCATTTAACTGTCTACCATGCACAGGGACGTGCATGAGTTCAGGAGGGGAGGGTGTAGCCCAGATGAAAAATATCATACTTATTCTCTTTATATTAACTGTCTACATCAGCAAAACGTCATATTTCCTATGACCATTGAATGCACCTAGCTCAGCAACCAATCAGAGCCTACCCAGGCCGCATTGACCCTGTCAGCCAGGAAGTGAGGTGGAGGTGCATGGTGTCCCGGGTTTTTTCTCATCTCAGCAAGAGGAGTGGAGGCATCTACTACTCAAACTGAGAAATCCACGGACAAAAGAGAGGAAAACTCAGGATTGAGAGGAAGGAAAGCCAGCGTACTTACCTGCTGGAAGTCCGGAGTCGAGTGGCTGGATGAAGGAGAGAGGCAACGTCGGTAAGACGAGTGTTGTTCTGATGGAAAAAAACTTGTAGAGACTTACCGTCGCGATCATGCTAATGCTAGCTCGGTGTCTCACAGGCTAACCACTCACCTTTCATCCGGAGAGCTGCTGCAATTCCAACGCCAGTGTGTGTTGGGCTTTTGTGAAACAGAGCAACGGTGAGCAACATGTTCTTAGCTGCTCTAAAGCTAAATTTTGTCAGTTCACTGTGAGTTTAAAGTAATCTAGAGGGTAATTTTTAGTGCATTTCTCTCTCACGAATAGGCCTATAGTGTGGAGAAATTAAGCACACTGCTTTAATGCCTCTGAACTGAACTCACATGTATATTTTGTTGCTTATTTGCACATAGTTCTGAATTTGTTATGGTGTATTGTATTTTGAGTGTCAATGGTTACTTACCATAAGTATTGTTTAATTAATGTTTACATGAATAGAGAAATATTTGAGCAACTTAGATGTTTAGTTCTCATATTTGATATGCTTGAAAATTGAATGTTGTACAACAGAACTGTGAGATTTGATAAGATTTAAGATGTTGATGCAATGAATATGAGGTGATGCAATATTTTGATTTTGTATTTTAACCTTAAACAATGCATCTGAAACAGACTGATTAGAATGTACATTTTATGACCTGGATTATAGGTCAGGTTTTTTGGAGAGGACGGAAAAGTCCAAGGACCAGGACGATATTCTGGTTGTGATAGATGGCGAGCCAACCACTTTGAGGACGATCTACCCCAAAGAAGATACACACCACACACTCATACATTCCAGTTACATTCACAAGGACCTTTGAAGTTGGCTATCGCCAGCTTAACTCTAAATTCTTAAAGGGCCCCAACGAGTACTTTTATTTTGTTGAGTGTGCACACTATTTATTTTATTTTATACTTTATCTGTACAAATTGGACAAATACCTGTTATACTTTGTAACAATACAAGAGTGGCTACTCAAAAGTTAACATTGTGTCCAGGTCATTATTGCTGCTCAATACTTTGGCTCCATACGAATTTGGTGTCTTCTGATTCTGGCCAGGGTCTTATTACGAGCCCAAGTAATTATTGCGCTGTAATTCACCTTTATACCTTAAAGTTGGTTACACAGGCATGCATGTCTCAGGGTGATTACACACTAACACATTGTGATTAATCACACACATTTGTATACATTTTATTAACAAGATAATAAAAAAAAACACTATACAAAATGTGTTTTTGTGACAGGCCGCTAGTAACAAAGTGCTCTCAAGGTTAAATACACATACCGGTAGACATTGAGGGCTAGCAGGAGGGACCATGCGCTTACCTGCTGCTCTCTGGCAGGTAGCTCCATGCCCTCCTGGGTTTTAAATGCACCTTAGAACACACATGCATCAACACTACAATGAGCGGGTGGAGGGAGGTTTGGAGTCTTCTCTCACCCCCATTCTCTGCGACCTGCTGGAGCGGGGGGGGGGGCTAGGAGGAGGAGTTGGCCGTCCGACTGCGGTCTGGGGTGTGGGGCCTCCCTGCTGCTGCGGAGTCGGGGCGGTCTGCCTCCCCCCACCGCAGGGAAAAGGGTAATACCACCTGGGTCTGGGTGCAGTTCCCCCTCCAGGGGCAAGGGTACCTAGACCCGGTTTGTAGGGTACGCTTGGGGAGTGTGATCGTGTGTACAGCGTCTCTTTATGTCTGTCTCCACGTTGGTTGAGTGTGGAGTAAGTGCATATGAGAGCATGAGGGTGGGAATGGATGTTTGTATATGTGTGTGCCTGTATTTCTGTGTCTATATGTCAGGTTGGGTGTCAGGCGCCACCTCTCTGGGGACATCTCAGGCCCTCCAAGGTTTGGAGGCCTATCTCCCCCTACCACCACTTCCCCTGCCAGTGGCGGACTCCCTCAGACATCGGTGCGTTGGTGGTTCTTTGTGTCCGGGGATGGGCGTCCAGGTACACACCGGCTCACTCCTTGGCGGCCGCTTATCGGGGCCTGGAGCCTGGGGCTCGCTCGGGCCACTCACGGGCGCGTCACTGCAACTCCCCCTGGCTTCTGCTCCGCGGCTGCTGAGTGAGCCCTCATCTGGGACTCTCCTCAGCTCTTTCTGGGACAGTGGCGCGGCTGCCCCTCTGTTGGTCTTCCTTGGTCTCTTGTGTTCTGGGGGCCTCTGGATGTCTGGAGTTTTGATCTCCTCCATACCTGCTTCATGCCCTGGAGGACGGGGCTGTGGCCCCCCCACACCCTCTAGCAGATCATTACATGAAGGAACCTTTTTAAAAAAAACAAGCGCATCCATGCTCACAGGTGTACACATGGGTGATCACACCCACAAACTACACCCTTTTTGGCTCCTACCTCAAAGCACACTGTGTTCTGTTGATCTTATGTGCTGCACAATAATGTTTAATATTTAGTATTTACTGTCATATTCCCATATATCATTGTGATGCTGTTTATTCTATTACTCTTGTTCTCTTCTGCTTGTTTTCTTTTTTCTTTCTCAGCAGGTGATCCAGGTGATCGATATATGCATTTTTTATTTCTTTTTTTTTTTTCTGCTCATTCTGTTGGTTTTTGTTTTTTGCCCTTCTCCCCCGTCCCTCTTCTCAGCTGTTTCTCTTTCCCTCTTTCTTTCTCCCCTTCTTTCCCCCAGTCAAGTCTGTCCCGTATTCAGCAAGTGAAAATAAAATAAACAATAAAAGGTGAATCAAATGGACCATTACGGCAAGGCTGGGATGGTCAATTTGGTAAAGTAAATCCGTTGGGCATCTTTCTTTGCCTTTAGACAACAATTCTGATGGTAAAAGAGCCAAACGGGACAGGCAAAAAAAAAAGAAAAAAAAGAAGTGGCTTTAGATCTGACTCTTACAGACAGGCATGCATGTCTCAGGGTGATTACACACTAACACATTGTGATTAATCACACACATTTGTATACATTTTATTAACAAGATAAAAAAAAAAACACTATACAAAATGTGTTTTTGTGACAGGCCGCTAGTAACAAAGTGCTTAAAGATTTCAAATTGGTTCTTTCCCAAGTTTTCTGTTATGTGTACACATATTCCTTGAATTAGGTGCTTTTTAATTCTCCAATAATGGTCAGTGCAAAGTGTTTACACAAACAAACAAACAAGTGTTTACACAAACAAACAAACAAAAAACATTACTCAGAAAATGGTCAGGTACAAGAACTGGATTAAAAAGGATTGGAAAAAACAGATAATGTCCAATGAAATACTTCAGCGTGTGGCTCATGACTTTTGCACAGTACTGTAAATGTTATTAATAATGAAAGATATAAAGATGTAGCTTTCCCATTTTTAAAAAATTCCCATACACATTATTCTTTTCTTCTAGTGAAGGTGCCTCCTCCTTCAGACCTTAGGATAACTAATTTCTCAGACAGTGACATCACGGTGCGCTGGGAAGCTGCAGATGATGATGATGTTTCTTACCTCATTAAGTGGATCTCCCTAAGTGGAGGCGACCTGAGGCAGGTGGGGAAGAACTATTGAGTTGTTGGAGTACATATTATGAAATAAAAAATACAATATCTCAATAAACTGTTGTCCTGTGTCTTAAGGAGTATCAGATATCACTGTCTGCACTCTATGGAGATGGAGCTCAGAGTGAAGCTGTGGCCGTACGCTATAGCACCTGTGAGTCACACATTTTAACTATATCAGCTGCTGGTGGGAGCAGGCTCTCATGGATCTTTCTGGATATTTGCAGCGGGGACATGCTGGGGTCATTTTGGAGCAGGTTAATTTGTGTGCGCCACGTGTCATAATCAGTTTTGTTGTTAGGTCTGGGAACCTTACCGGAGAAGGTACGGAGTCTAACCTGGGACTGGATGTGTTTGACATCTTGCCTTCGTACGATATGCTCTACCACGACCTTCTGAATGTCAGGTGGATTCAAATCACTTACTGAAAGGGACGCACAGGCTTAAGCAGACAAAGAAGGAAATCGGGTAAACCCTCCAGCACTCATTTCTGTGTCCATTTTGGGCTAAAAACAAAAACACCTCATAACTACCTGTGGATGCTGGCTGAGCCTCTGAAGGTTGAGTGATATGTCATTAAGCAGGTAGTCAGAGTTCTCATTGATCAGTTCCTTGAGGGAAGTGTATCCACAGGCCTTACTGATGTCCTACATGGAGCTCAGCGCCGCCTGGCTCACCAGCAGTGTCTCCTCACCAGCTTTCTCCAGCACAGGATACAGCGAGGCCATCAACAAGGCACAGAAATTGCGGCCCACTGGCTGAGCACAGCAGGCGATTCCCCCGAGTTGGATGCACAGCTGACAGATGTTGCTGTTGAGCTAATGGATCATGGATGCAGATGTTGATGATGAAGGAATCACTTGGAGAGAGCTTGTATTTGAGTTGCTGGCATCACTGTTGTATATCGAGGGGAGTCTGGATGGACCGAGCAGCTACGCAAAGAGACAAAACCTGTGTTAAAGCACTGCTTTCTAACCACTTTTACACATGCACTGCAGCTCTGAAGTTTTCAAGATATTGTCCATGCACGTGAGAACGCAAATGTCTGACACAGTTAGATCAAACATTAAACAGCCTTTAGCCTTCCTGCTCCTGAGTGAAAGCCTGTATTATATCTGACTGTGCTCATGTGGGGATAAGACAGATTAGCCTTTTCTCAAAGTGAAGAGTGGGGGCCAATTTAGGATCTTCACTCAAATTTAAAATACAAGGGAAACTGATGTATTTCCTTAAATAAACAAAAACCACACAAGCGCTTATAAAATGCTCATCCTACCCAGTCATATGCAAAGTGTTAGAATCAACGTGTGATCCACCTGCCACTAAGAGATATTATTTCTCTTTGGTAGATGGAAAAAATGGAATCAAACTCACTGTCAGTAGCTACAACAGCACATTTGTTATAATATGATGAATCAAGCATTTAGATATTAAATAGTATTGAGGGAGACAGGATCAAATACAGTGGGGCAAAAAAGTATTTAGTCAGCCACCAATTGTGCACGTTCTCCCACTTAAAAATATGAGAGAGGCCTGTCATTTTCATCATAGGTATACCTCTAACTTGTCCCAGTTTTAAAGAACTGATTTGCAAATTATGGTGGAAAAGAAGTATTTGGTCACCTCATTTTTTGCCCCACTGCGTAATATACAAAGATATTTGTGGCAACTCGATGTGCTTTGTCCACTTTTATTATCGGATTGCTCTGTTAACCAAAGGGAATACCTCAGTTTATTGTATGTTTGACTATAATTTACAAAAAGACTAAAGCATCATTTCTTATCTTTTCTACAATAACTATGAAATGAACAAATGGAGAGTGCTCGCTCAAGTCATGGATCAAGTGACTTAAAGGGCCGTTTTCAAAGAAAACTAAAAGTGTATAAGCAACCAAGGAAGTGAGTCCTACCTGGCCACTGGACAACATTCAGTGACAGTGCACTTGCTGGCATCTCCGGTGGGCAGAGCCCTGATTCAGTAGGGTGAATAAGGGATCTTGTCTCCTCCGTACTTAATGAGAGTGGTGTATCTGTCAGTCATGTCTGGCACATAAAACACCAGGTAGGTCCCATCATGGCTGTCACAGATATCTGCTTCTTGGGCTTCCCCTCTGGGTCCTTCAGGAGAAAACAAAAACTGTTACCTAAATATCAATGCTTTGAATACATTATTGTGTGGTCCACGTTCATGCACTCACAGTGATCTGCACTGCCAGCAGTCCCTCACCTGCATCTTTGGCATCAATGGTGACCTTCACTGGCAGAGAGGTGGGCGCTCCAGTGGTGTTAAGGCCGGATCCACTTGCACGCACCTTGCTGGTATCATGGGTGGGCAGCACCTTCACCTTGTAAGGGCGGACCAAAGGGGAGAGAAGACAACTGGCTGTGGAATACAGTCTCACAAATGAAAGGAGCCTTATTTACAGAACCGAGTAAACCACGCAAAGAGTTTTCCATTTTCAAAGCTGGCCAGAGTGGAACACTGTAACATGTAACACCTAGAAGGTTCAGATGGCTGCAGTACTTTGCTAATTTGGATCAAATGTTTGGGGGGAAAATGTAATTAAATCAAGTGATTGTAATGCTGTTACTTCCGTTGTGTAGTTAACCATCTATCATTTTAGATGTTTCATTAGCAGCCTGATGAAATTAGCTGTGTAGTTAGCCGACTTCTGCCATCCAAACAGATGAGGTGAATTATGCAGATCACTAGCACAGTACACAGATGACCACTTCTTATTCCAGCCAGACTTCAGGTACTTCATTCGAATCATGCAGTAACAACAAAGATTTATTACTACTGGCTTTTTAAATTGTGCTTCTTCTGTTCTAGAAAAACAGAAACATGTGATCACAGGGTTTTGTTTTTTTCAATGACATTTGTGTTGGTTGTGTCGGTTGCAGGCAAACATTTATCATAATGGTTAGATATTAGGAAATAGCTTAAAATGTGTGCATATTTAACTTGTTGCACTGCCGTAGTGTTACCTGCGTGGGATCTCCTCATGAGCATATGACTGTACCCTGGATGATGATATGTGAGGAGCTTGAACTTGATTCGCTAACAGAAACTCATTTGGCTAGCTTAGCGCACATGTCTTGTGGCAAGATATATGCACTTAAATGTTTTAAGTCATTGGCTGTTCTGCCAAATTGCCACCAACCTGCAACTTTGTGAGCTGACTGTTTCGCGATTTTTGTGTTTTAGACAACAAAAAGAAAAGAAAAAGATGTACAGATCCAGGCTTTTCCTTTACTGTGGTAGTCGCATAGAATGACGTCACTGACACTGGTTTAATATGAAAACAAACTTTGCAAAAAAAAGAAAGAAGAAGAAGTGAGTCGGCGTGTCATCTTTATCGAGCACCATACATGTTTTGCCTCACATTAAAATTATTATTTTTCCTTTTCAAAAATAATTTATATTCAGAGAAGTCAAATATAGCAAATTTGTACAGCTTACACGGCGGGCAGGTGGCGCAGAAAACCTGCCGGCCCCTGGCAACTTGAAGCACAGACAGGCCCTGGTTCGAGCCTCGGCTCGAACACACTCACTGAGTTCAGGTCCTATCTGTGTCTTCAGTCTGCTAGGGGGATTCCTGGGCTGCGCAGGGAATCCCAATCCTTTTTTTTTCTTTTCTTTTTTGGGCTGTTGGGGCCTGTATTTACAAAGCTGGGACTATCTCCGTTGTCATGGCTACCAAGAACAACGCCAGCTTGGGGGAGAGCGGAGAGCCGATAAGCAAACACTCATTCATCCTTTCTCCTCTTTCGTTTCACAGCTGCTGCGGTGGGAAACGCTGGGACTTGTGTGGCTATGCAGTTTTTGCATTGTTGGCAACTTTTAAGGACCAGCCTTGAATTTTACACATTTGATAAGTGAAGCCTGGATATATAGTGAAGAGAGCTGGGATAATCTGGACACAATCTGCAGGCTGCATCTCCAAATCACAAGTGGCTTTAGATCTGACTCTTACAGACAGGCATGCATGTCTCAGGGTGATTACACACTAACACATTGTGATTAATCACACACATTTGTATACATTTTATTAACAAGATAAAAAAAAAACACTATACAAAATGTGTTTTTGTGACAGGCCGCTAGTAACAAAGTGCTTAAAGATTTCAAATTGGTTCTTTCCCAAGTTTTCTGTTATGTGTACACATATTCCTTGAATTAGGTGCTTTTTAATTCTCTAATAATGGTCAGTGCAAAGTGTTTACACAAACAAACAAACAAACAAACAAGTGTTTACACAAACAAACAAACAAAAAACATTACTCAGAAAATGGTCAGGTACAAGAACTGGATTAAAAAGGATTGGAAAAAACAGATAATGTCCAATGAAATACTTCAGCGTGTGGCTCATGACTTTTGCACAGTACTGTAAATGTTATTAATAATGAAAGATATAAAGATGTAGCTTTCCCATTTTTAAAAAATTCCCATACACATTATTCTTTTCTTCTAGTGAAGGTGCCTCCTCCTTCAGACCTTAGGATAACTAATTTCTCAGTGACATCACGGTGCGCTGGGAAGCTGCAGATGATGATGATGTTTCTTACCTCATTAAGTGGATCTCCTTAAGTGGAGGCGACCTGAGGCAGGTGGGGAAGAACTATTGAGTTGTTGGAGTACATATTATGAAATAAAAAATACAATATCTCAATAAACTGTTGTCCTGTGTCTTAAGGAGTATCAGATATCACTGTCTGCACTCTATGGAGATGGAGCTCAGAGTGAAGCTGTGGCCGTACGCTATAGCACCTGTGAGTCACACATTTTAACTATATCAGCTGCTGGTGGGAGCAGGCTCTCATGGATCTTTCTGGATATTTGCAGCGGGGACATGCTGGGGTCATTTTGGAGCAGGTTAATTTGTGTGCGCCACGTGTCATAATCAGTTTTGTTGTTAGGTCTGGGAACCTTACCGGAGAAGGTACGGAGTCTAACCTGGGACTGGATGTGTTTGACATCTTGCCTTCGTACGATATGCTCTACCACGACCTTCTGAATGTCAGGTGGATTCAAATCACTTACTGAAAGGGACGCACAGGCTTAAGCAGACAAAGAAGGAAATCGGGTAAACCCTCCAGCACTCATTTCTGTGTCCATTCTGGGCTAAAAACAAAAACACCTCATAACTACCTGTGGATGCTGGCTGAGCCTCTGAAGGTTGAGTGATATGTCATTAAGCAGGTAGTCAGAGTTCTCATTGATCAGTTCCTTGAGGGAAGTGTATCCACAGGCCTTACTGATGTCCTACATGGAGCTCAGCGCCGCCTGGCTCACCAGCAGTGTCTCCTCACCAGCTTTCTCCAGCACAGGATACAGCGAGGCCATCAACAAGGCACAGAAATTGCGGCCCACTGGCTGAGCACAGCAGGCGATTCCCCCGAGTTGGATGCACAGCTGACAGATGTTGCTGTTGAGCTAATGGATCATGGATGCAGATGTTGATGATGAAGGAATCACTTGGAGAGAGCTTGTATTTGAGTTGCTGGCATCACTGTTGTATATCGAGGGGAGTCTGGATGGACCGAGCAGCTACGCAAAGAGACAAAACCTGTGTTAAAGCACTGCTTTCTAACCACTTTTACACATGCACTGCAGCTCTGAAGTTTTCAAGATATTGTCCATGCACGTGAGAACGCAAATGTCTGACACAGTTAGATCAAACATTAAACAGCCTTTAGCCTTCCTGCTCCTGAGTGAAAGCCTGTATTATATCTGACTGTGCTCATGTGGGGATAAGACAGATTAGCCTTTTCTCAAAGTGAAGAGTGGGGGCCAATTTAGGATCTTCACTCAAATTTAAAATACAAGGGAAACTGATGTATTTCCTTAAATAAACAAAAACCACACAAGCGCTTATAAAATGCTCATCCTACCCAGTCATATGCAAAGTGTTAGAATCAACGTGTGATCCACCTGCCACTAAGAGATATTATTTCTCTTTGGTAGATGGAAAAAATGGAATCAAACTCACTGTCAGTAGCTACAACAGCACATTTGTTATAATATGATGAATCAAGCATTTAGATATTAAATAGTATTGAGGGAGACAGGATCAAATACAGTGGGGCAAAAAAGTATTTAGTCAGCCACCATTTGTGCACGTTCTCCCACTTAAAAATATGAGAGAGGCCTGTCATTTTCATCATAGGTATACCTCTAACTTGTCCCAGTTTTAAAGAACTGATTTGCAAATTATGGTGGAAAAGAAGTATTTGGTCACCTCATTTTTTGCCCCACTGCGTAATATACAAAGATATTTGTGGCAACTCGATGTGCTTTGTCCACTTTTATTATCGGATTGCTCTGTTAACCAAAGGGAATACCTCAGTTTATTGTATGTTTGACTATAATTTACAAAAAGACTAAAGCATCATTTCTTATCTTTTCTACAATAACTATCAAATGAACAAATGGAGAGTGCTCGCTCAAGTCATGGATCAAGTGACTTAAAGGGCCGTTTTCAAAGAAAACTAAAAGTGTATAAGCAACCAAGGAAGTGAGTCCTACCTGGCCACTGGACAACATTCAGTGACAGTGCACTTGCTGGCATCTCCGGTGGGCAGAGCCCTGATTCAGTAGGGTGAATAAGGGATCTTGTCTCCTCCGTACTTAATGAGAGTGGTGTATCTGTCAGTCATGTCTGGCACATAAAACACCAGGTAGGTCCCATCATGGCTGTCACAGATATCTGCTTCTTGGGCTTCCCCTCTGGGTCCTTCAGGAGAAAACAAAAACTGTTACCTAAATATCAATGCTTTGAATACATTATTGTGTGGTCCACGTTCATGCACTCACAGTGATCTGCACTGCCAGCAGTCCCTCACCTGCATCTTTGGCATCAATGGTGACCTTCACTGGCAGAGAGGTGGGCGCTCCAGTGGTGTTAAGGCCGGATCCACTTGCACGCACCTTGCTGGTATCATGGGTGGGCAGCACCTTCACCTTGTAAGGGCGGACCAAAGGGGAGAGAAGACAACTGGCTGTGGAATACAGTCTCACAAATGAAAGGAGCCTTATTTACAGAACCGAGTAAACCACGCAAAGAGTTTTCCATTTTCAAAGCTGGCCAGAGTGGAACACTGTAACATGTAACACCTAGAAGGTTCAGATGGCTGCAGTACTTTGCTAATTTGGATCAAATGTTTGGGGGGAAAATGTAATTAAATCAAGTGATTGTAATGCTGTTACTTCCGTTGTGTAGTTAACCATCTATCATTTTAGATGTTTCATTAGCAGCCTGATGAAATTAGCTGTGTAGTTAGCCGACTTCTGCCATCCAAACAGATGAGGTGAATTATGCAGATCACTAGCACAGTACACAGATTACCACTTCTTATTCCAGCCAGACTTCAGGTACTTCATTCGAATCATGCAGTAACAACAAAGATTTATTACTACTGGCTTTTTAAATTGTGCTTCTTCTGTTCTAGAAAAACAGAAACATGTGATCACAGGGTTTTGTTTTTTTCAATGACATTTGTGTTGGTTGTGTCGGTTGCAGGCAAACATTTATCATAATGGTTAGATATTAGGAAATAGCTTAAAATGTGTGCATATTTAACTTGTTGCACTGCCGTAGTGTTACCTGCGTGGGATCTCCTCATGAGCATATGACTGTACCCTGGATGATGATATGTGAGGAGCTTGAACTTGATTCGCTAACAGAAACTCATTTGGCTAGCTTAGCGCACATGTCTTGTGGCAAGATATATGCACTTAAATGTTTTAAGTCATTGGCTGTTCTGCCAAATTGCCACCAACCTGCAACTTTGTGAGCTGACTGTTTCGCGATTTTTGTGTTTTAGACAACAAAAAGAAAAGAAAAAGATGTACAGATCCAGGCTTTTCCTTTACTGTGGTAGTCGCATAGAATGACGTCACTGACACTGGTTTAATATGAAAACAAACTTTGCAAAAAAAAGAAAGAAGAAGAAGTGAGTCGGCGTGTCATCTTTATCGAGCACCATACATGTTTTGCCTCACATTAAAATTATTATTTTTCCTTTTCAAAAATAATTTATATTCAGAGAAGTCAAATATAGCAAATTTGTACAGCTTACACGGCGGGCAGGTGGCGCAGAACACCTGCCGGCCCCTGGCAACTTGAAGCACAGACAGTCCCTGGTTCGAGCCTCGGCTCGAACACACTCACTGAGTTCAGGTCCTATCTGTGTCTTCAGTCTGCTAGGGGGATTCCTGGGCTGCGCAGGGAATCCCAATCCTTTTTTTTCCTTTTCTTTTTTGGGCTGTTGGGGCCTGTATTTACAAAGCTGGGACTATCTCCGTTGTCATGGCTACCAAGAACAACGCCAGCTTGGGGGAGAGCGGAGAGCCGATAAGCAAACACTCATTCATCCTTTCTCCTCTTTCGTTTCACAGCTGCTGCGGTGGGAAACGCTGGGACTTGTGTGGCTATGCAGTTTTTGCATTGTTGGCAACTTTTAAGGACCAGCCTTGAATTTTACACATTTGATAAGTGAAGCCTGGATATATAGTGAAGAGAGCTGGGATAATCTGGACACAATCTGCAGGCTGCATCTCCAAATCACAAGTGGCTTTAGATCTGACTCTTACAGACAGGCATGCATGTCTCAGGGTGATTACACACTAACACATTGTGATTAATCACACACATTTGTATACATTTTATTAACAAGATAAAAAAAAACACTATACAAAATGTGTTTTTGTGACAGGCCGCTAGTAACAAAGTGCTTAAAGATTTCAAATTGGTTCTTTCCCAAGTTTTCTGTTATGTGTACACATATTCCTTGAATTAGGTGCTTTTTAATTCTCTAATAATGGTCAGTGCAAAGTGTTTACACAAACAAACAAACAAACAAGTGTTTACACAAACAAACAAACAAAAAACATTACTCAGAAAATGGTCAGGTACAAGAACTGGATTAAAAAGGATTGGAAAAAACAGATAATGTCCAATGAAATACTTCAGCGTGTGGCTCATGACTTTTGCACAGTACTGTAAATGTTATTAATAATGAAAGATATAAAGATGTAGCTTTCCCATTTTTAAAAAATTCCCATACACATTATTCTTTTCTTCTAGTGAAGGTGCCTCCTCCTTCAGACCTTAGGATAACTAATTTCTCAGTGACATCACGGTGCGCTGGGAAGCTGCAGATGATGATGATGTTTCTTACCTCATTAAGTGGATCTCCCTAAGTGGAGGCGACCTGAGGCAGGTGGGGAAGAACTATTGAGTTGTTGGAGTACATATTATGAAATAAAAAATACAATATCTCAATAAACTGTTGTCCTGTGTCTTAAGGAGTATCAGATATCACTGTCTGCACTCTATGGAGATGGAGCTCAGAGTGAAGCTGTGGCCGTACGCTATAGCACCTGTGAGTCACACATTTTAACTATATCAGCTGCTGGTGGGAGCAGGCTCTCATGGATCTTTCTGGATATTTGCAGCGGGGACATGCTGGGGTCATTTTGGAGCAGGTTAATTTGTGTGCGCCACGTGTCATAATCAGTTTTGTTGTTAGGTCTGGGAACCTTACCGGAGAAGGTACGGAGTCTAACCTGGGACTGGATGTGTTTGACATCTTGCCTTCGTACGATATGCTCTACCACGACCTTCTGAATGTCAGGTGGATTCAAATCACTTACTGAAAGGGACGCACAGGCTTAAGCAGACAAAGAAGGAAATCGGGTAAACCCTCCAGCACTCATTTCTGTGTCCATTCTGGGCTAAAAACAAAAACACCTCATAACTACCTGTGGATGCTGGCTGAGCCTCTGAAGGTTGAGTGATATGTCATTAAGCAGGTAGTCAGAGTTCTCATTGATCAGTTCCTTGAGGGAAGTGTATCCACAGGCCTTACTGATGTCCTACATGGAGCTCAGCGCCGCCTGGCTCACCAGCAGTGTCTCCTCACCAGCTTTCTCCAGCACAGGATACAGCGAGGCCATCAACAAGGCACAGAAATTGCGGCCCACTGGCTGAGCACAGCAGGCGATTCCCCCGAGTTGGATGCACAGCTGACAGATGTTGCTGTTGAGCTAATGGATCATGGATGCAGATGTTGATGATGAAGGAATCACTTGGAGAGAGCTTGTATTTGAGTTGCTGGCATCACTGTTGTATATCGAGGGGAGTCTGGATGGACCGAGCAGCTACGCAAAGAGACAAAACCTGTGTTAAAGCACTGCTTTCTAACCACTTTTACACATGCACTGCAGCTCTGAAGTTTTCAAGATATTGTCCATGCACGTGAGAACGCAAATGTCTGACACAGTTAGATCAAACATTAAACAGCCTTTAGCCTTCCTGCTCCTGAGTGAAAGCCTGTATTATATCTGACTGTGCTCATGTGGGGATAAGACAGATTAGCCTTTTCTCAAAGTGAAGAGTGGGGGCCAATTTAGGATCTTCACTCAAATTTAAAATACAAGGGAAACTGATGTATTTCCTTAAATAAACAAAAACCACACAAGCGCTTATAAAATGCTCATCCTACCCAGTCATATGCAAAGTGTTAGAATCAACGTGTGATCCACCTGCCACTAAGAGATATTATTTCTCTTTGGTAGATGGAAAAAATGGAATCAAACTCACTGTCAGTAGCTACAACAGCACATTTGTTATAATATGATGAATCAAGCATTTAGATATTAAATAGTATTGAGGGAGACAGGATCAAATACAGTGGGGCAAAAAAGTATTTAGTCAGCCACCATTTGTGCACGTTCTCCCACTTAAAAATATGAGAGAGGCCTGTCATTTTCATCATAGGTATACCTCTAACTTGTCCCAGTTTTAAAGAACTGATTTGCAAATTATGGTGGAAAAGAAGTATTTGGTCACCTCATTTTTTGCCCCACTGCGTAATATACAAAGATATTTGTGGCAACTCGATGTGCTTTGTCCACTTTTATTATCGGATTGCTCTGTTAACCAAAGGGAATACCTCAGTTTATTGTATGTTTGACTATAATTTACAAAAAGACTAAAGCATCATTTCTTATCTTTTCTACAATAACTATCAAATGAACAAATGGAGAGTGCTCGCTCAAGTCATGGATCAAGTGACTTAAAGGGCCGTTTTCAAAGAAAACTAAAAGTGTATAAGCAACCAAGGAAGTGAGTCCTACCTGGCCACTGGACAACATTCAGTGACAGTGCACTTGCTGGCATCTCCGGTGGGCAGAGCCCTGATTCAGTAGGGTGAATAAGGGATCTTGTCTCCTCCGTACTTAATGAGAGTGGTGTATCTGTCAGTCATGTCTGGCACATAAAACACCAGGTAGGTCCCATCATGGCTGTCACAGATATCTGCTTCTTGGGCTTCCCCTCTGGGTCCTTCAGGAGAAAACAAAAACTGTTACCTAAATATCAATGCTTTGAATACATTATTGTGTGGTCCACGTTCATGCACTCACAGTGATCTGCACTGCCAGCAGTCCCTCACCTGCATCTTTGGCATCAATGGTGACCTTCACTGGCAGAGAGGTGGGCGCTCCAGTGGTGTTAAGGCCGGATCCACTTGCACGCACCTTGCTGGTATCATGGGTGGGCAGCACCTTCACCTTGTAAGGGCGGACCAAAGGGGAGAGAAGACAACTGGCTGTGGAATACAGTCTCACAAATGAAAGGAGCCTTATTTACAGAACCGAGTAAACCACGCAAAGAGTTTTCCATTTTCAAAGCTGGCCAGAGTGGAACACTGTAACATGTAACACCTAGAAGGTTCAGATGGCTGCAGTACTTTGCTAATTTGGATCAAATGTTTGGGGGGAAAATGTAATTAAATCAAGTGATTGTAATGCTGTTACTTCCGTTGTGTAGTTAACCATCTATCATTTTAGATGTTTCATTAGCAGCCTGATGAAATTAGCTGTGTAGTTAGCCGACTTCTGCCATCCAAACAGATGAGGTGAATTATGCAGATCACTAGCACAGTACACAGATTACCACTTCTTATTCCAGCCAGACTTCAGGTACTTCATTCGAATCATGCAGTAACAACAAAGATTTATTACTACTGGCTTTTTAAATTGTGCTTCTTCTGTTCTAGAAAAACAGAAACATGTGATCACAGGGTTTTGTTTTTTTCAATGACATTTGTGTTGGTTGTGTCGGTTGCAGGCAAACATTTATCATAATGGTTAGATATTAGGAAATAGCTTAAAATGTGTGCATATTTAACTTGTTGCACTGCCGTAGTGTTACCTGCGTGGGATCTCCTCATGAGCATATGACTGTACCCTGGATGATGATATGTGAGGAGCTTGAACTTGATTCGCTAACAGAAACTCATTTGGCTAGCTTAGCGCACATGTCTTGTGGCAAGATATATGCACTTAAATGTTTTAAGTCATTGGCTGTTCTGCCAAATTGCCACCAACCTGCAACTTTGTGAGCTGACTGTTTCGCGATTTTTGTGTTTTAGACAACAAAAAGAAAAGAAAAAGATGTACAGATCCAGGCTTTTCCTTTACTGTGGTAGTCGCATAGAATGACGTCACTGACACTGGTTTAATATGAAAACAAACTTTGCAAAAAAAAGAAAGAAGAAGAAGTGAGTCGGCGTGTCATCTTTATCGAGCACCATACATGTTTTGCCTCACATTAAAATTATTATTTTTCCTTTTCAAAAATAATTTATATTCAGAGAAGTCAAATATAGCAAATTTGTACAGCTTACACGGCGGGCAGGTGGCGCAGAACACCTGCCGGCCCCTGGCAACTTGAAGCACAGACAGTCCCTGGTTCGAGCCTCGGCTCGAACACACTCACTGAGTTCAGGTCCTATCTGTGTCTTCAGTCTGCTAGGGGGATTCCTGGGCTGCGCAGGGAATCCCAATCCTTTTTTTTCCTTTTCTTTTTTGGGCTGTTGGGGCCTGTATTTACAAAGCTGGGACTATCTCCGTTGTCATGGCTACCAAGAACAACGCCAGCTTGGGGGAGAGCGGAGAGCCGATAAGCAAACACTCATTCATCCTTTCTCCTCTTTCGTTTCACAGCTGCTGCGGTGGGAAACGCTGGGACTTGTGTGGCTATGCAGTTTTTGCATTGTTGGCAACTTTTAAGGACCAGCCTTGAATTTTACACATTTGATAAGTGAAGCCTGGATATATAGTGAAGAGAGCTGGGATAATCTGGACACAATCTGCAGGCTGCATCTCCAAATCACAAGTGGCTTTAGATCTGACTCTTACAGACAGGCATGCATGTCTCAGGGTGATTACACACTAACACATTGTGATTAATCACACACATTTGTATACATTTTATTAACAAGATAAAAAAAAACACTATACAAAATGTGTTTTTGTGACAGGCCGCTAGTAACAAAGTGCTTAAAGATTTCAAATTGGTTCTTTCCCAAGTTTTCTGTTATGTGTACACATATTCCTTGAATTAGGTGCTTTTTAATTCTCTAATAATGGTCAGTGCAAAGTGTTTACACAAACAAACAAACAAACAAGTGTTTACACAAACAAACAAACAAAAAACATTACTCAGAAAATGGTCAGGTACAAGAACTGGATTAAAAAGGATTGGAAAAAACAGATAATGTCCAATGAAATACTTCAGCGTGTGGCTCATGACTTTTGCACAGTACTGTAAATGTTATTAATAATGAAAGATATAAAGATGTAGCTTTCCCATTTTTAAAAAATTCCCATACACATTATTCTTTTCTTCTAGTGAAGGTGCCTCCTCCTTCAGACCTTAGGATAACTAATTTCTCAGTGACATCACGGTGCGCTGGGAAGCTGCAGATGATGATGATGTTTCTTACCTCATTAAGTGGATCTCCCTAAGTGGAGGCGACCTGAGGCAGGTGGGGAAGAACTATTGAGTTGTTGGAGTACATATTATGAAATAAAAAATACAATATCTCAATAAACTGTTGTCCTGTGTCTTAAGGAGTATCAGATATCACTGTCTGCACTCTATGGAGATGGAGCTCAGAGTGAAGCTGTGGCCGTACGCTATAGCACCTGTGAGTCACACATTTTAACTATATCAGCTGCTGGTGGGAGCAGGCTCTCATGGATCTTTCTGGATATTTGCAGCGGGGACATGCTGGGGTCATTTTGGAGCAGGTTAATTTGTGTGCGCCACGTGTCATAATCAGTTTTGTTGTTAGGTCTGGGAACCTTACCGGAGAAGGTACGGAGTCTAACCTGGGACTGGATGTGTTTGACATCTTGCCTTCGTACGATATGCTCTACCACGACCTTCTGAATGTCAGGTGGATTCAAATCACTTACTGAAAGGGACGCACAGGCTTAAGCAGACAAAGAAGGAAATCGGGTAAACCCTCCAGCACTCATTTCTGTGTCCATTCTGGGCTAAAAACAAAAACACCTCATAACTACCTGTGGATGCTGGCTGAGCCTCTGAAGGTTGAGTGATATGTCATTAAGCAGGTAGTCAGAGTTCTCATTGATCAGTTCCTTGAGGGAAGTGTATCCACAGGCCTTACTGATGTCCTACATGGAGCTCAGCGCCGCCTGGCTCACCAGCAGTGTCTCCTCACCAGCTTTCTCCAGCACAGGATACAGCGAGGCCATCAACAAGGCACAGAAATTGCGGCCCACTGGCTGAGCACAGCAGGCGATTCCCCCGAGTTGGATGCACAGCTGACAGATGTTGCTGTTGAGCTAATGGATCATGGATGCAGATGTTGATGATGAAGGAATCACTTGGAGAGAGCTTGTATTTGAGTTGCTGGCATCACTGTTGTATATCGAGGGGAGTCTGGATGGACCGAGCAGCTACGCAAAGAGACAAAACCTGTGTTAAAGCACTGCTTTCTAACCACTTTTACACATGCACTGCAGCTCTGAAGTTTTCAAGATATTGTCCATGCACGTGAGAACGCAAATGTCTGACACAGTTAGATCAAACATTAAACAGCCTTTAGCCTTCCTGCTCCTGAGTGAAAGCCTGTATTATATCTGACTGTGCTCATGTGGGGATAAGACAGATTAGCCTTTTCTCAAAGTGAAGAGTGGGGGCCAATTTAGGATCTTCACTCAAATTTAAAATACAAGGGAAACTGATGTATTTCCTTAAATAAACAAAAACCACACAAGCGCTTATAAAATGCTCATCCTACCCAGTCATATGCAAAGTGTTAGAATCAACGTGTGATCCACCTGCCACTAAGAGATATTATTTCTCTTTGGTAGATGGAAAAAATGGAATCAAACTCACTGTCAGTAGCTACAACAGCACATTTGTTATAATATGATGAATCAAGCATTTAGATATTAAATAGTATTGAGGGAGACAGGATCAAATACAGTGGGGCAAAAAAGTATTTAGTCAGCCACCATTTGTGCACGTTCTCCCACTTAAAAATATGAGAGAGGCCTGTCATTTTCATCATAGGTATACCTCTAACTTGTCCCAGTTTTAAAGAACTGATTTGCAAATTATGGTGGAAAAGAAGTATTTGGTCACCTCATTTTTTGCCCCACTGCGTAATATACAAAGATATTTGTGGCAACTCGATGTGCTTTGTCCACTTTTATTATCGGATTGCTCTGTTAACCAAAGGGAATACCTCAGTTTATTGTATGTTTGACTATAATTTACAAAAAGACTAAAGCATCATTTCTTATCTTTTCTACAATAACTATCAAATGAACAAATGGAGAGTGCTCGCTCAAGTCATGGATCAAGTGACTTAAAGGGCCGTTTTCAAAGAAAACTAAAAGTGTATAAGCAACCAAGGAAGTGAGTCCTACCTGGCCACTGGACAACATTCAGTGACAGTGCACTTGCTGGCATCTCCGGTGGGCAGAGCCCTGATTCAGTAGGGTGAATAAGGGATCTTGTCTCCTCCGTACTTAATGAGAGTGGTGTATCTGTCAGTCATGTCTGGCACATAAAACACCAGGTAGGTCCCATCATGGCTGTCACAGATATCTGCTTCTTGGGCTTCCCCTCTGGGTCCTTCAGGAGAAAACAAAAACTGTTACCTAAATATCAATGCTTTGAATACATTATTGTGTGGTCCACGTTCATGCACTCACAGTGATCTGCACTGCCAGCAGTCCCTCACCTGCATCTTTGGCATCAATGGTGACCTTCACTGGCAGAGAGGTGGGCGCTCCAGTGGTGTTAAGGCCGGATCCACTTGCACGCACCTTGCTGGTATCATGGGTGGGCAGCACCTTCACCTTGTAAGGGCGGACCAAAGGGGAGAGAAGACAACTGGCTGTGGAATACAGTCTCACAAATGAAAGGAGCCTTATTTACAGAACCGAGTAAACCACGCAAAGAGTTTTCCATTTTCAAAGCTGGCCAGAGTGGAACACTGTAACATGTAACACCTAGAAGGTTCAGATGGCTGCAGTACTTTGCTAATTTGGATCAAATGTTTGGGGGGAAAATGTAATTAAATCAAGTGATTGTAATGCTGTTACTTCCGTTGTGTAGTTAACCATCTATCATTTTAGATGTTTCATTAGCAGCCTGATGAAATTAGCTGTGTAGTTAGCCGACTTCTGCCATCCAAACAGATGAGGTGAATTATGCAGATCACTAGCACAGTACACAGATTACCACTTCTTATTCCAGCCAGACTTCAGGTACTTCATTCGAATCATGCAGTAACAACAAAGATTTATTACTACTGGCTTTTTAAATTGTGCTTCTTCTGTTCTAGAAAAACAGAAACATGTGATCACAGGGTTTTGTTTTTTTCAATGACATTTGTGTTGGTTGTGTCGGTTGCAGGCAAACATTTATCATAATGGTTAGATATTAGGAAATAGCTTAAAATGTGTGCATATTTAACTTGTTGCACTGCCGTAGTGTTACCTGCGTGGGATCTCCTCATGAGCATATGACTGTACCCTGGATGATGATATGTGAGGAGCTTGAACTTGATTCGCTAACAGAAACTCATTTGGCTAGCTTAGCGCACATGTCTTGTGGCAAGATATATGCACTTAAATGTTTTAAGTCATTGGCTGTTCTGCCAAATTGCCACCAACCTGCAACTTTGTGAGCTGACTGTTTCGCGATTTTTGTGTTTTAGACAACAAAAAGAAAAGAAAAAGATGTACAGATCCAGGCTTTTCCTTTACTGTGGTAGTCGCATAGAATGACGTCACTGACACTGGTTTAATATGAAAACAAACTTTGCAAAAAAAAGAAAGAAGAAGAAGTGAGTCGGCGTGTCATCTTTATCGAGCACCATACATGTTTTGCCTCACATTAAAATTATTATTTTTCCTTTTCAAAAATAATTTATATTCAGAGAAGTCAAATATAGCAAATTTGTACAGCTTACACGGCGGGCAGGTGGCGCAGAACACCTGCCGGCCCCTGGCAACTTGAAGCACAGACAGTCCCTGGTTCGAGCCTCGGCTCGAACACACTCACTGAGTTCAGGTCCTATCTGTGTCTTCAGTCTGCTAGGGGGATTCCTGGGCTGCGCAGGGAATCCCAATCCTTTTTTTTCCTTTTCTTTTTTGGGCTGTTGGGGCCTGTATTTACAAAGCTGGGACTATCTCCGTTGTCATGGCTACCAAGAACAACGCCAGCTTGGGGGAGAGCGGAGAGCCGATAAGCAAACACTCATTCATCCTTTCTCCTCTTTCGTTTCACAGCTGCTGCGGTGGGAAACGCTGGGACTTGTGTGGCTATGCAGTTTTTGCATTGTTGGCAACTTTTAAGGACCAGCCTTGAATTTTACACATTTGATAAGTGAAGCCTGGATATATAGTGAAGAGAGCTGGGATAATCTGGACACAATCTGCAGGCTGCATCTCCAAATCACAAGTGGCTTTAGATCTGACTCTTACAGACAGGCATGCATGTCTCAGGGTGATTACACACTAACACATTGTGATTAATCACACACATTTGTATACATTTTATTAACAAGATAAAAAAAAACACTATACAAAATGTGTTTTTGTGACAGGCCGCTAGTAACAAAGTGCTTAAAGATTTCAAATTGGTTCTTTCCCAAGTTTTCTGTTATGTGTACACATATTCCTTGAATTAGGTGCTTTTTAATTCTCTAATAATGGTCAGTGCAAAGTGTTTACACAAACAAACAAACAAACAAGTGTTTACACAAACAAACAAACAAAAAACATTACTCAGAAAATGGTCAGGTACAAGAACTGGATTAAAAAGGATTGGAAAAAACAGATAATGTCCAATGAAATACTTCAGCGTGTGGCTCATGACTTTTGCACAGTACTGTAAATGTTATTAATAATGAAAGATATAAAGATGTAGCTTTCCCATTTTTAAAAAATTCCCATACACATTATTCTTTTCTTCTAGTGAAGGTGCCTCCTCCTTCAGACCTTAGGATAACTAATTTCTCAGTGACATCACGGTGCGCTGGGAAGCTGCAGATGATGATGATGTTTCTTACCTCATTAAGTGGATCTCCCTAAGTGGAGGCGACCTGAGGCAGGTGGGGAAGAACTATTGAGTTGTTGGAGTACATATTATGAAATAAAAAATACAATATCTCAATAAACTGTTGTCCTGTGTCTTAAGGAGTATCAGATATCACTGTCTGCACTCTATGGAGATGGAGCTCAGAGTGAAGCTGTGGCCGTACGCTATAGCACCTGTGAGTCACACATTTTAACTATATCAGCTGCTGGTGGGAGCAGGCTCTCATGGATCTTTCTGGATATTTGCAGCGGGGACATGCTGGGGTCATTTTGGAGCAGGTTAATTTGTGTGCGCCACGTGTCATAATCAGTTTTGTTGTTAGGTCTGGGAACCTTACCGGAGAAGGTACGGAGTCTAACCTGGGACTGGATGTGTTTGACATCTTGCCTTCGTACGATATGCTCTACCACGACCTTCTGAATGTCAGGTGGATTCAAATCACTTACTGAAAGGGACGCACAGGCTTAAGCAGACAAAGAAGGAAATCGGGTAAACCCTCCAGCACTCATTTCTGTGTCCATTCTGGGCTAAAAACAAAAACACCTCATAACTACCTGTGGATGCTGGCTGAGCCTCTGAAGGTTGAGTGATATGTCATTAAGCAGGTAGTCAGAGTTCTCATTGATCAGTTCCTTGAGGGAAGTGTATCCACAGGCCTTACTGATGTCCTACATGGAGCTCAGCGCCGCCTGGCTCACCAGCAGTGTCTCCTCACCAGCTTTCTCCAGCACAGGATACAGCGAGGCCATCAACAAGGCACAGAAATTGCGGCCCACTGGCTGAGCACAGCAGGCGATTCCCCCGAGTTGGATGCACAGCTGACAGATGTTGCTGTTGAGCTAATGGATCATGGATGCAGATGTTGATGATGAAGGAATCACTTGGAGAGAGCTTGTATTTGAGTTGCTGGCATCACTGTTGTATATCGAGGGGAGTCTGGATGGACCGAGCAGCTACGCAAAGAGACAAAACCTGTGTTAAAGCACTGCTTTCTAACCACTTTTACACATGCACTGCAGCTCTGAAGTTTTCAAGATATTGTCCATGCACGTGAGAACGCAAATGTCTGACACAGTTAGATCAAACATTAAACAGCCTTTAGCCTTCCTGCTCCTGAGTGAAAGCCTGTATTATATCTGACTGTGCTCATGTGGGGATAAGACAGATTAGCCTTTTCTCAAAGTGAAGAGTGGGGGCCAATTTAGGATCTTCACTCAAATTTAAAATACAAGGGAAACTGATGTATTTCCTTAAATAAACAAAAACCACACAAGCGCTTATAAAATGCTCATCCTACCCAGTCATATGCAAAGTGTTAGAATCAACGTGTGATCCACCTGCCACTAAGAGATATTATTTCTCTTTGGTAGATGGAAAAAATGGAATCAAACTCACTGTCAGTAGCTACAACAGCACATTTGTTATAATATGATGAATCAAGCATTTAGATATTAAATAGTATTGAGGGAGACAGGATCAAATACAGTGGGGCAAAAAAGTATTTAGTCAGCCACCATTTGTGCACGTTCTCCCACTTAAAAATATGAGAGAGGCCTGTCATTTTCATCATAGGTATACCTCTAACTTGTCCCAGTTTTAAAGAACTGATTTGCAAATTATGGTGGAAAAGAAGTATTTGGTCACCTCATTTTTTGCCCCACTGCGTAATATACAAAGATATTTGTGGCAACTCGATGTGCTTTGTCCACTTTTATTATCGGATTGCTCTGTTAACCAAAGGGAATACCTCAGTTTATTGTATGTTTGACTATAATTTACAAAAAGACTAAAGCATCATTTCTTATCTTTTCTACAATAACTATGAAATGAACAAATGGAGAGTGCTCGCTCAAGTCATGGATCAAGTGACTTAAAGGGCCGTTTTCAAAGAAAACTAAAAGTGTATAAGCAACCAAGGAAGTGAGTCCTACCTGGCCACTGGACAACATTCAGTGACAGTGCACTTGCTGGCATCTCCGGTGGGCAGAGCCCTGATTCAGTAGGGTGAATAAGGGATCTTGTCTCCTCCGTACTTAATGAGAGTGGTGTATCTGTCAGTCATGTCTGGCACATAAAACACCAGGTAGGTCCCATCATGGCTGTCACAGATATCTGCTTCTTGGGCTTCCCCTCTGGGTCCTTCAGGAGAAAACAAAAACTGTTACCTAAATATCAATGCTTTGAATACATTATTGTGTGGTCCACGTTCATGCACTCACAGTGATCTGCACTGCCAGCAGTCCCTCACCTGCATCTTTGGCATCAATGGTGACCTTCACTGGCAGAGAGGTGGGCGCTCCAGTGGTGTTAAGGCCGGATCCACTTGCACGCACCTTGCTGGTATCATGGGTGGGCAGCACCTTCACCTTGTAAGGGCGGACCAAAGGGGAGAGAAGACAACTGGCTGTGGAATACAGTCTCACAAATGAAAGGAGCCTTATTTACAGAACCGAGTAAACCACGCAAAGAGTTTTCCATTTTCAAAGCTGGCCAGAGTGGAACACTGTAACATGTAACACCTAGAAGGTTCAGATGGCTGCAGTACTTTGCTAATTTGGATCAAATGTTTGGGGGGAAAATGTAATTAAATCAAGTGATTGTAATGCTGTTACTTCCGTTGTGTAGTTAACCATCTATCATTTTAGATGTTTCATTAGCAGCCTGATGAAATTAGCTGTGTAGTTAGCCGACTTCTGCCATCCAAACAGATGAGGTGAATTATGCAGATCACTAGCACAGTACACAGATTACCACTTCTTATTCCAGCCAGACTTCAGGTACTTCATTCGAATCATGCAGTAACAACAAAGATTTATTACTACTGGCTTTTTAAATTGTGCTTCTTCTGTTCTAGAAAAACAGAAACATGTGATCACAGGGTTTTGTTTTTTTCAATGACATTTGTGTTGGTTGTGTCGGTTGCAGGCAAACATTTATCATAATGGTTAGATATTAGGAAATAGCTTAAAATGTGTGCATATTTAACTTGTTGCACTGCCGTAGTGTTACCTGCGTGGGATCTCCTCATGAGCATATGACTGTACCCTGGATGATGATATGTGAGGAGCTTGAACTTGATTCGCTAACAGAAACTCATTTGGCTAGCTTAGCGCACATGTCTTGTGGCAAGATATATGCACTTAAATGTTTTAAGTCATTGGCTGTTCTGCCAAATTGCCACCAACCTGCAACTTTGTGAGCTGACTGTTTCGCGATTTTTGTGTTTTAGACAACAAAAAGAAAAGAAAAAGATGTACAGATCCAGGCTTTTCCTTTACTGTGGTAGTCGCATAGAATGACGTCACTGACACTGGTTTAATATGAAAACAAACTTTGCAAAAAAAACAAAGAAGAAGAAGTGAGTCGGCGTGTCATCTTTATCGAGCACCATACATGTTTTGCCTCACATTAAAATTATTATTTTTCCTTTTCAAAAATAATTTATATTCAGAGAAGTCAAATATAGCAAATTTGTACAGCTTACACGGCGGGCAGGTGGCGCAGAACACCTGCCGGCCCCTGGCAACTTGAAGCACAGACAGTCCCTGGTTCGAGCCTCGGCTCGAACACACTCACTGAGTTCAGGTCCTATCTGTGTCTTCAGTCTGCTAGGGGGATTCCTGGGCTGCGCAGGGAATCCCAATCCTTTTTTTTTCTTTTCTTTTTTGGGCTGTTGGGGCCTGTATTTACAAAGCTGGGACTATCTCCGTTGTCATGGCTACCAAGAACAACGCCAGCTTGGGGGAGAGCGGAGAGCCGATAAGCAAACACTCATTCATCCTTTCTCCTCTTTCGTTTCACAGCTGCTGCGGTGGGAAACGCTGGGACTTGTGTGGCTATGCAGTTTTTGCATTGTTGGCAACTTTTAAGGACCAGCCTTGAATTTTACACATTTGATAAGTGAAGCCTGGATATATAGTGAAGAGAGCTGGGATAATCTGGACACAATCTGCAGGCTGCATCTCCAAATCACAAGTGGCTTTAGATCTGACTCTTACAGACAGGCATGCATGTCTCAGGGTGATTACACACTAACACATTGTGATTAATCACACACATTTGTATACATTTTATTAACAAGATAAAAAAAAAACACTATACAAAATGTGTTTTTGTGACAGGCCGCTAGTAACAAAGTGCTTAAAGATTTCAAATTGGTTCTTTCCCAAGTTTTCTGTTATGTGTACACATATTCCTTGAATTAGGTGCTTTTTAATTCTCCAATAATGGTCAGTGCAAAGTGTTTACACAAACAAACAAACAAACAAACAAGTGTTTACACAAACAAACAAACAAAAAACATTACTCAGAAAATGGTCAGGTACAAGAACTGGATTAAAAAGGATTGGAAAAAACAGATAATGTCCAATGAAATACTTCAGCGTGTGGCTCATGACTTTTGCACAGTACTGTAAATGTTATTAATAATGAAAGATATAAAGATGTAGCTTTCCCATTTTTAAAAAATTCCCATACACATTATTCTTTTCTTCTAGTGAAGGTGCCTCCTCCTTCAGACCTTAGGATAACTAATTTCTCAGACAGTGACATCACGGTGCGCTGGGAAGCTGCAGATGATGATGATGTTTCTTACCTCATTAAGTGGATCTCCCTAAGTGGAGGCGACCTGAGGCAGGTGGGGAAGAACTATTGAGTTGTTGGAGTACATATTATGAAATAAAAAATACAATATCTCAATAAACTGTTGTCCTGTGTCTTAAGGAGTATCAGATATCACTGTCTGCACTCTATGGAGATGGAGCTCAGAGTGAAGCTGTGGCCGTACGCTATAGCACCTGTGAGTCACACATTTTAACTATATCAGCTGCTGGTGGGAGCAGGCTCTCATGGATCTTTCTGGATATTTGCAGCGGGGACATGCTGGGGTCATTTTGGAGCAGGTTAATTTGTGTGCGCCACGTGTCATAATCAGTTTTGTTGTTAGGTCTGGGAACCTTACCGGAGAAGGTACGGAGTCTAACCTGGGACTGGATGTGTTTGACATCTTGCCTTCGTACGATATGCTCTACCACGACCTTCTGAATGTCAGGTGGATTCAAATCACTTACTGAAAGGGACGCACAGGCTTAAGCAGACAAAGAAGGAAATCGGGTAAACCCTCCAGCACTCATTTCTGTGTCCATTCTGGGCTAAAAACAAAAACACCTCATAACTACCTGTGGATGCTGGCTGAGCCTCTGAAGGTTGAGTGATATGTCATTAAGCAGGTAGTCAGAGTTCTCATTGATCAGTTCCTTGAGGGAAGTGTATCCACAGGCCTTACTGATGTCCTACATGGAGCTCAGCGCCGCCTGGCTCACCAGCAGTGTCTCCTCACCAGCTTTCTCCAGCACAGGATACAGCGAGGCCATCAACAAGGCACAGAAATTGCGGCCCACTGGCTGAGCACAGCAGGCGATTCCCCCGAGTTGGATGCACAGCTGACAGATGTTGCTGTTGAGCTAATGGATCATGGATGCAGATGTTGATGATGAAGGAATCACTTGGAGAGAGCTTGTATTTGAGTTGCTGGCATCACTGTTGTATATCGAGGGGAGTCTGGATGGACCGAGCAGCTACGCAAAGAGACAAAACCTGTGTTAAAGCACTGCTTTCTAACCACTTTTACACATGCACTGCAGCTCTGAAGTTTTCAAGATATTGTCCATGCACGTGAGAACGCAAATGTCTGACACAGTTAGATCAAACATTAAACAGCCTTTAGCCTTCCTGCTCCTGAGTGAAAGCCTGTATTATATCTGACTGTGCTCATGTGGGGATAAGACAGATTAGCCTTTTCTCAAAGTGAAGAGTGGGGGCCAATTTAGGATCTTCACTCAAATTTAAAATACAAGGGAAACTGATGTATTTCCTTAAATAAACAAAAACCACACAAGCGCTTATAAAATGCTCATCCTACCCAGTCATATGCAAAGTGTTAGAATCAACGTGTGATCCACCTGCCACTAAGAGATATTATTTCTCTTTGGTAGATGGAAAAAATGGAATCAAACTCACTGTCAGTAGCTACAACAGCACATTTGTTATAATATGATGAATCAAGCATTTAGATATTAAATAGTATTGAGGGAGACAGGATCAAATACAGTGGGGCAAAAAAGTATTTAGTCAGCCACCATTTGTGCACGTTCTCCCACTTAAAAATATGAGAGAGGCCTGTCATTTTCATCATAGGTATACCTCTAACTTGTCCCAGTTTTAAAGAACTGATTTGCAAATTATGGTGGAAAAGAAGTATTTGGTCACCTCATTTTTTGCCCCACTGCGTAATATACAAAGATATTTGTGGCAACTCGATGTGCTTTGTCCACTTTTATTATCGGATTGCTCTGTTAACCAAAGGGAATACCTCAGTTTATTGTATGTTTGACTATAATTTACAAAAAGACTAAAGCATCATTTCTTATCTTTTCTACAATAACTATCAAATGAACAAATGGAGAGTGCTCGCTCAAGTCATGGATCAAGTGACTTAAAGGGCCGTTTTCAAAGAAAACTAAAAGTGTATAAGCAACCAAGGAAGTGAGTCCTACCTGGCCACTGGACAACATTCAGTGACAGTGCACTTGCTGGCATCTCCGGTGGGCAGAGCCCTGATTCAGTAGGGTGAATAAGGGATCTTGTCTCCTCCGTACTTAATGAGAGTGGTGTATCTGTCAGTCATGTCTGGCACATAAAACACCAGGTAGGTCCCATCATGGCTGTCACAGATATCTGCTTCTTGGGCTTCCCCTCTGGGTCCTTCAGGAGAAAACAAAAACTGTTACCTAAATATCAATGCTTTGAATACATTATTGTGTGGTCCACGTTCATGCACTCACAGTGATCTGCACTGCCAGCAGTCCCTCACCTGCATCTTTGGCATCAATGGTGACCTTCACTGGCAGAGAGGTGGGCGCTCCAGTGGTGTTAAGGCCGGATCCACTTGCACGCACCTTGCTGGTATCATGGGTGGGCAGCACCTTCACCTTGTAAGGGCGGACCAAAGGGGAGAGAAGACAACTGGCTGTGGAATACAGTCTCACAAATGAAAGGAGCCTTATTTACAGAACCGAGTAAACCACGCAAAGAGTTTTCCATTTTCAAAGCTGGCCAGAGTGGAACACTGTAACATGTAACACCTAGAAGGTTCAGATGGCTGCAGTACTTTGCTAATTTGGATCAAATGTTTGGGGGGAAAATGTAATTAAATCAAGTGATTGTAATGCTGTTACTTCCGTTGTGTAGTTAACCATCTATCATTTTAGATGTTTCATTAGCAGCCTGATGAAATTAGCTGTGTAGTTAGCCGACTTCTGCCATCCAAACAGATGAGGTGAATTATGCAGATCACTAGCACAGTACACAGATTACCACTTCTTATTCCAGCCAGACTTCAGGTACTTCATTCGAATCATGCAGTAACAACAAAGATTTATTACTACTGGCTTTTTAAATTGTGCTTCTTCTGTTCTAGAAAAACAGAAACATGTGATCACAGGGTTTTGTTTTTTTCAATGACATTTGTGTTGGTTGTGTCGGTTGCAGGCAAACATTTATCATAATGGTTAGATATTAGGAAATAGCTTAAAATGTGTGCATATTTAACTTGTTGCACTGCCGTAGTGTTACCTGCGTGGGATCTCCTCATGAGCATATGACTGTACCCTGGATGATGATATGTGAGGAGCTTGAACTTGATTCGCTAACAGAAACTCATTTGGCTAGCTTAGCGCACATGTCTTGTGGCAAGATATATGCACTTAAATGTTTTAAGTCATTGGCTGTTCTGCCAAATTGCCACCAACCTGCAACTTTGTGAGCTGACTGTTTCGCGATTTTTGTGTTTTAGACAACAAAAAGAAAAGAAAAAGATGTACAGATCCAGGCTTTTCCTTTACTGTGGTAGTCGCATAGAATGACGTCACTGACACTGGTTTAATATGAAAACAAACTTTGCAAAAAAAAGAAAGAAGAAGAAGTGAGTCGGCGTGTCATCTTTATCGAGCACCATACATGTTTTGCCTCACATTAAAATTATTATTTTGCCTTTTCAAAAATAATTTATATTCAGAGAAGTCAAATATAGCAAATTTGTACAGCTTACACGGCGGGCAGGTGGCGCAGAACACCTGCCGGCCCCTGGCAACTTGAAGCACAGACAGTCCCTGGTTCGAACCTCGGCTCGAACACACTCACTGAGTTCAGGTCCTATCTGTGTCTTCAGTCTGCTAGGGGGATTCCTGGGCTGCGCAGGGAATCCCAATCCTTTTTTTTTCTTTTCTTTTTTGGGCTGTTGGGGCCTGTATTTACAAAGCTGGGACTATCTCCGTTGTCATGGCTACCAAGAACAACGCCAGCTTGGGGGAGAGCGGAGAGCCGATAAGCAAACACTCATTCATCCTTTCTCCTCTTTCGTTTCACAGCTGCTGCGGTGGGAAACGCTGGGACTTGTGTGGCTATGCAGTTTTTGCATTGTTGGCAACTTTTAAGGACCAGCCTTGAATTTTACACATTTGATAAGTGAAGCCTGGATATATAGTGAAGAGAGCTGGGATAATCTGGACACAATCTGCAGGCTGCATCTCCAAATCACAAGTGGCTTTAGATCTGACTCTTACAGACAGGCATGCATGTCTCAGGGTGATTACACACTAACACATTGTGATTAATCACACACATTTGTATACATTTTATTAACAAGATAAAAAAAAAACACTATACAAAATGTGTTTTTGTGACAGGCCGCTAGTAACAAAGTGCTTAAAGATTTCAAATTGGTTCTTTCCCAAGTTTTCTGTTATGTGTACACATATTCCTTGAATTAGGTGCTTTTTAATTCTCTAATAATGGTCAGTGCAAAGTGTTTACACAAACAAACAAACAAACAAGTGTTTACACAAACAAACAAACAAAAAACATTACTCAGAAAATGGTCAGGTACAAGAACTGGATTAAAAAGGATTGGAAAAAACAGATAATGTCCAATGAAATACTTCAGCGTGTGGCTCATGACTTTTGCACAGTACTGTAAATGTTATTAATAATGAAAGATATAAAGATGTAGCTTTCCCATTTTTAAAAAATTCCCATACACATTATTCTTTTCTTCTAGTGAAGGTGCCTCCTCCTTCAGACCTTAGGATAACTAATTTCTCAGTGACATCACGGTGCGCTGGGAAGCTGCAGATGATGATGATGTTTCTTACCTCATTAAGTGGATCTCCTTAAGTGGAGGCGACCTGAGGCAGGTGGGGAAGAACTATTGAGTTGTTGGAGTACATATTATGAAATAAAAAATACAATATCTCAATAAACTGTTGTCCTGTGTCTTAAGGAGTATCAGATATCACTGTCTGCACTCTATGGAGATGGAGCTCAGAGTGAAGCTGTGGCCGTACGCTATAGCACCTGTGAGTCACACATTTTAACTATATCAGCTGCTGGTGGGAGCAGGCTCTCATGGATCTTTCTGGATATTTGCAGCGGGGACATGCTGGGGTCATTTTGGAGCAGGTTAATTTGTGTGCGCCACGTGTCATAATCAGTTTTGTTGTTAGGTCTGGGAACCTTACCGGAGAAGGTACGGAGTCTAACCTGGGACTGGATGTGTTTGACATCTTGCCTTCGTACGATATGCTCTACCACGACCTTCTGAATGTCAGGTGGATTCAAATCACTTACTGAAAGGGACGCACAGGCTTAAGCAGACAAAGAAGGAAATCGGGTAAACCCTCCAGCACTCATTTCTGTGTCCATTCTGGGCTAAAAACAAAAACACCTCATAACTACCTGTGGATGCTGGCTGAGCCTCTGAAGGTTGAGTGATATGTCATTAAGCAGGTAGTCAGAGTTCTCATTGATCAGTTCCTTGAGGGAAGTGTATCCACAGGCCTTACTGATGTCCTACATGGAGCTCAGCGCCGCCTGGCTCACCAGCAGTGTCTCCTCACCAGCTTTCTCCAGCACAGGATACAGCGAGGCCATCAACAAGGCACAGAAATTGCGGCCCACTGGCTGAGCACAGCAGGCGATTCCCCCGAGTTGGATGCACAGCTGACAGATGTTGCTGTTGAGCTAATGGATCATGGATGCAGATGTTGATGATGAAGGAATCACTTGGAGAGAGCTTGTATTTGAGTTGCTGGCATCACTGTTGTATATCGAGGGGAGTCTGGATGGACCGAGCAGCTACGCAAAGAGACAAAACCTGTGTTAAAGCACTGCTTTCTAACCACTTTTACACATGCACTGCAGCTCTGAAGTTTTCAAGATATTGTCCATGCACGTGAGAACGCAAATGTCTGACACAGTTAGATCAAACATTAAACAGCCTTTAGCCTTCCTGCTCCTGAGTGAAAGCCTGTATTATATCTGACTGTGCTCATGTGGGGATAAGACAGATTAGCCTTTTCTCAAAGTGAAGAGTGGGGGCCAATTTAGGATCTTCACTCAAATTTAAAATACAAGGGAAACTGATGTATTTCCTTAAATAAACAAAAACCACACAAGCGCTTATAAAATGCTCATCCTACCCAGTCATATGCAAAGTGTTAGAATCAACGTGTGATCCACCTGCCACTAAGAGATATTATTTCTCTTTGGTAGATGGAAAAAATGGAATCAAACTCACTGTCAGTAGCTACAACAGCACATTTGTTATAATATGATGAATCAAGCATTTAGATATTAAATAGTATTGAGGGAGACAGGATCAAATACAGTGGGGCAAAAAAGTATTTAGTCAGCCACCATTTGTGCACGTTCTCCCACTTAAAAATATGAGAGAGGCCTGTCATTTTCATCATAGGTATACCTCTAACTTGTCCCAGTTTTAAAGAACTGATTTGCAAATTATGGTGGAAAAGAAGTATTTGGTCACCTCATTTTTTGCCCCACTGCGTAATATACAAAGATATTTGTGGCAACTCGATGTGCTTTGTCCACTTTTATTATCGGATTGCTCTGTTAACCAAAGGGAATACCTCAGTTTATTGTATGTTTGACTATAATTTACAAAAAGACTAAAGCATCATTTCTTATCTTTTCTACAATAACTATCAAATGAACAAATGGAGAGTGCTCGCTCAAGTCATGGATCAAGTGACTTAAAGGGCCGTTTTCAAAGAAAACTAAAAGTGTATAAGCAACCAAGGAAGTGAGTCCTACCTGGCCACTGGACAACATTCAGTGACAGTGCACTTGCTGGCATCTCCGGTGGGCAGAGCCCTGATTCAGTAGGGTGAATAAGGGATCTTGTCTCCTCCGTACTTAATGAGAGTGGTGTATCTGTCAGTCATGTCTGGCACATAAAACACCAGGTAGGTCCCATCATGGCTGTCACAGATATCTGCTTCTTGGGCTTCCCCTCTGGGTCCTTCAGGAGAAAACAAAAACTGTTACCTAAATATCAATGCTTTGAATACATTATTGTGTGGTCCACGTTCATGCACTCACAGTGATCTGCACTGCCAGCAGTCCCTCACCTGCATCTTTGGCATCAATGGTGACCTTCACTGGCAGAGAGGTGGGCGCTCCAGTGGTGTTAAGGCCGGATCCACTTGCACGCACCTTGCTGGTATCATGGGTGGGCAGCACCTTCACCTTGTAAGGGCGGACCAAAGGGGAGAGAAGACAACTGGCTGTGGAATACAGTCTCACAAATGAAAGGAGCCTTATTTACAGAACCGAGTAAACCACGCAAAGAGTTTTCCATTTTCAAAGCTGGCCAGAGTGGAACACTGTAACATGTAACACCTAGAAGGTTCAGATGGCTGCAGTACTTTGCTAATTTGGATCAAATGTTTGGGGGGAAAATGTAATTAAATCAAGTGATTGTAATGCTGTTACTTCCGTTGTGTAGTTAACCATCTATCATTTTAGATGTTTCATTAGCAGCCTGATGAAATTAGCTGTGTAGTTAGCCGACTTCTGCCATCCAAACAGATGAGGTGAATTATGCAGATCACTAGCACAGTACACAGATTACCACTTCTTATTCCAGCCAGACTTCAGGTACTTCATTCGAATCATGCAGTAACAACAAAGATTTATTACTACTGGCTTTTTAAATTGTGCTTCTTCTGTTCTAGAAAAACAGAAACATGTGATCACAGGGTTTTGTTTTTTTCAATGACATTTGTGTTGGTTGTGTCGGTTGCAGGCAAACATTTATCATAATGGTTAGATATTAGGAAATAGCTTAAAATGTGTGCATATTTAACTTGTTGCACTGCCGTAGTGTTACCTGCGTGGGATCTCCTCATGAGCATATGACTGTACCCTGGATGATGATATGTGAGGAGCTTGAACTTGATTCGCTAACAGAAACTCATTTGGCTAGCTTAGCGCACATGTCTTGTGGCAAGATATATGCACTTAAATGTTTTAAGTCATTGGCTGTTCTGCCAAATTGCCACCAACCTGCAACTTTGTGAGCTGACTGTTTCGCGATTTTTGTGTTTTAGACAACAAAAAGAAAAGAAAAAGATGTACAGATCCAGGCTTTTCCTTTACTGTGGTAGTCGCATAGAATGACGTCACTGACACTGGTTTAATATGAAAACAAACTTTGCAAAAAAAAGAAAGAAGAAGAAGTGAGTCGGCGTGTCATCTTTATCGAGCACCATACATGTTTTGCCTCACATTAAAATTATTATTTTTCCTTTTCAAAAATAATTTATATTCAGAGAAGTCAAATATAGCAAATTTGTACAGCTTACACGGCGGGCAGGTGGCGCAGAACACCTGCCGGCCCCTGGCAACTTGAAGCACAGACAGTCCCTGGTTCGAGCCTCGGCTCGAACACACTCACTGAGTTCAGGTCCTATCTGTGTCTTCAGTCTGCTAGGGGGATTCCTGGGCTGCGCAGGGAATCCCAATCCTTTTTTTTTCTTTTCTTTTTTGGGCTGTTGGGGCCTGTATTTACAAAGCTGGGACTATCTCCGTTGTCATGGCTACCAAGAACAACGCCAGCTTGGGGGAGAGCGGAGAGCCGATAAGCAAACACTCATTCATCCTTTCTCCTCTTTCGTTTCACAGCTGCTGCGGTGGGAAACGCTGGGACTTGTGTGGCTATGCAGTTTTTGCATTGTTGGCAACTTTTAAGGACCAGCCTTGAATTTTACACATTTGATAAGTGAAGCCTGGATATATAGTGAAGAGAGCTGGGATAATCTGGACACAATCTGCAGGCTGCATCTCCAAATCACAAGTGGCTTTAGATCTGACTCTTACAGACAGGCATGCATGTCTCAGGGTGATTACACACTAACACATTGTGATTAATCACACACATTTGTATACATTTTATTAACAAGATAAAAAAAAAACACTATACAAAATGTGTTTTTGTGACAGGCCGCTAGTAACAAAGTGCTTAAAGATTTCAAATTGGTTCTTTCCCAAGTTTTCTGTTATGTGTACACATATTCCTTGAATTAGGTGCTTTTTAATTCTCCAATAATGGTCAGTGCAAAGTGTTTACACAAACAAACAAACAAACAAGTGTTTACACAAACAAACAAACAAAAAACATTACTCAGAAAATGGTCAGGTACAAGAACTGGATTAAAAAGGATTGGAAAAAACAGATAATGTCCAATGAAATACTTCAGCGTGTGGCTCATGACTTTTGCACAGTACTGTAAATGTTATTAATAATGAAAGATATAAAGATGTAGCTTTCCCATTTTTAAAAAATTCCCATACACATTATTCTTTTCTTCTAGTGAAGGTGCCTCCTCCTTCAGACCTTAGGATAACTAATTTCTCAGACAGTGACATCACGGTGCGCTGGGAAGCTGCAGATGATGATGATGTTTCTTACCTCATTAAGTGGATCTCCCTAAGTGGAGGCGACCTGAGGCAGGTGGGGAAGAACTATTGAGTTGTTGGAGTACATATTATGAAATAAAAAATACAATATCTCAATAAACTGTTGTCCTGTGTCTTAAGGAGTATCAGATATCACTGTCTGCACTCTATGGAGATGGAGCTCAGAGTGAAGCTGTGGCCGTACGCTATAGCACCTGTGAGTCACACATTTTAACTATATCAGCTGCTGGTGGGAGCAGGCTCTCATGGATCTTTCTGGATATTTGCAGCGGGGACATGCTGGGGTCATTTTGGAGCAGGTTAATTTGTGTGCGCCACGTGTCATAATCAGTTTTGTTGTTAGGTCTGGGAACCTTACCGGAGAAGGTACGGAGTCTAACCTGGGACTGGATGTGTTTGACATCTTGCCTTCGTACGATATGCTCTACCACGACCTTCTGAATGTCAGGTGGATTCAAATCACTTACTGAAAGGGACGCACAGGCTTAAGCAGACAAAGAAGGAAATCGGGTAAACCCTCCAGCACTCATTTCTGTGTCCATTCTGGGCTAAAAACAAAAACACCTCATAACTACCTGTGGATGCTGGCTGAGCCTCTGAAGGTTGAGTGATATGTCATTAAGCAGGTAGTCAGAGTTCTCATTGATCAGTTCCTTGAGGGAAGTGTATCCACAGGCCTTACTGATGTCCTACATGGAGCTCAGCGCCGCCTGGCTCACCAGCAGTGTCTCCTCACCAGCTTTCTCCAGCACAGGATACAGCGAGGCCATCAACAAGGCACAGAAATTGCGGCCCACTGGCTGAGCACAGCAGGCGATTCCCCCGAGTTGGATGCACAGCTGACAGATGTTGCTGTTGAGCTAATGGATCATGGATGCAGATGTTGATGATGAAGGAATCACTTGGAGAGAGCTTGTATTTGAGTTGCTGGCATCACTGTTGTATATCGAGGGGAGTCTGGATGGACCGAGCAGCTACGCAAAGAGACAAAACCTGTGTTAAAGCACTGCTTTCTAACCACTTTTACACATGCACTGCAGCTCTGAAGTTTTCAAGATATTGTCCATGCACGTGAGAACGCAAATGTCTGACACAGTTAGATCAAACATTAAACAGCCTTTAGCCTTCCTGCTCCTGAGTGAAAGCCTGTATTATATCTGACTGTGCTCATGTGGGGATAAGACAGATTAGCCTTTTCTCAAAGTGAAGAGTGGGGGCCAATTTAGGATCTTCACTCAAATTTAAAATACAAGGGAAACTGATGTATTTCCTTAAATAAACAAAAACCACACAAGCGCTTATAAAATGCTCATCCTACCCAGTCATATGCAAAGTGTTAGAATCAACGTGTGATCCACCTGCCACTAAGAGATATTATTTCTCTTTGGTAGATGGAAAAAATGGAATCAAACTCACTGTCAGTAGCTACAACAGCACATTTGTTATAATATGATGAATCAAGCATTTAGATATTAAATAGTATTGAGGGAGACAGGATCAAATACAGTGGGGCAAAAAAGTATTTAGTCAGCCACCATTTGTGCACGTTCTCCCACTTAAAAATATGAGAGAGGCCTGTCATTTTCATCATAGGTATACCTCTAACTTGTCCCAGTTTTAAAGAACTGATTTGCAAATTATGGTGGAAAAGAAGTATTTGGTCACCTCATTTTTTGCCCCACTGCGTAATATACAAAGATATTTGTGGCAACTCGATGTGCTTTGTCCACTTTTATTATCGGATTGCTCTGTTAACCAAAGGGAATACCTCAGTTTATTGTATGTTTGACTATAATTTACAAAAAGACTAAAGCATCATTTCTTATCTTTTCTACAATAACTATCAAATGAACAAATGGAGAGTGCTCGCTCAAGTCATGGATCAAGTGACTTAAAGGGCCGTTTTCAAAGAAAACTAAAAGTGTATAAGCAACCAAGGAAGTGAGTCCTACCTGGCCACTGGACAACATTCAGTGACAGTGCACTTGCTGGCATCTCCGGTGGGCAGAGCCCTGATTCAGTAGGGTGAATAAGGGATCTTGTCTCCTCCGTACTTAATGAGAGTGGTGTATCTGTCAGTCATGTCTGGCACATAAAACACCAGGTAGGTCCCATCATGGCTGTCACAGATATCTGCTTCTTGGGCTTCCCCTCTGGGTCCTTCAGGAGAAAACAAAAACTGTTACCTAAATATCAATGCTTTGAATACATTATTGTGTGGTCCACGTTCATGCACTCACAGTGATCTGCACTGCCAGCAGTCCCTCACCTGCATCTTTGGCATCAATGGTGACCTTCACTGGCAGAGAGGTGGGCGCTCCAGTGGTGTTAAGGCCGGATCCACTTGCACGCACCTTGCTGGTATCATGGGTGGGCAGCACCTTCACCTTGTAAGGGCGGACCAAAGGGGAGAGAAGACAACTGGCTGTGGAATACAGTCTCACAAATGAAAGGAGCCTTATTTACAGAACCGAGTAAACCACGCAAAGAGTTTTCCATTTTCAAAGCTGGCCAGAGTGGAACACTGTAACATGTAACACCTAGAAGGTTCAGATGGCTGCAGTACTTTGCTAATTTGGATCAAAAGTTTGGGGGGGAAAATGTAATTAAATCAAGTGATTGTAATGCTGTTACTTCCGTTGTGTAGTTAACCATCTATCATTTTAGATGTTTCATTAGCAGCCTGATGAAATTAGCTGTGTAGTTAGCCGACTTCTGCCATCCAAACAGATGAGGTGAATTATGCAGATCACTAGCACAGTACACAGATTACCACTTCTTATTCCAGCCAGACTTCAGGTACTTCATTCGAATCATGCAGTAACAACAAAGATTTATTACTACTGGCTTTTTAAATTGTGCTTCTTCTGTTCTAGAAAAACAGAAACATGTGATCACAGGGTTTTGTTTTTTTCAATGACATTTGTGTTGGTTGTGTCGGTTGCAGGCAAACATTTATCATAATGGTTAGATATTAGGAAATAGCTTAAAATGTGTGCATATTTAACTTGTTGCACTGCCGTAGTGTTACCTGCGTGGGATCTCCTCATGAGCATATGACTGTACCCTGGATGATGATATGTGAGGAGCTTGAACTTGATTCGCTAACAGAAACTCATTTGGCTAGCTTAGCGCACATGTCTTGTGGCAAGATATATGCACTTAAATGTTTTAAGTCATTGGCTGTTCTGCCAAATTGCCACCAACCTGCAACTTTGTGAGCTGACTGTTTCGCGATTTTTGTGTTTTAGACAACAAAAAGAAAAGAAAAAGATGTACAGATCCAGGCTTTTCCTTTACTGTGGTAGTCGCATAGAATGACGTCACTGACACTGGTTTAATATGAAAACAAACTTTGCAAAAAAAAGAAAGAAGAAGAAGTGAGTCGGCGTGTCATCTTTATCGAGCACCATACATGTTTTGCCTCACATTAAAATTATTATTTTTCCTTTTCAAAAATAATTTATATTCAGAGAAGTCAAATATAGCAAATTTGTACAGCTTACACGGCGGGCAGGTGGCGCAGAACACCTGCCGGCCCCTGGCAACTTGAAGCACAGACAGTCCCTGGTTCGAGCCTCGGCTCGAACACACTCACTGAGTTCAGGTCCTATCTGTGTCTTCAGTCTGCTAGGGGGATTCCTGGGCTGCGCAGGGAATCCCAATCCTTTTTTTTTCTTTTCTTTTTTGGGCTGTTGGGGCCTGTATTTACAAAGCTGGGACTATCTCCGTTGTCATGGCTACCAAGAACAACGCCAGCTTGGGGGAGAGCGGAGAGCCGATAAGCAAACACTCATTCATCCTTTCTCCTCTTTCGTTTCACAGCTGCTGCGGTGGGAAACGCTGGGACTTGTGTGGCTATGCAGTTTTTGCATTGTTGGCAACTTTTAAGGACCAGCCTTGAATTTTACACATTTGATAAGTCAAGCCTGGATATATAGTGAAGAGAGCTGGGATAATCTGGACAGAATCTGCAGGCTGCATCTCCAAATCACAAGTGGCTTTAGATCTGACTCTTACAGACAGGCATGCATGTCTCAGGGTGATTACACACTAACACATTGTGATTAATCACACACATTTGTATACATTTTATTAACAAGATAATAAAAAAAAACACTATACAAAATGTGTTTTTGTGACAGGCCGCTAGTAACAAAGTGCTCTCAAGGTTAAATACACATACCGGTAGACATTGAGGGCTAGCAGGAGGGACCATGCGCTTACCTGCTGCTCTCTGGCAGGTAGCTCCATGCCCTCCTGGGTTTTAAATGCACCTTAGAACACACATGCATCAACACTACAATGAGCGGGTGGAGGGAGGTTTGGAGTCTTCTCTCACCCCCATTCTCTGCGACCTGCTGGAGCGGGGGGGGGGCTAGGAGGAGGAGTTGGCCGTCCGACTGCGGTCTGGGGTGTGGGGCCTCCCTGCTGCTGCGGAGTCGGGGCGGTCTGCCTCCCCCCACCGCAGGGAAAAGGGTAATACCACCTGGGTCTGGGTGCAGTTCCCCCTCCAGGGGCAAGGGTACCTAGACCCGGTTTGTAGGGTACGCTTGGGGAGTGTGATCGTGTGTACAGCGTCTCTTTATGTCTGTCTCCACGTTGGTTGAGTGTGGAGTAAGTGCATATGAGAGCATGAGGGTGGGAATGGATGTTTGTATATGTGTGTGCCTGTATTTCTGTGTCTATATGTCAGGTTGGGTGTCAGGCGCCACCTCTCTGGGGACATCTCAGGCCCTCCAAGGTTTGGAGGCCTATCTCCCCCTACCACCACTTCCCCTGCCAGTGGCGGACTCCCTCAGACATCGGTGCGTTGGTGGTTCTTTGTGTCCGGGGATGGGCGTCCAGGTACACACCGGCTCACTCCTTGGCGGCCGCTTATCGGGGCCTGGAGCCTGGGGCTCGCTCGGGCCACTTCGGAGGTGGGGTGCCCCCGGCCTCTCGGCCTGGGGCTCGGTCACTCAGGCACGGCTGGCTGCCGGCGGAGCTCACGGGCGCGTCACTGCAACTCCCCCTGGCTTCTGCTCCGCGGCTGCTGAGTGAGCCCTCATCTGGGACTCTCCTCAGCTCTTTCTGGGACAGTGGCGCGGCTGCCCCTCTGTTGGTCTTCCTTGGTCTCTTGTGTTCTGGGGGCCTCTGGATGTCTGGAGTTTTGATCTCCTCCATACCTGCTTCATGCCCTGGAGGACGGGGCTGTGGCCCCCCCACACCCTCTAGCAGATCATTACATGAAGGAACCTTTTTAAAAAAAACAAGCGCATCCATGTACACATGGGTGATCACACCCACAAACTACACCCTTTTTGGCTCCTACCTCAAAGCACACTGTGTTCTGTTGATCTTATGTGCTGCACAATAATGTTTAATATTTAGTATTTACTGTCATATTCCCATATATCATTGTGATGCTGTTTATTCTATTACTCTTGTTCTCTTCTGCTTGTTTTCTTTTTTCTTTCTCAGCAGGTGATCCAGGTGATCGATATATGCATTTTTGATTTCTTTTTTTTTCTTCTGCTCATTCTGTTGGTTTTTGTTTTTTGCCCTTCTCCCCCGTCCCTCTTCTCAGCTGTTTCTCTTTCCCTCTTTCTTTCTCCCCTTCTTTCCCCCAGTCAAGTCTGTCCCGTATTCAGCAAGTGAAAATAAAATAAACAATAAAAGGTGAATCAAATGGACCATTACGGCAAGGCTGGGATGGTCAATTTGGTAAAGTAAATCCGTTGGGCATCTTTCTTTGCCTTTAGACAACAATTCTGATGGCAAAAGAGCCAAACGGGACAGGCAAAAAAAAAAAGAAAAAAAGAAAAAAAGAAGTGGCTTTAGATCTGACTCTTACAGACAGGCATGCATGTCTCAGGGTGATTACACACTAACACATTGTGATTAATCACACACATTTGTATACATTTTATTAACAAGATTAAAAAAAAACACTATACAAAATGTGTTTTTGTGACAGGCCGCTAGTAACAAAGTGCTCAAAGATTTCAAATTGGTTCTTTCCCAAGTTTTCTGTTATGTGTACACATATTCCTTGAATTAGGTGCTTTTTAATTCTCCAATAATGGTCAGTGCAAAGTGTTTACACAAACAAACAAAACAAGTCTTTACACAAACAAACAAACAAACAAAAAACATTACTCAGAAAATGGTCAGGTACAAGAACTGGATTAAAAAGGATTGGAAAAAACAGATAATGTCCAATGAAATACTTCAGCGTGTGGCTCATGACTTTTGCACAGTACTGTAAATGTTATTAATAATGAAAGATATAAAGATGTAGCTTTCCCATTTTTAAAAAATTCCCATACACATTATTCTTTTCTTCTAGTGAAGGTGCCTCCTCCTTCAGACCTTAGGATAACTAATTTCTCAGACAGTGACATCACGGTGCGCTGGGAAGCTGCAGATGATGATGATGTTTCTTACCTCATTAAGTGGATCTCCCTAAGTGGAGGCGACCTGAGGCAGGTGGGGAAGAACTATTGAGTTGTTGGAGTACATATTATGAAATAAAAAATACAATATCTCAATAAACTGTTGTCCTGTGTCTTAAGGAGTATCAGATATCACTGTCTGCACTCTATGGAGATGGAGCTCAGAGTGAAGCTGTGGCCGTACGCTATAGCACCTGTGAGTCACACATTTTAACTATATCAGCTGCTGGTGGGAGCAGGCTCTCATGGATCTTTCTGGATATTTGCAGCGGGGACATGCTGGGGTCATTTTGGAGCAGGTTAATTTGTGTGCGCCACGTGTCATAATCAGTTTTGTTGTTAGGTCTGGGAACCTTACCGGAGAAGGTACGGAGTCTAACCTGGGACTGGATGTGTTTGACATCTTGCCTTCGTACGATATGCTCTACCACGACCTTCTGAATGTCAGGTGGATTCAAATCACTTACTGAAAGGGACGCACAGGCTTAAGCAGACAAAGAAGGAAATCGGGTAAACCCTCCAGCACTCATTTCTGTGTCCATTCTGGGCTAAAAACAAAAACACCTCATAACTACCTGTGGATGCTGGCTGAGCCTCTGAAGGTTGAGTGATATGTCATTAAGCAGGTAGTCAGAGTTCTCATTGATCAGTTCCTTGAGGGAAGTGTATCCACAGGCCTTACTGATGTCCTACATGGAGCTCAGCGCCGCCTGGCTCACCAGCAGTGTCTCCTCACCAGCTTTCTCCAGCACAGGATACAGCGAGGCCATCAACAAGGCACAGAAATTGCGGCCCACTGGCTGAGCACAGCAGGCGATTCCCCCGAGTTGGATGCACAGCTGACAGATGTTGCTGTTGAGCTAATGGATCATGGATGCAGATGTTGATGATGAAGGAATCACTTGGAGAGAGCTTGTATTTGAGTTGCTGGCATCACTGTTGTATATCGAGGGGAGTCTGGATGGACCGAGCAGCTACGCAAAGAGACAAAACCTGTGTTAAAGCACTGCTTTCTAACCACTTTTACACATGCACTGCAGCTCTGAAGTTTTCAAGATATTGTCCATGCACGTGAGAACGCAAATGTCTGACACAGTTAGATCAAACATTAAACAGCCTTTAGCCTTCCTGCTCCTGAGTGAAAGCCTGTATTATATCTGACTGTGCTCATGTGGGGATAAGACAGATTAGCCTTTTCTCAAAGTGAAGAGTGGGGGCCAATTTAGGATCTTCACTCAAATTTAAAATACAAGGGAAACTGATGTATTTCCTTAAATAAACAAAAACCACACAAGCGCTTATAAAATGCTCATCCTACCCAGTCATATGCAAAGTGTTAGAATCAACGTGTGATCCACCTGCCACTAAGAGATATTATTTCTCTTTGGTAGATGGAAAAAATGGAATCAAACTCACTGTCAGTAGCTACAACAGCACATTTGTTATAATATGATGAATCAAGCATTTAGATATTAAATAGTATTGAGGGAGACAGGATCAAATACAGTGGGGCAAAAAAGTATTTAGTCAGCCACCATTTGTGCACGTTCTCCCACTTAAAAATATGAGAGAGGCCTGTCATTTTCATCATAGGTATACCTCTAACTTGTCCCAGTTTTAAAGAACTGATTTGCAAATTATGGTGGAAAAGAAGTATTTGGTCACCTCATTTTTTGCCCCACTGCGTAATATACAAAGATATTTGTGGCAACTCGATGTGCTTTGTCCACTTTTATTATCGGATTGCTCTGTTAACCAAAGGGAATACCTCAGTTTATTGTATGTTTGACTATAATTTACAAAAAGACTAAAGCATCATTTCTTATCTTTTCTACAATAACTATCAAATGAACAAATGGAGAGTGCTCGCTCAAGTCATGGATCAAGTGACTTAAAGGGCCGTTTTCAAAGAAAACTAAAAGTGTATAAGCAACCAAGGAAGTGAGTCCTACCTGGCCACTGGACAACATTCAGTGACAGTGCACTTGCTGGCATCTCCGGTGGGCAGAGCCCTGATTCAGTAGGGTGAATAAGGGATCTTGTCTCCTCCGTACTTAATGAGAGTGGTGTATCTGTCAGTCATGTCTGGCACATAAAACACCAGGTAGGTCCCATCATGGCTGTCACAGATATCTGCTTCTTGGGCTTCCCCTCTGGGTCCTTCAGGAGAAAACAAAAACTGTTACCTAAATATCAATGCTTTGAATACATTATTGTGTGGTCCACGTTCATGCACTCACAGTGATCTGCACTGCCAGCAGTCCCTCACCTGCATCTTTGGCATCAATGGTGACCTTCACTGGCAGAGAGGTGGGCGCTCCAGTGGTGTTAAGGCCGGATCCACTTGCACGCACCTTGCTGGTATCATGGGTGGGCAGCACCTTCACCTTGTAAGGGCGGACCAAAGGGGAGAGAAGACAACTGGCTGTGGAATACAGTCTCACAAATGAAAGGAGCCTTATTTACAGAACCGAGTAAACCACGCAAACAGTTTTCCATTTTCAAAGCTGGCCAGAGTGGAACACTGTAACATGTAACACCTAGAAGGTTCAGATGGCTGCAGTACTTTGCTAATTTGGATCAAAAGTTTGGGGGGAAAATGTAATTAAATCAAGTGATTGTAATGCTGTTACTTCCGTTGTGTAGTTAACCATCTATCATTTTAGATGTTTCATTAGCAGCCTGATGAAATTAGCTGTGTAGTTAGCCGACTTCTGCCATCCAAACAGATGAGGTGAATTATGCAGATCACTAGCACAGTACACAGATTACCACTTCTTATTCCAGCCAGACTTCAGGTACTTCATTCGAATCATGCAGTAACAACAAAGATTTATTACTACTGGCTTTTTAAATTGTGCTTCTTCTGTTCTAGAAAAACAGAAACATGTGATCACAGGGTTTTGTTTTTTTCAATGACATTTGTGTTGGTTGTGTCGGTTGCAGGCAAACATTTATCATAATGGTTAGATATTAGGAAATAGCTTAAAATGTGTGCATATTTAACTTGTTGCACTGCCGTAGTGTTACCTGCGTGGGATCTCCTCATGAGCATATGACTGTACCCTGGATGATGATATGTGAGGAGCTTGAACTTGATTCGCTAACAGAAACTCATTTGGCTAGCTTAGCGCACATGTCTTGTGGCAAGATATATGCACTTAAATGTTTTAAGTCATTGGCTGTTCTGCCAAATTGCCACCAACCTGCAACTTTGTGAGCTGACTGTTTCGCGATTTTTGTGTTTTAGACAACAAAAAGAAAAGAAAAAGATGTACAGATCCAGGCTTTTCCTTTACTGTGGTAGTCGCATAGAATGACGTCACTGACACTGGTTTAATATGAAAACAAACTTTGCAAAAAAAACAAAGAAGAAGAAGTGAGTCGGCGTGTCATCTTTATCGAGCACCATACATGTTTTGCCTCACATTAAAATTATTATTTTTCCTTTTCAAAAATAATTTATATTCAGAGAAGTCAAATATAGCAAATTTGTACAGCTTACACGGCGGGCAGGTGGCGCAGAACACCTGCCGGCCCCTGGCAACTTGAAGCACAGACAGGCCCTGGTTCGAACCTCGGCTCGAACACACTCACTGAGTTCAGGTCCTATCTGTGTCTTCAGTCTGCTAGGGGGATTCCTGGGCTGCGCAGGGAATCCCAATCCTTTTTTTTTCTTTTCTTTTTTGGGCTGTTGGGGCCTGTATTTACAAAGCTGGGACTATCTCCGTTGTCATGGCTACCAAGAACAACGCCAGCTTGGGGGAGAGCGGAGAGCCGATAAGCAAACACTCATTCATCCTTTCTCCTCTTTCGTTTCACAGCTGCTGCGGTGGGAAACGCTGGGACTTGTGTGGCTATGCAGTTTTTGCATTGTTGGCAACTTTTAAGGACCAGCCTTGAATTTTACACATTTGATAAGTGAAGCCTGGATATATAGTGAAGAGAGCTGGGATAATCTGGACACAATCTGCAGGCTGCATCTCCAAATCACAAGTGGCTTTAGATCTGACTCTTACAGACAGGCATGCATGTCTCAGGGTGATTACACACTAACACATTGTGATTAATCACACACATTTGTATACATTTTATTAACAAGATAAAAAAAAAACACTATACAAAATGTGTTTTTGTGACAGGCCGCTAGTAACAAAGTGCTTAAAGATTTCAAATTGGTTCTTTTTTTTCAAACAAAAAACAAAATGTAATGTTTGTTTGTTTGTGTAAACACTTGTTTGTTTGTTTGTTTGTTTGTGTAAACACTTTGCACTGACCATTATTGGAGAATTAAAAAGCACCTAATTCAAGGAATATGTGTACACATAACAGAAAACTTGGGAAAGAACCAATTTGAAATCTTTAAGCACTTTGTTACTAGCGGCCTGTCACAAAAACACATTTTGTATAGTGTTTTTTTTTTATCTTGTTAATAAAATGTATACAAATGTGTGTGATTAATCACAATGTGTTAGTGTGTAATCACCCTGAGACATGCATGCCTGTCTGTAAGAGTCAGATCTAAAGCCACTTGTGATTTGGAGATGCAGCCTGCAGATTGTGTCCAGATTATCCCAGCTCTCTTCACTATATATCCAGGCTTCACTTATCAAATGTGTAAAATTCAAGGCTGGTCCTTAAAAGTTGCCAACAATGCAAAAACTGCATAGCCACACAAGTCCCAGCGTTTCCCACCGCAGCAGCTGTGAAACGAAAGAGGAGAAAGGATGAATGAGTGTTTGCTTATCGGCTCTCCGCTCTCCCCCAAGCTGGCGTTGTTCTTGGTAGCCATGACAACGGAGATAGTCCCAGCTTTGTAAATACAGGCCCCAACAGCCCAAAAAAGAAAAGGAAAAAAAAGGATTGGGATTCCCTGCGCAGCCCAGGAATCCCCCTAGCAGACTGAAGACACAGATAGGACCTGAACTCAGTGAGTGTGTTCGAGCCGAGGTTCGAACCAGGGCCTGTCTGTGCTTCAAGTTGCCAGGGGCCGGCAGGTGTTCTGCGCCACCTGCCCGCCGTGTAAGCTGTACAAATTTGCTATATTTGACTTCTCTGAATATAAATTATTTTTGAAAAGGAAAAATAATAATTTTAATGTGAGGCAAAACATGTATGGTGCTCGATAAAGATGACACGCCGACTCACTTCTTCTTCTTTGTTTTTTTTGCAAAGTTTGTTTTCATATTAAACCAGTGTCAGTGACGTCATTCTATGCGACTACCACAGTAAAGGAAAAGCCTGGATCTGTACATCTTTTTCTTTTCTTTTTGTTGTCTAAAACACAAAAATCGCGAAACAGTCAGCTCACAAAGTTGCAGGTTGGTGGCAATTTGGCAGAACAGCCAATGACTTAAAACATTTAAGTGCATATATCTTGCCACAAGACATGTGCGCTAAGCTAGCCAAATGAGTTTCTGTTAGCGAATCAAGTTCAAGCTCCTCACATATCATCATCCAGGGTACAGTCATATGCTCATGAGGAGATCCCACGCAGGTAACACTACGGCAGTGCAACAAGTTAAATATGCACACATTTTAAGCTATTTCCTAATATCTAACCATTATGATAAATGTTTGCCTGCAACCGACACAACCAACACAAATGTCATTGAAAAAAACAAAACCCTGTGATCACATGTTTCTGTTTTTCTAGAACAGAAGAAGCACAATTTAAAAAGCCAGTAGTAATAAATCTTTGTTGTTACTGCATGATTCGAATGAAGTACCTGAAGTCTGGCTGGAATAAGAAGTGGTAATCTGTGTACTGTGCTAGTGATCTGCATAATTCACCTCATCTGTTTGGATGGCAGAAGTCGGCTAACTACACAGCTAATTTCATCAGGCTGCTAATGAAACATCTAAAATGATAGATGGTTAACTACACAACGGAAGTAACAGCATTACAATCACTTGATTTAATTACATTTTCCCCCCAAACTTTTGATCCAAATTAGCAAAGTACTGCAGCCATCTGAACCTTCTAGGTGTTACATGTTACAGTGTTCCACTCTGGCCAGCTTTGAAAATGGAAAACTCTTTGCGTGGTTTACTCGGTTCTGTAAATAAGGCTCCTTTCATTTGTGAGACTGTATTCCACAGCCAGTTGTCTTCTCTCCCCTTTGGTCCGCCCTTACAAGGTGAAGGTGCTGCCCACCCATGATACCAGCAAGGTGCGTGCAAGTGGATCCGGCCTTAACACCACTGGAGCGCCCACCTCTCTGCCAGTGAAGGTCACCATTGATGCCAAAGATGCAGGTGAGGGACTGCTGGCAGTGCAGATCACTGTGAGTGCATGAACGTGGACCACACAATAATGTATTCAAAGCATTGATATTTAGGTAACAGTTTTTGTTTTCTCCTGAAGGACCCAGAGGGGAAGCCCAAGAAGCAGATATCTGTGACAGCCATGATGGAACCTACCTGGTGTTTTATGTGCCAGACATGACTGACAGATACACCACTCTCATTAAGTACGGAGGAGACAAGATCCCTTATTCACCCTACTGAATCAGGGCTCTGCCCACCGGAGATGCCAGCAAGTGCACTGTCACTGAATGTTGTCCAGTGGCCAGGTAGGACTCACTTCCTTGGTTGCTTATACACTTTTAGTTTTCTTTGAAAACGGCCCTTTAAGTCACTTGATCCATGACTTGAGCGAGCACTCTCCATTTGTTCATTTCATAGTTATTGTAGAAAAGATAAGAAATGATACTTTAGTCTTTTTGTAAATTATAGTCAAACATACAATAAACTGAGGTATTCCCTTTGGTTAACAGAGCAATCCGATAATAAAAGTGGACAAAGCACATCGAGTTGCCACAAATATCTTTGTATATTACGCAGTGGGGCAAAAAATGAGGTGACCAAATACTTCTTTTCCACCATAATTTGCAAATCAGTTCTTTAAAACTGGGACAAGTTAGAGGTATACCTATGATGAAAATGACAGGCCTCTCTCATATTTTTAAGTGGGAGAACGTGCACAAATGGTGGCTGACTAAATACTTTTTTGCCCCACTGTATTTGATCCTGTCTCCCTCAATACTATTTAATATCTAAATGCTTGATTCATCATATTATAACAAATGTGCTGTTGTAGCTACTGACAGTGAGTTTGATTCCATTTTTTCCATCTACCAAAGAGAAATAATATCTCTTAGTGGCAGGTGGATCACACGTTGATTCTAACACTTTGCATATGACTGGGTAGGATGAGCATTTTATAAGCGCTTGTGTGGTTTTTGTTTATTTAAGGAAATACATCAGTTTCCCTTGTATTTTAAATTTGAGTGAAGATCCTAAATTGGCCCCCACTCTTCACTTTGAGAAAAGGCTAATCTGTCTTATCCCCACATGAGCACAGTCAGATATAATACAGGCTTTCACTCAGGAGCAGGAAGGCTAAAGGCTGTTTAATGTTTGATCTAACTGTGTCAGACATTTGCGTTCTCACGTGCATGGACAATATCTTGAAAACTTCAGAGCTGCAGTGCATGTGTAAAAGTGGTTAGAAAGCAGTGCTTTAACACAGGTTTTGTCTCTTTGCGTAGCTGCTCGGTCCATCCAGACTCCCCTCGATATACAACAGTGATGCCAGCAACTCAAATACAAGCTCTCTCCAAGTGATTCCTTCATCATCAACATCTGCATCCATGATCCATTAGCTCAACAGCAACATCTGTCAGCTGTGCATCCAACTCGGGGGAATCGCCTGCTGTGCTCAGCCAGTGGGCCGCAATTTCTGTGCCTTGTTGATGGCCTCGCTGTATCCTGTGCTGGAGAAAGCTGGTGAGGAGACACTGCTGGTGAGCCAGGCGGCGCTGAGCTCCATGTAGGACATCAGTAAGGCCTGTGGATACACTTCCCTCAAGGAACTGATCAATGAGAACTCTGACTACCTGCTTAATGACATATCACTCAACCTTCAGAGGCTCAGCCAGCATCCACAGGTAGTTATGAGGTGTTTTTGTTTTTAGCCCAGAATGGACACAGAAATGAGTGCTGGAGGGTTTACCCGATTTCCTTCTTTGTCTGCTTAAGCCTGTGCGTCCCTTTCAGTAAGTGATTTGAATCCACCTGACATTCAGAAGGTCGTGGTAGAGCATATCGTACGAAGGCAAGATGTCAAACACATCCAGTCCCAGGTTAGACTCCGTACCTTCTCCGGTAAGGTTCCCAGACCTAACAACAAAACTGATTATGACACGTGGCGCACACAAATTAACCTGCTCCAAAATGACCCCAGCATGTCCCCGCTGCAAATATCCAGAAAGATCCATGAGAGCCTGCTCCCACCAGCAGCTGATATAGTTAAAATGTGTGACTCACAGGTGCTATAGCGTACGGCCACAGCTTCACTCTGAGCTCCATCTCCATAGAGTGCAGACAGTGATATCTGATACTCCTTAAGACACAGGACAACAGTTTATTGAGATATTGTATTTTTTATTTCATAATATGTACTCCAACAACTCAATAGTTCTTCCCCACCTGCCTCAGGTCGCCTCCACTTAGGGAGATCCACTTAATGAGGTAAGAAACATCATCATCATCTGCAGCTTCCCAGCGCACCGTGATGTCACTGTCTGAGAAATTAGTTATCCTAAGGTCTGAAGGAGGAGGCACCTTCACTAGAAGAAAAGAATAATGTGTATGGGAATTTTTTAAAAATGGGAAAGCTACATCTTTATATCTTTCATTATTAATAACATTTACAGTACTGTGCAAAAGTCATGAGCCACACGCTGAAGTATTTCATTGGACATTATCTGTTTTTTCCAATCCTTTTTAATCCAGTTCTTGTACCTGACCATTTTCTGAGTAATGTTTTTTGTTTGTTTGTTTGTGTAAACACTTGTTTGTTTGTTTGTTTGTGTAAACACTTTGCACTGACCATTATTGGAGAATTAAAAAGCACCTAATTCAAGGAATATGTGTACACATAACAGAAAACTTGGGAAAGAACCAATTTGAAATCTTTAAGCACTTTGTTACTAGCGGCCTGTCACAAAAACACATTTTGTATAGTGTTTTTTTTTTATCTTGTTAATAAAATGTATACAAATGTGTGTGATTAATCACAATGTGTTAGTGTGTAATCACCCTGAGACATGCATGCCTGTCTGTAAGAGTCAGATCTAAAGCCACTTCTTTTTTTTCTTTTTTTTTTGCCTGTCCCGTTTGGCTCTTTTGCCATCAGAATTGTTGTCTAAAGGCAAAGAAAGATGCCCAACGGATTTACTTTACCAAATTGACCATCCCAGCCTTGCCGTAATGGTCCATTTGATTCACCTTTTATTGTTTATTTTATTTTCACTTGCTGAATACGGGACAGACTTGACTGGGGGAAAGAAGGGGAGAAAGAAAGAGGGAAAGAGAAACAGCTGAGAAGAGGGACGGGGGAGAAGGGCAAAAAACAAAAACCAACAGAATGAGCAGAAAAAAAAAAGAAATAAAAAATGCATATATCGATCACCTGGATCACCTGCTGAGAAAGAAAAAAGAAAACAAGCAGAAGAGAACAAGAGTAATAGAATAAACAGCATCACAATGATATATGGGAATATGACAGTAAATACTAAATATTAAACATTATTGTGCAGCACATAAGATCAACAGAACACAGTGTGCTTTGAGGTAGGAGCCAAAAAGGGTGTAGTTTGTGGGTGTGATCACCCATGTGTACATGGATGCGCTTGTTTTTTTTAAAAAGGTTCCTTCATGTAATGATCTGCTAGAGGGTGTGGGGGGGCCACAGCCCCGTCCTCCAGGGCATGAAGCAGGTATGGAGGAGATCAAAACTCCAGACATCCAGAGGCCCCCAGAACACAAGAGACCAAGGAAGACCAACAGAGGGGCAGCCGCGCCACTGTCCCAGAAAGAGCTGAGGAGAGTCCCAGATGAGGGCTCACTCAGCAGCCGCGGAGCAGAAGCCAGGGGGAGTTGCAGTGACGCGCCCGTGAGTGGCCCGAGCGAGCCCCAGGCTCCAGGCCCCGATAAGCGGCCGCCAAGGAGTGAGCCGGTGTGTACCTGGACGCCCATCCCCGGACACAAAGAACCACCAACGCACCGATGTCTGAGGGAGTCCGCCACTGGCAGGGGAAGTGGTGGTAGGGGGAGATAGGCCTCCAAACCTTGGAGGGCCTGAGATGTCCCCAGAGAGGTGGCGCCTGACACCCAACCTGACATATAGACACAGAAATACAGGCACACACATATACAAACATCCATTCCCACCCTCATGCTCTCATATGCACTTACTCCACACTCAACCAACGTGGAGACAGACATAAAGAGACGCTGTACACACGATCACACTCCCCAAGCGTACCCTACAAACCGGGTCTAGGTACCCTTGCCCCTGGAGGGGGAACTGCACCCAGACCCAGGTGGTATTACCCTTTTCCCTGCGGTGGGGGGAGGCAGACCGCCCCGACTCCGCAGCAGCAGGGAGGCCCCACACCCCAGACCGCAGTCGGACGGCCAACTCCTCCTCCTAGCCCCCCCCCCCCCGCTCCAGCAGGTCGCAGAGAATGGGGGTGAGAGAAGACTCCAAACCTCCCTCCACCCGCTCATTGTAGTGTTGATGCATGTGTGTTCTAAGGTGCATTTAAAACCCAGGAGGGCATGGAGCTACCTGCCAGAGAGCAGCAGGTAAGCGCATGGTCCCTCCTGCTAGCCCTCAATGTCTACCGGTATGTGTATTTAACCTTGAGAGCACTTTGTTACTAGCGGCCTGTCACAAAAACACATTTTGTATAGTGTTTTTTTTATTATCTTGTTAATAAAATGTATACAAATGTGTGTGATTAATCACAATGTGTTAGTGTGTAATCACCCTGAGACATGCATGCCTGTCTGTAAGAGTCAGATCTAAAGCCACTTGTGATTTGGAGATGCAGCCTGCAGATTGTGTCCAGATTATCCCAGCTCTCTTCACTATATATCCAGGCTTCACTTATCAAATGTGTAAAATTCAAGGCTGGTCCTTAAAAGTTGCCAACAATGCAAAAACTGCATAGCCACACAAGTCCCAGCGTTTCCCACCGCAGCAGCTGTGAAACGAAAGAGGAGAAAGGATGAATGAGTGTTTGCTTATCGGCTCTCCGCTCTCCCCCAAGCTGGCGTTGTTCTTGGTAGCCATGACAACGGAGATAGTCCCAGCTTTGTAAATACAGGCCCCAACAGCCCAAAAAAGAAAAGAAAAAAAAAGGATTGGGATTCCCTGCGCAGCCCAGGAATCCCCCTAGCAGACTGAAGACACAGATAGGACCTGAACTCAGTGAGTGTGTTCGAGCCGAGGCTCGAACCAGGGACTGTCTGTGCTTCAAGTTGCCAGGGGCCGGCAAGTGTTCTGCGCCACCTGCCCGCCGTGTAAGCTGTACAAATTTGCTATATTTGACTTCTCTGAATATAAATTATTTTTGAAAAGGAAAAATAATAATTTTAATGTGAGGCAAAACATGTATGGTGCTCGATAAAGATGACACGCCGACTCACTTCTTCTTCTTTCTTTTTTTTGCAAAGTTTGTTTTCATATTAAACCAGTGTCAGTGACGTCATTCTATGCGACTACCACAGTAAAGGAAAAGCCTGGATCTGTACATCTTTTTCTTTTCTTTTTGTTGTCTAAAACACAAAAATCGCGAAACAGTCAGCTCACAAAGTTGCAGGTTGGTGGCAATTTGGCAGAACAGCCAATGACTTAAAACATTTAAGTGCATATATCTTGCCACAAGACATGTGCGCTAAGCTAGCCAAATGAGTTTCTGTTAGCGAATCAAGTTCAAGCTCCTCACATATCATCATCCAGGGTACAGTCATATGCTCATGAGGAGATCCCACGCAGGTAACACTACGGCAGTGCAACAAGTTAAATATGCACACATTTTAAGCTATTTCCTAATATCTAACCATTATGATAAATGTTTGCCTGCAACCGACACAACCAACACAAATGTCATTGAAAAAAACAAAACCCTGTGATCACATGTTTCTGTTTTTCTAGAACAGAAGAAGCACAATTTAAAAAGCCAGTAGTAATAAATCTTTGTTGTTACTGCATGATTCGAATGAAGTACCTGAAGTCTGGCTGGAATAAGAAGTGGTAATCTGTGTACTGTGCTAGTGATCTGCATAATTCACCTCATCTGTTTGGATGGCAGAAGTCGGCTAACTACACAGCTAATTTCATCAGGCTGCTAATGAAACATCTAAAATGATAGATGGTTAACTACACAACGGAAGTAACAGCATTACAATCACTTGATTTAATTACATTTTCCCCCCAAACATTTGATCCAAATTAGCAAAGTACTGCAGCCATCTGAACCTTCTAGGTGTTACATGTTACAGTGTTCCACTCTGGCCAGCTTTGAAAATGGAAAACTCTTTGCGTGGTTTACTCGGTTCTGTAAATAAGGCTCCTTTCATTTGTGAGACTGTATTCCACAGCCAGTTGTCTTCTCTCCCCTTTGGTCCGCCCTTACAAGGTGAAGGTGCTGCCCACCCATGATACCAGCAAGGTGCGTGCAAGTGGATCCGGCCTTAACACCACTGGAGCGCCCACCTCTCTGCCAGTGAAGGTCACCATTGATGCCAAAGATGCAGGTGAGGGACTGCTGGCAGTGCAGATCACTGTGAGTGCATGAACGTGGACCACACAATAATGTATTCAAAGCATTGATATTTAGGTAACAGTTTTTGTTTTCTCCTGAAGGACCCAGAGGGGAAGCCCAAGAAGCAGATATCTGTGACAGCCATGATGGGACCTACCTGGTGTTTTATGTGCCAGACATGACTGACAGATACACCACTCTCATTAAGTACGGAGGAGACAAGATCCCTTATTCACCCTACTGAATCAGGGCTCTGCCCACCGGAGATGCCAGCAAGTGCACTGTCACTGAATGTTGTCCAGTGGCCAGGTAGGACTCACTTCCTTGGTTGCTTATACACTTTTAGTTTTCTTTGAAAACGGCCCTTTAAGTCACTTGATCCATGACTTGAGCGAGCACTCTCCATTTGTTCATTTGATAGTTATTGTAGAAAAGATAAGAAATGATGCTTTAGTCTTTTTGTAAATTATAGTCAAACATACAATAAACTGAGGTATTCCCTTTGGTTAACAGAGCAATCCGATAATAAAAGTGGACAAAGCACATCGAGTTGCCACAAATATCTTTGTATATTACGCAGTGGGGCAAAAAATGAGGTGACCAAATACTTCTTTTCCACCATAATTTGCAAATCAGTTCTTTAAAACTGGGACAAGTTAGAGGTATACCTATGATGAAAATGACAGGCCTCTCTCATATTTTTAAGTGGGAGAACGTGCACAAATGGTGGCTGACTAAATACTTTTTTGCCCCACTGTATTTGATCCTGTCTCCCTCAATACTATTTAATATCTAAATGCTTGATTCATCATATTATAACAAATGTGCTGTTGTAGCTACTGACAGTGAGTTTGATTCCATTTTTTCCATCTACCAAAGAGAAATAATATCTCTTAGTGGCAGGTGGATCACACGTTGATTCTAACACTTTGCATATGACTGGGTAGGATGAGCATTTTATAAGCGCTTGTGTGGTTTTTGTTTATTTAAGGAAATACATCAGTTTCCCTTGTATTTTAAATTTGAGTGAAGATCCTAAATTGGCCCCCACTCTTCACTTTGAGAAAAGGCTAATCTGTCTTATCCCCACATGAGCACAGTCAGATATAATACAGGCTTTCACTCAGGAGCAGGAAGGCTAAAGGCTGTTTAATGTTTGATCTAACTGTGTCAGACATTTGCGTTCTCACGTGCATGGACAATATCTTGAAAACTTCAGAGCTGCAGTGCATGTGTAAAAGTGGTTAGAAAGCAGTGCTTTAACACAGGTTTTGTCTCTTTGCGTAGCTGCTCGGTCCATCCAGACTCCCCTCGATATACAACAGTGATGCCAGCAACTCAAATACAAGCTCTCTCCAAGTGATTCCTTCATCATCAACATCTGCATCCATGATCCATTAGCTCAACAGCAACATCTGTCAGCTGTGCATCCAACTCGGGGGAATCGCCTGCTGTGCTCAGCCAGTGGGCCGCAATTTCTGTGCCTTGTTGATGGCCTCGCTGTATCCTGTGCTGGAGAAAGCTGGTGAGGAGACACTGCTGGTGAGCCAGGCGGCGCTGAGCTCCATGTAGGACATCAGTAAGGCCTGTGGATACACTTCCCTCAAGGAACTGATCAATGAGAACTCTGACTACCTGCTTAATGACATATCACTCAACCTTCAGAGGCTCAGCCAGCATCCACAGGTAGTTATGAGGTGTTTTTGTTTTTAGCCCAGAATGGACACAGAAATGAGTGCTGGAGGGTTTACCCGATTTCCTTCTTTGTCTGCTTAAGCCTGTGCGTCCCTTTCAGTAAGTGATTTGAATCCACCTGACATTCAGAAGGTCGTGGTAGAGCATATCGTACGAAGGCAAGATGTCAAACACATCCAGTCCCAGGTTAGACTCCGTACCTTCTCCGGTAAGGTTCCCAGACCTAACAACAAAACTGATTATGACACGTGGCGCACACAAATTAACCTGCTCCAAAATGACCCCAGCATGTCCCCGCTGCAAATATCCAGAAAGATCCATGAGAGCCTGCTCCCACCAGCAGCTGATATAGTTAAAATGTGTGACTCACAGGTGCTATAGCGTACGGCCACAGCTTCACTCTGAGCTCCATCTCCATAGAGTGCAGACAGTGATATCTGATACTCCTTAAGACACAGGACAACAGTTTATTGAGATATTGTATTTTTTATTTCATAATATGTACTCCAACAACTCAATAGTTCTTCCCCACCTGCCTCAGGTCGCCTCCACTTAGGGAGATCCACTTAATGAGGTAAGAAACATCATCATCATCTGCAGCTTCCCAGCGCACCGTGATGTCACTGTCTGAGAAATTAGTTATCCTAAGGTCTGAAGGAGGAGGCACCTTCACTAGAAGAAAAGAATAATGTGTATGGGAATTTTTTAAAAATGGGAAAGCTACATCTTTATATCTTTCATTATTAATAACATTTACAGTACTGTGCAAAAGTCATGAGCCACACGCTGAAGTATTTCATTGGACATTATCTGTTTTTTCCAATCCTTTTTAATCCAGTTCTTGTACCTGACCATTTTCTGAGTAATGTTTTTTGTTTGTTTGTTTGTGTAAACACTTGTTTGTTTGTTTGTTTGTGTAAACACTTTGCACTGACCATTATTGGAGAATTAAAAAGCACCTAATTCAAGGAATATGTGTACACATAACAGAAAACTTGGGAAAGAACCAATTTGAAATCTTTAAGCACTTTGTTACTAGCGGCCTGTCACAAAAACACATTTTGTATAGTGTTTTTTTTTTATCTTGTTAATAAAATGTATACAAATGTGTGTGATTAATCACAATGTGTTAGTGTGTAATCACCCTGAGACATGCATGCCTGTCTGTAAGAGTCAGATCTAAAGCCACTTGTGATTTGGAGATGCAGCCTGCAGATTGTGTCCAGATTATCCCAGCTCTCTTCACTATATATCCAGGCTTCACTTATCAAATGTGTAAAATTCAAGGCTGGTCCTTAAAAGTTGCCAACAATGCAAAAACTGCATAGCCACACAAGTCCCAGCGTTTCCCACCGCAGCAGCTGTGAAACGAAAGAGGAGAAAGGATGAATGAGTGTTTGCTTATCGGCTCTCCGCTCTCCCCCAAGCTGGCGTTGTTCTTGGTAGCCATGACAACGGAGATAGTCCCAGCTTTGTAAATACAGGCCCCAACAGCCCAAAAAAGAAAAGGAAAAAAAAGGATTGGGATTCCCTGCGCAGCCCAGGAATCCCCCTAGCAGACTGAAGACACAGATAGGACCTGAACTCAGTGAGTGTGTTCGAGCCGAGGTTCGAACCAGGGCCTGTCTGTGCTTCAAGTTGCCAGGGGCCGGCAGGTGTTCTGCGCCACCTGCCCGCCGTGTAAGCTGTACAAATTTGCTATATTTGACTTCTCTGAATATAAATTATTTTTGAAAAGGAAAAATAATAATTTTAATGTGAGGCAAAACATGTATGGTGCTCGATAAAGATGACACGCCGACTCACTTCTTCTTCTTTCTTTTTTTTGCAAAGTTTGTTTTCATATTAAACCAGTGTCAGTGACGTCATTCTATGCGACTACCACAGTAAAGGAAAAGCCTGGATCTGTACATCTTTTTCTTTTATTTTTGTTGTCTAAAACACAAAAATCGCGAAAAAATCGCGAAAATCGCGAAACATCTTTTTCTTTTATTTTTGTTGTCTAAAACACAAAAATCGCGAAACAAGACATGTGCGCTAAGCTAGCCAAATGAGTTTCTGTTAGCGAATCAAGTTCAAGCTCCTCACATATCATCATCCAGGGTACAGTCATATGCTCATGAGGAGATCCCACGCAGGTAACACTACGGCAGTGCAACAAGTTAAATATGCACACATTTTAAGCTATTTCCTAATATCTAACCATTATGATAAATGTTTGCCTGCAACCGACACAACCAACACAAATGTCATTGAAAAAAACAAAACCCTGTGATCACATGTTTCTGTTTTTCTAGAACAGAAGAAGCACAATTTAAAAAGCCAGTAGTAATAAATCTTTGTTGTTACTGCATGATTCGAATGAAGTACCTGAAGTCTGGCTGGAATAAGAAGTGGTAATCTGTGTACTGTGCTAGTGATCTGCATAATTCACCTCATCTGTTTGGATGGCAGAAGTCGGCTAACTACACAGCTAATTTCATCAGGCTGCTAATGAAACATCTAAAATGATAGATGGTTAACTACACAACGGAAGTAACAGCATTACAATCACTTGATTTAATTACATTTTCCCCCCAAACATTTGATCCAAATTAGCAAAGTACTGCAGCCATCTGAACCTTCTAGGTGTTACATGTTACAGTGTTCCACTCTGGCCAGCTTTGAAAATGGAAAACTCTTTGCGTGGTTTACTCGGTTCTGTAAATAAGGCTCCTTTCATTTGTGAGACTGTATTCCACAGCCAGTTGTCTTCTCTCCCCTTTGGTCCGCCCTTACAAGGTGAAGGTGCTGCCCACCCATGATACCAGCAAGGTGCGTGCAAGTGGATCCGGCCTTAACACCACTGGAGCGCCCACCTCTCTGCCAGTGAAGGTCACCATTGATGCCAAAGATGCAGGTGAGGGACTGCTGGCAGTGCAGATCACTGTGAGTGCATGAACGTGGACCACACAATAATGTATTCAAAGCATTGATATTTAGGTAACAGTTTTTGTTTTCTCCTGAAGGACCCAGAGGGGAAGCCCAAGAAGCAGATATCTGTGACAGCCATGATGGGACCTACCTGGTGTTTTATGTGCCAGACATGACTGACAGATACACCACTCTCATTAAGTACGGAGGAGACAAGATCCCTTATTCACCCTACTGAATCAGGGCTCTGCCCACCGGAGATGCCAGCAAGTGCACTGTCACTGAATGTTGTCCAGTGGCCAGGTAGGACTCACTTCCTTGGTTGCTTATACACTTTTAGTTTTCTTTGAAAACGGCCCTTTAAGTCACTTGATCCATGACTTGAGCGAGCACTCTCCATTTGTTCATTTGATAGTTATTGTAGAAAAGATAAGAAATGATGCTTTAGTCTTTTTGTAAATTATAGTCAAACATACAATAAACTGAGGTATTCCCTTTGGTTAACAGAGCAATCCGATAATAAAAGTGGACAAAGCACATCGAGTTGCCACAAATATCTTTGTATATTACGCAGTGGGGCAAAAAATGAGGTGACCAAATACTTCTTTTCCACCATAATTTGCAAATCAGTTCTTTAAAACTGGGACAAGTTAGAGGTATACCTATGATGAAAATGACAGGCCTCTCTCATATTTTTAAGTGGGAGAACGTGCACAAATGGTGGCTGACTAAATACTTTTTTGCCCCACTGTATTTGATCCTGTCTCCCTCAATACTATTTAATATCTAAATGCTTGATTCATCATATTATAACAAATGTGCTGTTGTAGCTACTGACAGTGAGTTTGATTCCATTTTTTCCATCTACCAAAGAGAAATAATATCTCTTAGTGGCAGGTGGATCACACGTTGATTCTAACACTTTGCATATGACTGGGTAGGATGAGCATTTTATAAGCGCTTGTGTGGTTTTTGTTTATTTAAGGAAATACATCAGTTTCCCTTGTATTTTAAATTTGAGTGAAGATCCTAAATTGGCCCCCACTCTTCACTTTGAGAAAAGGCTAATCTGTCTTATCCCCACATGAGCACAGTCAGATATAATACAGGCTTTCACTCAGGAGCAGGAAGGCTAAAGGCTGTTTAATGTTTGATCTAACTGTGTCAGACATTTGCGTTCTCACGTGCATGGACAATATCTTGAAAACTTCAGAGCTGCAGTGCATGTGTAAAAGTGGTTAGAAAGCAGTGCTTTAACACAGGTTTTGTCTCTTTGCGTAGCTGCTCGGTCCATCCAGACTCCCCTCGATATACAACAGTGATGCCAGCAACTCAAATACAAGCTCTCTCCAAGTGATTCCTTCATCATCAACATCTGCATCCATGATCCATTAGCTCAACAGCAACATCTGTCAGCTGTGCATCCAACTCGGGGGAATCGCCTGCTGTGCTCAGCCAGTGGGCCGCAATTTCTGTGCCTTGTTGATGGCCTCGCTGTATCCTGTGCTGGAGAAAGCTGGTGAGGAGACACTGCTGGTGAGCCAGGCGGCGCTGAGCTCCATGTAGGACATCAGTAAGGCCTGTGGATACACTTCCCTCAAGGAACTGATCAATGAGAACTCTGACTACCTGCTTAATGACATATCACTCAACCTTCAGAGGCTCAGCCAGCATCCACAGGTAGTTATGAGGTGTTTTTGTTTTTAGCCCAGAATGGACACAGAAATGAGTGCTGGAGGGTTTACCCGATTTCCTTCTTTGTCTGCTTAAGCCTGTGCGTCCCTTTCAGTAAGTGATTTGAATCCACCTGACATTCAGAAGGTCGTGGTAGAGCATATCGTACGAAGGCAAGATGTCAAACACATCCAGTCCCAGGTTAGACTCCGTACCTTCTCCGGTAAGGTTCCCAGACCTAACAACAAAACTGATTATGACACGTGGCGCACACAAATTAACCTGCTCCAAAATGACCCCAGCATGTCCCCGCTGCAAATATCCAGAAAGATCCATGAGAGCCTGCTCCCACCAGCAGCTGATATAGTTAAAATGTGTGACTCACAGGTGCTATAGCGTACGGCCACAGCTTCACTCTGAGCTCCATCTCCATAGAGTGCAGACAGTGATATCTGATACTCCTTAAGACACAGGACAACAGTTTATTGAGATATTGTATTTTTTATTTCATAATATGTACTCCAACAACTCAATAGTTCTTCCCCACCTGCCTCAGGTCGCCTCCACTTAGGGAGATCCACTTAATGAGGTAAGAAACATCATCATCATCTGCAGCTTCCCAGCGCACCGTGATGTCACTGTCTGAGAAATTAGTTATCCTAAGGTCTGAAGGAGGAGGCACTTTCACTAGAAGAAAAGAATAATGTGTATGGGAATTTTTTAAAAATGGGAAAGCTACATCTTTATATCTTTCATTATTAATAACATTTACAGTACTGTGCAAAAGTCATGAGCCACACGCTGAAGTATTTCATTGGACATTATCTGTTTTTTCCAATCCTTTTTAATCCAGTTCTTGTACCTGACCATTTTCTGAGTAATGTTTTTTGTTTGTTTGTTTGTGTAAACACTTGTTTGTTTGTTTGTTTGTGTAAACACTTTGCACTGACCATTATTGGAGAATTAAAAAGCACCTAATTCAAGGAATATGTGTACACATAACAGAAAACTTGGGAAAGAACCAATTTGAAATCTTTAAGCACTTTGTTACTAGCGGCCTGTCACAAAAACACATTTTGTATAGTGTTTTTTTTTTATCTTGTTAATAAAATGTATACAAATGTGTGTGATTAATCACAATGTGTTAGTGTGTAATCACCCTGAGACATGCATGCCTGTCTGTAAGAGTCAGATCTAAAGCCACTTCTTTTTTTCTTTTTTTTTTGCCTGTCCCGTTTGGCTCTTTTGCCATCAGAATTGTTGTCTAAAGGCAAAGAAAGATGCCCAACGGATTTACTTTACCAAATTGACCATCCCAGCCTTGCCGTAATGGTCCATTTGATTCACCTTTTATTGTTTATTTTATTTTCACTTGCTGAATACGGGACAGACTTGACTGGGGGAAAGAAGGGGAGAAAGAAAGAGGGAAAGAGAAACAGCTGAGAAGAGGGACGGGGGAGAAGGGCAAAAAACAAAAACCAACAGAATGAGCAGAAAAAAAAAAAAGAAATAAAAAATGCATATATCGATCACCTGGATCACCTGCTGAGAAAGAAAAAAGAAAACAAGCAGAAGAGAACAAGAGTAATAGAATAAACAGCATCACAATGATATATGGGAATATGACAGTAAATACTAAATATTAAACATTATTGTGCAGCACATAAGATCAACAGAACACAGTGTGCTTTGAGGTAGGAGCCAAAAAGGGTGTAGTTTGTGGGTGTGATCACCCATGTGTACATGGATGCGCTTGTTTTTTTTAAAAAGGTTCCTTCATGTAATGATCTGCTAGAGGGTGTGGGGGGGCCACAGCCCCGTCCTCCAGGGCATGAAGCAGGTATGGAGGAGATCAAAACTCCAGACATCCAGAGGCCCCCAGAACACAAGAGACCAAGGAAGACCAACAGAGGGGCAGCCGCGCCACTGTCCCAGAAAGAGCTGAGGAGAGTCCCAGATGAGGGCTCACTCAGCAGCCGCGGAGCAGAAGCCAGGGGGAGTTGCAGTGACGCGCCCGTGAGCTCCGCCGGCAGCCAGCCGTGCCTGAGTGACCGAGCCCCAGGCCGAGAGGCCGGGGGCACCCCACCTCCGAAGTGGCCCGAGCGAGCCCCAGGCTCCAGGCCCCGATAAGCGGCCGCCAAGGAGTGAGCCGGTGTGTACCTGGACGCCCATCCCCGGACACAAAGAACCACCAACGCACCGATGTCTGAGGGAGTCCGCCACTGGCAGGGGAAGTGGTGGTAGGGGGAGATAGGCCTCCAAACCTTGGAGGGCCTGAGATGTCCCCAGAGAGGTGGCGCCTGACACCCAACCTGACATATAGACACAGAAATACAGGCACACACATATACAAACATCCATTCCCACCCTCATGCTCTCATATGCACTTACTCCACACTCAACCAACGTGGAGACAGACATAAAGAGACGCTGTACACACGATCACACTCCCCAAGCGTACCCTACAAACCGGGTCTAGGTACCCTTGCCCCTGGAGGGGGAACTGCACCCAGACCCAGGTGGTATTACCCTTTTCCCTGCGGTGGGGGGAGGCAGACCGCCCCGACTCCGCAGCAGCAGGGAGGCCCCACACCCCAGACCGCAGTCGGACGGCCAACTCCTCCTCCTAGCCCCCCCCCCCCCCCCGCTCCAGCAGGTCGCAGAGAATGGGGGTGAGAGAAGACTCCAAACCTCCCTCCACCCGCTCATTGTAGTGTTGATGCATGTGTGTTCTAAGGTGCATTTAAAACCCAGGAGGGCATGGAGCTACCTGCCAGAGAGCAGCAGGTAAGCGCATGGTCCCTCCTGCTAGCCCTCAATGTCTACCGGTATGTGTATTTAACCTTGAGAGCACTTTGTTACTAGCGGCCTGTCACAAAAACACATTTTGTATAGTGTTTTTTTTTATTATCTTGTTAATAAAATGTATACAAATGTGTGTGATTAATCACAATGTGTTAGTGTGTAATCACCCTGAGACATGCATGCCTGTCTGTAAGAGTCAGATCTAAAGCCACTTGTGATTTGGAGATGCAGCCTGCAGATTGTGTCCAGATTATCCCAGCTCTCTTCACTATATATCCAGGCTTGACTTATCAAATGTGTAAAATTCAAGGCTGGTCCTTAAAAGTTGCCAACAATGCAAAAACTGCATAGCCACACAAGTCCCAGCGTTTCCCACCGCAGCAGCTGTGAAAGGAAAGAGGAGAAAGGATGAATGAGTGTTTGCTTATCGGCTCTCCGCTCTCCCCCAAGCTGGCGTTGTTCTTGGTAGCCATGACAACGGAGATAGTCCCAGCTTTGTAAATACAGGCCCCAACAGCCCAAAAAAGAAAAGAAAAAAAAAGGATTGGGATTCCCTGCGCAGCCCAGGAATCCCCCTAGCAGACTGAAGACACAGATAGGACCTGAACTCAGTGAGTGTGTTCGAGCCGAGGCTCGAACCAGGGCCTGTCTGTGCTTCAAGTTGCCAGGGGCCGGCAAGTGTTCTGCGCCACCTGCCCGCCGTGTAAGCTGTACAAATTTGCTATATTTGACTTCTCTGAATATAAATTATTTTTGAAAAGGAAAAATAATAATTTTAATGTGAGGCAAAACATGTATGGTGCTCGATAAAGATGACACGCCGACTCACTTCTTCTTCTTTGTTTTTTTTGCAAAGTTTGTTTTCATATTAAACCAGTGTCAGTGACGTCATTCTATGCGACTACCACAGTAAAGGAAAAGCCTGGATCTGTACATCTTTTTCTTTTCTTTTTGTTGTCTAAAACACAAAAATCGCGAAACAGTCAGCTCACAAAGTTGCAGGTTGGTGGCAATTTGGCAGAACAGCCAATGACTTAAAACATTTAAGTGCATATATCTTGCCACAAGACATGTGCGCTAAGCTAGCCAAATGAGTTTCTGTTAGCGAATCAAGTTCAAGCTCCTCACATATCATCATCCAGGGTACAGTCATATGCTCATGAGGAGATCCCACGCAGGTAACACTACGGCAGTGCAACAAGTTAAATATGCACACATTTTAAGCTATTTCCTAATATCTAACCATTATGATAAATGTTTGCCTGCAACCGACACAACCAACACAAATGTCATTGAAAAAAACAAAACCCTGTGATCACATGTTTCTGTTTTTCTAGAACAGAAGAAGCACAATTTAAAAAGCCAGTAGTAATAAATCTTTGTTGTTACTGCATGATTCGAATGAAGTACCTGAAGTCTGGCTGGAATAAGAAGTGGTAATCTGTGTACTGTGCTAGTGATCTGCATAATTCACCTCATCTGTTTGGATGGCAGAAGTCGGCTAACTACACAGCTAATTTCATCAGGCTGCTAATGAAACATCTAAAATGATAGATGGTTAACTACACAACGGAAGTAACAGCATTACAATCACTTGATTTAATTACATTTTCCCCCCAAACATTTGATCCAAATTAGCAAAGTACTGCAGCCATCTGAACCTTCTAGGTGTTACATGTTACAGTGTTCCACTCTGGCCAGCTTTGAAAATGGAAAACTCTTTGCGTGGTTTACTCGGTTCTGTAAATAAGGCTCCTTTCATTTGTGAGACTGTATTCCACAGCCAGTTGTCTTCTCTCCCCTTTGGTCCGCCCTTACAAGGTGAAGGTGCTGCCCACCCATGATACCAGCAAGGTGCGTGCAAGTGGATCCGGCCTTAACACCACTGGAGCGCCCACCTCTCTGCCAGTGAAGGTCACCATTGATGCCAAAGATGCAGGTGAGGGACTGCTGGCAGTGCAGATCACTGTGAGTGCATGAACGTGGACCACACAATAATGTATTCAAAGCATTGATATTTAGGTAACAGTTTTTGTTTTCTCCTGAAGGACCCAGAGGGGAAGCCCAAGAAGCAGATATCTGTGACAGCCATGATGGGACCTACCTGGTGTTTTATGTGCCAGACATGACTGACAGATACACCACTCTCATTAAGTACGGAGGAGACAAGATCCCTTATTCACCCTACTGAATCAGGGCTCTGCCCACCGGAGATGCCAGCAAGTGCACTGTCACTGAATGTTGTCCAGTGGCCAGGTAGGACTCACTTCCTTGGTTGCTTATACACTTTTAGTTTTCTTTGAAAACGGCCCTTTAAGTCACTTGATCCATGACTTGAGCGAGCACTCTCCATTTGTTCATTTCATAGTTATTGTAGAAAAGATAAGAAATGATGCTTTAGTCTTTTTGTAAATTATAGTCAAACATACAATAAACTGAGGTATTCCCTTTGGTTAACAGAGCAATCCGATAATAAAAGTGGACAAAGCACATCGAGTTGCCACAAATATCTTTGTATATTACGCAGTGGGGCAAAAAATGAGGTGACCAAATACTTCTTTTCCACCATAATTTGCAAATCAGTTCTTTAAAACTCGGACAAGTTAGAGGTATACCTATGATGAAAATGACAGGCCTCTCTCATATTTTTAAGTGGGAGAACGTGCACAATTGGTGGCTGACTAAATACTTTTTTGCCCCACTGTATTTGATCCTGTCTCCCTCAATACTATTTAATATCTAAATGCTTGATTCATCATATTATAACAAATGTGCTGTTGTAGCTACTGACAGTGAGTTTGATTCCATTTTTTCCATCTACCAAAGAGAAATAATATCTCTTAGTGGCAGGTGGATCACACGTTGATTCTAACACTTTGCATATGACTGGGTAGGATGAGCATTTTATAAGCGCTTGTGTGGTTTTTGTTTATTTAAGGAAATACATCAGTTTCCCTTGTATTTTAAATTTGAGTGAAGATCCTAAATTGGCCCCCACTCTTCACTTTGAGAAAAGGCTAATCTGTCTTATCCCCACATGAGCACAGTCAGATATAATACAGGCTTTCACTCAGGAGCAGGAAGGCTAAAGGCTGTTTAATGTTTGATCTAACTGTGTCAGACATTTGCGTTCTCACGTGCATGGACAATATCTTGAAAACTTCAGAGCTGCAGTGCATGTGTAAAAGTGGTTAGAAAGCAGTGCTTTAACACAGGTTTTGTCTCTTTGCGTAGCTGCTTGGTCCATCCAGACTCCCCTCGATATACAACAGTGATGCCAGCAACTCAAATACAAGCTCTCTCCAAGTGATTCCTTCATCATCAACATCTGCATCCATGATCCATTAGCTCAACAGCAACATCTGTCAGCTGTGCATCCAACTCGGGGGAATCGCCTGCTGTGCTCAGCCAGTGGGCCGCAATTTCTGTGCCTTGTTGATGGCCTCGCTGTATCCTGTGCTGGAGAAAGCTGGTGAGGAGACACTGCTGGTGAGCCAGGCGGCGCTGAGCTCCATGTAGGACATCAGTAAGGCCTGTGGATACACTTCCCTCAAGGAACTGATCAATGAGAACTCTGACTACCTGCTTAATGACATATCACTCAACCTTCAGAGGCTCAGCCAGCATCCACAGGTAGTTATGAGGTGTTTTTGTTTTTAGCCCAGAATGGACACAGAAATGAGTGCTGGAGGGTTTACCCGATTTCCTTCTTTGTCTGCTTAAGCCTGTGCGTCCCTTTCAGTAAGTGATTTGAATCCACCTGACATTCAGAAGGTCGTGGTAGAGCATATCGTACGAAGGCAAGATGTCAAACACATCCAGTCCCAGGTTAGACTCCGTACCTTCTCCGGTAAGGTTCCCAGACCTAACAACAAAACTGATTATGACACGTGGCGCACACAAATTAACCTGCTCCAAAATGACCCCAGCATGTCCCCGCTGCAAATATCCAGAAAGATCCATGAGAGCCTGCTCCCACCAGCAGCTGATATAGTTAAAATGTGTGACTCACAGGTGCTATAGCGTACGGCCACAGCTTCACTCTGAGCTCCATCTCCATAGAGTGCAGACAGTGATATCTGATACTCCTTAAGACACAGGACAACAGTTTATTGAGATATTGTATTTTTTATTTCATAATATGTACTCCAACAACTCAATAGTTCTTCCCCACCTGCCTCAGGTCGCCTCCACTTAGGGAGATCCACTTAATGAGGTAAGAAACATCATCATCATCTGCAGCTTCCCAGCGCACCGTGATGTCACTGTCTGAGAAATTAGTTATCCTAAGGTCTGAAGGAGGAGGCACCTTCACTAGAAGAAAAGAATAATGTGTATGGGAATTTTTTAAAAATGGGAAAGCTACATCTTTATATCTTTCATTATTAATAACATTTACAGTACTGTGCAAAAGTCATGAGCCACACGCTAAAGTATTTCATTGGACATTATCTGTTTTTTCCAATCCTTTTTAATCCAGTTCTTGTACCTGACCATTTTCTGAGTAATGTTTTTTGTTTGTTTGTTTGTTTGTGTAAAGACTTGTTTTGTTTGTTTGTGTAAACACTTTGCACTGACCATTATTGGAGAATTAAAAAGCACCTAATTCAAGGAATATGTGTACACATAACAGAAAACTTGGGAAAGAACCAATTTGAAATCTTTGAGCACTTTGTTACTAGCGGCCTGTCACAAAAACACATTTTGTATAATGTTTTTTTTTTTATTATCTTGTTAATAAAATGTATACAAATGTGTGTGATTAATCACAATGTGTTAGTGTGTAATCACCCTAAGACATGCATGCCTGTCTGTAAGAGTCAGATCTAAAGCCACTTGTGATTTGGAGATGCAGCCTGCAGATTCTGTCCAGATTATCCCAGCTCTCTTCACTATATATCCAGGCTTCACTTATCAAATCTGTAAAATTCAAGGCTGGTCCTTAAAAGTTCCCAACAATGCAAAAACTGCATAGCCACACAAGTCCCAGCGTTTCCCACCGCAGCAGCTGTGAAACGAAAGAGGAGAAAGGATGAATGAGTGTTTGCTTATCGGCTCTCCGCTCTCCCCCAAGCTGGCGTTGTTCTTGGTAGCCATGACAACGGAGATAGTCCCAGCTTTGTAAATACAGGCCCCAACAGCCCAAAAAAGAAAAGAAAAAAAAAGGATTGGGATTCCCTGCGCAGACCAGGAATCCCCCTAGCAGACTGAAGACACAGAGAGGATTTGAAGTCAGTGAGTGTGTGTGTGAGTGTGTAAGTGTTCGAGCCTCAACTCGAACCAGCGCCTGTCTGTGCTTCAAGTTGCCAGGGGCGGGCAAGTGTTCTGCGCCACCTGCCGGCCGTGGAAGCCGTACAAATTTGCTATATTTGACTTCTCTGAATATTAATTGTTTTTGAAAAGGAAAAGTAATAATTTTAATGTGAGGCAAAACATGTATGGTGCTCGATAAAGATGACACGCCGACTCACTTCTTCTTCTTTTTTTTTTTGCAAAGTTTGTTTTCATATTAAACCAGTGTCAGTGACGTCATTCTATGCGACTACAACAGTAAAGGAAAAGCCTGGATCTGTACATCTTTTTCTTTTATTTTTGTTGTCTAAAACACAAAAATCGCGAAACAGTCAGCTCACAAAGTTGCAGGTTGGTGGCAATTTGGCAGAACAGCCAATGACTTAAAACATTTAAGTGCATATATCTTGCCACAAGACATGTGCGCTAAGCTAGCCAAATGAGTTTCTGTTAGCGAATCAAGTTCAAGCTCCTCACATATCATCATCCAGGGTACAGTCATATGCTCATGAGGAGATCCCACGCAGGTAACACTACGGCAGTGCAACAAGTTAAATATGCACACATTTTAAGCTATTTCCTAATATCTAACCATTATGATAAATGTTTGCCTGCAACCGACACAACCAACACAAATGTCATTGAAAAAAACAAAACCCTGTGATCACATGTTTCTGTTTTTCTAGAACAGAAGAAGCACAATTTAAAAAGCCAGCAGTAATAAATCTTTGTTGTTACTGCATGATTCGAATGAAGTACCTGAAGTCTGGCTGGAATAAGAAGTGGTAATCTGTGTACTGTGCTAGTGATCTGCATAATTCACCTCATCTGTTTGGATGGCAGAAGTCGGCTAACTACACAGCTAATTTCATCAGGCTGCTAATGAAACATCTAAAATGATAGATGGTTAACTACACAACGGAAGTAACAGCATTACAATCACTTGATTTAATTACATTTTCCCCCCCAAACTTTTGATCCATATTAGCAAAGTACTGCAGCCATCTGAACCTTCTAGGTGTTACATGTTACAGTGTTCCACTCTGGCCAGCTTTGAAAATGGAAAACTGTTTGCGTGGTTTACTCGGTTCTGTAAATAAGGCTCCTTTCATTTGTGAGACTGTATTCCACAGCCAGTTGTCTTCTCTCCCCTTTGGTCCGCCCTTACAAGGTGAAGGTGCTGCCCACCCATGATACCAGCAAGGTGCGTGCAAGTGGATCCGGCCTTAACACCACTGGAGCGCCCACCTCTCTGCCAGTGAAGGTCACCATTGATGCCAAAGATGCAGGTGAGGGACTGCTGGCAGTGCAGATCACTGTGAGTGCATGAACGTGGACCACACAATAATGTATTCAAAGCATTGATATTTAGGTAACAGTTTTTGTTTTCTCCTGAAGGACCCAGAGGGGAAGCCCAAGAAGCAGATATCTGTGACAGCCATGATGGGACCTACCTGGTGTTTTATGTGCCAGACATGACTGACAGATACACCACTCTCATTAAGTACGGAGGAGACAAGATCCCTTATTCACCCTACTGAATCAGGGCTCTGCCCACCGGAGATGCCAGCAAGTGCACTGTCACTGAATGTTGTCCAGTGGCCAGGTAGGACTCACTTCCTTGGTTGCTTATACACTTTTAGTTTTCTTTGAAAACGGCCCTTTAAGTCACTTGATCCATGACTTGAGCGAGCACTCTCCATTTGTTCATTTCATAGTTATTGTAGAAAAGATAAGAAATGATGCTTTAGTCTTTTTGTAAATTATAGTCAAACATACAATAAACTGAGGTATTCCCTTTGGTTAACAGAGCAATCCGATAATAAAAGTGGACAAAGCACATCGAGTTGCCACAAATATCTTTGTATATTACGCAGTGGGGCAAAAAATGAGGTGACCAAATACTTCTTTTCCACCATAATTTGCAAATCAGTTCTTTAAAACTCGGACAAGTTAGAGGTATACCTATGATGAAAATGACAGGCCTCTCTCATATTTTTAAGTGGGAGAACGTGCACAATTGGTGGCTGACTAAATACTTTTTTGCCCCACTGTATTTGATCCTGTCTCCCTCAATACTATTTAATATCTAAATGCTTGATTCATCATATTATAACAAATGTGCTGTTGTAGCTACTGACAGTGAGTTTGATTCCATTTTTTCCATCTACCAAAGAGAAATAATATCTCTTAGTGGCAGGTGGATCACACGTTGATTCTAACACTTTGCATATGACTGGGTAGGATGAGCATTTTATAAGCGCTTGTGTGGTTTTTGTTTATTTAAGGAAATACATCAGTTTACCTTGTATTTTAAATTTGAGTGAAGATCCTAAATTGGCCCCCACTCTTCACTTTGAGAAAGGCTAATCTGTCTTATCCCCACATGAGCACAGTCAGATATAATACAGGCTTTCACTCAGGAGCAGGAAGGCTAAAGGCTGTTTAATGTTTGATCTAACTGTGTCAGACATTTGCGTTCTCACGTGCATGGACAATATCTTGAAAACTTCAGAGCTGCAGTGCATGTGTAAAAGTGGTTAGAAAGCAGTGCTTTAACACAGGTTTTGTCTCTTTGCGTAGCTGCTCGGTCCATCCAGACTCCCCTCGATATACAACAGTGATGCCAGCAACTCAAATACAAGCTCTCTCCAAGTGATTCCTTCATCATCAACATCTGCATCCATGATCCATTAGCTCAACAGCAACATCTGTCAGCTGTGCATCCAACTCGGGGGAATCGCCTGCTGTGCTCAGCCAGTGGGCCGCAATTTCTGTGCCTTGTTGATGGCCTCGCTGTATCCTGTGCTGGAGAAAGCTGGTGAGGAGACACTGCTGGTGAGCCAGGCGGCGCTGAGCTCCATGTAGGACATCAGTAAGGCCTGTGGATACACTTCCCTCAAGGAACTGATCAATGAGAACTCTGACTACCTGCTTAATGACATATCACTCAACCTTCAGAGGCTCAGCCAGCATCCACAGGTAGTTATGAGGTGTTTTTGTTTTTAGCCCAAAATGGACACAGAAATGAGTGCTGGAGGGTTTACCCGATTTCCTTCTTTGTCTGCTTAAGCCTGTGCGTCCCTGAGCTTTTACTGTATTTCATTGTAATCCTGTCTTGTTGGCCAGGCTCCACGGGTGTTGACAGTTATGTTGACTCACTCTGACTGCAGCCCGTGGTCGGGGACATCGTTCAGGATGTGCTGACGGCTCTGGATCTCAGCTACGAGCACACAGCTGCTCTTTTCTGCTCCGTGCTGCACGCGCTCATGAAGGCACTGGGTAAGATTTCAACAGTGATGTCAGCTTGAGTCTCACGTATACTGGGAGTCAAAGAGGATAAGGAAGAAAATGTGACTCAAGGCATTCTCTACCGCATTTTTCTGTGTTGCCTTTCAAAGTTTCTATCAATGAGTACATTTCAGGATATATAACTTTGCTTGTTATCAAATTATCAGTGTCTTTGGAAACATTTAATACATCGTGATGGTTTAAATGCTGAGTCGTTTTCTGTTGTAGAATTAATATTCATAATAATATTCATACAGAAGTTTTACAAGCCCTCACAGTAAAAATGTATAAATTAAATGTCACTAATGGGCTCTTTCCAAAAACATCATTGTCTGTGTCACACTGATTTTGATCAACTGACTTATTTTATTGTAACCAAGCCTATGTTCATATTGTTGTCTTGTTTTTCCTTTAGCGAGGTGGTTTCCTTCCACTTGTAGCGGGACCAGTAAGTCTGCCAGCTCCAGGCAAAGCTCCAGTGACCAGGAAGACCTCAGCATTGGCCAATTCCTGCTGATTTACTGCAAACAGAAAGAACTGGCAGAGAGCTTTGGAATAGAGGATGATGACACTGAAGACCGAGGTAATAGGTCTGTCTACGGGCCAGTGGAATATAAGCTATAGGTTGTAGTGGTGGTGAGATTAGATTCAGAGTGTAGAGGAGATGGATCATTGTAATTAAGAGTCATAGAAATCTGAACCTCACTGCTAAACTGGCGGTCTAACTGTACATGTGCTGCCATTGCAGAGGTCCCTCCCACTGAGTGTGAGGATGTGGAAGATATTGGTAGTCCTGATGTGAAAGCAGAGCTTCCCTCCCACCTCAGCATCACTAAGGATGTTACGGAGCGCTGCATTCATCTGCTGTCTGATCCCAGCCTCAGGCTCCGACTCAAGGTACTGTATCAGTAGTTTTATGTAGAGTCAACTTCACAGTGTCAGCAGGAAAAATAGTGATTTTAATCAACATTAATAGTAAACAGCAACCTGCTATTTAGGTTAGGGTGATGGATTTGAACATAGTGTGATGAAGCATGTTTTCTGCCCTTGCTGTACAATCAGAACATGGTATTGCATTAATAGAAGTCATTTGTGAAGGCAGTGATTTATTAGTCATGTTGTTTATTTTTCTTTTTGGTCCAAGAACGTTATGATGTGCACCAGGCGACATACAGATGTCAAACATGCCAGCAGCAGTGCAGCCCTGAGTTAAAGGACCTGATTAGGAGTGGATATTGGCCAGCATCTGTCAACATGTCTACTCTTTACACTTAGACCCTTGAGCTCTTTCCAGGAACTAAAAGTATTTTCTCCATGATTCTCCAGGGAAGCTTTTGCAAAACTGTTGGAGTGTGGTACTAAGTGTGGGGGAAGGGTGAGTGAAGTATTTCTTTGATATTGTTTTTCAATAAGCAGATGCAAATATTTATTTCTCTGTTATATTTCTGTACGTACAGACTGGGCGTGCCAACAGCGATGCAGTGCAGCACAGCTTTCTTGATGAGGAAGAGCAGCTGTGCTGTGATGTCAGCTTCAGCTGCCCAGCATGCTCACCTGAAATGTTGGCGCTTTCAGTTGATGGGAACAGAAAGCTATATCACTTTCAGCAAAACTAAAGGTGCTCATTGTTGATGTTATTTGTTTTTGTGTTTTTATGCATATGTTTCTATATACCTTCCATGGTTAGACTTTATTGTTTCTCCGATGTTGCTCTGATGACTGTGACTTTTTTGATGGTGTTTTTGTTGCTGAAGACAGCCAAGTGTCTGCATTTGTTGACTCTTTTTCTTTTTGGTTAATTTGACATAATAGTTTTTACTATAGTAACCAAATGTCTGTCTTCTGCAAAATGACTACTGTTAAATTAAACTAAATGGAAAATCTTGTCATTTACTTTATAATTCCTTGCTATTTTATTATATTTGTTACATGTCATAGACACTGGGAAGAGGCACCATGGGGATTCCCAGTGGACAGCAGCACGAGAGACTTCCAGGAAGTGGAGGTCGCTGTGTGTCGACATGGATTAATGTGTCTTTTGTGTCACTTTCACTTCAGGGACAGCAAACAGGTCACCGTGGTGTATTTCAGGAACGGTTACATGCCTGACAACTACACTTCTGAACAGGTCCAACTTTTGATTTGCACTCAGGATGATTACATCAAAGAGTTTAATTAAAAACACTAAAATGAAACCTGCAGACTTGCTTAAAGTGATTCGTATTCATGAGAAACTGGAACGTCATTATCATTGAGTTTATTTCTTTCCCTGCTTAGCAACACCAAGTCTAGCCCTGATTGGCTGATATAAGTGACAACAGACCTCTGTCGCTATGTCAGTTTGAATGGGTGATTAGAGACCAACACATGTTTGTTGCTGCTCCATGTTCTCTGCAACATTGTGTGTAGTTACTGCAGCTGTGTGTGCATTCTGCTGGCAGGAACAGGAAACAAGTGAAAGAAAACTGCCGAGCAGCCTGGAAGGAAAAGTTATCGGACATAACAAGTTAAAACAGTTTGCAAGTTTCAAGCCAAACTGCTGAATCTAGCGTCCAAGTTCTCCTTGATAGCGTGACTCTGTGTTGTTGTCCTTCATTCTTCTGTCTCTGTCTGTCAAATCTCAGCGGAATATAAACCAACTATTGTCACGCTCTGCTGGTTGGTGTGCTTGCAAGCAGAGAATTCATTGTCTGTTTTCAATTGCAGAGCTGGGATGCTCGTCGTCTGATGGAGCGCTCTCGAGCTGTGAAGTGTCCAGATATCAGGGCTTACCTGGCTGGTTCCAAGAAGGTTCAGCAAGTGCTCGCCAGACCTGGAGTCCTGGAGAGGTTCTTCCCAGACCAGCCTCAAGCTGTGCAGCAGATCCGAGCGGCATTCGCTGACCTCTACACTATACATGGGGAGAAAAAGGACACGATTTTTTCATTGTTTGGAAAATTTGGCATTAGATAATCCTCACCTGGGTTTTGCTGTCCAGTGTAGGCAATATCATTCACATTTTATTCCTGTGATTTATTTTCTGTGGTTGCGCTCGTCTACAGGGTCCAGAGATCTATAAAACAGTATCAATGGCCTTGCAGCAGCAGAACGGTTTGTCTCGAAGCCTCAGTGAGAAGGAGGTGGTACAGCGGGGGGACAAAAGCATCTTTAAAAATGTTGGCAATGCAGCAAATGCTGAAACTTCTGTTTGTTTCTCACCATTTGTTAAACTAGGGAAGCTTAAGCAGTGCATGGATCTGCACACACATGCAGCATTTTCTTGCATTCCATGTATGAGCTAGCCTCAGTCAAAACAGTGACGACACAAACATGACTGCCTGCTGTTTTGCATTACTGTGTATCTACTTTGATTCATAGATGCTGTACTGTGACTGAGATAATAGTGTATACGAGACACACTTGACAACAACATTGATTAAGATGTGAAAAAGCTACGGCTGACTAACCACCCTGCCTTACATCACTCTGGGCTAATACTGTAAAAAGCAATAATTAGTTTTCTTTGTAATATCAGATCATTTGTTTTGATAAATACATAGTTCAGTATCAGGGTTCACATGAGCTATTTTAGCAGTAATTTGACACCTCCACTATGATAGTATTTCGCTGTTAATCATATTAGCAAGGAAGCTAGGGTTTGTAATTCATTCTTAATTTAGCCACGCTGCATGAATTTGGATGATAACACTTTTGAAAATGGCAGTTTAATTTATTGGGCAATTATAAAATCGTATTTCTTAGGCTGGCTTTTAAGGAAGCCTGGGAAGAAAGATGGAGGTGGAAAGGATGTGCAAGCTATGGGACAAAGTTGCTGAGACTAGGTTAAAAAGAGGTGAGGATCAGTGAGCAGGAGTGTGGCTTCGTGGTGAAAAGAGCACAACAGATTCTCTGGAGAGAAGGTGAAGGAAAGTCAGCTGAAGCAAGACAGTTTGTGGAGTTTGTGCTGGACTGTATGTTATGCTGGGAGCCTGGGGATTAGTGGACTTTGATTCCAAGTTAATACTAGCTAGTGTTTCTCACTGGTCTTTGGGCGGTGGAGTAAAAGGGATTGGTTGGTGGCTGTTTCTAATGTTAGTCTTTTCTTTGTTTTCTTACAGGCAGGGTAAAGACATGGTGATAAATGAGTGTGTGGGCCATCTGCTGAGGACCAAGAGCTCAGGACACTCAGACGGGGGCGTCGCAGCAGGAGTCACCGTGCTCGACAATCCGCTGCTGTTCTGAGATGTCACACTCCTGCCTGCACATACAAACCACAGTGAAGTCAAAGTTCCACCTGCACCTCCACCTGTTCCTGTAACAGCATGAACACTGACAGAGGTGAGACAGCAGAAAAGTCTTTGTTTATTTTTGTAATAAGTTAAGGAATTAAGTTACGAACAGTGATTAAATAAATAGTTTCTTGCATTTTTGATTTAATGATTGTGTTTAGGATTATTTCAGAAACATGTTTAGAGGATCTTTGTAAGCCTGCATTTACTTTAAAAGAAGGGAAGCACTTCATTCTACAGAAAAGGTGACACATTACAGATGAGTTCATAAAAAGTGTCACTCACTCTTTCAAGGCTCTGTCACTTTTTCTTTTTTACTGGAACAGCATGGTAAAGTAGGTGTAGGGTGCCATCTTGTGGCAGTGTGTTGTTACTACAACATATGAAATCGTGTTTCTTCAGCGCCACCGAGCTGCTCTCTCAGTCACAAACTGAACCTGTTTTGTTTAGACAGATAAATCACTAAGTACAGTGAAGCTTTTGGTTTTGTAAAAGTGTTTCTTATTCAAAATGCATGTTGATTTTTACAAGGTTGAAGAGCAGTTAGCAGTGCATTCATGGACATCTTTAAACTATTAATTGAAGAATCTTTGGTCATGATGGCATGAACTAGAAATGTGAGCTCCAGGTGAGACTGCACTGAAGAACAAGTGTCCTTAAACTGCATCAACTGATGACTTCTTACAATTTTATTCTACTGTGTGTTTTTATCATTGAACGTTTATGTCTTTGTGTACACATACGAACACAAGCTACTGTAACTTAGAGAAGCTCAGCAATATATTATTAAGTACACAAACAGTTCCAGGTGCTGGACTGTTTGAAGACCCCACTTTGGATCATGTGAAGGACATTTCGTTTTTTGTTACAGGCATTGAAGGGTTAATGCTGTTAATTGCATAGTGCAGTGATAGATAACTTGGTAGAGCTGGTCCAGCTTGTGAACCAAAGAATAATATCTAGTATGTTGTGAATGAAAAAAATAAATGGTATGACTGTTCATTTACCGAACCCTAACCTGTGAGATCAGGCTCACATCTCTGATCATAGAAATGGGGAACTTTTCAGGAAATGTACTTCAAAAAATAAAAACAAGAGTAAGATGGGAAAGTCAGAAGGAAAGACACTTTCTCAATTGTGAGAAATTCTGTGAGAATTTTAGCTGGATTGTCTGTGGTATAACTGGCATGTAACAAGAGGAGTCACCCACTGCTGCCCATTACAAAGGAAGAGGTTTTAGGACTTCCAAACCATCTTCACTGTTCCCATCAGGAGGCATCCATTTCTTTGTTACACCCTATGCTTTGAGAAATACACTATTATCACACCACAGTGAGCCAGTTGCATGAACAAACTAGACGGAGAACTTGATTTGTACATGCGGTCTGTTCTGGGATCAGTGTGGTAGTTAACCCTCATTTAACACATTCCTCTCTGCTCGTCTAGCTTGCTCTAACTCACATTTATTTCTTTATTTTTTAACCTTATTTTGCACATTAACACATATCTATAGCAAGGACAGAGACACAGCCACATATGTTGAGTCCAGGATTGTATTTGAGCATCAGGAACAAATGATAAGAGCACATATCAGGAGTACACTGGATAGCTGTTTCTCAAAGGGTTTAATAGAAGGAAAGAAGTTAAAGGGACTACATATTCAAAGGTCCAATTTCTGATACTACCCTATGAAAATATTTGCTCTGTGTGCCCTGCTGCAGCTGCTACATTTGGCTCCAGATTCACTTTTTGGCTCCTACGCCTCTCGAGATGTGTTAATGTAGACAGGCATTAAAAAACTTTGGTCAACCAACCAGCAGTATGCCTGCTATGTCGTATGAAATGCGTGGAAGGAGAGGAACCGACTGTCTGTTACATATAGATAGAAAACAAAGCTCTGACGTGACCTCGGGTCAGCCAGCCTGACGGTCAGAGAAACGGAAACGTGCTGGATTGTGGATCTCTGAGCTGCACGTCAAAGATGCACCTATGCACAGATCAAATCTCAAAAGTGCAATGTACCTCATATACATGTTGATGCGAAGCGCCGCCAGAGCAAACTTTTCCACTTCATTTGCAGAGGTGTTTTTATTTTGGAATGTGTATTTATTGTTTGCAGTGTATGTGTGTGTGTATGTATATATTAGGGGTGCAACGATACTCGTATTGAACCGTTCGATACAGTGCTTTCGGTTCGGTACGCATATGTATCGAACAATACAACATTTGTAATTTATTTTATCAACTTTCCTTCTGACGACGCTGTCTGTGTTGAGCGCTCAGTGAATCTGCGTTCGACTACTCCGCCTAGGCTGCACTGTCGAGCGCAGATCCACTGAGCGCTCAACACAGACAGCATCGTCAGAAGGAAGAGCACAGGGCAAGCTAGCGAGACAGAAGTTAAGCTCTCCTTGCAACATGGCAAATTGAACCTCCCCCATCCTCATTCAGATCTGGCGTTTGGAATTATTTTGGTTTTCATGAAGGAGGACGAGGAGGAACAGAGAGTCCAAGGTCCTCACTTAGTCTGGTTTACGCAAACACTGCCCTCTGTAAAGCTAAGCGTTCGCAAGCTCGGCGCAGGAGAACCGAGGAGAAGGAGGAAGAAGAAGATGATGATGTGAAGTTGAGAGTTGTTTGCCCCGGCGCTTGGGGGTCCCTCGATGTTTGCCATCGTAACTTACGAATGTGGGTTGGGGTGGTGAAATACCCCATCGCGATTACTAAGGGGTTGGCAAATACCCCCGAGGCGATGAGACAGGGGTAGCGAAATACCCTAATGCGAATAATGCGGGGTAGCAAAATGCCCCACCGCGACATCGGTAAAGGTAGCGATATACGAGTTACTAAGTGTGTCGGGGTTGCGGACAAATAGCCAGCCAAAAAGACAGACAGGAGCGCACACCACCGACAAGGACATGTCCCGCACCAGGCCGTGAGAGCCGAGGAGGGATTCAGGCGTAGCAGCTTCAACAGCATCAACATCTGTGTCAGCATCGCAAACCTCTCGGGGAAACCGCGGATTCTTTAGCGGAAGAAACTTAGGTGCATCGAGCACTGCTGCTGCTGCTCCTGCTACTCTAGGGCCCTTGCCCTTCGTCCCGTTTCGCGACAATACCCCCACCCTCCCTCACTGAGCCTCTGCACAAGGTCTAGCTGTCCTGCGGCCCGCGAGGGCGGGGTGGGGGTCCGCGTGTTATTATCCCAATAATAAGGGTTGTTACATCAAGCCAAACCTTTGTAAGCAAAGACCATCAAACTCAGAAGTGAGTGGTTGTTAAATGGGACAGTGTAGCCTGCAACAGGGATATTTTGGACAGCATTGTTTGACAGAGACAGGAGGATTTTTTATATCTATATTAATAATGCAGTATAGCCTACATTAAATATATTATGTATAACCCAGCTGAATGAAAAACAGTGCTTCAATAAAATTTCAAGGCACATGTATTCCAGTTTCAGATCCTAGTTGTATCACTTTATACCATCTTCTAGACTACATTGAATATTTTTTAGATCTATAAATGATATTGCAAGTATTATGTTTGAAAGTTTTAGTAATAGATCAACCTGACAAGAAGTGTAGCCAAAATGTCTGTATCGCCCCCTGGTGTCTGACTGAGCTATATGTCATACCTCACCCACCACACCCAACCTTCATGTTAGCAGATCGGACAGGAGCAGCTAGAGAAGACATGCTAAGAGGAGAAAAGCACAGTCAGAGTCAGCATGTAGTGCATTGTGGAAAAGATCTGATTGGCCATGTTTTCATCATTCATCAATGCAATGATCCCAAACACACTGCCTAAAAGCATAGCTGGATAGGAAAAGACACAATGGATATCAGTTATGGACTGCCTCCCGGCAGGCCAGACCACAACATTATTGAAGCAGTGTGGGATTATCAGAGAACAGAACAAAAGGCAAAAATATCCAAAGAAGAGTTTTGAATGTTCTTCAGGAAACCTGGAGAACTATTCCTGCCGACTGCCTAAAGAAATGACAAGAAAGCTGCCTGCGAGAGCTCAGGCTGTGTTTAAGGATAAAGCTGGTCACATTAATTTCCCTAATTTCTTTCGGGATTAATAAAGTATTCTGATTCTGATAAATGTTGACTTTGAAGCTCATTAGAACAGTACAAACTCTGTTCCCCCCCCTATTTCCTGTATTTATCTTTGTTTTTTAAGGGGTTGCTCATGACCTTTGGACATTACTATAGCTATCAAAAGAACATCCTGGAGTGCCCTCCCTCTTTCTCTCAGCTCATTTCAGCACAGATTTTCACTGGACCACCAGGGGGAGCAACATGTACTGATAGAGAACTATTCCTGAGAGCTGAGAGCACCGATGTGGCTGATTCAGGTCAGTGTTACGGTACAGTGATGCAGAATGAAGTCACAGCTCACACAGAGTCTGGGAAAGGCAAGCGTCAGTGTTTTTGTCCCGTGCCTGATATTACCATCATTTTACCATGTGACAGTTTGACATGAAAACATTATGATGCCATATCCAAAAGATAATTTTGAGTTACTGCAGTTGCAGGAAGCTGGTGCTAAAGCAGACCTGTAAGCAGAGACGGACACAAGGTGAGAGTGTTTTGATAAGTTTTATTTTACTAAAAAAAAAAAAATGGGGAGAAAGTTCACATTAACATTTAGCCTCAATATTACAGTATATTGAAATTCTTCTCAAAGGAAGTAAAATACAACATTTTATTTTCTTTTAACCTTATATTAAAAATATCAAATAGTACTCATCTAGCAGTGCTTGCAGTATTTTAAGATATGCTGCAGGCTTGATAGCAGAAAGGTTGGCTTTATACAGAGCACAGAGGGTTTTCTTTTATGCAGTTATGTATTTATTTACTTTTTTTTCTTTGCTTTGCAGAGACAGCCTACCTTTTTGTTATCTGGCCTAGTTTGATTGACAAGCTGAACATGCAATGAGGGCAACTACACAAAATCATCCTACAGATTATACCGGTGCAGTAAGACACTTGGAACAGGCTTGCAATGCAACAACAAAAAAACAAACAAACCAAAAAAGCTAAATGTTCCATTCGTTGTGTTCTGTCCAAACAACCGTCATGTCACAGGGTGCCCTCGCTCCTCTACAAAGTGATCTGAAATGAATTCTGGGTGTATTTTCAGTACAGCTTACCAACCATGGACATGGTGAATAAGAAAAGTAGACTAAAAAATAACATCACTACCTGAATAAACTTCAAAAAAACACACTCCTTAGAGCATTTCTCTAGTTGCACAGAACTGTACAGGCACACGTATTATATATATTTAAAATAAATAGGGCTAATTTGGCCGAGACTCAGTGAGGAGGGCACTTCTCTCTTGCTTGTCAGTACAGAGAGAGGGAAAAGAAAAATTCCAGCCATTTACTGGGACGGCCGTTTTCTATAATTCTTGTGTTCCCTTAAACACACAAGTACACACACACGTCATGTACATCCACACTGTCATTCAGACACATTGGCCTCCTCCTACCCCCCCCCCCCCCCCCCCCCCCACACACACACAGAAAGCCCAGGGAAGGAAACAAAAATCAGGTGCTAAACATTATTCCAAAACATGTAAATGCCTTTATTTGTGGAATGCCTCTGACCAAGAAAACAAAAACAGAAAGTAGAGTTTGAGTCGACTGGTTTTTCAAATCATCAAACCAGAACTTGGCAAAGGGATGACAACACCCCACACGCCGAGGCATGATCCTGTGCCACTGCGCCAGGCTGTGGCCTCCAGACCCTTGTCCCCTCCCATTTTCCCCACAGTGGTCCCATAACTCCCTGTCTTCTTGCCAGTGGGAAGCGGCTGGGCTCTCCTCACGTTTACAGGACACGACACATGACTATTAAGACGCCCCGGAAATCTCCTTCACGTGCCCGGCTCCATCTCCTCACAGGACTGGGTGTGGTAGGGTCGGGTGGATGTGGGGTTTAAACGGAAGGGAGATGTGGAAGGGGAGGGCTGGGGGATTGGGGGGCTGTACAGTTGAGACGAGCTGCCTGCTGTGGGCGAGGGAGAGCTGAGGCAGGATTACTGACTGCTGGGGACCAATGTTTGTATGGAGTCTCTCTCTCTCACTCTTTCGTCTCCAGGTGAAGCCCTGTGGGAGGTGGCCGGGGATTAAACATCGGTGGAGAAGTAGAGTGTGTTTCGCTTCAGCTCAGCATAGGAGATGGGAGGATGCTGCAGGTAGTAGAGCAGCACCTGGACCTAAGAGAGGAGAAAACAAGGCTGTATGAGTACAGCTTCTGCTGGAACAATTTGCGCTTGGATGAGGGTGAAAATGATCATTCTGGATTTTGTGACAGAAACATTACAACCAACATTTTTTTTTATATGGAAGCAGATATGGCTCATGAGCTGGCTGCTGTGATGTGCTTTGCTTTAAAATATCTGAATTTTTACATTTATTTTTACATTTTTACAATTTACAGGGCAGACAAATTGCTGCTGACCTAAAATGAGTAAGGGAAGGTTGTGGCAGTAAGCCATGGACGGAAAGTCACCTTTGACCATTATTAAAAAGAAAATCAGCTTCATAAACATAGATGAATCAATCAATCTAATGTTCTTCCTCTCTCTGCTCCACAAATTCCCCTTAATCTCCGCTTTAATAACCAGTTTTATCATAAGGGCACATGTCTGGTTAACGCTGTCGCAGCTCATCAGGAAAATCACCTCCTAGCGAGAATGTTGCCACTTTGCTAGGTGGAGGGTCTCTAATTAAAAAAACAAAATAAAAAAATACAAAGGAATCCATCACTAATTCACCCAGATTATACTTAGATTACATGCAGGATGAAGCACTGGCCTCATCTGTCTGACGTGTTGTATTCTTAATGCAGTAAACATTTAGACTTTAAATAAGCCTCAGTGCAAACACTGGGCTTCACTGTAATGGACAGATGGGACCGTGCATGTGCACTCTGCCCCCATTTATGATGATTTACTCTGGATGTTGTTTATTCTGCCAAGCGGAGCTATTTGTGAACAGGAAACACATCTCTTTGCAGAGATGAATGGATAGCCTGCAGTCTAAATACAGCTGGGGTGGGGTGGGTGGGGGTCAGTGACATTGGTCACTGGGTGATGTGGGAGTGAAATTCATCTGCAGATCACAAGCAGCAGCTGTGATACGCACATACGCACCAATTTAACATCGACCTCTTGTACCTGCTAGGCCAATTGATTTTTTTTTTATCTCAATTAACAAAATGCAGCTTTGTATTCAACTTTCAAAAACATCCATGCACCTGTGCCATGACGTCATGTGACCAGATGTCAGAAGCGGAGGTGATGTGCTGTCCCTTCGCGCTCTCTGACTCTGAGGGCCTGAGCAGAGTGGGGCCGAACACGGTGGCCAGGTTATGAAGGGACATCTTGTTGATGGGCTCCTTCTCAGCCACCCTGCAGAAACAACAACCAACAAGCACCGTTAGATTCTCTGTGATGAGCTTAGTCTTATATATAAAGGTGACTGGAACAGGTTAAACATTTTTGTAAAGAAAAAAGCGAATAAGCACGATTAAAGAATAACAAAAAGTGTGTGTATTTGCGTGTCTGTGTACCGTTTGAGGTGCTCCAGCAGCGTGAGGAAGGTCATGATGTTGGGGTCAGGCAGCGAGCGCAGGAGGTGCATCATGCAGTTCTCCTTGGCTGCTGGGTCTGAGAGAGCTGTGAGAGAGGGAGGAAGAAGATGTCAGATTCAATTATGGCAAGACAGCTTTCTAACAGTCCTCATCTTCTCCAGTTGGTCAACTGTAACTCACTTTGGCAAAAGTCTAAACACACACACTTCCTGGAATGAATGTAAGAGCTCAAAGGTCGCACCTATGCCCTCCATGAAGGCGGGATAGAGGCGGTCAGTGAGGAGAGGCTCCGGCAGCTCCCTGAAGTACAGCTTCAGCGTTCCTGCAATGGCGTTGATGTCCATGTCGCTCAGCATCACCAGGATATCTTTGGTATCTGTAAATCAGACACAAACACTTATCACATTATTCAAGTTTTACACTTGATCTCTGCTTCCTCTGTCTCCAGGACTGAGGTGACCCCGCATGCATTGGTGTTTGACTTTTGTTTATCACATCAGAGTGGATGCTAGGCCCTGCTCAGTCACATCTCAGCGAAGTAAAAGCAGCTGTGACCACAAAGACTCTTATGCAACAGGAGACCTTGAACACGATACAGCTGCTGCTCCTCATCTGTCCTGGATTGCCTGACTGTCAGTTTTCACTAATCCCTCATCTAGAGTGCTAAAGCAAAGACCTCAGTTACTAAAAACCCGGCTGCAGAATTTTTTTACATCTAAAAGCAGCATAAGGTGCTACGTTTTTTGGAAATTACTGAGAAAAAAATGGGGTATGGTGGGATTGTAATGCGGGGGCAGCCGGTTTTGTGTTAAACCTATCGCCTTACTGACTCTCACATGACCCAAGTTCAGGACACATACAATAAAAGCCAAATGATGATTTATTTTTTTGCTGTGTGGATCATTTTATAATGTTTGCCAGTAACATCTGTAACCTGGTTGTTCATACGTGATTCCTGCTGAACAGAGTGAGCGAATTAATCGCTGTGCTGGAAAACAGAGTGAGCCCTGCAGAGTGTCCTCATACAGTCTGTCTGCGGTTTCCTGTCAGTTTCAGCTGTTCGCTGCAGTGAGACCAGTGTTTTTGACAATGTGCAGAGTGCACTGGGCGTCTCACAGATTTTTAAAAGCAAAGTGCAAGAACACAGACAGATGACTCATGTGTTCTGCTGAAAATCAGTATAAGACTTCACTGATACTGAACTATTGTTCTTGTGTCTGTATCTGACCAGCTTCAGAGGAATGTTTTTTTCTTTGTTAAGCCACTTCACACCAATCTGTGAATCACTCAAGCATAAAAAAGGCATCTAACTCAGGGGATGAACCATTGTTGTGTCTACACATAACAGACAACTTAGCAAAGAGTTTATTTTATCTTTGGATCTTTAGGTACTTTGTTGCTAGCTGCATTTGGCAAAACACAATTTGCCCCCATTTCTTTAGTTAATCCATCTACTGTTCACTGAAGCTTCATCAGAAATGGTCTAAGTAGAAGGATGACTGTTGCTGAGGTATGCCAGATTACACAAGAACTGAACTGAAAGTCAGCAGCAACATCTTTAGGACGATGCAATACTATCAGTCATAGACTGGCCTCCCTAGATTGTGGATCTCGACATTACTGAAGCAATGTGGGATCATCCTGTCAGAGAACATCCAAAGAAGAGCTTTGAGTGTCCTTCAAGAAGCCTCTTCCTACTGTTCCTGGGACTTCTTAGAGAAATTACAAAAAGGCAGCTTAAAGTAAGAAAGTTCAGGCTCACATGACGAATTATACAAACTCTGTATTTAGCTGTATCTTTGCCTCTCAATAAATTATTGCTATTTGGAATTTTCCTAGAGCAAAAGAAATGAACTGTGGCTCATGACTTTTGCACAGTAGTGTATAAATCTAAATGCCATTGCACATATTCTGCATCACAGAATCACCTCTACTGCAAAGAGAAAGAACAATAAACAATATTGTCGTGCAGTAAAGACGATGGGAGGAAGAGCGTGTCACACAGAGACAGTGAATGGAGTCTTACTGGTATCGAATGCTGATTTGAGGGCCTGGATATCAGTGGCCACCCCTGAGATCCTGTAGATTCCCACTTCATCGATCCCTCTCTTCTCCACCTCCTCAATGCACTGACGGACTATGTAAGGCACCTTGGAGCGCTCGCGCCTGTGGACACACACAGCAGTTATTTTCTGATGACTGAACTGGGCTTGCACATCTTCATCACAGGCGCCATGAAAACAGTTGTTTCTTTTCATGAGACGGGAACTTTTCTCATCATCTCACATACACATCAATGAATGCCTATTCATGAAACTTTCAATGTCTCATTCTATCATTTAGACACATGAGCTCTGAGCCCTTTTCAGTCTCAACAACAGGAACAAGCTTACTTTGTAACAACGTTGATTTTGACTCCAAACACGCCACTCTGTCTTTTGGACGGCGTTCTCTTTAAGCTGAGGTCTCGACTTGTAAACTTCATGGAGAATTCCACTTTAATCTGAGGAGGAACAAACAACATTAAGAAGGCAAAACTGAAACTCTGGGATTGTTACGAGTCACTTTGTGTGCGATGACTAACATCTGTTTTTTTATTAATTTTATTTCTATGTCTGGTTTCTGCTATCTTATTACTAAGTTTATATTTGTATTGTACAGCACTTTGGTCTATTTATAAATAAATGATGATGATGATGATGATCTTTAAGCTAATCATTTTAATATATGGAGAAAAAACCTAAAATAAAAGAAAAATTTGTGGAAAAAAGTTTATGGAAAAAAAAATAAATCAAGATTTCCTTTGTATATATTTAGTTATTCTATTCAAAATTCTGTCTGTACAAATCTCCGACCTTGAAGGCTTTATTTACTGGACGAGTCCAAGCTAAAAGTCCCTCTCAGATACTTACCCCATTCATCTCTATGACATCCATGTGCCAGTTCTTGGACTGCACAGTCTGAGGATCCAGCTGAAAGACACAACACAGACAGAAACATGGTTGTTAACATTTTTGAGAAGCCTAAATAAGGACATGACTAAATTCATACTGGGATTTTCCCAGGAACAGAAAAATTGCTTAATCACATCATCAGTGAGCCGTCGCTCCCTTGGACAACTCGACATTTCTCAATACAACACACAGAAAGGAAGAAAAAAAAAAAGCCTGGCAACAGTATCTGTACATTTCTTCGAAACCTGCTCACTTAATTCCAGCGTACCCACGGTGGGTGTTGTGACCAAACCGGACTTTGCCACCAGGGAAATTCTTTTCCCACATAAATCCTCAGGAATGTTTGTTCTTGTAGTACGGAGATAGAGTCTGCTTTTATGCTTTAATCTGTCTCTAAATAAAACCTGAGAAAGCCTTAAATTTCCATTCTAAAACAGAAAGTGGTGAAGCAAAAGTAACCGTCCTCGTGTGTTTGACAGAGAAATGCCGATTTAACCTCTTTACATTTCACTAAAGAAGAATCCCAGTAAGACATTCAAGTATGATCTGACACCTTTGGGGTTTTGTAGCTACAGAGAATTAAAACATAATTAAAACAACTGAAAAATATCTCCAAAATTATAACCACATGGAGCTCAACGTTCGGTTTTAGTGGAGGATAAAATAAGGAAACTGGAGACATGACTGCACTACCCGAAGCCCAGGCAAAGTAATGCTTGTAACCCCGGGCTCTAACGTAGACGCTGGACAATAAACTGAAGGCAGTAAGTTTATCGTCCCACAACTTTTTCGCTTCTGCTGCCCTTGTACGTCTTCAGCAGTCTCTCAGGCGTCGAACGAGGGCTCCAGATTAACTGAGACACTTCTCCTCGTTCACCGCACATATTCTCAAAGCGTGGCTCTCACGTCTCTCAGTGAGGCAGCACAGACAGCTTGTTGTTGTTTTAAGTCTCCTGGAGTCTGCTCCCGCTGTGCGAGGCCACAACAGCTAATGCCTTTTTTATAGTTTCAGCATCTGCACTACTCAGTTATGTCATCGCAACCCTGCACAGCGATGTGCTTAACGTAGAGGAAAATTACTCTTGCTGGGTGAGCGCAGGGGTAGCACGCTCCTCTTATTGTCGGGATTAAAAGTTTTTAGTGAGTGTATTTCATTACCTCGTAAAAAGGCCATTTGGCACCGGTTTCACGCATTCCTATTATCGCTAAAGCCTGTTTTCCCAGCAGTGTTTGGGCTTCAGACGAAGGACAGGTAATCACTGCAATCGGGGCTTTACACAGCAACTGCCGAGAAGGGAACCGGGCAAAGATCCAAGGCTCACTGATGACGCCTCTTTAAGCCCCCCTGGAGTAAACTAATTGAAAAAAATAAAAATAAATATCCTACCCATTTCCTCCTTATTACTCTGCTCATTTCTAAAAATCCTAATTAAAAATGAATGTACTCAAATAGGGTTGTAAAAACAAAAAGGGTCCATTACAGCCATTTGTATACTCAGTGACCCTGTCCAAGCCTGTATCCACAACTGGGCCGTTTATTAAAAAATAGCTGAGAGGAACTTGCTCCCCCACTCGCCTGCTTCCCTGAGAAATGAGTTTGAGAGGAGGCCTGCATGAAGCAAGCTTTCATTTACTTTATAGTATTTCATTCAGAATAAAGCACAAAATGTCAGCAGGAGGGATTGCACTGCAAGACGCGGTTTGTGACTTAGCGGAGGATGAGTTCAGTCAGCTGGTCTAACAGCAGAGGGAGGATTTAAGGTTTTATTCCGAGTGACAGCTCGCAGTCAGGGAACCTTCAGGAAGATGGCAGGAGGTAACAGAGCTGAGACTTGATATGAGAGACGTAAAGAAGAAAAAAGACGTTTGCTCCCATATAAAAGAACCCAGCTTTTATATGGGAGCAAGTGTGCGCACCGAGTATGAGGTACAGCCGGTTTACTTCCATCCGGCCGTATATGTGCACGTCCCACTAACTCTGTACTCTGTGTGCTTAAACACACTAACCCTCATTTATCTGCTCTCCTGCATGTTTGAGCGTATTGAAATGAACATAACGGGAAGCATGCGGCCGCCGTGTGATTCGGTCCATTTGCAGAAACCTACAGAAAAGTCACGGTTGATTTGAGTATCCTTTTTCCTGCATGTTGCTGGACTCTAGGTCAGTCATGCAGAATACAGGCTTTGATATCATGACTAAGAGTCTCCAAATAAAGAAGCAGGCAGACATGAGCCGGGACGTACATGCAGTTTGAACAGAGTACAGGCTGTGCTCTACTCAGACTGATCTACAAGATCAAAGCTGATAAGTCATTCTTTTGTGCTACTAAATGGTTTCTTTTACACCGACAGGGCAGAATGTGGTTATCAGTCACACAGTATTACTCAGACTTGTACTCTGGATTTCAGTTTTACATTTCAAGAAAAAAAAATAAAATCTTGTTCCCGCCCAGTTTTGAACCGGGGACCTTTTGCGTGTTAGGCGAACGTGATAATGACTACACTACGGGAACTAACTGAGAGCCCTCCCCCCTCCCCTCTGGAAATATAATCCCGCCCTCCACCCTGCTGTGGATCTGAGACTGACAGCAACAACACAGGGGCAATCAAGGGTCTGCATCCCCTATGGAGCTGCACAAGCCTCAACACATGCAGCGCTACAAAGAATCTTGATGCATCGGTGTACATCATCCACGATGTTCTCTGTGCACAGGGATCCCTCTTTCCTGTCCACAGGAACACTATACATGAAAGCATTTTCATCTGACAAGCGTGACCGATGCGGGTCTGTGAAAGGACAGTTGTTTGCAAAACTACGTTTCAGTTAAGTGCAAAAAGAAAATCTTGCTCAGATGTGCAAATTTGTCACCAATATGAACATTTAGTATCACATGCTGCTCAGATTTAGTACAACTAAAGAGCAGTGTTTGGACACTTGTTTGTTTTGTGTGATTATAAATTTATGTAAAAGCAAGAGCTGAATAATGCAGACCAAAGAGAAGGAAAACAGCGGCAGAAGCCTGAACCAAACAGTCAGGTACAAAGTGATGTGTAAAGCCAAACTAATGAAATCTCTATAGACTTAATTAGCTTATTGTTGCTGTGCTTGGAGAGGTAATGCGTGCTGGCGACAACACAGCAAAAAGCATAACTTGATCTTTTGATATGCTAAATTAATGAATCGCTGTTTAATTTGTCCTTTGTGTTTCATCACACTTTTTCACCACTGCTTCTCTGCCTGATTAAATATTCATTCAGCTGCAGAAAGCTTTTTATTAGTCCTTTAATTAGAACGTGGTGCTAACTGCGCGGCTCCTTGGATTTAGCAGGATTACAGGAACCGTGTGCACAGTGACTGAACCTTCATTTCATTTTTTTTTCTTTTTAATTTCCAGCTAACACATCCTGCAGCAGCAAAGTTGCTCCTGCTCCATAAGCAACAGGACTATTTTTGGATTCTTGAACCATAATGTTTATATGACTCTTTACTCAACAGCTGCTGATGTCAACGAGGCCATGGGAGGTCTTTGACTCGGTTGCCATGTTGCCTTCTGCCCTCTCTTCCTAGTTTGGGCCAATCGGCAGGGATTTTCAACTGAATGAGAGTTGTGATTTGCAGACTAGTCTTTTATCTCTGCCAGCAGTGTGTGATTCTCATCCAGCCCCTGTAAGCAGCGACACACAGATGAGTACTACACTTACGCAACACCATCCTTGCCTGCAGCAGAGCGGAGCACTGATACTGAAACGCAGAAAAACATAAAGGGGTGAAATATTCCTTTAATATTCAGAGTCAAAAACAAACACCTCCTTTATTTTCCTTAAAATACCCATATGATCAGTTTTTTATGATTTCTTCATTGTGCTGCAGCATGAACGTGCTCAGGAAAAGACCGAAATCTCTTCAAATTCACGTGATTTCAGGAACTTTGTTATTGACCAGTGTCATCTCTCGTTTCCACATGGAGGAGAGACACAGTCAAAGACTACTTTGTTTCATTTACTTTGACATTTTATCATTTAAATGCACCGTTCCCACCATCCAAAGTCTGTCAACTGTAGCCATGGCAACTAACCTCCCAGCTAATGTGAAAAAAAGAACTGGAGTAAGATTCAACTGAGCAACTATGCGAGTTTGTTTTCCTGATTATTTAGTAACTTTTCATCGCATTACTTTTGCTGCTCAGGCTCACAGCATGTGCTTTATGTTTACCAGCAGTGACAAATACACTTTTAGTGACCATATCTTTATAGATACCTGCATGCAAGGGGCAAAAATAAAGTGCACAACACTACTGTGTTTAATAGCACATCCCCAAAATCTCACTCCGTAATTAGATGATTAATGCCTTTGTGTCACTGTAAGGAGATTAAAGGCTATTTGCATGCTGGCTGCTGCACAGCCAGAAGCAAGGGGGTCACTGTGGGCATCAACCTGAGAATGCTTTACTGACCTGCCACTCCCCTCCTGGAGCCCATTAACCAATCACAGATCTTGCACACAGGGGGGGATGAATTGGGGCCAATAAAGGGCCATGCCCTCCGGTGGAGACAGGAGGAGATTTATGTGGCCTATATAAAAAGGCCATTAGGGGAGTAGATGGCATTTTAGGCACACAGAAAGGATGAAATGCTAATATCTCGTCTGCACCAATCAACATACTAAAATGGAGAGTATAATTTCCATATGGGAGCTGAAATGCTGCAAGGGTAAGAGGTAGGATGAGCGAGTGGGAGGGAAGATGATAATGGTCGGATGCGATTCTCCTCGATGGCTTAGTCTGCATTGTTCTCTGCACTAAGCTGGCTAAAAGTCCACAAAAAGGAGGGAAAAACAGAACACAACGCAAAAGCTACAACCCCACATCCCAGCCTCAAGGCTATTTGCTCCTTTGTTGCGACACATCAAATATATTGTGTCTAGTTCTACACCAATTAGCGTTTTCCAGCCAGCTTTCCATCTCATCACACTGTGTCTTAATTAGGCGCTGCTTCCAGCTCACGTAGGGAGCACAATTCCCTGGTGTACTTCCGTGCCCTCACCTATCCTTTTCATTCCTCTAAACACCCAGTAAATAACATGATGCATGCCACAGATGCACAGACAGAAACAAGACGCACTATGCCCTAAAGTCTGCTTTTCCTGGCCCCAACAATTATGATTCAAATTTCTAAACGCATATCTGCATGATTTAATTTTAAAAGCATGCACAACAGAGTGCACACACACACTGCTTAACCAAAAACTAAGAATGAACCCTTTACAGAAAACAGAACTATTCAAAAAATCCATGCGTGCCTCCGCTGTGTTATGGTTTTAGATAATATCAGTGGATAGTTAAACATCATCGAGAGCAATCCCCAGCATGTTGCAATGAAACACATGACCGAGGGAAAGAAAGGGGGGGACTGTAGAAAGACTGATAGGATCAAAAGGCAACCAAGCTTGGAAAAATGACAACACAAGCTCACTCAAAAAAAAAAAAAAGAAAGAAAAAGTGACAAGAATTAAAGGATGAACCTTACAGAGCAGATGGGTGAACAGGGATTTCGGCACGGTGTGAGTGCAGGGTGGCAAGATACCAAAAAGACTTATTGCCAAAGCTGAGAAATTTGGACAGCAGTGAGACAAAGGGACTTCCTCCTCTAATGCCTTGACATTAACACGGTGGTACCTGTGTACAGAGAAATAATGTATGTAATCACTGTTTTATTCCGCTCAGTATAAAAGAGTGGTCAGCTTTCCTCAGGCTCGTGCTGAATAATGGAAAACATGGAAGCAAAGGTCAGCCTAAATCTGACTCTTTGTTATGAACACGGTTATGATGCACACAAATTACAGCTCAAAACGCTGTTGATGCTGAAGAAGAGGAGGGCTGTGCAAGAACGTGGTCACCCCCTCCAGATAAATAAATACCTAAAAATTCCTCAGCTTATGTCTGCATTACTCTGTTTCAGCTGTGTGTGCAGAGGTGTGCACTGAATCACAGAACCTTTGCTGCTCAGCCAAAAGAGTCACAAACCAGAAACTGCATTTAAACAACGTCGCAACACCACGAAAGGCCAGTTGCAGACACTACAAAGAAAGGGATAATAACTGGCTGCATACCAAAACGACATCATGCAAACATTCCAGATGTGTGTCTCAGAGACAATATGGAGTAATGTGACACTTAATAAACAGAAGAAGAAAAAATCGTTGCTTTAAATGCCAAAGAGGCGTCATTATCACAACTGAACAGCAGAGGGAGCCATTCTGATCGTCAAACAACATGACAAGCTGCCTTTTAGTCATCACTAGTAGCTTTTTTTTAATTTTATTTTTTTAAAGGAGAAAAAAAGGCTTGTGGATATGAAGACTGATGGAGAGGAGAGGGCAGGGAGCAGGAAATTATTATTTCATATTATTAAACAGAGTGCTTTTAGAGCGATCGTGAATTCCTATCTTAATTAAATCGTCGCACAGTCCCGTTTCATGTCGGTACCATTTTTTCAAATATTAACATCTTCTCACAAGTTATTCACAAGTGAGTGTAACCGATCCTGTATCAAACTCCAGTGCAATTCAGGATTAATCAAGAATATTCAATACTTTTTAAAGCTCAAATATTAAAGTTAGTAATAGAGATGCAGATTCTACCAGGGTAAAAAAGGGAAATAAACCCATATCCTTATTTCTGGGTCACAGTTTAGCCATCACTGCCATCACTAGCTACATTCAGTCATCTGACCTTTCAGAACAGAACAATAGTCAACTCAGAAATAAAGACACCCATTAAGAGAGCACACGCACACAGAAAGGGATGAACTGAGGATAAAAGAGAGGGAGAACCAACAGATGGAAGTGACACAGTGATATATAGAGGATGAAAAAAAGATTAAAGAGCAAAAACCACAGCTTGTGTGTGTGTGTGTGTACATATGTTAACCAGAAACCTTTTGTCTGAGCAGCTTGCTGCGGACGCGGCCCCATAGCTTGGCCCCAGTGTTGCTGTGCCTCTTGTGCACAGGGGTCTGTGGCTGGCTGGACAGATTGTGCTGATTCTGATCCACGCAGCAGTGCTGCTCCAGACGCTCGCACACCGAGTTCAAGTTTACATCCGATACCAAGATCTCCGTCATGCCAAAGCCTGTGAATTCCTCTCCCACCGATGGTGGAGGAAGAACACCGCGGACGATGAAGAGGATGGGAGTACGGATCCCCACGGAAGCTCTTAGTGATCAGTGAGTCGCTTCAGCAATCAAGTTTCAGAAAAAGACTCTGAAATTCACTTCAAAAGAGGAATGAGTGATGAGGAGGAGGAGAAGTAGAGAAAGATGCTGCCATGGTGTCCTTGATAAGCCTGATAGTAGGTCCACGCTGATGCCCCTCTCTGTGAGTTCGCTCCACAGTCAGCTGCCAGCATCTCCTCAGTGTGCGATCTGACTTCCACAACAGCAAGCACACATACAGAGCGACTGAGCGAGAGAGAAAGAGAGAGAGCGCGAGAAGAGGGAGGGAGATGGGGGGTGAATGGGCTCCCGCTGTCAGTGAGCAGCTCTGCTTCTCCAGATGTTGATGGACACACCTCCAAAGAGAGAGAAGGGAGGGGAGGAGGGCACAATAAACAGTCAATGAGAAATGAGGGGGGAGAGAGGGTGAGAGAGAGAGAGAGAAGGAGCAAAGGCTAAATGCTGGACTCTGTTTTGTTCAGTGCTTTGACCCCTTGTCAACCTTTCCCAGAGTTGGCCAGCATGCTCAGGAAGTGAGTAAACAAAGAACTGTGACGATGAGAAAGAGGCAGTGAAAGCATGAAAGACAGACAGGTAATACCTGCGTCGCCAAAAACATGACTTGAAACACACAGGCAGACCTCTAAGAAGCTCTAAAGGCTCCTATGTTGTCATATCCTTTTAAAATCTGACTAGAAATATCTTTGCTCTCTCCCCCTCTTCTCTGTGCCTCCCTCTGCAGATGACTTCTCCTCCCGCATTCTTACAGTTCTCCGATTTCCATCGTCTACTCTCTGCGAATGCGTGCGTCATTTTTCCACTACAATGCTCGACACTTTTCACCGTGCCTGTATGCTGACATTGGAAAGTCACTCAAAGACATCCACACGCACGCTCACACCCCGGGAGACACGGCCAGCGAATCTCCATGTTTATTCAACAGGACAGCCGGAGCTGGCTGCTCTTATGAGAAGGATTCCTCTGTATAATGGATCGATATGGGGCAAGGGAGCCTGTGTATGCCTGTCAAACTCCATCTCCATCCACCGTGTCCCATCCCATTTGAATTAGGGAGGGGGGGTTCTGCTGGTGGAAAAGGTTACAGACATGAGGCTGCATTTTAAAACCCCCAGACTGGTAAGACGCACCGTCTACTGGGCTGAAATGTCTTTGTGATTCAGAGACAGTATCTGCGATGAAATAATTATAATTTAGTTACCTTCTGCTAAAGCGGCAGATTTTTTTTTTTTTTGCTGTTTTCGCCACAGTTTTTAGCAACAAATTGGACTCATCCCGTCATCACAAGGCGTCTCAGCTAACAGCAGACAGCCTGATACCATAGTGTAAAAACATGTGGGTTAGAATGTGTTCTGTGGTAATGATAAAACACTAAAGTGGGAGCAGGACGGCCAGCATGTCTCACTTTGTGACCGAAAGTGTAGTACAGAGGGGGTGGTGGTGGAGGAGACCTCAGTCAACCCTCGCCACAGACTATTTTTAACTCTCAGAATTCGTAACTATGAAGCATACACACTCTATGCGTCATATCTTGGAAGGAATGTCTGGGAAAACCATGTTTTTAAAATGGGAGGAAAAAAAAAACCCCCACAGGGCGACAGGAAATTTTTTGGGCAACGCACTGAAAGAATCGTACATCGAACTGTAGCTTGTTTGATTGATTTCTGCTATCACAGCATCCAGAAGAGAAAATAAAGACTAAAACAAGCAGAAAAATAAACTACAATCAGCAAGTGTCATCATATGTGATGGGAGCTTCAAGATTAGTACAAGCAGCAGAGGCCAAGATACCCTGAGCGTCTGCAGTCTAGTCCTAAAATGATTTCACATCGTCATTGAAACAATTCTAAATCTTTCATTAGAACCTCGTGGCTCGGATTCTTACTACTTTCAGATCATACACCTGCAGTCTGGTTCATGGGGAAAGCTTCAAGTTTCAAGCTCAAGCCAAGAAAGCTTTTCACACTTTGGAAAATCCCCCCAGAGCTGCTTTCACAGGCCGAGCAGCAGCAATCTTCGCTCGCAAGATCAGTCAAGTGCGTCTTTAGCCGTCCCACTTCAGTACAGGATAAGACAAAAAAACTAATTCCTCTCATTTCCAATTGAAACGCAACATCATCATCATTTATTTATATAGCACTTTAAAAACACACCTGGTAGACCAAAGTGCTGTACAATACTAATATGCACATAGTAATAAAACCAGACATAGCAATAAATTTTTTAAAAAAAAAGTCAGTTACCCACAGAGTTAAAAGCCAGAGAATAAAAATAAATTTTTAATAAAGACTTAAAAACTGGCACTGATGTAGCCTGTCTAACATGGAGAGGAAGGTTATTCCAAAGCATCGGCGCTGCAACAGAGAACGCTCGGTCTCCTCTAAGTTTCAGCCATGACTTTGGGACCGAAAGCAGCAACTGCTCAGCTGACCGAAAGGAACGAGTGGGGACGTGGGGCTTCAACAAGTCAGACAAATAAACAGTTGCCAGACCATTTAGAGATTTAAAAACCAATAAAAGGACTTCAAAACGGGTCCTAAATTCAATTGGAAGCCAGTGTAAAGAGGCCAAAATCGAGTGATGTGATCAAATTTCCTTCTGTCAGTTAAAAATCATGCCGCAGCATGTTGCACTAATTGCAAGCATGATAAAGTGCCCTGCCCAACCCCTATTAAAAGAGAATTGCAATAATCTAAACGTGAGGTAATAAAGGCATGAATAACACTTTCCAAGTCACGCTTGGAAAGAAAGGGCTTAACCTTCGTTAAACGTCTGAGGTGACAGAATACTGATTTTACTACCCCATTTACATGGTCATCAAAGGTAAGTGCAGAATCAATTTTAACTCCGAGATTTGTGATCGAACTCTTTAGTTGGGAAGTCAAAGCTGCAAGATCAACATCTGGAGTATGAGAAAAACGATTTGGGCCAAATAAAATCGCTTCTGTCTTCTGATCATTAAAATTTAAAAAGTTTTTTGCCATCCATGCTTTGACAGCAGTAAGGCAGTCAAGCAGAGGTCGACTTGGGAGACTATCAGAATGACTAAAAGGTAAGTAGAGCTGGCAGTCATCTGCATATAGATGGAATGGCACTTTATGTTTTCGGAAAATCGCGCCAAGAGGCAAAAGGTACAGTGAAAACAATAACGGCCCAAGAATAGATCCCTGTGGCACACCCCAAAGCAGAGGGGCCACAGAGGATGAAGCCGACCCCAACTTAACACAAAAGGTCCTATTTAAGAGATAGGACTTTAACCACACAAGTGCCGAACCAGAAATTCCCACACAGTGCTGTAAGCGGGAGATGAGCAAATCGTGATCCACAGTGTCAAATGCAGCGGTCATGTCCAACAAGACCAGCACTGCATATTTACCACGGTCTGTCGCTATCAGGATGTCATTCATAACTTTTACGAGGGCTGTCTCCGTACTGTGGAATGGCTTAAAGCCGGACTGAAAGATTTCTGACAATTTAGAGTCATTCCATCAACTGAGTATAAACAACCCTTTCCAGAATCTTACTAAGAAAGGGAAGCTTAGAGATGGGTCTAAAATTTGATATGACTGAACTGTCTAAGTTCTTCTTAAGTGAAGGATGTATGACTGCATGCTTAAATTCCCTAGGTACTTGACCAGACAAAAGACTAGTATTAATAATGTTCAGAATGTGCGGTCCGATGATAGGAAATACTGTACCTTTTTAAGAAAATGGGGAGGAACATGAGGACACCTGATTGCATACTTTTACTGGCTTACAGTCACAAAACATGAAGCATTAACAATAAAAGCAAACAGATGTTCATAAATGAAGCCTGCTGCAAACTATGTTATTGAGAAGGTTCATGTTGTCCAATCTCAGATTCCAGATCTCATTCAAGCTTAAAAATAACCAAATACGAGGAAAGGTTAGTTTTAATCCACGATTAAAATTTTGCTTTAGGTTTTTTTTTTTGTGATGTATTTTTTTTTTTTTTGGGGGGGGGGGGGGGGGGGGGGGGGTAAGAGCAGATTAATGGTCTATTAATGGTCTGTGTCCATGTCTGCAGAGTATAATCACAGTAAGAGAGGGGCAGCCAATTAGAAGGAAGCTGGCTTTCAGGGAGGGGCTCTTAAAGAGACAGGAGCGAAAACTATTTAGCTCCTACAGTGATCACAGTTTAATGATAAATAATATGGTGACAGAAATTAGTATAACAGGCTCAAATAAGCCTTATTTTCTCTCTTGGTACCATAAAACTACAGTTTATGCCTGCTAGCAAAATTTAGCTTCATGTGTTGTGATATTAATTAGTGTGATCATCATCCAGCTTGTAGCTGTCACTTAGACGATGCTGTTCAGGAAACGTTTCACACTTTATGGATAGCGCTATCTGCTTTCCAGTCATGTCTCATCTTCACTTTGCAAAATTTTGACCTTTGGCTTCTCTTTGAAGTGTCAAAAAGCCCCAAAGTCAAAAGATACTGACAGCAGAGGAGTAGAGTAACAGCAGGTGTTCATGCAACCTATGTCGACTGCTTCACAGCCCATCACGTCAAATACATTCATGCAGCGAGTTCACACAAGCACACAGAGTTGCCAGTGTTGCACTCTCTTGTGTTGGCTCATAAGTTATTTATGCCTGCACACTATATGCAGACATGTTAGCGCAGAATACCTGTGGGTTTACACAACTCAGCACACATCAAAAACGCCAAGCAGTTCTGCACACAGACTGCCTCAATTCCCTCCAAAACTCAAACCGACTCCATACGTGGCATTTAAATGCAAAAATAATAACAGGCTGTCGATGTACCAGAATAATATTTTTCTCAATCATGTCAAAAGCAAAACTATTCGTTTCTGTGGTTTTATTGCTCGGTTTTGCTGTGAGTAAGAACAGTGGAATAATGGCTCCCAATTTTCCTTAAAAAACACACACACACACACAAAAAAAACAGGACCTTGCATAGATAGATACGTACTGTAGAGATAAATTAACTGTATGAGATGATGAATTGTGTGGGGCTTTGAGCTTAGGAAACATGGGAATGATAAAAAGACGAAAGATGCATGCAGGGGAGGAAGAGGAGGAGGAGGGCGCCCAACGAGGAGATAAGATTAAGAATTCTTGTGAGAAGAGTAGAAAATGTAAAAGTACATGAAAGAAAAGACATGAGTAATTAGCAAAAGTCTCAATGCTAAAATAAATGTGTTTTTTATGTGAGGTGACTGTGGGGGATATGTTTGCCTTCTTTTACTCTCTCCGTCCATCTAACACCCACAAATTGTTGTTTTTATGATTTAACTGAGATATATAATAACACTGCTGGCACTCAGTCAGAGGTTCAGCACACGCTTTTATTTAAAATGATCTTAATTTAATACCATTTGGCCACCACATGAAAAGGTGAAAAAGCAGAAGGTTGAGTCCCGAGTGCTTGTGCTCTGACATCATGGCCGGCCCTGGCTCTTAATTATAGATGCGCCGGGTGGCACGGCCCCTCGTAAAGCTGCTCCACATGAACAGACGAGGGAGGGGGGCTGCTGAAGGAGGCCCTCGTTTACGAACTCCACCTAGTTGTGTAGTTGCTGCCTGACAAGCACTGCGATTCTGTTGACTGTGCGATTCTAGGGCCTCTAGTGCTGCGGCCTTCAGCAAACTTCTGCCAATCACACACACCTTCAGGAGCCAGAGACAAATTAATGATCAATTGCAGGGCTGAGCCGCTCTGACATGAATATGGAGCAGCTCTGAATCCATGCCTGCCTAATGAACGCGGGGTGGTCAGTCTGTCAGTCTGCTGTTTTAGCGGGTTTAGTGTGTGCTGTGTGTAATAAGCTCCTGCTGAAGTCTACAAAACAGCTACAGCTGCTGCAACAATCTACCTTTAAATTCCAGCAGGAGCTCCTTCTGAAGAAAAATCACTATTTTCTATTAGAGATGTGGAGCAGTTTGCTTTTGGCTTTAAAGTGAATAAGAAGACCTGGCTGAGCTGGCTGCCAAAAGCTACTACAGGGGTCTGGGTGTAGTCCACCCTAGACACCACAAAAACCACCTCCTGCCCTCTGTTTATACTTTAAACTATCCTATTAAATAAAGTTAAAAAAAAAAAAAAAGACAAAAAGAAAGTTTCACTTTCATGTATGAACAGTAACTAAAGCAGGAGAAAATTACCTCAGCTTCCAATAAACACTAAAAGTAGGGGAGTTATACATAAATAATTAATTACCAAATAAGAAGCTCAAATCTCTTCCAATGTCAGTCGACCCTTTTAATAAAATCTGGGGAATTTTGCTACACAGTTGTACAGCTAACAGAGATTTGGACTTACAGTTAAAGCTGTATTGTATTTTTTAACATTTTCAAAGGTTTAGTGGAGTTCGTATTTTCATTCATTTCATGTTTTTTTGGTAAGTTTTTTTTAGGACATTCACTATTTTAGTGCTTTCACAAAAACAAAATCAAAAACAAAAAAAAAACACCTTCACCAAAGTGCAGGCAGGCCATTAACCTTTATAGTTTTCCATTTTGGCTATCACAATGGACACACGCACAGGTTTGTTGTTTGTTCCAGCCTGCAAACACAGCAAGAGCAGGATACACAGAAAGCTGGCATCTGAGAATGTGCGTATGTGTACATCCATATTTTGGCCACACCTCGGTTGATCCCCAAAGCAGCTGACAGTGGAACAAAGGTGATTGTTTGGGAATATCAATCACGTGCATCTTTCTTAGGCCAGCGACCGGCTGACATCAGTGGCCGGGTGGCTGCGATAGCTAGAAACCACACTGCGAGCGGATAATTCAATCAGGGTTAATTCGATGGGTCTGCAAGTATGTTTACAGGATGATCTGCTCCACCTCTTTGATCTCTCCTGCTCTCTTATGGAGGAAGATGGGAAAATGGGGTATGAGGTTTCGAGGTTAAGAGTGAGAGTGCTAAGATGAGAGCGCAAAGGCGGGAGGAGGTTTGGCTCGGTGGGAAATCACAGCCTTAGGGTGCACTGCAGATTATTCCTGCATGTCTTTCATCTGAGCCATTGGGGGCATCCTCCGATTAACCGCTCCATCACTTATTAAGCACTTTGGAACAAAAGTGGTGAAGGAGACAGAGGAGGGAAGGAAAAGGAGTGAGCGAAGAAAAGGCTTAGCTTGAATCTGTGTGTGTCTTTGGGCGTGGCTGAAGAGAGGTAAAGCGTGTTTTTGTGCTCTTTCAGAGTCAGCATATTCAGGGTGTACGTATTAATAGATTGTGGTACATCTAGCCGAAGAGTACAGTGAAGTGTGATCAGCACACGTATAGATGCACAACGGTAAGGACACAGAAACAAAGTGAAGGAGAGCAAGGAAAACAGGTTGAGAAGAAGGGTGATGCAAGAACAAATGGTGAAGCAGTAATGCTGCACTCTGCATCACAAGCCTCCGACTAAACAATGAGATCACACCTTGTATACACGCAGTTCTTCATGGATTTTACTAATTAGTAAAATCCATGTAATTATATATATATATATATATATATATATATATATATATATATATATATATATATATATATATATATATATATATATATATATATATATATATATATATATATATATATATATATATATATATATAATTTCTCTCTGTTTAATGCTTGTCTCTTTATTTATCCTAATGTCTGTGTCCATAATTCTTCATTATGGTTTCACATGATCCGAGTCACTCCGACGTCCACCAATGACAGGAATGAAACAGTAAAGATGTTGCAATACCTCAAACTCTTTGTGTTACATACATCCACCTGAAAAAAAAAAGCTAAAGGCAGAACATCAGATGCAAAATCAACTCTAAGAGTAAACTGTGCTGTTCCCTGGCTCAGAGTGTATTTGTTCATCAAACACAAGATAATCATTTTTCCTCAAAAAGGCAAACAGCAAATCCTCTTTGGTGGAGATAATTACAGCAAAACAACACAGTGAACTTTTTCTTTAATTACAACTGATTCCCCTCCTACTGTCTCTAGAAAGAAATGACTGCATTAAGTCTGAGCAGAGCTTTGCGTTTGCCTGAAATAAACATAAAATAAAGTCAAAGCTGCACAAGGCAGATTTATATATATTTTTTAAACCCAGAAAAGAACTTTGTGGAACAGTTCCTAACTACTAAAGCACCATAACATCAGGGGACCACATAACCCGAGGGGTCTGGGTCTATTTTCTTACTTTTGCGGTAAGCAGGTGAGGACGTTGTGATAAGAAGTCTTTGCACATCCTTAACATGTCCACATTTTGCAGGATGGAGATCATCCACCCGTCTGAGTGTCTGTCACACCTGGAATAAGCTTGATCTTTAAAACTGCACTTTGCTAAGATGTACAGCCAGTGGAGGATGACACATTCCCCCTGTTTTGGTAACTATTCCCGATATAGAGCCTGGTGTTGGGTGTGATTTCATCATGTGAGCCAACCTGCCCTTTGCTGGGATGTGGATGGGCACCCACTATGCTGAGGCTGTGATCTCAGTGTTGTGATCTCTGCTAGTCTGGGGACAAGGCTGTGTTACATCTGAACATTGTGACCCAGTTTCAGGATGAAGAGAGCGCAGCCTCACAGAACGGTGCTGCTGACCTGCTTCAATAATTCACGCTTAAGTGTATAACCGTGGCTGAATGGAAGCAGCCACCTGGAAAGATTACACGGCCGGGGCAGGAAGCTGGTGGGAATTACAGAGAGGAAGAGACGACAGTATCAGAAAGTATAGCAGAACTGAGATTTCTTAGTTTTTTAAAGGAAAACATGATTGTTTTGGGCAGAGGGTGGATAAGAAAGTGCTAAAGGTTGGGGACCGCTGGTTTAAAAACCAGCGGTCCCCAACCTTTTTTGCGCCACGGACCGGTTTATGTCCGACAATATTTTCACGGACCGGCCTTTAAGGTGTCGCAGATAAATACAACAAAATAAAACTAGTACCGGTACCGAAAAAAAGAAGATTTATTCATAACACACGTGAAAAGACCCAGGAAAACCGAGTTAACGATAAAAACGATAACAAAATAACGCTGAAAACCGATAAAAACCCTGAAAACCATACATTTCACACCTGAGCCCGGTACCAAACGACTCACGGACCGGTACCGGCCCGAGGCCCGGGGGTTGGGGACCGCTGATTTAAACAATACGCACGAGTTAGCCTGCTGCGTTTCTAAGAGGTCTGATCAATAATGAAGAGGAGGAGAGGTTTGATGCTATGCAGACGGCAGACAGCCCGGCTCATGCTTTCAGTCTCTCATGGTCAAACAGAACACCTACATCTTCTGCTGAGCAGCATGTGTGCACGTGCATATCACCTCTCTGCTGATGCAACATTACTACTACATTCATTTTTCATAAACTCTCACAGAGTCACCGTTTTCTACGTTTGTAACACTTCCCACTCCCACACAGCATTTATGAGAAATTTACTTACCAGCAAAGTTTCTCAGCACTTTTTTAAACAATTATTTTGTGATTTTAAAGAAGTCCACATGAGCAGGCATTAGCTCCATTAACATAGTGTTTCTATGTGGCTTTTTATTTGTACCTCTTTTGATATGCACATTAGAGCTATACAGTACGTACTAATAGACTGGGGCAAAAGCCACTTAGTCTCCAAAAAATGCTAAATTAAGCACTGTAATTATGATAAAGGCCTGGCCTGCAATTTCTCATAATCATTATCAGAACAAATGAGGCCGAGGTGGTGCAAAAGCAGGCCAACAACTGAGAGCACACCTTAATGAAGAACACAAAGTCCCCATCACGAAAAGATCAGTTTTGTAAGCTCTGATGTTTTAGTTCCAGGAAAAGCAGGTCAGCTCTCCTGTAACAGACACATCCATCATCGCTTTCCCACTTTCAATTCTCGATAAGCAGCGTTAAAAAAAAAAAATCAGTTTCAAGAAAAGCCATTAACTCGTAGTGATAAATCAATTAGTTAATCAACAGAGAAGCCACCAGCTTAAGCTCCCAGTGGCTTTGTTGCAATGATGACCGGCCTTTGTGTTCAGAAAATCAGACATCGGACTTAAAGCGTCGTCTCTGATGCAGAAAACTGTTCTCCAAATCTCTCTCTCTGCTTTGATCCTCAGGCTTTTTTCTCCTTCCTAATCGTAGATAAACAAGACAAAGCAGAAACTAAAGAAAGAGTGCTTTCTACTAATGATTGACATAAAGCAGCCAGTGGCATAAACAGGGAGGCTGGAGTGTGGTGCCTTCTCTTTAACCAGAGCTGATCTGCCTCCTTCACGCTGCCTGACTGAAACACTGTCAGGTTTGCTGGGCGGAGAGAACGAGATACAAGTAGGCAGAGATGTAATCAACCCAAACAACTCCTCCACAGCTCTTAGAACACACACACACACAAACACCTCTCCTGGCTATTATACAACACACATTACATAATTCAAACAATTTGTGACTGTGAAACAGACTCTTGAGATCCCCTCCCTCATAAACGCCCACTCGCTCTTTGAAAGCAGGACTAACGGAGGAAACAGGTACACTCTAGAGCCAGAACCTCCGTCGGATCAAAACATTTTCTGATTGTGCCAGGGACGCTTTTTAAAAAGATTGCTCGGCTGAATTCAACATGACACGCTGGTTATGCAACAGGCTGCTGCAAGCAAAGCAACGCAGAGAAACTGGGAGCTGAAGAGAAGAGTCCCATTCTCCAAGGTTATTAAAGGTGCTCTGTCTCTATGTCCATTATGGACATGCTGTCAGTCTATCATAGAGCCAAACTGGTGCATGTTAGTGGGTACAGTTTAGTGACACTTTAACTTTTACTTCAACCACTGATGTGTTACATGTGGTGTCAGCTCAACATTAGATAGCTAACAGTAATGGCCTCATCATTTACACAGCTGAGAAGTCCAAAACATCCTCACAGGGAGGTCTGGAGGGGAGACGCTTCTTCCATGTGAAAACAATTACATCACTTTTAGCCTAATTTGTGGCATCGAGATCTCAGGTCAGGAAACCCATAAAAAGAGTTTACGTTTTTATGGCTGTGGAAGGGTCAAACAAAACGTCAGTTTAACCGTTATCAATATATATTTACATAGTTTTAACTCATTACGGAGCGAGGATATCTGCCAAGCAAGAAGCTAAGCACCTGCTGTGGAGTGTCCAGCTGTCAGCTGGCTGCAGCTCAGTACAGTAGAAATTGGAAGGGAACAGCATCATTAGCTGTGATTACAGACTCTAAAACAATAACACCACAAAGTCTGATTTTAAAAAGTCTAATATTTTTTAAATAAAAACAAATAAAGGACGGAGTAGGATGCATCATATTTGTTAAAAAATGGGAAAAATTTAATGAGGGATTCTGTGCTTAGTACAGGAGCACTGGGGTTCATGTGGACAGCAGAGGAAAAGGGAAGCTTCCCTCCTTCGCCTTGGGACAGGAAGTCATAAAGCAGGATCAAACGCCTGGCACTGCTTACAGTCGAGCTATATGAGGAGCATAATGTCACGAGAGATCAAGGACTCAACAGAAAATCAGAGCCGCTGCAATAATCAAAGTTATCAAAATTTGATCCTTCAGGTGGCGGAGAAGCCGTCTGAGCACTACACTCTTTAACTGCACATTTTCCCATGCATGTACATGGAGAAAGCTTGTCCCCCTCTGATTACTGGAGTGGAAGCAATATGGAAAGGTCATCAGGACATGCTGAAATGCAAAAAGGGGGAAAAGGAAAAAAAAAGAAGAAGAAAAGTATACATACAAAAGCACAAAGGTTTGGGCTGTGGCCGCTAACCGCAGCGTCAAACACCTTATGAGTAAAAAGCATGTAGAAATCCACATTTTACAACAGCTACATTCTTAAACAGCAACCATAGAAAAATGTTTTTAATCAAAGACACGAAAACTAAATCCTTAAATCTGTTTTTCCTTCTGAAGTTTAATCAGTAGTCAAGCTCTTAATACTATTTGGAGCCATTTGTTTTCTTAAGCTATGTTCAGCCATAAACCAGACATCGTAAAAAAATATCGTCACCACTGTGCATCAGATTATGCCTCCGTTCGGGGTCAAAAGTCAAAGCTTGCATAAAGCTACAGATGTGTTATACAAAAGTGCTATTTTAAAAGGGCTGACGTTCACTTTAAACCTCACTAGAAGCCTTGAAAGAATGCAGTAACAGCCAGAAGATTTCATGTCCACTCGCTCTCCCCTCAGTCTCACAGGCATATTCAGTGTACGTGTTTGTGACTGGAGGCTCAGGAACAAACTTAGATCACTAAGAGCTCAGCAGATGCCCGTGTAACACTCCAGCATGCAAAAAGTGCACACAGTAACCCAAAAATAACAGCTGCATTACCTCAAGCTACTGATTAAGAGTCAGCTACTGTTTCATCTTCAGACGCTGCAGAGGAAACACAAGCTTTTTAAAAATGAGACACCAACCAGAGACGTGTAAAATTGAGTAACCTGGTATGATCACATCTTAGAAATTACGAGAAATCCAGCAGCAAAAGTGTGATTAACAGAAGCACTGCATACCTTCATGAGAACGTTTCAGGTTTTACGTGCTTACAGAGAAAGTGTGAGAGCTGCTGGGGCATATAAAGAGTGATCTGACGGCTTACAGAGGCATACGCACAGACAGACTAAGAAACTTAAGGACAAGGAGCACCTTTAGGGAGGAGAACAGAAAACTGCACTGTTCTTAAAGAAGGCTAAAAAATTGGTGGAAATTTGTAAGAGGAAAATACAGACAGACACCATCAAAATCTCTCATGAGCATTAGGGCTGGGCCATATCATACCGTTCACGGTAATACCGGTATAATGTTGGGCAACGACAAGAAAATGAAATATCGTGATAGAATATGGGTAAAACGTGCATGCGCAGTGACTTTGTTTTCATACGCACATAGCCAAAAAGGCACGGCGGCGACGGAGAATGACAAGAACTAAAGCAGATCGTTGAATGAAACGGATGAACCAGAACTGGTTTGTAAAAATGCTGCAACTTCAGTGGTGTGGAACTGGTTTAGCTTTCGTCCATCAGATACACAACAAAGCACTATTTTTGGTAGCGCATGCTAGCGGGCCGTCGTTATTACCGTGTTGTTTGGAAATACGGCACACTTAAAATCAATCCTTTGATTTTTCTGAAAATCAACAGTGCCCCTCATAATCCCGTGTGCCTTATGTTTGAATTCTGGTTGTGTTTACTGACCTCGAAACGATTTTATGTACACGGCGCTCGAAAATCTGTGAAATGTTTTAGTACGACTTTGCTAAGCTACGAAGCCGCAGCGCTTGATGGATTGTCGGAGCATTACGGCTATCGTAGGCAGGCGCCTCGCGGAGTGATACGTACTGTGCTTCAACATAATATTACCGTATTGCGTGTGTGTAACCTCTTTTTAAGTTTTGTGGATATTATACATGGTTATGCTGAGGATATGTCGGCCAATTTCCACTGGAAATGCCTTTTGGTTAAACTGTCAGCAAGGAATTTACATTTGCACTGTTAAATTTTTATATAACTTTAATGCAGATAAAAAAAAACAGCTGCTTGTTTAAGTGAAAATACATTGATTTTTTCTTTTTGCACTAATAAAATTGTGGAGTTGTAAAGTATTTTGTCTAGTGTCAATTATGTCGTCAGCTATATCATTATCGCAAATTTTCAAATCTATATCGTGATAAATATTTTTGGTCATCTCGCCCTGCTCTAATGAGCATGATGGTCATGTTTGTGATTTTCTCACAGCTTCTTGGGAAATGCCTCCTCAGTTTGCTCAAATATCACATAGTATTGTGCTCCCTATGCATGAACTGCACGAACTGTTGATCAGGGAGGTTTTGTACTACCTTCAGCTCCCAGCAGTGTTCCAGAATGGAAAACAGGGACATCCAAAACCTCACTGACACACTATACTACCTAACAGATTCTTAGGGATGCTGGGGAAACGTTTAGTGAAACACTGCAAAGCAGTAACAAAGTCCCGGGGAAGAGTGGTGAACAGGGAGATCACACTGCAGTAAAAGTATCTCCTGGTTCTTTAAAAGCTGCCTGGGGCAAAGCTGTAAATATACAGCCTGATGTCCAACACTGACCTCTGTAGTATCTCATAAAAGCACAGAAACATGCACAAAGTATAATCCAAAAAGCTTTCTGGCAATATTTATAACTCCACATATTCATTTCTGATGGAGACCAGTACTTAGAATCTCTTAGAAGAAACCAGACCTCATACAGTGGGCATCACCCATTCTCTGTAATGAAGTGCAGAACCACTGTGGGTAAATTCTTGCTCAAGCATCAGTCTCCAGTTGTGGACATGTGGAAATTATTCAAGTTCCTGCACAATCATCAGGTCTAAACAAACAAAAGAGGAGGGCATTTGAACAATGCAGAGTCTTGTTCAAGCTACAGCTTCATAACTGTCCGAACTGATCAGCCATCTTTCCCAGGGTAACATGGGGTTCACAATCAGCCCAGAGCAACTGCCAGCCACACATTTTACCGCTGTAAGAACAGCTCGGGTCCCTCGGCTGACCACTTGAAAGCCAGAATAGGCTCTCCTAGCTGGGACACAGCGTGTAGCTGAGGCTCATTTACTTTAATGCTTGTCAGAAGACTGCCAACAACAACAAGAGGGAAAGGGAGAAAGTATCTTGGTCTCACTGGGGTTTGGGGGATTTAACAAACAAACCAAAAAAAAAAAAAAAAGAGTTGCAGCTGGTGTTCAGAGACTTGTTTCTGTCAGAGATGTGAAATCTGATTAAGAACGAAGGCAGAGAGACACTGTGGGGTGTCTCTGTAAAGCTGGCTCATCAGTCAGCCAAGGACAAAGGGGGACAATGAAGAAGGGCAGAAAAATCCTTTTTCACTTTGTTGTAGAGATTTAGATGAGGAAATCAATTCTCATACTGGTGCACTGATTACAAGAATGCAGCCAACAGCTGTTTCGTGTAGGATAGAAATAAAGATTATGGAAAATCACTGTCTGGTTTTAACAGAACACACAAAAAAAATTGAGCAGAATTTTTGATTTACCACCACCGTGTTTAAAGTCACGTTTAGTCTCTGTAGCTCACATGCATCATGCTACCCAAATACCTCCTTTGCAACTAAGTACTTTAGAGTTTTGCCACTTGATTTTAAACACACATAAACAGAGATGAGAAAAGCCCAGAACTGTACACAGGGCTGGGCCTCACAATGTGCTGGCAGGCAGAGTCAAGCATGAAATGGGCTTTATCCCTCAGAGAGTCAGGCGGGGACGTGATGAGAGGACTGAGGTGATTCGCTGCCCCGAGCCCCCACCCCAATGTCATCTGCTGTGTATAATTCCACAGCTCGAGAACAGCCAGGAGATGTGTGTATGTGAGATATCAGTAACCTGAGGCCTGAACTAGAAAGTCCTAGAATACAAAAACAAATCGGGGGAACAGAGGTTTTAAATGAAATTACTCTGATATGGACTACAAAATCTCTTTTGTCAGCATTTACTGGCTTGGTAGCAGTGGCTGGATAAGAGCTGGCTGTCGGAAACACAGCAGCGTAACAAAGACAATGAGAGGCTGGGGTGTTAACTAGAAGTCTACTTGTCATTACTAATGACCACTTCTTACTTCTCTTTCTGTTCTTGCCTCCATCTGCAGTGTTATTCTCTTCATGTCTCAGGCCACGATGTTACTTGGCAGCAGAAACAATGAGAACAACACAGGGAAGTTTGATCAACAGCTACAACAACTGATCATGATTTGCTAAAAAGAAAAAAGAAAAGACAAAAAAAAACCCCAGGCTCTTGAGGTTGGACAAGAGGCTCTCATCCCGATCATGATTTTCTGGCGATGCAGCGTTCGTGGCCTCTCATGTTTGAGTGTTCAAACATGACACTCTTTGTATTATCTGAAAGCCCCTTTAGACTGTTACCAATTATTCCTGAACCCTGAACTCTTTTATGAGACAAAAGGGTGGTAGCAACTGCACAGAGAAATTCACGGTTCCTCTCTGGAGAGCATTTCATTTCTCAGGCTGTGATGAGATCCTTTGTTCTCACTTTAACTCCCAGCATCACATAATTGGCCACCATCTGGGACTCTCATTCCTATTCTTTTGCTCCATGTCATTCTCTTCTGTTTCCCTCCGACCGCCTTTACCACATGTTCTACATATGCATGTTTTCATGGTAGGAAATCAGACATCTGTTGTCAATGCCTAATTCTTTCCTGAAGGATTATGTAATGTTATAATGAGGAACAATTACTGAACTAGCTTGCCCTCGACATTTCGGCGGTTCATTGGAAAGCAGTGCATTTGTACTTTTTAGCAAGGGGGAAAAAAAAAGAAAGGTACAAATGTGGAAGAGAGCAATGTGAAGGGGTCCCAAAGAGATCCTCTGGCCTTTAAGTGGCCTTTTCACATTCTCGCTTTATTCTTCCACTGTCCTTATCCATCCGGTAGCCCTTCTGCTTCACATGGATCACCGTTTACTTTCTTTTCTAGCCGAATCAAATCTCTGCCCAACGCCCACAACTAGCGCAGATAGCAGCAGCTGACGCTTTTTCTTCTGACATCTCTTTACTTGTAACTTTCTAGATTCAGAATCAAATCTGAGATGGACTGCCATAAAACTTTGTAAGCACATTCATGTTCCCCTAAAAATGAATTATAATAACTTTGGCGGTTGCTCAAATTGTCCAGCTCCATTATCCAAATTAAAAAGACTTTAGCCTCATCTGTACTTTGTTTTCACTGCTAATCAGTTAATGGTACTTTGGTATGCTAAACTAGGACTGTAATAACACAACAAACGACATTATATCTGTTAAGTATCAGCATGTGCAGCCATAACCTCTTTGCATTTTCTAAGCAGTGTAAAGACCACAGCATATAACTGTAGATAAAAGATGGGGCTTGTCACCCACTAGATTGTCGATCTTAAACTTGAGTGCTTCAAATGTCGCCATCCTAGCTTTTAAATCCAGACGTCACTGTTATTTAAACAAGTGTCCTCCTGACACATTCTTTTCTAGGCCTGGCATTAGACTGGAAACAATCTCAGATATTATTTAGCGACTTACAAACTGAATGGAAGGCTACTACACGATTAGCATCATGCCATTAATACTTAAGGACATCTCGGCCTTCGGTTTGCATGAGAGCAGTCCAGCGTTACAATCCTTATTTTTGCTTTTCTTTCAAGTCTAGACCGTCCAAGAAAAACCCAACAAAAGCATCAAGCTTGATGAAAAACGGTGATCAAATGTGACCATTTTTTTGTAACATACACTCAAACTAAATTTGGCAGGTCTGGGGTTTTTCCTATTCTACTCCCAGAGAGAAGATAGATAGGGAAAAAACGGGGGTATCTGCACATTCGCATGATCTGAGAGTGCGTGTAGTTATTTAGGGCATGCATATCCCAAGTGGCAGGGAGTGAATGTTTTAAGAGGGAACAAAGGCTGTCTAAGTGAGGGCTTCTTTGTGGAAAGATGACAGGGAAAAAATAAAAATCCATCAAAAAGCTGCTATCAGCTCCACTGATCAAGGATCGTCTGATGAGGAAGTCGGCTTAATTGGGGCCCATCAATAAAAAAAAGTGCCATATGCTCAAACACAGAGACCATGAGATATGAGACTCATTAAAAAACATGGCTTAAAAACTGCAAAGGGAAGAAACATAATAAAATAAGTAGGCTTAGGAGTAAGAGAGCAAATGAGCACTGGGACAATCTTTGTTAAGCAGTGAACATCCACACTCCCCATCCCAACATACAACACCAGGCCAGACAAAGGAGGTATAAGCTAATAAATGTCAGGTAATGTAGCCGGCTGAAGTTATTGATATCGTTTACAATGTATTAGCCTGTCACCCAGCTGTGTGTGTGTATGTGAGTCTGTGGTTTTCCCCCCAGGGGGGCTGAACACACACAGTGGAGTCCCATCTGTTAGCGTTGATGACAGCAGTGTGTGTGTGGATGTGTATAGCCACAGGGGCTGTGTGCATGGTGGAAACATGACAAATCGCAGCCCTAAAGGACAGGGCACAACAATAAAATAGATGACACCATCTATTAGACACTAATTAATATTAATATCTACACACTGACACATGGAAACACACACCTTCATTAAAACCACTGAGCTTTGAGTTAAAAACTAACATTGCATGAAATTCCGCCACCTTGCATCGCCCAGAGGGAAGATGTGTTGGAAAAAACATGCATTCTAGGAGAAAAAAAGCCTAGAAGAGTCCGAGGCCCAATTCCCATAAAAAACAAATAAAAGGAGAACCTAATTTTATTCCTGGGAGTGTTAATAACATGCTAAGCAGCACCAGAATGTAGAATTTACCCCCCATAATAATAAGAAATGAAAAATGGAAAAATCTCCCTACGCTTGCTTCACTGTTTACATCATAGTGTGCATACTTCTAAATACACTCACCAGGCTGTATTTCATTCTAATGAGAGCTTTATGTTGGCATCAAGTTTGACGCAGTACTTGAGAGATGAGATCAGAGCTCGGGGCCTGAGCTTTCTACACTGGCACATTTCCACCGGTCTAGAAGTTTTACTGCTACGATCAGCCGGCTACTATCCCAAACAATGGCACTTTGACCAATAAACCCCTCAACCTTTGCATCTAATGCTTCATCGTGATGAAAGACCTCAGGCTCCTAAGTGGGAACTTGAGTGCACGTGGATGCTCACCTCAAACTTTACAACCCCTTTGCACCCGGAGCTTTACAGTAATGCCGGCCTAATGTGTGTGCACCCCTGTCCGGCTCCACGGCTTCGGAGAGGGAGGCGAGAGCTGCCGGGAACAAACAACATCATCACTGCTCTCCTTCTGTACCTAATGCCCAACTTCTCTGGCTCCCATTATCTCCGGGAGACTGCTCAAAACTATCAGGTTATTGCTTTTCGCGGCTTGACAACGCCGCACTCCGCGTCGTCTGTGTCGAGATGAGGGGCTGCCACGCGCTCAAACCAATAACAACAACCCCCAGCGTTGTGCGGTGCTGAAGGGATGATGGGAACAAGTGGGGAGGGAGAGGGCTGAAGTAGTGAGGAGATTATTAGAGCTGTTACATGACTCTTGAGAGAACACGAAGCTCCTCTATAGAAAGAACACTGAGGAGGAGGCGGTTCAGTGCAGCACCACATGGTGTTGGATGGGATCGCTTTAGTGACAGACTCGAAACAACATCAACCTCGGTTTGATATTTTTAAAAATGTGACACAGACTTGAGAAAATCCTGTGACTTGCGATGCTAATTTGCATCAAAGTATTGATAGTAGGTGTAAGTCCCATTTAATCCAATAAAACTGTCATCATGTCAGCATGCTAATGTGATTGTGAAGGAAGCCTCACAGAAATCAGCATTTTAAAGTAACTTCAGGCCTCAAATAACCAACTTCCTGTTGTTTTCAACTCATCTTTGAAAACTTGTGCTTGTGCAAAATGATTGAAGATGTCCAACTAGAGTCTTGGGAAGCACAATACCTGCAGTAGGATCCCATTTCCTCAATTAAAGCCCTGATAGGTGGGAAATGGAGACCGACTAATGTAGTCATATGGAGCTGGGAGCTGGTGACAAATTCCTCCTCAGATAAGCCAAGTAATTAAACCCAAACAAGGTGAGCCCAGAGGAGGCTGAGATGGGCTGCACAAGTGTTATCAGATGAAAGGACTGGTGAAGCAGGGCGATATGATGCGTTTCTGCCGCTCAGCCTACCCGGTTACATAAGTGGCCCTCTGAAGACGAGTATTGCAAGTTACAGCTGACACATAAAGGGCAAACTTGCACAGTGCATGAGGTAGAGGATGGTTTAGAGGCCAAGCGAGTGTCTGCACTCTTAACCAGTGCAGGAGTTGGTGTCCTGTTTTACTTTGGCTGAATCACACTAGCAAAAATCAGAAAAAAGAAAAATCTGACCCTGAAAAGTTTATAATTTCAAAAACATCCATGTATTGGAGCTTTTAAAACTAAGTGCCATTGGTTGGAGGGGATGTCAGCCCAAATGGAAATAAAGCAATTCAATCAAGTCACCTTAATTCCCACAGTTAACGTGTGCGTGTACACTGGCGGAAATCCCACATTATGCACCTCCTTACAAGTCTGTATCAAAAAATGCTTTCTTGGTACTATCATAACAAAATCTCTGGCTCGAATCGTACCACGATCTTCTGACGATAGAGGCGATCGACTTTCTCAACAAAGTAACCACAGCGGATTTAAAAAAAAGAAGAAAGAAAAAAAAACTTCCCTCTCGATATGCCCTTTTACGGTCAGTCAGTATTCCACAAGCTTTTTAAATAAATCACAGGGTCTCCAGAGAGCAAAGCAAAACACTGAAGGCTCCTTCTCAACCCAGCTTCAGGAAAGCAAACAGCTCAGGTCCTGCTCTCTGTGGGCTCTGCAGGACTCCTTCATGGCTGTAATAAACATATGATATCAGAGTCTAACACAAGTGCCACCATGTCTGAAGCATTCATGAACATTTAAAGAATGACAAGAAACCAACTAATAAGCAGTAAGACCATAAATTCTCCTGTTTTAGGACACATATGTTGTTTCATTCAGAGACTTAAGCAGCAGTGTTGTGCTCAGGATCAGGGCCTTTGCATTCAGTGGATGCACTGTTGACAGGTTCACCCACAAACCTACTATGTATAACATATTCACAGTATTCCCACCCCCCACGCGTCTGGGACAGAACATGCCATTCTATCCGCCTTACTAAACCTCCACCCCCCCCCCCCCACCCCCCCAGCAAAAGCATGTGGTGTATTTGTTTGTTTTCTGCGGGGGGAGAGGGGAGGGTTCTGCCTGATGTTGGCTTGAAATCGATGTTCCCAGTAACGTTTCAGCAGCAGCATCCGCCTCAGGTTTTCATAGTTAAGTCACAATGTTGCAGAACTAATGAGCTGATGTAGCTTCTATTGTATCCCATTGTCTGTTAAACCAGCACTAAAATCTCAGTCTTAAAAGTTTAACTACTCACTGCCTGATATTGAAGCTGTCGATAAGGCACAAAAAGATGCCATTTCAGGCAGGGTGTTTTGCTTTCAAAGCCAACACTGAAGGACGTAAAGCATCAAAATGAAAGAGAAAAGACTGGAAAGATCTAGTGACAAACAGGAAATGCTGTAACAAACAACAAACTTCAAAGCCCCTTTAAGAGACTGCGGGAACTTGGGTCTGAGGAGAAACATATCCGCTCATTCACATAAGATTTATAAGATATTTTTGAGACACATTCCTCCCCTAAAAATCCAACTTTACAAACGTGACTGATGTGTGTCCCACTTTCCTGATATCAGAGGAGGGAGGATTTGTATTCCTGTTTATTCCTGATGCAACTTGTAACAGATGCTTTGCATCAACTAAGAGTATTATGCTGCATGCAGCAGCCACAAACAAAACTTTACCTGCTTACTCCAGAGTCAAAAGCAGGATTATAAATAACCTGCCATAAACTCACCTCTGGCATAGACACCCGCCACTTGAGAGAAACATGAGGGCATGAATTGAAGATAACGGCGTTTAAAAGCCCTCCGAGTTGACCCACTTTCATAATGTGAAGTTTGATCGATTACAGGGCAGCAGAGGAGGAAACTACAACAGCTGCAATTTGCAGAAAACTGACAGGAGTCAAGCTTCACTTGACCAAATAGATTTTTTTGAAGACGTTCTGGAAAAAATGGAAATGTGACACCTCTGTAGGCTTTTCAGCAAAAACTAAACAGCGAGTGGAGAACGGCATTTCGCCTCAATACCAAGAAACCGCAGATTCCACTGTGGAGGCCGTATCTAGTTAACGAGACTGAAAGGGAGTTTTATGGAGACGTTTCTCACAATAAGACAGGGGGAACCCCCCTTAAATAAACTCTCCTTCACACTATTAATCCAACCAGCATCATTAGAGGTAACCACTACAAACCATACAATTGTGTGCAGAAGCTAGACAGCTAATTAAAATGAGTCATATGGTGGAAAATCTCCCCCCAAGAGGACACAGACGTCTCTCTTTGTGCATGGTCTATTTTACAGCCGGTCTCCTACCTGGACTTGCCCTTTGCCCATAATCTTGTCCACAATCTCATTGTCGTCTTTGTTCAGCATGCTTTTGTCGTAACACTTCTCGTAGCACAGGATCCGAAGGTACTGGGAGCCCTCCAACTCAATCTCAAACTCCTGTGCAGTGACACGGATGTAAACAAGGAGAACAATGAAGATGAAAACAGCACAGTTAAAAAAAATAAGAAAAGAAAAAAAGATGTCTTTGCGACTGACTTCGTTCCACTGAGGCTCTGTGGTGTCCCTGAAGACTCGGGTCTTGGCCTTGCTGACAAAGTATCCAAATGAGTCTACTTCGAGAGTGCAGTATAGATCTGAAAGCACAGAGAGTAGACAGGTCGGTGAGATGAAACAACAGAGTATGACAGACAAAATGTGAAGCACTGGAGAACACTTAAAAAAAAAAAAAAGAAGATCAAACATATTGTAGATGTTTAAAAATGACTAAAACATGTTTAACTGCCGCAGACGGGTGTTGGACAGATACATTTATCGTTCCCTGTGTGGAAATTTGATAGCAGCAGAAGATACTTGACATTTCAAAGCACCATATAAAAACAATCACATGAACATAAGACGTAAAGCACACAATATACAGACACTTTCCCTCTCCGAGCATCTTAGGGATGATTTTGGCCAGACCAGCTTCCAATGAAAGACAAGTGGATTCTTTTTGCACTGCAACTGATTGATTTACTGGAAAAGGTCAAATATATATAGCATCAATCCTCCAATTGAACTGCCTGATATTTAAATATACATTTGAGTCTTTATTTAATGAATAAATAAAATAAAAATATTTTCCCTTGAAGCCATGATGATGTGTTAACATAATAACCAACAGCCAAAAATCCATTAAAAAACTCAACTTAGGACACAAGACTTGTCTTATGAAAAGAAAGAAAACAACTAAATATGAGGGAAGCTGTGAACAGTGAAGTGCAAACATGTATAAAAGTATCACTTCTAAAGACTGATTTCACAGATTTCTAACAAATGTGCAATTAAAAGGTGAAAAAAGCCCTCCAATTTGTCAATATGCTACCGTTTGACAGCAGACAGGCAACAATCTCCTCCCTGTGTACACAATCAGCACCGGCAGCCCCTCGCCACTCTTAACATCCTCATACCGCAGCAGTATCCCACCCCGCTTCCCTCCTCTGGGATCAGCTCACACTCAGCTCTTACACAGAGCAATTAAGTCTGTTAATGTGTTTCTTTAAATGCTCCTGAAACCATTCCTGCAGACTGTGCTACCAGCTGTCTGTAAAGCGTCTCCACTACATCCCCTATGTTGGACTTAACCCCTCGGGTTAACTTCCACTAGACAGCATGATGGATGGGTGAGTGGTTCGACCTTTCACCGGGACAGTCACTAAGATTAAGCAAGAGAGCTGAACGGCAGGGGAGTGGGTTTAATTACATATGCAATAAAATAAAAAAAGACATTAATTTAAACAAAAAAAAAAAAGTCACAAGCAAAGTCATCATCACGATCACAAGATTTAAGAGCCTGACACGAGCCGGGTTATGAGAGGATACCAACCACATCACCTGGATGAGCTGCGACTGGAGAAAACGTTTGCACATGTATCTATAGGATAAAAAGGAGCGTACAGTATAAAGGAATGTCGTCCCATCTGGTTTTATTCCCCCTTTGTTTGTTTTCTCAGCATCCTAAAAGGTTTTGCCATAATCACTCCCAGTTAGGAAGAGATTAGCGGTGGTGGTACGAGGGAAGTTCAATGAAGGGGAATTCAGTGCGACCATCTGGGGGATATTTAAAAAAAAACATGAAGCAGTTATTGCACGCTTCCGCTATGTACGGAAGCATAACAGCTCACGGCTGTCACTTCTGATTTGACATCTGGAAAAATCCTTAAACTACCTGTCACAGTCTGCTTCATTAAAGAGGCGGCAACATTCTGATGGTTGCAATGAGCGATTCAACCGGTTCTTTGTGTGCAACTCTAATGTGATTTAATCCTCTTCGTTTCATCTAGCCCTGGAGTAGAGAAGCGTATACATAGTCCTGAGCAGCTCCCAGTTTTCTCTGGAAGTTTATTTCCTCTCCAGCTGAAATGGGTTTATGTGCCCAGACCTAAAATTCAAACAAGGCCATGGAGAGCATATTTTGAGAGGTCTTTGTGTCCTCACAGTGGATCCAAGAGGGCTTTGAGAAGTAGGACAGACTAAAAGAGGCCTGGAGTTTTCATTTTTCTGGCAGGTCGCCACCAGGCTCAGAGTATGAGGGGGATTTATTGGTCAGCATGGGGTCTCTGACCCCTAAATACAGGGTTAATGGATACCATCCTTTTCCATCTCAATTAGCTGTGGGCTGTAGCCCTTGTGGGGCGCGTATGTTCTTATACAGCAGGCTAATCTTTGCCCGAGGCTGCGCCGAATGCTGGTTCAAACTGTTGGTTCACAGAATCAGGAGACTCGTGATAATCAGTTCAACTAACTAGTGTCTCAGCAGCTACAGATCACAGTCACCAAAACCGCTGCTTCAGGACAAAATATTCTTCTCAGACTACAAAACATAATAAGCAGGGAAATGCCATAATTCAACTGTTTAAACAGAACCCAGAAGAAGAAAACTAATAAAAGCCTGACATAGAGAATACATGCAGCCATGGCTGGATTGGATTACACAGAAATACAGTCTTGAGAACGTGTGAACACTTTCAGCAGTGGTTTGAACTTGAGCCTTACAGGAAAAACATCGAAAAGCAAAAACGTCAAAACGAAACAAAAATTTTAAAAATGCCAAGTAGGTGCTTTAACTGTGCATTGACCATAAAATAAAATTTTAAAATGCACCTTTCTCTCATCTTCTAATGTGGATCTGTGCCCGCACCCTATGCAGAAAGTGCAGTTCTATAGGTGTGTATTGAGCTAACTGTTGCATCTTTCTGAAGGGAACGACATGCAAACACTCACACATACAAACAAATAAAAATAAAGCAAGAATAAAATGACATGACATGTTTTTTGCTTCTCATCTAGGTCAGTATTTCCATAGATTTTTTTTCTATCTGAGTTTTTGGGAGACGCTCAACTCCCAGCTTTTCCCTCTGTGACCCAGTTTGACTAACTTTGCCCTGGGCTGCGCTTCCAAGCCCTTTCCCACTGGGGGAAGATTGTAGTGGCATAAATAACAGCTTCAGTAAAATCTTCGACTACATGCTTACTTGATTTTTTTGATTTAAAAAAAAAAAAAAAAAAAAAAGGAGGGGGAGGGGGAAAGAGAAAGCCTACTGTGGAGCATTCAGTGCCCACTTAACCTGACACAGTGAATAATGACTGCTGTTTCAGATCATTACACATTTCCATTCTAATATGAAAATAATCACCATTTGCAATAACAGAAACCACATGCGCACACACGATTATGCAAAAGAGGAAATTGCTGCAAAATCCTCGCACATTGAAATCTGAAATGCCAGAGACGATAAAGTAGAGTACCGACAACGCAACTGGAACCGCGCTGAAGCTTTAACACAGGCTGGAACATCGCCACACAAAACCTGTACACAAACCGAATCCCATCATTAAGCTACATCTGGAGGGGGCTTTGTAATTTTAGTCATTTGTGGTATTGGAGGAAATTCTACAAGCAGAGGAATACAGTGTGTCTCAGTGATCTCTGTATGTGTTTGAAACCCCAGAGAAACTGTGCCGATGCTGGACAGGTTTTAAAAACTAAACATGAATATTAAATAAAGCTGTAGGAAGCAATTGGCAAAGATGTACCGTCCTGATGTTAGTCAGACATAGTCACCATAAAAGGCGTGTATTATATTACTAAGGGTTTATTTAATTTGAGCTATTATTTGATTTCTTTTGTTGAACTTTCAAATTAAATAAAACTGTTGTTGCTGAATTGATCACTTAACCTTTAGTGCAGTTAAGCCTTTTCTATAAAATGAACCCCGCTCCAGACTGATGGACGATAAGAAGAGAGGTGGATGAAATGATGCATCCATCATGCCTTCTTCTACTAAGTCTGTGGGGGATGTATTTTGATGTGGGGTGCTTCAGTTTGTCAGGTCCAGCTTCACCTGGATACACTGCATGACCAGATTTTTCCATCTTTATCCTCTGACAGTACAGGAATATTTCAAGAACACAATACAAGAATTCATTGCGCTCAAATTGTGAAAGAGTGGTTAAGGAGACCTCATTGTCTCACATGCACCGGCCACCGCAGAGTCCAGATCTCAACCCCATTGAGATTTTTTGGGATGTGTTATGTAAGACTTCATGTTCTCCCATCATCAATGCAAAACTCTGAATGGAAACAAACGTTGTGACATTGCCAAAGTTTATTAGGGACTCGAATGTTACAGGCGATCTGGGGAGATTTTGGAGCATGTGACTGTTTTTGTTTTGCAGGGCAGAGTATGATAGCAGACACTACACTTTCCTCATTCTTCTTTTTTCGACTGCTTCCTTTAGGGGTCACCTCAGCAAATCATTTGCCTCCATCTCACCCTCTCCCTCCAAACGGCTCATTCCTTCTCTCCATCATATCAGTCACCTCCCTCCCTTTACTAGTCACAGTCCCTACATTTAAAGGCGTTTTTGTTTACATGGAGACTCAGAACCCACAGCAGTTCAAAACTAGACTTTTGAACTAACCTATATAGTATTAAAAGATTGGTATAACCATACTGAAGAGATTGCCTAATCCTGAAATCACAGCAATAAACCTTACAAAGTAAAATATGAATAATGAACACATGCCACTGGAAATACATCATCAGGTATAGTAGATAAATTTACTTCAGTGACTCACACACATACATATAAACAGTGATCACCCACCCATTTATCTACCACAAGTAAAAGGCATTAAACCTGTGTAAACACACATTAGAGGACCTGTACGAATGAATGAAATCAGATATAAGTTATGGATGGCTGAAGCTTCACTTTAACTCCAATAATTAAATCTGATAATTAATAATTCGACTCTTGTCCTCATTTAGAACACTTGTCTGTGTAACAGTAGTGTTATATATCATCAAGGTCAGCACTTCTCTCACGGCATCCCCGTAAACCTCCCTCATCATCATCATGAACACCACGGTCCCAAACAAGTCCAGCACATCCTCCATGCCTCCACGGCTTGCATGCCCCACCCTGGGTCTGTACGCTCCACTGGAGATACCAACATCAAAACTGTATCAGTGAAACTACCAAAGTTGCTTCCACACACACACACACACACACACACACACACATACTCCATAAAGCCTTTAGCTCTCTGCGCTCCATTGAGGATCAAACAGGCTTTCAGGAGAGAGTGCTTTCCAATCCATTAACTGGGAAATTCTTGTGGGCCAGCACTGAAGGCTGTCATGGTAACTGAGGAAATCATTTCTCCCTCTCCATCTCTTCTCCTGATATTCGATATTTGAACTGGTGCTTGAGCAACACGGGGCACGGAGTGTACCGGAGCACCAGCTGTCCACCGCTGACACATCTGAAACAGCCTTTGTGGAGGTTCAGCCAACGTCAAGCTCGGTAGATAACACACACGCATACACACGCACACAGCTATACAAAGAAACATTTGTGCAAGGTAAGGCAATAGCATAGTGTGTGAACAAAGACGAGTGGTATTACAATTGCCAGCTGTCCACTTCTGAATGCTGCTGTTTGTGATTTTGACGTTCCTCCTTTTCAATGTGCCTTCAGCATCTTTGTCACTTGTGATTAGGGCTGGGCCATATTATACCGTTCACGATAATACCGGTATAATGTTAGGCAACGATAGGAAAATGAAATATCGCGATAGAATGGGAGTAAAACGCGCATGCGCAGTGCCTTTGTTTTCATACGCACATGGCCGGTCGTTGAGTGAAACAGATGAACCAGAATTGGTTTGTAAAAATGGTGCAACTTCAGTTATGTGGAACTGGTTTGGTGTTTGTCCGTCAGATACACAACAAAGCACATTTTTTTGCAGAACATGCAAGCGGCCGTCGTTATTGTCGTATTTGTCGGACTAAGATGCTCTTAAATCTGGGAGTAATCTGGGTCCTAAGCTCCGTATGCTTCAGGTCAAACAACACTGCAGCATCACTTAGAGTTAAAAACTGTCTAAATTCTTTCATCTTTAATAAAACGATCAGCATTGCTGCTTTACCAGGTGTAACTATAAAGTTTAACTTCCAGGCATCCATGAAAACAAAAGTTATTACATTTAACGGAGTTAGAAGTTAGCAGGAAGCTAGCGGAAGTTAGCTCGCTAGTTTCGCTAGTTACCTAAGCATGATATAGCATGTTCTGACTGAGAGATTTCTGAAAAAAAATCAAACGTACAGCTCTGCTATCACTTCCAACATAAATGAAGACAGGAAACTAAACAGCAGTGACGTTTGTAGGGTTACTGAAGTTGGGCTAGCTGGTATATAATGATGTGCTACGTGATCGCTAGCGACACAGCTATGTTAGCATAACATAAACAGTGAAGCTGGAGGACGAACACTAACACTTTTCCACTTATAAAAGTTAATGTGAAGGTTCTTCATGGTTAGAGACAAATGCAATCGCATGGCAGGATGCTGTAAACGGACCAAACTTCAGTCAGGAGAACAACTGAGATAATCCATCCACAATACGAGGTTAGTCATTAATATACTGCAACAACATGGGAATAGAGCAGCTGCAGAGAATTCAACATTAATGAATCAATGTTACAGAAGTGGAGGAAGCAAGAAGAATGAGTTTAATAAAGTTTGATTTATCTGACTGCTTTGTTTCGCTTAATGTGCCTTATAATCCCGTGCACCTTATGGTCCGAAAAATGTGTACTGCACACTGCAGTTTAATGTTGCAAAGCACCTCTTTTTAACTTCAGTGGATATTATACATGGTTATGCTCAGGATATGTCAGCCCATTTCTACTGGAAATGCCTTTTGGTTAAACTTTCAGCAAGGAATTTGCATTTGCACTGTTACATTTTTATAAAGCTTTAATGTACATAAAAACCAGCTTCTTGTTTAAGTGAAAATAAATGGAAGGTTGTCTTTTTGCACTAGTAATGTTGTGGAGTTGTATTTTGTCTCGCATCAATTATATCGTCGGTTATATCGTTATCGCAAATTTTCAAATATATATCGTGATAAATATTTTTGGCCATATCGCCCTGCTCTACTTGTGATGTCTGCTTAACGAAAACAACCGCAGGAATCCCACTTTGGCTTCAACGCTTCCTCTGAGACAACCTCATTCTCTCCCTCTCTCTCTTGATTTTTCCTTCCTTTGCATCTTGGCCATGTGATGATGGAAACTGCATGTGCCGGCTGTGATGATTGACTGGGTCATGTGTTTTGCTGGCAGACAAGTATATGCGCAGCCGCTATGTGTAAGCAGATGCTGAGCCGGAGTGTGCGCACAAGTGCAGTTAGAGGAAAAAAAAAAAAAAAAAAAAGAAGCTGTTTCTGGCAGACTTACTGGCTGACTGCTCGAATCCTTTGGCAGAGTGGACAATCACATGCAGAAAGCCGTACAGGCCAGGAGTCTCCTCATCTGGAAAACAAGCACACAGAGCAGTTAGAGCAGCACGGGTGCACATACGGGAGTCCGTGCACAAAAATCAGCAGGGTAATCAGAAGTCATTGCAAACTATAAAATGTATGATCCTCCGGCATCCTGTCTTTATCTCTGCGATGATATTGTAAAGAAAAAAGATAAACTGTGAGAGAAAGAAACAAAGGAGAAGGAACTCGTCTCATGGAGCATGAGCTCTACCAGCAGGTTTCATTTCATTTCTGCTGCATCTCGTACATTTTTTTGTTCCTGTACTGCCTGATCACTAAATGCTAATGATGATACTAGCTCTCTCTCTCGAGCTTACCCTATTTTGCACCTGTGTGCAGGCTATTAGTCTTTATTATCACTGACAGCTGTGGTATTATTTTCTATCTGTTGCAGACTCGTTTACTGGCACTGACACTAAACTTGCTTCTGTTGTTTCCAACAGCAGGACTTTAATGCTACATGCTCTTTCAGCTTTTTGTGAACGAGTCTCTTTCCCTTCGCTGGAAGCGGGTCAGCTCACGTGGCCATTTAGAGCACCTTTTCCCCTCTGTCGGCTCATGAATTAGTGGTATTCATCGAGGTAAAATGAACCATGCAAATATGTGTGAAGTTTGAAAGTTCACTGTTAAAGCGTGTGTTGCCACATCCAGATCCATTCAAACTAAAATTGCTCAGTGGGGCAGATTAGTGGGAACCCTAGTGGGTTTTTGTATTCTTTCTTGGGTGGTCCGAACTGGAGATTACATTCTTATTGTTTTTAATCATTCATTTGAGTGTTTTGGTTCTCATTCCCTCCAGCAGTCAGTTATCAACATTTGAGAAGAGACAGATTAAACTTCACATGACTTCAGAAAAAAACAGAATAAAACGAAATCAGGGAAACGGCTGAGGAAACAACTATTGGAGGATCTGAAAGAAAATTAACCGTTATTACAGCCTTTTGTCAGATTGGCATCAGACCACACATTAGCAGTGCACAGACGTCTGCCATCGAAACTGAGCTGCCCTTTGAATAGAGATCGTGGGTGGATCTCTTTTTTTTTTTTTTTTTGGCCAGCCCATACACCCCTCTTTGTACCGCCGACAGAAACATGAAGAGGATACAGTCCTGCTTTGGTTGAGGCCTGTGAAGCCCGGCTGCTTCCTGGTAAATAAACCAGGGTGGAGGGCAGCAGAACCGCTGTGAGCTCCACTGTTGGCAGCTGAGAGGAGAGCAGTCAGCCCTCGGGGTTAACTGTGCGTGTGTGTTTTATATAACTAACAGGGGAGTTTCACAGAGAGTCGGTTCATAGGTTCAGCATCATAGCAGACCGACTGCCCTTTCTATCTATTATGCTCAATGGAAAACCATGAACTAATATGTGATAACTGATGATTATTCAATGGAGTCAAATGAAAGAGTGAGTATTTAAGTCATCCATCCTCTTAAGTATGAGAGACATTCCTCCACCAGCTGGTCTCCATTTAAACCCCTGCTGTGCTCCCTGCATCACATGTCAGGATGGAGGTGTGTGTGTGTGTGTGTGTGTGTGTGTGTGTGTGTTTATTCTAGCTTCGTAATGAGGAGCGGGTCAAAAGTCTAAGACAACGCAGGAGTTGAAGTCTGATTTAAAACACAGGAATCTCAGTAAGCTCTCACAGAAAGCAGCAGGAAGATAACATGTAAGGAAAAGTCCACCAAAGCAGTGAGAAGAACCTGTTTAGGGAAAGCAAACAGAGTTAATTCTCTTATTAAAACCATGTCAAGTGGTGCAAATGCATTTTTAACAGTAATCTGTCTGTATGTCATGTTGTGTATCCATGTGTGGTGTTATGTACTGTCACGTCTGACTTACTTATCTGTTATTTTGACAGCCTGATGCCGTGTTAAATGTTAAATTAAAAAAACAGAATCAGACATAAAGTTCAGTTGCATTGAAATAAAACACCTCGTTTGGGGGCGTGGGGTAAAGCACACCAAAAAATATGCTACCACTTAAGTGTCACTTGTCATTCTGCTGACTACTTTGAAAATACAAAACTAAAATCCATCTGAAAATGACTTTAAATCTATTGGATATCAAACACAGAGATTCTAATGCACAGAAAGGAAACACGACACAAAAACATCAGGACAGCGTGCCTTTCAGTGTAAGAGCTCTGTGTCTGTGCATGAGTATTGTCTTTGTGTGAGAGACCCTCTTGCCATCTGAGCAGATCAGAGTAGATGGAGCAGATGGCTTTAATGTCACCCCCACCCCCCCACCCCCAAGACTCTGAGAGTGGCTGCAATGAGGAGATCGGGAGGAAAAAACAAACATATAGAAGCTGCGAGCACGCCACCGACACACTGCGCGGCACTGACTGCTCCGAGCTAGATGAGAAACATATTGTAGCCTAAATTTATCTCCTGCAAGGCCCCCCTAACTTATTATGTGGTTTTTTTAGTGCTCAGAGTGTAACAGGCACTTTTGTGTGAAGTTAAATTCAAAGCAGAGGGAAGAGGGAGAGGGAGACAAAAATGTTCCTGCTCGTGTTTCTTACCGTCTTTGTTGCCGGTGACAGGAATGTTGTGGACTGTTCGGAGTTTGAAACAAGAGCTGGTCAATACTTGGAGCTCTACAGAACTTAACACGCATGACTGGAGGTCTGGAAGAAAAAGAAAGGAAATAAATATCATAAACATCATATAGGGAGGTGGGGGTCAAACCTTTATGTTTCTGTGGAGCAGTGTTTGAAAAGTGAACACAATCGTACCTTTCTTTTGGAGTTTCTGAATGCTTTCCCTCCACTCTGACCTCTCGTAGTCAGAGGATAGCAGGAACAGGTAGCTCTACACACACACACACACACACACACACACACACACACACACACACAGTTAGCAATTACAACCAAAATAGCTGGAAAAAATCCTCACTAGCACACATCAATCGGAATGATGGGAAATTCTCTGATGCTGTTTTGGGGGATTCAAACTTTAAATCTGTAACAGCAGACTCTTTGAAAGTAAAATGTGTCCCTCTAGTGGTGAAACCTGCACAGTGCAGTGACACAAATGGAGCCAGTAACAGATTAAGAATGGGCAGAATACCTTTCCATGTTTGTTGTGGATGCGAAAGGGGATGGTGGGGGAGTGCAGGAGCAACCAGGACTCCTGCTCGTTCATCTTCTTCCTGAGACGCTCCACGCGGCTCTGACCCTTCGGTGCTTTCTGCACAAGGACACGGACAGGAAAAGAGACTGTTTGAATCTCGCTGATTGCTGAAACGTACTCATTGAAGTAAAAGAGAGTAAAACACCGAGCACTGCTGTGCAGCATCCGAAACAGTCACAATCTTTTCCTGATTGAGACAGTGAGACTTGTACTTCTCCTCTGACTCATCTCAGGTCTTGACACATACAGAAGACGCTTATATTTTTAGATTCAGTGTGACTTACAAAATGAGGGTCGAGGTGCAAGGTGGGGGGTGGGTGATTGGGGGGGTGATATGATCTGACTTTGAGAGCCCTTCCCCTTGATGTTGGGTTCCTTGTGTAACCCAGCCTGTGTTAAAGCTTCAGTGCGGTTCCAGTTGCGTTGTCGGTACTCTTCTTTATCATCTCTGGCATTTCAGATTTCAATGTGCGAGGATTTTGCAGCAATTTCCTCAGTTATAAGACTGATTTCCTTTTGTATCCATTTTCTTTGAACATTGGGTTTTACTGTGAGACTAAATTTCTGGCGCTACTTCAGCTAGAATTAAATTTTTCCATTAAGAAACAGAATGAAGCAGATGTAGCAGACGCCTGACATGATGGAAAAAAAGACAGTCACACTGAGTGTACAGTCAGCTTTATGGATCTCATCAAGTTATTTTAATGACAACATGACTGACAGTTAAAACATCTTTATTTGTACAGCACAGTCATGTTTAGCCTACAAAAACAAAAAGCCTCCAACGCAGACAAGTCTCCGTCGGGGAGTTTCACAGAGACGTAACACCAAACTTCCACCTCCAAAGTGTCATATTCCAGTATTGGCTACCTAACAACACGGATTGGCAAATCTGAACAAGTTTAGTGGCTAAACAGGGTGTGAACGTATGAAGACGTCAGAAGCTGGTGCCCTTTTGTCCCTCAGTGTTTGTCGAGTTTAAATTTAACCAGAGCATGATAATCATAAGGCAGTGCACCAGTTACAGAGAACAAGAGAGTAACACACAAAGAAGAAAAACATATGCAGTAAAATCTAGTTCCTCATTTAAACCAAGAGATTTAGTGACCTGTCTTTGGTTAGGTTTCTATTGTCGCCTCTTTGTATGAAAAGCGGGGCGTGAAAGATTAAACTGCAGCCGATTAGTGGTTTGTGTTACATCTGCAAAGCGGTTGCAGAGATCACACTTGTAGGACCTCTTAGGTTTTAGACCCAACCCTGTCTGGTTGCGTTTGGTTGGAGGTGGCTACGTAAAATTCATCAACTGTTCAAGTGAAGATCTTTCAATAACACCAGAATTTCTATTATTAATGAGTTGGATTTCTTTTGCTTCTCTTCTGTACGTCATGACAAAATCAAACCACCCATCGTCTATATTTTTAACCACATACAAACTGAACTTTAAAGTGAGGACTACTCAGCGTTGCCTTATTGAAATCTTTCATATTTTCCAGCAAAGTGTCTATAAGCTGCTTAAAGCAAGCCCCATACTGTGAGAGTCTTTATATATAATTCATGCAGCAGTTTCTTGACGTTATTGGAGGAAAACAAATTCATACACAGCCCCAACCCTCACCAGGAAGCGGTGAGTCAGAGCCTGCCTGGATACAATCAGCTCGATCTCTCCCGGCATTCGCCTCCTGCGACTCCACATACCAGCCGTGGTCACTCGCTGTGCTCCGGGTGGGCGAGTTTTAACGCCGTGAGAGGGGAATAACAGGAACTCTGCGCTCCTGAAGCCTTTAAACGCAGCTATGGCTGCGGGGGTGGATTACTGTGTACTTGTAACATCTTTTATTTCAACCTCAAAATGACAACTGAGCATTTCAGCATGTGCTAAACAAAACAGACTCATACCGTGGCACACACAAGTCACAGTTTAAATCTGGATCAGCACTTTTGCCACTCATACTCAAGGAAACGGCAGCTGTCCTCAGTTTCAGGATGTTTATTATTCGTACTTGGACTTGTTTTGCTGCTTGTATTCACTCACACAATAGTCACAATTCATTTAGTAAAGTCTGCGTAGGCCATAATAAAAAATGAAGTAAAGGGTCACAAAGCTTTGATATGACACCGAACTTCTGATTTACTTCTTATTTATTTTTATTTCTTAAATAAAAAGAATCCAGCTGATGATTAAAACTAAAAGAAGCTGCTTTTAAAATAACCAAGTTCTCCTAATTGTGTGGCTCTTGGCCTCAAATGTATTTGTTTTATGCATATGTTAGAATTTAAAGATGAACATCAAAAAGCTCCTGTTATTCATAACAGGACCAGCAACTTTTCTTACTCTAAAGCTGTCTAGAACTGGGCTCCAAACCCTGAATTTGCCCCTTTATTCTTTAATCCTGGATCATCTCAAAATTAAACCCAAGATGGCCGAATAAGCCATTGTAAGCCTCGCGAATACATTGAATTGGGCTCCAAATGCCAGGAAAAAGGATTACCTTCTCTTTCTGTATCTCATTCTTTAAGACCGAGATCTTGATCTTCATCTCCTCAATCTCGTGCTCTGGCAGGACCTGGATGCTCGGGCAAGCGTCCGAGTCGTCCAGGGTTTGGAAAGTTAAGTCCGCTAGAGGGATGTACCACTTGCACTCATACTGCTGATGGCGACTGCAGAGAGGCAGAGAGACAGAGAGAGGATGGGAGGATGGAAGAAATGAAACAGAATTAGTCAAAATATTTAAAAAAATATATTTTTTTTTCTCTTTTTCAATCATGACTGAACTGAATGGACGCACAAAACCGAAGCAAACCGGTTTACAATTTGAAGCCACACTAACAAATGTTACACTTCTCTATTCAAACGTGTGCTCATTTGACCTCATTTCTTTATAGCCCACTCATTCAAAGTCACATTAATAAAAATGATGAATGCACAACATTATTTCCACAGGGGCTGAGGACACTAATGTGCACCGTCTCTAATGAGATTTTAATTAACATTTCTGAGTGCTGCACAGTCGACTCATCGACGACATAATACCTTCATCAGACGGCTAGTTTAAGCAGCTCGATGTCACAATGAATCCATACTAAACAAGCATGTGTTAACACTACCAGCGTCCTACATATAAAACTTACTGTCAACTATATGCATTTATTTAAACAATCAAATCAAGCAATCAAACTCAGTTTTAATGTTCTCATTTCTGTGATATTCTCTTCTGCATGTTGCACTCGCACCACTACAACCACCTGAAAGGTGGAGCCACTGTGGACTGGGAGTGGTTCAATACTCTGGCTTCTCTGGCCTGCATGTTAAAATGTCCTTGAGCAAAACAGGGAACACGCGTAAAATGACAAATGAGATTTTACTGATCTCAGTGCAGCAGCTACTCGAAACACAGTTTATCTACTTTATTTACTGCACTCGTTTTTTTCAGGCGTGCACTTTAACTGGAACTTCAAAGGTTTGTTCAGCCATATCGACAAAGGACTCTTGCTCCGTGTTTAGTCTCATGTTCCCACTCAAAGCTTTTGCAGTGATGCAATCGGCTCCCACCAGAAGGACTTTGTCATTTCTTCATTAACGAAGTACATTAATTTTACATCCTCCCGCTGCAGATTATGGTCCCCTGATCTTCTGCCCCACCCACCCACTCCATTATCAAGCCCTTCTTGTTTACGCGCTCTTGGGTCTTTCGGGAAGTCCTTTTATGTTACAGACCACCGATTTGTTTCTGTTCTAATCAGACTCTGACACAGACTTAGAGAAACACAAAGAAAAGGGGGTGGAGCTAGGTTTGATACCTGACTGAGAAGGAAATGAATAAATCACCATATCAAATCATGTGGTTCTTTAATGCCAGACAGCAAAGGTGGTGCATATATAAAGAAATGATGAATTATCCAAGGTGCAGAACGTGCAGCGGGCAATCGTAAATCTGACTCATTCTAAAAATAATAGAGTGCAGATAATCACGGCTTTTGGCAGGGATTAGGGCTCCTCAGTGACTAAAGTCAAGGTGATTGAGTTTCTGGATGGTTGCTCTGTTCTGTGTGTGAGCGCGTAGGCTGTAGGCAGCACACTGAGATAACAACCCAGATCATATTATAGCCCCATTTACAGGTTTGGTAGTTATGGCAACACTATGTGTTCCTCCAAGTGAGGGGCGGCTGCAATTGACACAGAGAAACGGTGAATGTCAACCAAAGCAGGCACCAATCAGACGAAGGGGAGGCGAGTCGGTGCTGTAAGCGTGACCCTCGATCTACTGACATGTGTCAAAGATTGACACGCAGCAGCGCACACAAACACAAACATGAGCGATCTTTTTCTCTCAACTCTCTTTACTTTAACGCCTGCTCAGCTTGCACCCTGAAACACAACACCTTCAGTTTCTACTTACACCTTTTGTCTTCTTTTTTAAAATGTTTTTATTATTCATACATTTAGCATAACTCTGTCCTGCGTGTAGATCTGCTACTCTGCTGCACTGCTCAAAACAATACAGACAAAAATGCCTGCGAGTCTTTCTCTTTGTTACCGACGCTTCAAACACCACCGTGTTAGCCACAGCTGGAATCAGAGAGGGAGTGCGTCTTTCCGAAGTGATCCTTTCTGTTGCACGCCGGGTTTGATAGCTGATGTGGAAGGAAAACTGCACGACACACGGGCAGAAACACAGAGACGACGAAAAAGCGTGGATATTTAAAGAGGCAGAACCCAGTTCAACAGGCTTCATGAGCCTTGAGCTAAATAATAAAATGCATTGTTATGAAGCAGATAAATGTTTATGTTAACACTGGCATTTCTATCAATTTATAAAACAGTAGCTTATTTAACGTAGCTTAACATCCTAAACTGTGCAAGGTGGACAGAGTGAAGTGACACCGTGAAATGTATATGTAAAAACATCGCTGACGCCCTCCATTTAGAGGCTTGTGCTCGTCAATGGAAATTTTTGAAATAGCACACGTTTTATCCAGACTGAGTCTCATCATTTAGAAGTTGTTGAGCTGACTCGCTCAGAGTTTTGGAACTTTAGATCAGTGGCTGGGTGATTTTGAATTATTTCCCTTCACTACATCTGTGCACATTTGAAGATTTAATGAAAGTACGTTGCTGTGACAGGGAGCAAATGAAAGAAAGAGGCCATCACCGCCCAAAGCTCCTTAAGCCTCGAATGAATATACCTACAGTCTGCTTCAAAAGAAAACTCTGTGACAGAGCCGTGTCACCCTGCATTTTTCTCTGCCCCAAAAATTAATAAGCGACTCTTGTGCCGCACCATCCACGCCCCGTCCCCGTTCCACTTTCTGGCTTTCGCACATCATTTTAGCATTTTTCAGATGGGAATGGGGATAGGGGGGTGACGTTAACGATAATCGCGCTCACAGCTTTTCACACTGTCAGAGGATGAAGGTGGACTCACCCCACAGCCGTCTTTTTCATCTTGGCACAGAGCAGCAGATCGGTGAAGAGGAAGACGTGCCGTAGCTTCCTGGAGCTTTCCGACACCTCCACCAGGAAGCCATCCTTCACCAGCTGACGGGCCTGTAACAGAACTCTGTGTTAACTGTTGTTGTGAATCGAAACATCGTTGAGATTGTGGATTAATAAGTTGACTTACTAAATTAACATATATATTACAGTTTGCTTTACAGAGACGTGCATGTCTTTGTTTTTAACTTAAATGTTCCTTTTGGAGTTTTAAAGCAATGCAACCATTTATTATAGTTTTCTCAAAGTACCTAATAATATTTCATATGAGAGGAAAAGTGAAGACAAATGTTCTAAAGATATGAACATAAGTTCTCTATACTTGACAAGACGTGTTGTAAGAACACACACACAGACCTCGCCCTTGGGTGTAGTAACAGCAGTCCTGCGAGGGTCAATCTCCTCATTGATGGAGGAGAGGAAGTTCTGAGAAATCCGCAGAGCGTCCTGCAGGAGGGGGAAGTCCGGGTGGTCCTTTGGAGTGTGTTTCAGCAAATCCTGTGAAAGTACATTCAATCATCTAAAATATATATTTACCACAAAACAACTGACCTTTGTGAGCAGAGATTCAGATTTAGTTTCATCTTCTCTTCGAAAACGTCATCGCGCTGCACAAACACAGACTCCTTACAAACACTAAAACAATCTTGTGTCTCGGTTTTTTCTTTCCTCCCAGATTAACATCAACCAATTTTCTTCTGTTTGTTTGCATACGTGACAAGAACATGACACACATGCTCATGCTGGATGCACAGAGCATCTTACTGTCAGCTTTCATGCAAACCTGATCATGCATTACACTACAGCGACCACACTGGACACATCCAGAGATCTCTGCTTTGCTTCGCTGGCACTTTCTACACCATTATTTCTCTTCCAAGGAGGTAGGCTGATTTGGACTGAGAGGACTCAGCGATAAACATCAAAAAGCAGGCTTTAGCTTAATTCTTGCACGTCTTTTTAATCTCAGGGATGTGTTTGCAACCTGCTCCAATTATTATTTTTTGTTTTTTTATCTTGACACAGTTCTCAGTCTTTTCTCCACCCTAAAACACTAGAAGTAAGACATTTCTGCCAGAACAGCTTTAGATTCAGCTGATCCTTGAAAGCCATGCAAGTGCAAGCTGTGTACTCACATGAAGAACCAGGGTGCTTCTGGTAACACGGTCAATCGGCTTGTAAAGGAGAGCTGTGGGAGAGAGAAGAGGAGGGCTCTGAGTCAGTGTTGCTTACAGGCAAATCAATACATGCAGACACACACAGTAGGTCACAGTTTCACCGCTCGCACGAGGACAAAAATGTCCACTTTGGTTACTCTGAGCTAAACGCTGCTCTTACAGTCTGACTGCTGATGATTCTTAGGTTAACATTAAAGCCTAATGACGACGAGGTTCCAGCCTGAAGCACTGCTGAAGCAAGAAAAACACTTGATCATAAATAGCCTTGTAGGGGGGGTCAAGTAAAACACTGATTTCAATATGGGGGCAGCAAAGGTTTGTGCTACTGTTGTTCATCAGTTTAACAGCTGTACATATTCAGACATGGACATAAAAGCAAACACAAACAACACATGCAGACGGATGCATCTATAAAAAGTGCAATAAGACTGCCTCCTGCCAACATGCCAGCCTCAGTGCCCCTCAGTCAGAGTTTAAGCCTGTATTACCGCACTTGGCTAGATTCCCTGGGGAAGGCTTTGCTGCTAAGGTGGTGTGAACAGCAGCAGCCAACATACATGACAGCTCTCTGTGACACACTCCCACAGACAGGGCAGAGTGAAGGATGGAGAGAAATAAAAGAAAAACAAATCACAGTGAGGAGATACGCAGGAGGAAAGATGGCAGACATGAGAACCTCTAAGAGGAGACAGAGAAGAAGCAAACAAGTCATGTAAGGAAACGCCTAAATTACCTCAAGGTCTCATAATAGCAAATATAATATCACACTACACATTCGATAAAGCACAGTAACACCCCTCTGCTCATGATCTAGAAACTGAGCGAATGCAATTAAGAAAAATTCCCACAAGGTCATAAACATTGTGAAATTATCTGAAAAAGTTCCACTTATTGATCATGCTAACCTCCATTTATTCAAGTGAAAACAGAGTTAAAGCAGCTTATTTCTAAAGTGAAGAAGGAAAGCTGGCCCAGTGAAACAGAGAGGACTGATGTGTCTTCTGTATGCAGGCAAGCTTGCCCCACACTGACTGTGCTCTGCTCCCACAGAGAGATCTACAGCCAAAGCTACACTTCTATTTGAATTTTAAACTTTATCTATTTAAAGCATTCAATAACGCTCTCTTTATATGTACAGCGTTGTTCTGTCACTCGGATGCTTTTAAGTGTTTAGTATTTCCGCCACACCTCTGCCTGCGACTTACGAAATTAGCACAAGAGCAGAAACCTACAGTGACTATTATCAGATCTACTGATGAAACACGTCATATTAACTCTGCTTTTAAAATATACACTGGCCCACATGGAGTGTATAGAGGGACTTTGAGAGGGACTTGCAGTTGCTCTTTGAAGTTTCTCCAACGTTTGGTCATTAATGCCGCCTCCACTGAGGGTGTTGGATCAGTGAACCAATACTGATACCTCCAGGAGGATTTACTACAGAGTCTGTATTGACTGCAAGGGCAGTGAATATCTAAGTTGTTGTGTGTGTGTCTGTGTGTGCGGTATGTTGGCAGTTCTGTATTCATTTCAATGCAGGGAGGATTAGATGACTTCAGGATGACTTGAGTATAAGTACTTAAGCACAAGTGCCAGGTTTTGTACAGTTTGTGTAAGTAAGCTGCTGTATTTTTTGTGCCATATGTTGTGTCGCACGACAAAACGATATCTGAGCAAAAAGCTAATGCTAGCATGCTAACATGCAGTGTAGCATGTTCCGAATAACCGCAAAACGCAAAGTATAGCTGGAGCTAAAACAGGGGACACCGTCAAACTCCTTGGATCACAGGGCGACTGCACAGGTCACATTGTGGCAAGCAACCTGTCTCCAACAATTGTTGCAATTCGACTGCAGTCACTTTCACACAGATTAGCAAAGGTTTGCAGGTAACTGTGATCTAATTTATAAACACGGACAGACGTTGCAATCAATCCGAGTCGGTCTGAACCAATAATATTCAGGCTGTACAGTATTCGTCATATACCAGTACTGCGCATTTAAATATCACAGTTGATCAATGATTAATGCTCATTTATCAGGAAACTATGAAAAATTAGACACATTTTGATTATTTTGGGGTTAAATAAAAAGTCATCAAAGCCATCAGCAAAGCATGCAACCAGAATTTTTTTTACATTACAAGTTTCAATCAAAGGCTGTTTTAAACTCAAGATCACATTTTACTGCTTTAGAGTCAAGTCAAGTCTATTTGCAATACTATGTAAGATAGGTCCAAGACTATTAAGGATGAACCTATCAAGGAAGCTCAGAGATCTCAAACTTTACTTTCTTTTTCTCGTCTCGTTTTCCTCTAGTTTTTCAACCATGCAAACATAATAATTATATACAAGAGATTTGAATAATGAAGATACTCTCCTGAATACAAAGACAGATTAAGGATTGCCACCTGAATGCTAATGTAGACAGAAATCTACTCAAGTTCTCTCCGAACGCAGGATTAAGCGTCATCACTTTTTGACTCCATATCATGTGGAGTATCTGACTTGGATGTATTTTACAGACAAGGACGAGTTAAAAGTCTAGTCAAAAGTCAGGATGAGGAAGGATGAAGACACAAAGAGAGAGTGAGAATCAGATAGAGAGGGGGGGATTATTGGAAGTCGATGTCCTGTCCCAGTGAGGCGTGCCTGACTGGTCGTTTTTCCAAGGTCGCCTTGATGACTTGGCTGATGGACAAATAGTTAATCTTTGCTAACGAGGTGCTTGACCATGTGGGCGAAGTGTTTGACAGGACTTTTAGTCCTCAGTTAGGACTGCCAGGTTTCAGGCCTCAGTATTTTGGCAAAACTCTCAGCTACCAATGCCAGCCATAAGCCTGTGAAGGAGGGTGAGAAGGACAGGACAGAACTGATAACACAGAAGGAAATAAAGAAGGATTAAGAGAAAGTGAGAAAATGGTCATGGTGTAGGACATGAGTCCCCATTTACATTTAAAATATATCAGATTCTTGTTTGAGCAGGTATTTGTGTTTCTATCAACCTATCAGCCATTTACTGTAGCTGAGATCCTGTTAAATACTTTGGAAAGTTAAAAAAAAAGCTGATTGAGCAGAGAAAAGAAACAAGGGGAAAATAATAAAAGAAACAAAGAGAGTAGATAGAGGAGGCATTTGTTGCAAAGTTAAGATAGAGAAACCCCTCGGCTGACCCACCAGGTAATTAATGTACTGTAATATAAACAGCAATCAAAGGAAGTGCCTTGGGTATTGACACACCCTGATTGTTAAGGGCATATGAGACTAGTTTCATGACACATAGCAGCCATGTGAAACTACAGCAAACCAAAGACGTCATTTTAAAATCATCTAAAACAAGAAAGATGAGAAAAGAAAGAATAAAACAACTGGGACAGGTTGATTATTCCTCATCTGCAATGCATAAATTAACAGACACTTCACAGGTACATGCCACGGAAATCTGAAGAATGAACACTCACCCAGCCACTCTCAGCCCGACAGAGTCGCACAGTCTACTCATCTTATCTGCTAATGACCGTCTACAGCTCTACCCACCAAACTGAACGCAATCCCCAAAACGGCCGAAGTTACCAAGGCGCCAGCAGAGTACAGGCACGTACCGCGACAGACAACCTCTCACACACACACACACACACACACACACACACGTTCCGATCCTCTTGAGATAAGTATTCTGTACGAGGAGCAGCCTGGGGCCAGCAGTCCTTATACAGACTAAACGTGCCCAGCTTGTAAACAGACAGATACATTTTGAAGATGCTCTCTATTGTATGTTCTATATGATCGAAAGACAGTCGTATATGACTGAGTGAACACCACACTCTAGAGGCTCATCACTCAAAAAGCTCATCACAGGCATGCAAATGTTCAGAAAAGGCAAAATTCCTCAGCAAGCATGAGCACAAAAGTCCAAACGTCAGTCTGACAGCTAATTAATAACTGCCTCCACACAGTCTATCATAAGCGCCGTAAAAGCTGTAGATGTCCTAACAGATACCCGATGTCAAAAAGCAGGAAGCTCATAACATGCAGTCGTTACCGTATGTGCAGTTACAACACAGTCTGAGGACCAGAAGCACCTCCATATCCCTCTTCTCCTCTCCTCACTCTACACTCCTGCTCACTGCCTCCTTTCTCAGGCACAGAGAGAGAGGGAGAGAGGGAGAGCGAGAGAGAGAGAGCAGACTCACACATGCACCACTTTGCCTCCCAGAGCTCACCACTGCATACACAAGAAGAAGAGGCAGGGCTGGAATCTTAAAACAGCAATCCAGCCTAGACACACACACACACACACACACACACACACACACACACGCACACACGCACGCATAGAGATACAAGCAAACACCAACTTACCCTCCATTGAACTAGTTGTTGTACAGACTTTGGAGTCTTTAGGACCTTTTACTTTGAGGTTCTGAAAGAAATAAAAGAGTGGAATAATCAATTTAATTAATTGTGCACACTCACAGGATTGTGCTGCACTTGCTTGGCTGAGGCTGAACTAATGGAAGTACAGGATCAGTGCATCCAACTGAGACAGCTGAAAAAGACTGGGCACGGGAACTTTCACAAGTTTCCCATTAAGTAAATAATACCACCAACAAACCTCTGCGGCAGGTCCCAAAAAGCTGATTTGACTCATCTGGACGGGAGGAACGGTACATTTGTATAATGACTGAAAAGGTCCGTTTCTTGATCATTAATAGGCAAATGACCACTGATCAAAGATTTGATCATTGGCCATGAGTACCATTCACAGAGAGTTGGGGAATGGCTGCAGTCACAGCATCGTAAGATGGTGAAAGATGTACCCTTTGCTGGTGTATAAGATAACAGGGAGTGGAAAGTTGGATGCTTAAAAATGAAAGATGCCCATGCTCCTTAAAGGATGATGAAGATGGATAATCATAGTTAGATTCTGTAAGCACTTTCCTTTACTGTAATGTCTTTGCCTCTCGATCTTTGTTGAACACACCTAACAATAAGGAACAATCTATAACTATATCCTGTGTTGACCTAAGGCGTGAAAAGCTAGCATGTAAACAAGGGGCATGAGAGGTTGTGTTACTATCAGTCACTTCTGCCACAAACATTTTCAGCTAATTAACATCACTGACACCTTCCCAGCAATCCCCAAATACACATACTCTTTTGTTCTGAACGCTCAAAATATTCTCTGCGCTTCAAGTGCGTGTAGTCGTACCGTACAGTAAACTCAGACTAGCCTGGATGTTTTTTCTGTGAATGTAACCTCTCATCGTTCTGTTACCTAATACGCTTGCTGGCTAAGTGCTGTCCCAAGCACATTTGAACACAAATACCTCTTAACTGTGTTTTCAACAACGGTTCCTCAAAATAAGACCACATTTCCCATAAACACTGCTGTTTCCTGCCAAAAAGAGGACGTTTCGACTCGCCTGGTTTGTGTCGTCATCTATTTGTTCTCCTGTTCTCTTCACTGAAGAGAATTCATATAATGGCTTAAGACCCATGAGACCAGTGAAGGGGAGGTTTGATGGATCCGTATTATTACTGCGCCAAGTTTGATATGCTGATGTTAAAATGCAGTACATAGCAACAAAATGACATGTTTGCTATTTAAAAGTTCTCTTGTTACACGTTGTTTAAAATCATGGAGGCTGAACTCACCTCAGATATCTTCTGGAACTGGCTGTTGGCTTGGCTGCATTTCTCTGCCGTCTCCAGCGCCACCTTGTAGTTGTCCACAAAGGCCTTGTACACGCCCAGCTGGCTGGCCTGGAGGAAAGCAGAAGCAAAGACGCTCAGGAAACAACAACGAGAAGGTGTGAGGCAAACTAAGACAACGATGATGGCATTTAGTCTTCTCTCATTTTATTCAAATTGTTAAATGAACTCCGGAGACTCGGGAAGTCAACACAAGTATGTCATTGCACTGATGGCAACTAAAATAAAATTCAGCAAGCCCTACTTTGCATTCACCTTAAATGATCACTTCCAATTCAATTTAAATTCATTGAGTCAACACATATAGTCTGATCACATTCCCATAAAGCCACTTCACTAGCAGCGCTTTGCAGTCCCTCCTGATTGAGTCCCTCTCCCTCTCTATCCTCTTCTCTTTCATTAACAGCCCCTCTCTCTGCAGCACTGTATGTGCATTGTAACACAAGCTGCAGACCAGCAGTGCATGAATATGCATCCTGCTACAGCTATGCTTGAATGCCTAGGCTGAAGAGCTGACTGCATCCTATTAAAGCAATGAGATTGGATTCAGCTGAATAGAGTGCATGAGTAAGACTTTTGTCCTTAAACTCCATGTCCTCTTATTTTCATTTCCTCTCCTTCCTCTTCCCTTCGGAGTGAGAAGTAGAAAGTTGGGCTCAAAAGCAAAGACGTGAGGGAAGTGTGCGGCCTCATGCGGCATTTGAAACATGTTATAGCAACAATCGATGGAGGGAAACATCAGGACACAAATATGTGATGTGACAAAACCGTCAAACCACGTAATGTGTGACACTGACTACAAATGAGTGAAACAAATGTCACCACGCGTGGATTGTCCATTTATAACTGGAGACTATTTTATGTCAAACCAAAACTGTGGATGGAAAAGAGAAACCACGGTGTGTCATAGCTGAATTTCCAAAGATGGAGATTTGGCAGCTTGGCTGGAAAGAACAAACCAAGCAGAATGACGTTATGAGATTTCATGAGTTCAGTATGAAAGCGGTGTCAGTCACAGTCCAGACAAAATGCCCACGCTTTAGAAAACAAAAATCACAGGTCAAAGTGGCAGGACAGAAAACAACAGGTCGTGTTTGAAAGTGAACGTGGGAAGTAGAACATGAAGAAACACAGGAGAGAGACTTTTCAGCTGGTAGAAGAGCCTACGGACTATTTAAACCCACATGGACACGTTTGCCAGCTTAGAGGTGCCTTTTTTTTTTTAAATTGCATGCAGCTTTGAGAGCAACACGAACCCTCAACTAAACACTGTAGTGAATGTTTTCAGAGCACTCGCCACTCTTTTAAAGCACACCAAGTGATCAGCTATAAGCAACAAAGATCAACAGCAGCAAAAGAACCATATGTAGTGAATGAAAACTTTAATATTATATGACATCAGTAACCAAACAATATGTCTTGTTCTTTTCCAAACAATGCCAAATACGAGCACACTGCTTGCAGACCTTTTTTCTTTATGTTTAAAAATCCCAACTCCACAATTAGATTGTCCATCAATATGTGCAACGTCCTCCGTTTTCTACAGTGGCCCACAGTTTCCTCTATCGCCAAGATAAAATCTTCCTTCTTCAGACAGTTGTGCACAGGTGTGTGCAGAGTACCATCAAGTCAGCCACAACACTCACACTAAAATGGTGCAACCACTTTTGAGGTTTTGCTAACACGTGACCACAAACCACATGGCATTAAGTTGGCTGCCATTTTGTGACAATCGTGGTGACACTGTAGAATCATGTGAATAAGGCACCAGCCACACAGGCCTAGAAATGGGTATTCCCCAACCAGTTGTGAGCACTTGCTAGAGGTCGATGTAGTCGCTGGGGAAATGACTGGTCTAAAGTCCTAAAGCCAACCAGCCAGTGACTCCCCCAGTCGACCACCTTTTTCTTAATTAAAGTGACTGCTTTGGTCACTGGGTTCATAGTTTGATTGGCCTTGTCCTCAAACACTGTCCAGCTACTCTCTGAGCTGCAATAAAACTGTGAAAAGTTTTGCAAACTGGAAGTAATAATAATAATAATAATAATAATAATAATGGATTGCATTTATAGAGCGTTTTTCGAGACCCTCAAAGCGCTTTACAATTCCACTATTCATTCACTCTCACATTCACACACTGGTGAAAGCAGGTACAGTTGTAGCCACAGATGCCCTGAGGGCAGACTGACAGAAGCGAGGCTGCCATATCGCGCCATCAGCCCCTCTGGCCATCACCAGTAGGCGGTAGGTGAAGTGTCTTGCCCAAGGACACAACGACCGACACTGTCCGAGCCGGGCTCGAACCAGCAACCTTTCGATTACAAGACGAACTGCCAACTCTTGAGCCACGATGGAGAAAGTTTTCCTCCAAAATAAAAGTTGCACCTTTTGAAACATGTTGGCTACGGTGCTGAGGCATTTCTTCACATTTCACTACTGCTCGGCTAGAAGTTAGCAAGTATTTGCAGACAGACATGAAAAACTAAAGGGAACTGCTTACAACCAAAGCAATTACTTGGAAGTTTTTGGTACGGCATCTTCTTTCTAACAGATTTCACCCATGGAGAGCAAATAACCTCCACAAAGCACTAACAACCAGTTGGGGAATAGACATTTTCCCCTAGAAATCAGTGTTTGTCTCATATTCAAACCTCACGTAAAAAATTCTAATTATCTAGCACTTGTATAAGTTTTGTCTACTTTCTTTAAGGTAGCCAACACTGTATTACCCTCTTCTTACTATTCTTTCCTAAACAAATTATAATAATGTCGAAATAAGTCTAAGGACAAGAAAAAAAAAACCTATGAAGGTATACTTAATGCTAATAGTATGCTAATGCTACAACTCTACAAGATGATAGAGTGTTAGCATGCTAAAGTCTACTACTGACAATGGTAAAATGGTTATCTGCCTGATCTAAAGCTGTTCTAGTGTTTACCACGTTTGCCTTCATAGTTTTATTCTATTATTCCTGACCTCAAGAGACGTTCATCCATAATTCACAAAACCTTAGTTACATTCATAACTCTCAATTAGCATGCTAGCAACAGGCAGTATAAAACTTGCATGTAGCTTCCTGGTCAGAAGAATTAAGTAAATCCAAAATTATCTTAGACTTGTTTTCTATCTGAGGATATCGCATGGTGATATCTATGGTTGAAGAAGAAAAAAAGAAAGAAGAAAAAAAAAGATTTCTGGTCCCATAGAAATTTCTGGCTTGATATCTGTAAATTTTCTGGTGAATTTAAGGACTCAGTCACTCATTTTAAGTCATGCTGAAAGAAAGAAATACACCATCAAGTAATATTATAAGTAATAAATATGATAAATAACTCAAGTCTGAATTGAAAATCTTGGTCGTACCATGTTTTAAAATAGAAGAATACTTGTGGTATGAAAACGCACGCTCATTGGCTAACGAGTTATCAATCACACGTCATTAGCATGTGGTTTCACAGTTAAACTTGCACTTTGTTACACCCAGTTTTTTTTGCAGCCAAGAAAGTGATGGCAGAAACACTAACTTGAGGTTTTACAAATTGGGACTTTAAAAACATCAGGTGAAACCATGTTAGACAGGTACATCTTTGATATTGTCTGAGGTGTTAAACACGAGGGTGAACGCCCAACATAATGGGGAAACTAGCTTTGCTAGTATTTTTTTCAGGTTTGCTCAAATTTCGATTAGGCTTAATTTAAATTCTCTAAAGCTATTACAACTGAGCCTGGCTGCAATATTTAATGCCTGTGCTGAATTTGAGTAAGCTTCAGTTGCTGTGAAAATAACCAGCTACTAAAATCCATCAGCAAATATATGATTAAAAACATTATTATGTGGCTGCACTATACATAGTTAATAGTGACTACTGTGTAAAAGATGGAGTTGTGGTACTGTTTTTATCAGCACCACATCCACAGTAAATTGAACCTCTCCTACTTTGTGCCTCTAGAGCGACTATGACTATAATAATTCGCTCAGACAAATGCATCCCTTGCAGACACAGGCTATAGCTAAGCCTTTCTCTCATCTGAGAAAAGTGAAAAACAAACTTGGACCTGAAGCAGGTCTTTATCCCCGTCTCGGCCTGTTTTCTGTAACCCTGCCTGTCCTTGTTGCTCCAGTGGCACCCATACTGCTGACGAGGAGCAGCAGGGAGCAGACCAGCTAATTAAACTGCCATCTGCACTCTCACACAGCCACTCTGACTAATGTTTTGCTGAAACACGACATATTCATGTACGCACAAATACACACCACAGATGGGAGCTGATGACTACACTAATAGGTGCCGCTTAGCGCTGGCCGTCCACAGTGAGGAGGGGTCTGTTGAATAGAAGTACTTAAACTCATAGGAGTTTAAACAACTGTATCAAAACTGTGCTCATTTTCTCTCCTGTTAAATCTTTCACTAACACCAACATACTTCATCTCTGAATATTCATCATTTCCTCTTATTAATTAAAGTGCTTCATCAAATGTTTTAATCATAAAGATAAACATCAAGCTGTTAATGAAATATTATTATTAATATCCAAGCTTTAAAAATGTCCTATACATGGGCGAAGTAAAAACTCTTAAAGTCTATTTAACATTTTCTTCATCACAAACAAACGCTGAGTTTCACACGTCTGACTAAGTCATGGTGAATAACAGTTGCTTACATCAAAAAGTACGTGAAAACCAAAACTGAAAATGAGATCTACTCCCTAAAGAGCTGTGTTTTTAATTAGAATGACCTTACCAGGTTCCTCAAAATGACACCATGAAAACATAAGGAAAACGACGTTCTCACTTCTGTGGTGTGAAACCAAAGGGGCTGGTATGTGAACACATACATTCAACAGTGTGATAAACGCATATATATATATACACTGATCAAGAACGTTAAAGGAACTCTTAAATCACACATCGGATCTTAATGAATTAACCTCTTTCTAGTAGATGCACCGATGGTATAAATTTAAAAATCCTAGGTGATTTTCTGAAAAGTTGACCTCTGACATTAAGATTAAGGTCACCGGGATTCAAACTTGACCAAGATTTTTAGCAGCTGCATCCATGGTACCACTTTTAAAACCTTATGTCACATCTTTGTTTTCAATAGATTTTCAGAAAACTTGACCTCTGATGCTGATACGTAATGACTGATCGCAGTCTAAAATAAGGCCGTATTACAGTAACAGGACTAAAAAGAAGGCTCCAGTTAGAGCTGGGCGATATGAGATTTTTTCATAGCACGATATGTTTTTTTCATTTCAGGCGATAACGATATCTATCACGATATAAGCCAAATAACTATATTTGTAAGATTTAAATGTGCCGTTGCTCACAAGTAAAATGTGAAATAATCAGCAGCTTGTTTTTATTTATTTATTATATTATTTATTTCCCATAATAAGTTCAACAGGGTAGATGTACTTAAGGAACATGAGACTTTTTCAGATAAATAAAGGCAAATATTGCAAACTACACAAAAGGCAGCCGCTAAAGCGTTTAAGTTTCAAAATAGAACAAACGAAACAGACTAAATTGTCAATTCCACTTAGAAACAAAATATTAATTCTAAAAATAAATCTTAGTTTGTTTTACAGAAGAACAGACAAAACTGACTAACTTTTGTCAATATCAAATAAACTGAGAACTAAAAGGAAATTCTCAATCTCTCCTTGTTGTATAGCTGAGCTTTTCAAACAGTTTTAACAGTTACTTTAGTCTGACAAAAGCCGAATGACGAATTAGCGCTTCCAGTCAGAGACTGAGGCTACGTCCACACGTACACGGGTATTTTTGAAAACGGAGATTTTCCGTTTCCGTTTTAAAAAATAATCCCGTCCACACATAAAGGCAGAAATGAAGGAAAACGCTGCTATGAACATGCCAAAGCAGCAGGTGGCGCTAGATTCCTAACCGTGCAGAAATGTTGGCCAATCAGAAGTCTAGAAGCCTCGGTGGGAAAAAGTAAACAAAGCTGGGGCATAGAAGCAGAACCGAGTCGTATGTGTGGAGGGACAGTAACTGTGTGTATATGTAAGCATTTAAACACTGCAGAGAGTAGAATTAACAGTATTGTAGAAATTCATTTCACCGAAACAATAACGTGGCGCACAGTGTGACGCATGCACCAGTTCATTGTATTTCCAGACTTGCTTTCGGCACAATTTACAGTGCACGCTACTCTGTTTTTTGTCAGACTTGAAATAGCCGAAATACCTTCACACTACGGAACTTCTATGGCTCTTCCGTTCGACAATCTCTCCGGCGTTGGAACCATTATCTGTTTTCTCTTCGGTCACGCTCGGTTGATTTTTCTAGTCGGCACACTCATTTCCTCCATTACCCGCTGGCTGCTTCCCAAACAAACACACATGCGGCTTGGCACTTGTGCTGTACGTTACAAGTCACGCGACGTGACGCTGCGGCTGTGATTGGTTCGGCTCTGTGCTACTTAATTTGGATTGGCTGACCTTTTTTTTTTTTGAGGACAAGAGCGGCGAGGTCTATCGCGATAGCTTAATTTCTCTATCGAGTAAAAGTTATATCGCGATACATATCGTTATCGTTCTATCGCCCAGCTCTAGCTCCAGTATATACTTGGTTTTGTTGACTTCTTGTGTCCAAGGCTCCCAGCCTTAGAGCAAAGCCCTGTTGTTACCAGCAGCTAAAATAAACTTAAAGCTTTCTGCTCCTGCTTTTCTAAAGACAGTTGGTGCTCTCGCAGAGTTTCCAGTCAAGGAAAATTACAAACCACAGTGTTACCACCTGTCTGTACACTCACAATGAAGGATCGGTACAAACTGTGCAGGTGTATATTTCAATGACACCAGCCACTCCACAGCTTGTGTTCCCAAAACATTAAAACTGGTCCACCCAACTAAATAATTACTGACGGGTGCCTCAGCCTTTTCACACCTTATATACAGATTAATTTTATTCCACCAAGAAAACATTGTCCAGCATACGTACATACGCGGTGTTATGCGTCTCTTCAAATCACATTATCCACTGCAAATCTGACATTACACCGCTCTAACCAACTTAGTGACGAGCCGAGGCCTGGAAACCGTCTAATTCCACACACAGGCACATTTACATGCACGTTACAGTGCCGCTGTTCCATTATGTACTGAAAGCACCTGTTTAATCCACTGCAAGTATGACAGCGTGATAGTTCAGAAGCTGCAACTTTTCTGCTAATGTGCCCAGGCCACAGTCGCGGGGGCACGCGTCAGTCACTTACGCACACTGAGTCTAATTAAGACAAGTGATTCACAAAGTACAAACAGTGAGAAGCCTGACAATTCTCCGTTTAACAGCCATTTACATGTACCCTGCAAATGACGGAGAGCGAAATAAAAGATCCGCACACTGTCATTTGTGTCACCCACATCAGACTCACCAGCTTCTGGAACAAATGTCCCACGGTGACCTTCTCGTCCCACTGCTGGATGCTGGGTAGGAGGGCGTCGTAGAACTCTTTGTGGATCTCGAAGATGTCCTGGATTTTGTAGAAGATGGTCTCTACCTGCTGGATGGTCAGGACAGGCTGAGAGGTTGTGGCTGTTGCTTTCAGGGGTCGCATGGGCTGGAGAGACAGGAGACTCAGGTAATAAGGGGGGCTGCCAAAACTCTAGCCTAAATTAGTCATATATAAAGTATGAGATTGATGAACACAGAAAATGTGTTAAAATCATCCCTAACATCTGATCAGGCCAACAAAAAGGACCTATTAGGACCAGTGCCAGAAAGGGAACGTCTAAATGCGTCACTCTGTGATAAGTATGTAATCTGAGCGACAGTCTTCTCCTTTGTGTTGTTTGTACTCGGGCAGATTGCAGGCCAACTCAGTTAATCACAGTGATGTGTAGACTGGTCATGTTGGGCGTGCGTGGGGACGATGGCTCTGAATTACAGTGCAAACAGAAAGGCTTTTTACGTCAGCTCTCTAGGGCTAATCATGAGTCACCCTCCTACTGTATTAAAGCACATGAGACAGGTTGGATTATTTTTAAAAGCACCGACAGTCAATATGTCTGTCCTAGTCTATGTAAGACGGCAAAAGCAGTCGGCTGAAAATTCCTCATTAGATTTAACCAGAAAGTATTTGGAGACTAGTGGTCCTAAATTTCATCTCCTTGGTGGAAAATAATAGTCATCATATATCAAATCAACTGGAGCAGCTGAGGTGATGTTTAAACATTTTTAATGAACCCATGTTTATATCAAGAAAATAGGAAAGAGAGACTCTCTTGTGATCTACTTCCCAGTAAGTGTAAATGAACCAACACAGTACAGGAAGATAATTACTTCCTAGACTGTTCCAAATTTATCACCATAATCATCCACATTGATTGGGATCGTCTTGTTACTTGGTTGTCTTACAAAAACAAACAAATAAATAAAATCATTACATTTACAAACTCTACCAAATATTCTTAGAGTAAAAAAAAGAAAAATCCAGTCAAGAAGTTCAGAATAATGTTATTGTTTCAAATACCCTGAAGACGTGGAATATGATTATGATACATTTCCAGATAAAGAAACATTTCTCTCAGAATGTGAAGAGCCAGTGTATGAAACCTGGCAGCAGGGGGGATCGGACCAGCTTATTAAACTGTCTGATGTTGAAAGAATCCAGTATTTTGAAACACCGGGTTTCCAGGGATGCAGCCAGAGAGTAAAGTGTGACTATTCTGTTTGGAGCAAGTGTATTATTCTGCTGAAAGACATGGGAAAAAAAGACATAAAAACAAACGGCCCCAGTGCCTGTTTTAGACCGCCTCTGAATGACTGAGGAAGTGGAGGAGGAGAGGAACAAACTTTTTATTGGTGGATCTGCGAGATGAGTCGTTGTGTTGTCACCAAGAGCTCAAAGGGAAGGAACTGAGAGCCTGACCAGATTTCAGCAAGTGTTAGTGCAATCATTTGTTCTTACTGACTAATTGAAGCGTGCGTGCGTGCGTGCGTGCGTGCGTGTGGAGGGGGGGAGGGTCTTGCCCTGGTGAATTTCCACAATAATTGTTGTGCGCATTTGTAGATCTTAATTTAGCATCTATCTGACTATATATTGGCCAAAGTAGAACATGCGGCCGGATCAGCAGGTTGTGAGACATAGCGACTTAGCATGAGGAAGTGTGGTTGGTTAGCGTTGCATTAAAGTGCAGCATCTGTGGTCCTGCTTTAAGTGTGGCCATCGACCACTAATAGTGTTCTGATAGTCTCACAGCTCACACCAATGCCTACAGCAGCAGCAGCACTCCAATGTTCACGTGGTTATATGAGCCTTGTTACATTGTTTCTGTTACTTGTCTGTCTTTGTCTGAGTGTCTCACCAGTAGCAGGGCCTCCAGCTGGTTAATGTAGATCTCCTCACTGGCCAGGAATCCAGACAGCACCAGTCTCTTCATCTCCAGTCCTTTCTCGATGTCTCCCTGCAGGATAAAACAGACCTGGCTGTAATATGCTTTTATTCGCTTACATACACATATAGAACACATACATTCACCAAAAATCCTGTTATCGAGACTCGTTTCTGACTAACGGCACATGAAAGCACCCTGACTCTATTTCCTGCAATGGTGCCAGTGGAACAGTCACATCAGGTAAACACAAGATTGATACAAACAGTCGTAAGCATAAAAGAATGCGCAACCTATTAGAAATCTTATGAAAACATCTAAGTACCTCATTTCCTCTGTAAAACTATTTGTGATGACTCCAGGCAACTGTTGCATTTTGACGTCAACGTCGGGGAAGTCAACATCCTATTGATGTCTGAGAAACACAGACCAAGGCACACTCATAGTGTACTGTTTACATTTTGTGGGAACTCATAATTAGAGCAAAATTACCAGGTTTCAAAAGAGGGACTTCCAACATGATCACAGAAGACTTCATCTTTCTTCACATTATTCTCACTTTTGGCCGTTCCTTCGTCATAAAGGACTGCCCTGTTCCACATTTTATGATTTGGCCAGTGGGAATCGTATAGTTACTCCTGATACTAATGCAATACACAACAATGGCATAGTGATACAGTGACTCTGTGGTAGATGATACTTGCGTGACAATCAAAATGTCACAATATCTGTGTAGGTGAAGTAAAAATATTTGAAAAGGAATTATGGTTTTGTATACTGGACTGTGGAGTGCACAGGTGTATCAAACAGAAAAATGTTTCAAAGTTTCACTTTCGAATTGCTTTAATTCAGCAGCGTTCGCCAGTAATGATCGGAACACGTACTATGAGAAAGAAGGGGGGGGGGGGTGTTCATGAGTTTCATATGGTTAGCCAGCAGCATAACAACAGCAGTGGTTTTAGTGACGCCAGACTCGCAAAAGTATGCGACAAGTTTGATTAGCGTATGGACATATGCTCTGTTTTGTATGTTAATTTCATATTCAGCCATCCATCCAGCAATTCTCTTCCACTAAGACAAATTAGGGTAGCCCATGCGGGGGGGCTGAAGCCTATCCCAGCTAACACAGGGCGAGAGGCAGGGTACACCCTGGACAGGTTGCCAGTCTGTCACTGGACTGTCACAGAGGCAGACAACTGTTCACACTCACACAGAATCATTCATTTAGAAGCAACAATTAAGATAAATCTATTCACTTTAAAAATATGTTTTTTAAAGATATTTTTCTTTACTTTTAAGTTATCTAAGGTATATTGCATTGTATCTTATCTTAATAACCTTTTAGTAGCATATCACCCCATTAGAGCACGTCGCTCTCGCACTGCAGGCTTACTTGTTGTTCCTAGAGTATTTAAAAGTAGAATGGGAGGGAGAGCCTTCAGTTTTCAGGCCCCTCTTCTGTGGAACCAGCTTCCAGTTTGAATTTTGGAGACAGATACTATCTCTACTTTCAAGATTAGGCTTAAAACTTTCCTTTTTGCTAAAGCATATAGTCAGGGCTGGATCAGGTGACCCTGAATCCTGCCTTAGTTACGATGCAATAGGTGTAGACTGCTGGGGGACTCCCATGATGCATTGAGTTTTTCCGTTTCAGTCACCTTTCTCACTCAACATGTGTTAATAGACCTCTCTGCTGAATCACACTTGTTATTAATCTCTCGCTTTCTTCCACAGCATGTCCTTCATCCTGTCTTTCTTCTCTCACCCCAACAGGTCGCAGCAGATGGCCGCACCTCCATGAGCCTGGTTCTTCTGGAGGTTTCTTCCTGTTAAAAGGGAGTTTTTCCTTCCCACTGTCGCCAAAGTGCTTGCTCATAGAGGGGTCATATGATTGTTGGGTTTCTTCTCTGTATGTATTATTGTAGGGTCTACCTTACAATATAAAGCGCCTTGAGGCGACTGTTGTTGTAATTTGGCGCTATATAAATAAAATTGAATTGAATTGTGTTGCATACCTTATCAGTGTAGCTGGTTAGGTATACTGCTGTATTGACATTTTTCCCTTACTGAAGAGATAAATACCGATAAACTCCAGAAATTGGCATTTAAATACGACATGTGTGCCTTAAAGAAGGCCAAAGAACAGCTGTGAGAGCAGAGATTAATTATTAATTCCACCAAGTCCTTACAATGATATCAGCACTCCAGGACTGCCCAGATGAGGAAGGAGGCATGACCTCATCATTTAACCCAATCATGGCTGACATGCACATTCCAACACTGATGTTATCCCTAAGGTAGGAAATTATACTGCACATCAGTATTTACCGTATGTGTTATAGTATATGCCGTTTACACGTGCTGCTCTATTACGAATGCTGAAGACTATAAAGATAACAAACACTTGCGATGTGATGACTGCAAAGGGCCTATTTTGAGGCCTGTCACACATTGGCAGTTTTTCCTCAGCTAACCGTGACAGTGTAAAGTAAATCAGTCCGAGAGGCAGGGATGATTTCTATTGATCATTTTCTGTTGGTTAAATAAACTGTCAGGGAAGTCCTTACTGACACTTACTTGCATTTACGTTAATATGAGAGATTAATGCAGCACGTGGCCAGAAATCTGTTTAGTTTAATCCTCTGAGCCTTTCTCTTTGCTCGTATTCTTTTAAAAGAACCTAAAGCTCAAAACTAAAGCCAGAAATGAGACACACTTGAAACTAAGAGAAAAATCTTTGATGTGATGTGAATTACTGCTGGTCAATATTTATTTTAAACACCGAGAGTGTCTCCAGTCACTGCGTTCTTATTAAAATGATATCTCAGAATAGCTGAGGTCTAAAATATGACATCATAACCTACAAAAGGTGTCCTGTCCTTTTGACTAACCAAAACGTTGCAGAAATATTCAGTTCATTTTTTTAAGTAACAAATAAGTGATAACTCAACGGAAAAGAAAAAAGGACAGGAAAAAGGAATATTTTCCCTCTGCTGTGTACAAAGAGCTACTGTGTGGCGAGAGGGCAAGACGAGGAATCCATGAGGTGACTTTTTTTTTCCCACAGCAACCTGCTCTGTGAGTCACAACTAGGCTTTTCACACAGACAAACACTGCGTGCTTTCCTGCGTTGCCCTTTGCCCTCTGATAAAAGAGCTGATATCTTGAATGGGCAGAGAAAGTTTAAAGTAGCTCTGCTTTTTATCAGTTCATCTGCAGGGAGGAGTACACACAGAGGCGCACAAACACAGAAGTTAGCATGAGAAACAGAAAGCGGCCGGCTTTAAAAAGCAGCAGCACCGTGCACAGACATGCGCTGCAGAGTCACTGCCTCATCGGGCCATGCTGACACACCAATGGCTGTCACTCTCACACTCTTACACACACACACACACACACACACTTTTGCAGCACAGATGGCTCTGAGAAGAAGCACACGTCACGCCACAAACACACCAATACACTGACTGGGATTTTCCATTTTGAAAGGCAGTATTGCAAAAGTGTGTACGCATGTGTATGTTCGTGTGTGTGTTTGTATGTGTGTCTGCGCGCGCTCTTTTTCCTCTGCATCCAGCTCCTCTCCAGCTCATGCCTCACCTTGAACTGCCTATGTGTCGTAGTGATGGGCTCCAGCTCCCCATCTCCATATTCAGACTCCTCCTCCTCCTCCTCCTCCAGAACCCTGTCCAAATAGCACAGCACCTCCTCCTCTTCGTCCTCCATGGTTCTGTCTTTCCTTTCCTTTCTTTCACCTCCTTCTCTCCTCTTTTCTGCCTCCTATCTCCTTCTACGGGGCCTGCCTGGACACATCAGTGTTTTCCCTTTAGATCAAGTCGTCTGGACACCGAAAGACAGAAAGAGAGAGGACCCCGCCTACTCAACCCCACCCCCTTCCTCTGCTGGGCTTCCTGGTGTTTGTGTGTGCTCTATATATGTGTGTGTGTGTGTCTGTCTTTGTGTGTGTGTGGCCACTGTTCCACCTCAGTCGATGAGGTCTGCCCTCCCTCTACAGCCGCCCCTCCCCTCCCCACAAATGCTATCCAGCCACTTCCTTGATGGCTACAGTCTCTTTCTGTTAGGGCTACGCTGGGAAAGTCAGTCTTCTCTTGTCCCTTATTTCTTTCTTCCGTTCTCTTCGGGGCAAAAAGCCACTTCCTCATCACACAAACAGTCTCGCTCTCTCACTCTCATCAGCGCACGCTACAGGGTTGATTTCTCTCCCTTTCTTTCTGTCCATTGTCTCTTTATTGATCTGCTGAAAGCCTTGGACGTTGAGCCAGGGCCAGCTAATGTGCTGCAAGCGAGGCTGATTCCAATTACAGGTCACATAGATCGCTGGGCACACAGTTATAGCAGCTTCAAAGGCAAAGCACAGAAATGATACACTAAAAAAAGAAGGAAAAAAAACGTGTGCAGCAAGACAAAGACAGAAAATCAATAACTGTGGTTACTGGAAATAAAATGAAACCAAAAATATAAGTAATCTGCACGCAAACATCCAAGTTTAAGTTGCTGCATATTTATGAATGAATACAATTCACTTCCCATGCCCTTTCACCCCGTTCCTGACCTTGACTTGTCATTTTAGAGGAAGGGACACCCCCAACTGCTCTATGAACCTCCTCCTTAATGTATATTTGTATTTATTTCGAGGTCAAAGCACAATCTGTCCTGATCTTGTCTTCTGAAGGAAAAGTATGATTTTAGAGCGTAATACAAAAAAAAATAAAACAAAAAAAATATTTAAGTTCAGTATTTAACTTTAGTCGTGTTGAACACATGGAGCCGTCAGCCCTCTCACTTTAGCAGATGAAAGGTCTCTGCAAACTCAGCGGAAAGAGAACATAAGAGCATAAGAGCCACAAAATCTTTTAGCAGCAGCAGCATCACAAGTGACTTCTTAACAAGTAAGCTTTCACAGCAGCTCCTCAAATTCATTCAGGTGCTGAAAAGTGTGAATACACAGATGTGAAATAAAAAATGTTTTAAAGATGGCTGCAGACACTCCTGACCTCCACTGTGCATATAAACAATGATTTCAATTTGGATTCATCACTCAAAAACGACCTGTTGTTATTGATTTGTTCGTGCGTAATGTGGCATAAATTAAACCATCCTTAATTTCCCTTCCTTAACAACAGCTTGTCGACATCCTCCATTACTTCTGATGAGGCTTCAATAAACAGTAGATGGATCAACTGAAGGACTGCATTCATCTCTCAGGTCCTGTGTCAGGCCTTTGCCACTGCTTGATTTTTTCCTGTTTCTTAAGAACATGACTTTCAGTTACTGTTCCTCTCCTACAAATATAGTTTTAGGTCTGCCACGTCTTCTTTGTTCCGCCGCTTGTCAAGTTTCCTCAATTTTATTTTAGGGACACTGCAAACTATGCTGCCTTTGCCAATTTCACAGATTCAACTAAAGAAATGGGAACAATTGATGTGTTTCTGCCACAGGCTATTAAGTAAAGATACAATTTAAACCTGGCTCTTTGTCACTACTAACTCATTCGGTGAATAAGTGTTGTATTTATGCTTGAATGATTCACAAGTTAAAAAAACCCGTCAAGAAGCAAGCAATGGAGAAAAACATAAGGAAACAAGGATTGCTCAAGAATTTTGCACATCACCATAGAAAAACGAATTAAGTCCTCTGATTATTATTATTATTAATAATAATAATAATAATAAGCTTATCATAACTCATCACTGAAAAGCTACTTTATACAAAACTTTAACATACAACTGTACACAGAAAACAGCTGAGCTTGTCTACGCTGAGTAATCTCATCCTAGCAGAGACGATGATCAGGGAAGAACTAAAAAGAAAACAACAGTATCTTACTGAGGATCCTCTGTGGCTGAAATCATTAATGTACCAGCACTATGAACAATTCATTTCCTATTTCTTATATTTTAAACACTCAAACCATTTTTCTGTTCTTATCCCAGCTAGCCACTAGATGGAGACACATCTTCATTTACATGAGCTGCCCTAGCTCAGAGTCACTCACAATTAATACAGCTGAATAATTCATCAATCAGCTCCATTGAAGCCTAACAAGACCACTGTTTATTTACAATACTGTGTTCATGCATGGATAGTGCAGTGATATTGCTTGGATCGAATGTAAGACAGAGCAGGCAGACTTCAAAGGGGACGGTAAAGCGAGTGGAAGGACGAGACAATCCGGCTGTGGTAATTTATACATTAATACAGAAAGAATATACGATCATTTGTGTTCTGTATGAATTTAAAAACAACATATTGATCTAAAGATGTAAAGCAATGCTGTTGTCATTGAGTATTTTGTTTTTCAGTGGATAAAAAGGCTGCTGACATGTGAATGAAATCCTACCAGCTTTTTTTTTTCTCTGTGTCTGTGAGAAGGTCAGTTCAGGTCAGGGTCAACTCGGCTCCCGCTGAGCCTCCGTGGGCTACGCCCCTTCACACAGTCACATTCTTTTAAGTGGGCACCGAGTGACAGTCATCCAAACACACATAGCCAGGAGGCATAAAAGGGGGGGGGGGGGAGTGTGACGGGACTACAAGCCCTGAAACATGACGATGAACACATTCAGAAAATATTCTGAATTCTGAAAGCATCAGGAGAGCGTTCACATCAGCTGTTCTGAGCGATTTGTCAGACTTAAGTGTGAAAATCCACTGAAAACACCAAGTGTTTCATATTTCCAGCAGCAGATAATTTGGAAAAAAAAAAACACAGGAAAGACTGTCACCTACAGCATTCCTGTTCCAAATTATACACTGTAGGTAAACAGGAAAAATTTTCAACAGATTGCTTAGACTTCCCTCACCCCCACCACCTCCGCCAGCTCAGTCGGGGGGGGGGGGGGGGAGAGACACTGAGAATTTCTAAGCCAGCCAAGAGACACAATCTCACCAGTGAGTCCTTTGTCTTGGCCAGGGCCTCCTCTTTCCTAGGTGAGGTATGCACAGAATACCTCGCCTAGGAGGAGTCTAGAACAGCGGTCCCCAACCGTTTTTGCGCCACGGACCGGTTTATGCCCGACATTATTCTCACGGACCGGCCTTTAATGTGTCGCGGATAAATACAACAAAATAAAACTAGTACCGGTACCGAAAAAAATAAGATTTATTCATAACGCACGTGAAAAGACCCAGGAAAACCGAGTTAACGATAAAAACGATAACAAAATAACGCTGAAAACCGATAAAAACCCTGAAAACTATACATTTCACACCTGAGCCTCAACTCTCACGGCCCGGTACCAAACGACTCACGGACCGGCACCGGTCCAAGGCCCGGGGGTTGGGGACCGCTGGTCTAGAAGGCTTCCTAGATGCCCGACCTGCCTCAACTGGGAAACAGGAATCTCATTTCTGCTGCTTGTATCCAAGACCTCATTCTTTCAGTCACTACTTAGAGATCATGACCACAGGCGAGGGCAGGAACGTAGATTGACCAGTAAATCGACAGCTTCACTTTCATGCTCAGCTCCGTCTTTACCACAGCAGACTGGTACAGTGACCACATCGCAGTGGACACCAGCCCAATCCATCAGTCAATCTCATGTTCCACTCTCCCCTTACTCATGAACAAAACCCCAAGATACTTAAACTCCTCCACCTGGGACAGTAACTTGTCCCAGATCCTTTGCAAACAGTAAATGTGAAATCCTGAGGCCATCACAGAAGAGACCCTCCACCTCTGGCTAGATATTCTGTCTATAAACACCATCAACAGAACTAGTGTTAAAAGACAGCCCTTGGTCAGCTTCCCACCCACCCGGAACTAGTCCACGCATACATTGCAGAGATGTGTCAGCCAGGACGGCCCTACAGCATCTAGAGCCTTCGTGAACTGAGGGAAAATCTGACCCAACCCAAATGCCTGTCTAACTATATCAGTGGCTTCACCGCCGAGTCGTCCCCCTCCTCCCCAGACTCTGCTTCGAGTATAGAATACACTGAAGTGCTGCCAAACAGCACTCCAGTGTATTCCATTTATATTCAAGCTAGCAGACGGTTGCTGTCGTACCCCATCTGGGTCAGTGGTCATTTCCAACTGATGTGAATACACATCCTGAAGTGCGCTTCAGGGAGCTCCTGTGGCAAAATGTACACTGGGTCAATATCTGTGGCTAATATCAGAAAGAGAACTGGCAGCTCACGTCTTAAAGTATAATTGTTTCGGGTGAAACTCCAACCATTAATACCAAGAGAAAAACCTGGCTGAATGGCTGAAAACCTCATATTATCTTACAGTTCAGAATGCAAGAGCCACAAATGAACACTTCATTTAAACTGTGTCCAATATTTTTATATATCCAGTTATGTTTACTGGGTCGTGTGGTGAATGATCTTTTCTTCAGCATTTTATTTTTAATATTTATCCAAAACCATGCTAGTCCATTCATTTTCTTCCACGTATTAAATTCAGGGTTGTAGGGCAGCTGGAGCCTACACCATCACCCCTCACAGGTCATCATCCCAGCTGTCACTGGGCAAGAGGCAGGGTACATCCTGGACAAGTCGCCAGTCTGTCACAGAGACAGACAACCATTCATGCTCACATTCACACATATGGCCAGTTTAGCTAACCCATGGATGTGTGTGCAGACACGGGAGCACTAAAAACCTTTGTGCCGTGAGGTAACAGTACTAACCACCACGACATGCCCTAACTGCTCCCTTCTGTCAATAATTTCAATTACTAAAATTGGATGAATTCTCAAATATTACTTCCTAGTTGCACAACAATTGTTCTCCTGTAAAGTTAAATCACTTAATAGACTCCACAATAGGAATTGATCATCTATAAATACCGACATGCAAGGCTTTTATTTTTAATTTGGCAGCCTCCTCTGCACTGTGGAAACCTGTGTTACACACATTCCTGGAGAGATTTTGTGTCATTCTTCTGACAACTGTTTGGTTGCATTAACACTTTCAGTCTTCAGAAACTCTCTCCTCGGATATTCATCAGGATCACCGTTTTCCTGTGCCAGGCTTGCAGTGCTTCATTCTGATACTATATTGTAGCAGTCCTCACCAGGTTTATGTCAGTTATGCTGAACTCTGAACATGAACTGAGCAAATTTCTCTTGGCATTATTAACAAAGATTGTATCGCCAATCCTCTTTACACTCCTTACACTGCAAAGTGCTCTGCAAAGCCAGACTGTGTACCACACTGCTGGGCGAGTCACTTCAGGACAGCTACTGTGGCTCTGGCCAGATTTTTTTACTTGTTTGTGATTTCATCTCAAAATCTAGATAGAAAAGTCGATTATTGATAACTTTGGACTTCCCAGCAACCCTGTGCTGCCAGTTACAGCAGCAAACAACAAGTAAACAACACCAACACCGTAAACAAGTACATTTGATAATCAAATCATGGCTGATCTATTTTAATCTAAAATAAATAAGTTTGTGTGTGTGTGTGTGTGTGTGTGTGTGTGTGTGTGTGTGTGTGTGTGTGTGTGTGTGTGTGTGTGTGTGTGTGGGGTTCTTACCCCAGCCAGCAGAGGTGTGGGCAACACTGTTTCTCCATCTGGCCCTTGGGGCGCGCAGAGCTGGGGTGACATGGTGGGCGATTCATCTATAAAGGGCAGCGTTTCTGAGCCATCCTGGGACTTGCCGTCCTCTCCTGCGTCCCCCTCGTATCCATCTGTGTTATAGTTAAAGTCTGGAGGACAGGACACAGAAAAAGACAAATATACTGATCAGCAAATCACCCCAAAGAACAAAGCAATCATTCCACTGTTTTCATCACCACTTGGAACAGCCCAACACTTCCTCAATACAGCATTCAGTTCTCCATTCTGCTACATAACCTTGAGTTGAGGGGTTATATGAATAAATGCCAGAAGAAAGCTTTTCCAAAGCATGATGTGTGGGTGAAGCTGACCACTGTGTTACCCTATGAATGTAAAAAGTCAACATTCATATTTTATTTGGCAAGATATTGTTATAAAATGTTGTCACAATTACTGTATGAATTCTTAAGTTATGGTGTATTTAGTGCAAGAAACATTAAAGATCATCAGTGATCAAATTATTCAAAGCACTTGCTGAGGTGGTCTGGTACACATCTGACCATATTTAGGTTGTCGTGTATGTACAGTATAACCCTCTTTGTACTGCCATTAAACAGACATTTTGTTGTTTTAATAGATCTTCAACTTTGACTCCCAAAATCTAATGAGTACATTATTGTGTGCAAGTGAGTCTTTGTCCCAGATTTAGACAAATCCACTCAAGATTTCCAGGAAACCCAAAAACAAATTGCCCCTGGCCATGAGTGTCACCAGGGCAGAGACATAAAAAAACTATGGTTTACATTTTAAAAGCCAGAGCCAAGTTATTCTCAACCCATATTAGCCATCTAATTATTTTAATTAAGTGTTTTTGCACTGCAGCTTCACTGTTGCCAACACTTGTTTGAAACGCCACAATGACAACGACCTGTGGATCAGGTCAGGAGAGTCGTTTTTCCAACCAGCACGGCAATTTAATAAATACATTTCAAGAGCAATATATAGATTCATCTTATAAATGTAATGAAAAAGAAGAAGAAGAAATATTCAAACAAGCCAAGGTTAATAAATTAAAAAATAAAAACAACTACTATTATAGATGCTAATGCATTTTGGACTAACCATCTGTGATTAGATTATAATTCTATTTTGGTTTGCTAGTTTCATTCTTGTATTTGTGATACTGCAGTCTTATTTCATATTGTGGGAGTATTGAGGTCAAAAACCATGTCCTGTGACAACGCTCGTGTTCAGGCCCGAGTAGCAGTGACAGCTCCAGTAGAAAGAAACGACAATGACACTGAAATGACTCCTGTCCTGCCTTCAAAGGAGCACTGGTCAAGAAAACAGTGGAATAACAAAAAGGAGGAGATATAAAAAGCCAGTGTCAGATCCTGTAGAAGAAAAGAGAGATGTGGACTGTTGCTGTGGATGATAAACTACAAAGTACGACACATATGCAAAACTAAAAGAGAGGCAAGTAATTATCGAGTTACATTTTCCAGGATGTTGTTCTATTTAGCTTTCTGATACAGTGAAGCATCTTTAAGGAACTCGGAATAGGAGGAGGAAGCTTGTAGCTTGTAGCTTGTGAAGCTGTCCCTGTCTGCCTACATATAATGTGCAGTGAGAAGACAACAACATTTGATTATTACTGTGTTCATGTGCTTGAGAGGGCATGTGTGTGTTTGTACCAGTGCGTAAAGGATAGAAAACTCTAACAAGTTTTGGACAAGAACTAATTGAAAAATAAAAGCAGGGATCTATCCCCACTGGGAACACATGCACACTATCACTGGACATGTCAATCAACTCCCAATCCCTCCCCACCCATCTGTTAGCTTGTGTGTGGACCATGGAGAGTCACAGTTACCATATGGGTTGCTTGTAAATGGTGCACGTGGGTCTTTGCTGACTCAGTGAAGCAAGTACTGATTATGCGAAGTGCTGCTAGATGACAAGAGTGCATTATGGTGATTAGTGTGAAGAAGGCAGTTAAAAACACTGATGTAAACTCATTTGTCCAACTCCAACTGCGCTGTGATCGTGCCATAGAAAAGATCGGCTCTTCCAATATGCACCTGTGCATGCATTCGGTTTTCTTTTCTCAGTCTTTCCATCTCTTCTCTCTCTCTGACTCCTCTGAACACCTTCTGGCCTGCTGTCCGGCTCGTTTTCGCTAATCTGCTTAAATTGCGTGAGTGTATGTAAGAAAAAAAATACAGGGAACTCCCAAGACACTTAGCCAGTGCTAAAGCACTCAACAATGTGCAAATCCTCAAATTTCCTCCCAGCTTACGGCTGGTGTTTTGAAGCTTAACTGCGAGTTGGAAGGACGGATGGATAACTCAACAAAAATACTTGAGTCTAGACAAGCACAGAGGTTTCCTCCTCTTTTTAAAAAGAAGTTGCCCGTGACTCACGTCTATTTGCAGAAACATCAACATGCAGAAGTAACCATTCACAAATATATTCCCGGCTGTGCCAAGCAGAGAGCCAGTCGATTAGAGAGAGCAGAGCTGGAGCAGTGGAGACAAAGCACAGCCAGTGGGCTCACAGTCAACTCTGCTCCGTTTGGCTCCGTGCACTTCTGTGCTTACTTACAGTTGCCTGAGCTGACACACATTTGTTTATCTGATAATGGTGAACACGACGTGCGCTAAGCTAATGTGTGCCATTAGAACCAACTGGTGTTTGTGTGAATCACTCAGAGCAATTCACTGTGAGTGGTCAATATTTGTACTCGTTATCTGTGATTAGCCACATTAATGCAGAACACAGAAAGAAAAGAAAAGGCTATTGTGAACACGTCTCTTGCGCTTCGCTGCTGTTGCTTTGCCTTTCACTGATGAGATCAGACCAAGATGCAATACACATAATTGAGGACATTAAGGAAACATAAATAAAGGTTGTGCACAGCCATACGTTAGCAGAAAACACCACGTCAGTGGTGACACTGACCATAAGTTAGCCCTGTGGGGACATGCTGGACACACTGATAACTACTAGAGCACCAGCTGCAATGAGAGCACACAAACCACAAAGCTAATGAGTCACCGCACCACACCTAGTGTTCTCATGCTAGCCATGTATACCTGTATCTTTCATTATTGCAGTGCTGTTACTTTGGTAAAATCTGTCCACATTGAGAAATATAAACACTTGCCAAATTACCTAAAAATACCTTTGTGGTAGATAGAAGTTGTCTCCATGACGACCTTTTGCCAAAATGAACACAGACAAACAAAGTAAAAGACAATGAACTAAACTGAAAAAAGAAGATTTAATCATTACTTCCACATAGGAAGTTCAAATTTACCATTAGACAAACATTCAGTATAAGTCATTTCTACAGTTTACAGAGTTCTTACTCTAAACTGCCAAAGCTACATTTCCATATCTGTACAGAAGACAGACAGACTTTTATCACACCATGATATTTACAGTCGTTGTTTTCTGATTTGAATATTCATATAACTGTTTGTATACTGCAAAGTTCACAATACAGGTCCTTCATCGTAACATGTCTCGCACAGCCAGTGCTGATCACAGTACGTCGTGACTAACGTGGGGGAATTTCTCTGAAAGCTGTAGATTACAGCACAAAGGGAAACAGTGTAAAGCAAAGATAGCACACAGTGTAAATGCAAATAATATTCTGACTTAAATGTAAGTTTAATTTGCCCAGATGATGATGTCCAAGAATCTGGAGCTGGTGCTGGAAACGCTGCTCACAATGTTTGAATGTGCGCAAATCAGAAGCAGGTCCGCACGTGCACATGATTATCTGCACACATTCTGAAAATCTAACATGTGGGCTACCTCAGTCAGCTAATGCATCCTGATAATCCCCGTGCATGGTAAACAAACACACGAAAAGCAATTTTTCAGTAAAGAGGATTCATCAGCCCTAACCTGTTTTTAACTGCTCAATAGGGAGGTCCCCACACGTGCATGCACCAATATTTTAGAGGATTAAAATGGGGACAAACTCTAAATGTCATGTGATTAAATAGGAGGTAGCTTTGGGGTCAAGGACTGTAGGGGAGAAAGAGCAGAGTTAGAAATCAGCCCAACACACCGCCACACCGCTGCAGAGAACATGTATGTGGGTGTAAACATTTCCACATTTTTACACACAGAGTAAAGAGCACACTCAAATTCTCACCTAACTCGCCATCACTGGAGAAGAGAGAACGAACAGCACACACTGCCTCAAAGAAGAAAGCCATAAGTGTTGCCTGACTAGAGAAAAAAAAAATCCCTTTCAGTTAACTTTATCCATGTCGCAGGCTACGTCCTACCTAAAAGACTCGCACCTGAACTCTCACTGATCCTGTCTTCCTCGGCTTCAGTACTTCCTCTTTTTTAAATCGCTCTGATAGCACTCATTCAAATAAAGGCAATGTTGTATTCAAGTACTGCACAGCCACATCCTATGAGGAAGCAACACAGACACAAAGAGCAGTTTCTGTGTGGAAGCCATAAAATGCCCAAAAAGCATCAGCGTGTCTTTGTGGACAATGTCCAGCTGGTCAGCAAAGACTGTCCTGTTATGCTTTATGGACATTGGAATCACTATTGTCAGTGTATGTTCATGAAGTTCAGATGCACTCTGTGCACTGTGCCAAGAACAAATCAAAACTGGATTTCTTGTTCAGGTATTTTAACAATTTGCAGCATGATTGAAAGCAAACTGCCCAAACTTAATTCTAAAGCTTACAAGCGGCTGTAGTGAAGCCAACTGTGGATTAGTAGAGTTTTCATATTTGGAAATTATTCAAATCACCATGTTTCTACAAGCTTCTATGAACGGGGCGAGCATTTGAAGTGATGGAATGGCCTGTGACTGTTTTATAGAACCATCTGAATATGTAATCTGGCTTTTTCCAGTCTAGGAAAAAAAAAACTTTTAGCCACCTGACTGCTATCAAAGAAAAGGATACATCAAACAATGTCAGACTAATTTGTAAAAGCACATTGTAATCTAAAACGTCCATTAAAAATGAGATATTTTACCATCCAAACACAGCAAAAAGTACATTTTTAGATGATGTAAGCAGCTCTCAAGACAAGCTCAGAGTGCCCAGCTTCAGTTCACTTGAATATTTCCTTTGGATTTCATCACTATCGGATCACTCATATCAGCAGCAGAGACTTGTACTCAACACACAACTTATACAATGTGAGGTGCTTTCCCTTATACAAATTTAAAGGATATACCAAATGACAAGGGTTCAGTGTTTTATAAATGAAAAGGTGACTTGATGAACAAGCCTAGCAAAAGGCTAAGAGCTACACTTATCCGAGAAACCATATTTTATGAAAAAGAGGATTTTAATAAAACCATGCTATTGCTTGCAATGAAGCAGGGGGACGGACCTGAGCCAGAAATTCCACAAACATTCACCCGTTTGATGCTGTTCTGCGCTCCACATAATGCTTATTGAAACCGGTGTAGGCCATGAGGAAACACAGACTCTCTCCTTGTGTCACTCACACCACAGACACATACACAGTTACTCATGTGCTCTGCTGTGTGTTGATTGGGTTAAATCAATGAGGCCTCAGTTAATAAGACATGGCTCCTTTCAAACAGGCACACATGCACAGACACACACAGAGCACTAACTATGGGAGTCTGTGTTAAGGTCTGCAAAGGCCAAGTGTTTAAATCTGCCATCTGCATAACCAACTACCTCAGCAGTTTCAGAGCAAACAACTTCCACATGTGGTGGAAGAAAATCTATTACAGCGAATGCACTGAAAGGAATTCGAAACATTTGGAGAACAGAGCTGTAACACAAATTTGAACGGTAGACTTTTTTAAAGTTATTTGAAATGAAAACTAAAATAACAGAAATAAAAAGGCGCAAATATATAATTTGCTGCTAGAGGAATCAAAATGCAAAATGTGTTGTCATTAAATAGGTCAGGGATTACAGGCAGTGTCTGCTCTCTCCTGCAGCTTGCCATCTTATCACGCTCTTCTTTCTCTCTCATCATTCCCTGGGTCTTCCAAAATAAAAGCTCTGTCTGTTTAAAGGAGGGGTCTTCTGTCACCAGATGTGAACTCAAAAAGATTGTTGGTGTTTTACCAGACACTGCAGGGTCTTTACCTTAAAACAGAAAGGTTTTGTAAACGGATACAGTATTTTTTAAAAACTATTGTTCCTGCACACGCAAAGAGCCTCTACAAAGAGTCACTGCTGGAGTAAATAGATGGGTATATATGGTTTTAATTCCACACTGGGGAAATTCATTGGTGTGTGTGTGCGTTTGTGTGTGTCCCTAACCTAATGACCACAGCCCGGTGTCAGCTCACATTGCTGTCACCATTAACCCATCTTGACAGACAGCTCTAAATCCACCTGTCACACTCAATAAGCCATGATCACCATCCACGTTGATGAAAATGCTTTCTGCTGCTGTGGTGGTGTCAGGAGGTGAAACTGAACAGCCTGAGCAACACTAACTGATGGAGAATGCTTTCTGCATAGGTTTAACACTCCTTCACACTAAATACAACCCTCTGCAGGGATGGTATGGATTACACACACACACACAGACTATAAATGCACTCAAACGAATATCTATTGGGGTAAACACCTCAGCATATTTTCTATTTAACACTTTCTGCCCCCAAAGCAATTCTCTTTTAGTGTTAAGTGTTAAAACTATTATTGCAGATATAAAAAGATGATATAAGAGAGAAATGATTTAAGTGTGCAAAGATTTTAACTGTCAGTAACATATAATCACCTCCTATTTCCCATGTCCTTTTGTTGGTCCCTCACCCTGCACAGAAGGGATTTGTCTCTGAATAAGTTCTTCAGTATAACAGTGAAGCCTGATAGCAGGCGTGATAGCAGCATATTAATATTCTGAGTGTGTATGCCTTGTAACTACACAAGAAGGTGACTCCTTTTGTACAGGTGGAAACATTTTTGTCCACTTTCTATGAAGAAGGCTTTTATACGCTTCTGCTTATTTTGAGCAACATATATTGTTTGAATGGTGGATTTGCATATTAAACATGCCCACATTTTACTTCTCATAGAAGTAAAGGCTCAGGAATTTTTCTCCCTTTGTTCTGTCACAGGAGCCGTCCCTCATAAGGTTAACTCAGGCACACAAAGCACCTGCTTTTCAAATGTGTCGTTACAAGAAGGAGCCAATAAAAAGAAAACTACAGCCACAGAGGGTCACAGACCAGTTAGTGAACACTTACCAGCCTTCAGGGAAAAATTTATATTCTTCGAACAGTTGTGAGTAGTTGCTGGAGGCTTGCTGTGAGCCAGTGATGGATGGCCAAAGACCAGTCATCAGTCACTAGGTAAAAATGTGTATTCCCAAGCCGTTTGGATAGTGGCTGTGGGAGGTTGCTTGCCATTATCATTAGCTATTAAACTTCTCTTTTTCTTTAGAAGAAAAATCGTTTTCTCTGACAACCCAGAAGGCAGAAGATGAAATGATGCTGCAATTCCTCATATTTAACAGAAACCGAACTCCTGGTAGCTGCTATCAACATAGCTACTGTTAATTTTTCTCCAAGTCAACTCAGTGATAGTGACTCAATGTTCACAGATTCATATATGAATATGTATATTTCACATCGGAGAGTTCAACCAATAATCTGTCTTGAAGGAAATCTAAAAATGTAACAATCACAAAATTGAAGAAAGAGGAATCTATGAAGTTGTAACTAAGGTGAATACTGATAAATTGCTGTCAGCTGGTTAAGCCACTGCTCTACTCTAGAGTGGAGGAGGAAACGCTACAGTTCCTACACTCGCTTTCTTTCACATCCTGCCAGCTCTCCCTCTCTCTATGCACAATGTCTCAGAGCCAGGTCTGCCTGTGCACATTTGCACACTAATAAAGTCAGTGGGAAGAAAAGTTGCTGCTTCAGTGTGAGAATGCAATGTGGGAATTGTGCTGCCTACCTCAGCAATTTTGTCTTTAGAGAAGAGGGATTACATCATGCCCTACAGCCAGCTTACACTGTGTGGGCACAGAGAAGCAGCCCTGCAAACTGATTCTGTACAGAGAGCAGTGAAGAAGCACACACACATTTTAAATTTTACAGCACAGATGTGTGTTCCTGAGCCAGGGCCCAATGTAGTAATTTCAAAAAGAGACTGTGTGTATGTGTGTTTGTGTTTTGGGTTGATGGCAAGATATTCCTCTGTGTCTCTAGAGCTTCTCTCAATAGATGTAAGTGAGCTCAGCCATAACAGATCCAATTCTCCAAAGATAAAGGAACGAGAGGAGACAAGGAAAACAAAAAGCCTGCTTCTTGTTCATCTCCTGGACTTCCCGGCCTCATGTAGCCTTGACAGCATGACAGTACATCAGTGGCCTCACAGATGTATGGTCATTTTGTGTGTGTTGACAGTATACATGTGGGCTTTTAATTTCCCCAGTGACACACGTTGATTGATGATGGCACGACAGGGAAGTTTAAAAGTGTTACTCCATGCTACTCCACTTAACGTCAGTAGCAGCGACCTCGCATTATATTTGAAGGAGATACCCAGTGGGAATACGGTATCACTGGAAATCAGTTTCATTCTATGCAAATATGGCAATGAGTCAAAATAATTGATGTAACTGGTCCTAATTTTATTAGCAAAGTTAGCTGACAACAGGCAGCTGTTGAGGCAGATGTGGAGATTCCAATCTATTCTGTTTACTTGAGGACTAAATAGGAATTTTATTTGAGCATGAATTCAGTACCTTGGCAATATTAGCATAATAGTCCTTTACAATCCAGTCTTAACCTTGTGTAAGATGACACTGCTGATCAGTAAGCAGAGTGTAGCTTTTAAAGTAAAGTGTTAAAGAGTCTAAAGACAGCAAAAATATTCTAGTCACATGAGTCAAATAATATCTGTTTGACAGCTAAGCTGGACATAAAAACTGGTCACGCAACAGGAAAATGATCTCAACTCTACAACAGAATGATTATTTTACTTTTTTAGTTTCCAATGACTGAACCTGTCTGAAATACAAGAGGTGTAAATGAGTCATGCAAACCTTCACCATACAGGAAAAAACAAAACACTGATAGTGATCCAAATAAACATTTAGATTTGTAACTTCAAATATAATTTTGCAAGCTTGCTCTTTTGCCACTTGGCTAGAAAAATCAGAAAGTATTCTATGAATGCAGACTTATACTGCTACTGTGCACTGTGATTCTGTCCTGCGGTGAGTTTTCTGTCTGTTCTTGACAACCTGTAATGGACCTTTTGCATTGTCGCACCATGTCAGTATCACCATAACTACGCTTGCATCTGACTAAAAAATAATTCTGAAACATTTCCATGGTTTTATTTAAGAAAACTGATTAATAACAGTGAGCTTTCTTTTTATTCAAACCCAAAATTTCAGCATGCACATTTTCCATTTCAACAAACAGAAGATTATCCCGCTTGATGTAATGCTACAAAATGCTAACTACGCAAGTGTCGAGAGCTGTGAGGAGCTGGTCTGTGACTCATCACTTAAGCTGGGGTCTTTGTTCCCATTTTTCCTGTATCCAGCCTGATTGCGATTATAATGATTGGCTACTCTCACCGCACTTACCACTGTGCTGAGGAAATGGGCTGAGCACACTTTAATGGAAAACAAGCTGCGAGACTCCCACATTAGTTAATAGAGAACGAGAGAAACGAGTAGAAGGGAGTCCAAAAGATCAGATTTAACGGAAAGATAACAGGAGAGCCTTGCCTTTTAAACGGAAAGCCCAACCATGTTCAGGCACACAGACTTTCTGCGAGCAAACTGAGCAAAATATTTATTTGACAAAGGACAGTGAGTGTGAAGCTGCTAGGTGGGAGGAAAACAGGAAGATCACAGAGAAGATTCATGTATGTAGTGAAGGAGGAATAACAGAGGGTTTGTTTATACAAACAAGAGGATGCTAAAGAGGCAAACCCTAAAGGGAGCAACCAAAAAAGAATATGCATTCTAATACCAATGTACTGGGATGAGGCTAATAAAGTGGTTCCCATTACCTACTTCACAACCTGTGTGCACACATCCAGAGCACTTCCCTGGAGAGAAGGGTCCGATAACAGGCATGTCCCTTAATACCTCAAATGAGTGACAATTCTACTGCTGCATATCTTCATGTGCCTGTAGGCAGCAAGAGATAAGGACCCCCCCAACTACAGATTTACATGGGTAAATTGCTGTTATCCCCCCTCTAGCAAACTCCAAACTCACCAAACCAATGTTACCATGGCAGCCAGCTCCTATACATTGTAATTAGCTGGTTTAAATCCCCAAGGCTCGGACTAGCTGGAAACATCTCACTGCTTCCATAGATTAGGACAAGCACATTCACACACGGGGCCCGAAGCTACTCCCCCAGTCCACATGGTGAAACGCACAAGAGGTCACATCCAAGTGCAGACACACCTACTGAACACACCCGCACAAAAAAGATGCACCAACCAATGTTTTACAGTTCACTTCCCACATTCATGCCTGTGCTTGAAGCAGGTGTGAAGAGATCAAGTAAAGCTGTACATGGCCAACACACACACACACACACACACACACACACACTGAGCACAGTTACAACAGTAGAGCAGCTCCACTGTGTGGGCATCTGGTCCCCTCTGCGTTTGTTCGTGGGCATGTGCTAATGGAAAGTGTATCAAACCGTGCAGTGAAACAAAGGCGCTACAATGAGTAAAGCTATTAAAATGCAAGCGGCTGTCGATAGCCCTCAGGGCAGCCCTAGCAGAGACTGTAGTGTCTATTCCACTCCACGGCCCAATTAGAGGAATATGCTTCAGATTAAAAGCAGTGAGATTGATACACTTCAGGTGTATCGCAGAAGCAGCAGTGTGCAGCTCAGACAGGCCCTGTAAAAGCTTCAGATCACCATAATACCCTTTGTTGTTGGTGTAGGTTTAAAAAGGAAAGACTCACTATAGTACACATTTTGTGAAATAAAAAAAGAATTTGTAACAAAAACTGCATTCTTGAAACTAATTAAGCCAAAAGGCAGTTTTTCTAAAAGATCTGCTGGCTTACACGGAACATATATGTGGACGTGTATTGGAAACACCCTATTTTAAAACTGTAGTCAACTCCCTGCTGAATCATATTCTCGTGATTGCTTTAAAATGTCAAAAATCCACTTCCAGTCTGCCAAACCAGTGGGTACATATAAGCCTCACTGGTGTGAAAAAGCATACACATTGTTGCACCATATCCAACCAAACTTTTATGCATGTCTTTTTTACTTCCAAGCTTTCAGAGCTGCCGGGTTCTAAAACTAGACGCAGCTGGTTTAAACAAAGGGAAACCTAGGGAACTTAAAAATGAAGCCGACGAGGAAGTTGCACAAACTGCAGTTGCTACTTGAGGCTGCACTACCATTAGATGTCAGTGTTAAAATGCCCAACTTTGTAGCATTTAAAAGCATATAGTTTTTGGCATCTATGGATAATTTTTGAAGGGCGAAAAGTTTTTATAACTCATCCAGCTGGATAATTGACTTTGGAGTGCAGCCACATTGATTGACAGGTGTCCTAACAGAGGCAGCTGGAGTTGACTGGCATCTTCAAGCAGGCCTCACTAAAGCTTTTCCCTGTGTCTGTGCTGCTGGTAACTTTAGGATCCCTTTGAGTAGATCATCCGCCTTGATATCAGTTTGGATTCGGGAGACACACACCATCTCTACTTTTAGATTAGGCTTAAAACTTTCTTTTTGCACAAAAAAAACATATAGTTAGGGATGGATCAGGTGACCCTGAATCCCTCCCTTAATTATGCTGCAATAGGTGTAGGTGGTTGGGGGATTCCCGAGACTCATTGAGTATTTCTTTTTCAGTCAACTTTCTCACTGAGTATGTGTTAATAAACCTCTCTGCATTGAATCATATCTGTTATTAACCTCTGTCTCTCTTCCTGTCTTCCTTCTCTCACCCCAACCGGTCGCAGCAGATGGCACCGCCCCTCCCTGAGCCTGGTTCCGCCAGAGGTTTCTTCCTGTTAAAAGGGAGTTTTTCCTTCCCACTGTCACCAAAGTGCTTGCTGATAGGGGGTTGTTGGGTTTTTCTCTGTATGTATTATTACAGAATCTTCCCTTCCAATATAAAGTAAGAAATCCATTATTGTACAGGTGTGTTACTGAGCACTAATTAGCCGATGTGTGTCTCTCTGTGTGACGTACGCTTACAGTTTACAGCCAACCTTTCATCCATATAAAGTAACTCCTGGCTTCAATTTAAAAAAAATTGTTAAAAAATGAATATGGAACTGTCAAACGCTAACGGTAAAGCTTCAAAATGTGGAGTCCAAAACCAATCTGTGGTTTAAACAGACCAAGCATTTAAAACATCTTGTGGGATAAAACCTTAATGAGCTTAAGCACAACACTTTATTAACAACATTGTTGTTAATAATAACAACAATGTTGAATTGTGAGAGTTTATTTGAAGTGAATAAACCAACCATGCATTTTTACCAGCATGTTATTAAAATATAAGAAAAGGTCAGATAACAATGTTAAAAAGTGCAGTTAGACTAAAAAGCTCACCAAGCACCAAAGATACTGCACAGTGGCTTTTTTTTTTAATCTTTAGTCATGACAAGTGCACCCTGTGGGATTTCATCTATTTGATGTACCACTGCAGTATTTTGCTAGAACAATGGCTGACTCTGGTCCAACTGCGGTACAATTTTACTTTTCAGAAACACTTAATTAAGTGAAAGAGCCTAACTTATGTGCATCATATACAAAAAAGCAGCCAACCACAATATCATGTTGAGGCAGCCTGTCTACCCCCAGAGTTGAAGCGTGACTTTAAAGAAAAATACCCACACAAGAGGGGGGAAAAATAAAAAAAAAGGAAGTCAGGCTATTTGAAGTGGGTCCCCGTAGGTTTCTGTTCTCCGCTCGTGCTCACCAACCATTACCCTTACTGCTTTATTTCTGCCAAGCTGTAAAAGCAAAAGCATGCCGTCCTGTTCTCTCGCTGTGCATGAATGCAAATGCACAGACTGTACAGACAATGAGGCTAACCTTAGCGCTTGCTGTAGAAGTTTATTTTTAAAAGATTTCTATTAAATGTGACCCTGGAAAGAGTGACAGGACAGATAAGAGAATTTGTGGATGCAGCACGATGTCTGATAAAGTGAGGAGCGCACTTGAAGCGCAAGGCCATCTGGCACTCGGAGAGGACAGAGGCCTCGTCGATATCACTCCATTGATTTTGAGTTTGGTCCTTCTATAAAAGGTCACAATTAAGAGGTGGAACAAAAAGGAGGATAGTGATTTAAAAGATGGCCTTCCCACAGAAATCTGTAACTGTAATGATGCCAGTATTCTATTTATATTATTGAATGAGATTTAAAAAAGGTCACAGGTGAAACCAAATGGATAAAGTTATAGATATCTTAATTACAAATCATGGATCCACTATACAGTAACTTACATGTTTGCCTAATTTTCTCATAAAAGTACAAACCTACAAATATCTTAGAATCATATATTTGACTGTAATCCCTCCATCTCATCAGTTTAAATATCTTTTAAAAGATTTAATAACCCACCACCTGCCTGAATAGTACTGTTCTCCTAGTCTACTTTCGCCATGCTTCATTCTGGGTTATTTAATGACAAAGAGCCACTTGAATGGTTTCTTTGACTGTAACAGAAAGACAACTTCCTGAGGCCAGGAGGCCAACGCTTACTCTGGCCTTTAATTTTTAATGAAACAGACAAACACACACACGCGCGCGCAAACATGTAGCCAACACACACGCACCAGATACAAAGGACTACTTTTAAGGGTTTTACAGCTTCAGTCATACAGGCCAACCAAACACATACACAGCTACATTTTTATACATGGTTACAAATGTGCTACAGGCCCATTTAAGATAACGTGATCTGATATATGACCTATATGCATTCGTTTACCTGAGTCTGGCAGGGTGACTGGTTGGTGCTCGAGTGCATCCATCAGCTCTCTTTACTCATAATGGCTTCATCTCGCTTTCCTGTCTCCTCCTCTCCTTCCCTTTTTCCCCTCCTCTTCTCTCTTCCGCTCGACTACCCTGAATGCTTAATGATGGTCCCTGCCTTCCGGGAGCATGTAAACATGCCAGACGCACTATTGGCCGAGGCAGAGGAGTTCTTATGCGCTGATTGGCTGGGGCAAGCCAGGCATGGATGGCAGAAGAAAAACAGGTTGGTGGTTACCATAGCCCTACAGGATGACTGCTGTCCATAGTAACTAACACTAACACACACACACACACACACACACACACACACACACACAGTCCTAGACCCTCAGGACATGGTGAAGGTCCCCACAGACACAGAACACAAACACACTCAGACACATGACACACCCTCTAACATCAAGCACAACAAAGGATTTCAGAGCTTGTGAAGATGGCACGACGCTTTGCAAACAGAACCTGGCTAACAATGTAATTTAACTGTTAACAGCTGGATAATGACTCAGTTTAAGCTTTCTGATGAACAAAAATAACATCAAAAGTCAGTTTAATATATGTTCTCGTTGCTCTTTGAATTGATTTTGGAGTTAAATTGAATATTTCAAAAGAAACAGCAAGAAATTGGGGGAAAAACACAAGCTTCCACTTTCTTAAATTTTTACTTAAAAAATGTATCAACACCAAAAGCTCCAATATCAACAAAATATAACAAGAGCTCCCAGTCTTTCCAGTCTTGTTGCTAGGTCAGCTATCATAAATTTTAGTGTTTTTTTCCATAAGGCACTTAAATATCGTGTCATTTGGAAAGATATGTTAAACCATGTCTCCTAGATAAACAAACATGTCATGTTCATAAACGGTATCAAATATGGACGTAACTTAAACTTGCATTTCATTTAACGACCACCAGGGGGGCAATAGCTGTGGTTGCACATAGACTTATGGTCTTATAGAAGTCTATAGGAAACAGCTGTAAACTCTTTGTTGCTGAGTTTATGGGCTCAGCCAGTATATCAGTGAGTTAGGTCAAAATGATCAAAATACATTACGTCAGTCTATCTGACATGTGTTTTGCAGAAATCGTGTTCAGGGACGAGGTAACATACTTAAGTTGTGCTATAATTAATCTGCCTTGTATATTCGCTTACAGTTAGATGACCTCCAATGCAGATATCATAGCTAACATAATGTAGAAGGTGCTTATATGCATGCTGAAAACAGTTATAAACTCTTGGTAACCAAAATGAAATGCACAGTTACGTGGAATAAAATTATAAGATTTATGAGTAAAGCTGGAAACCGTTGCGATGTAATACAAGTGCACAAGTCTGTTTTATTTATTTTTTTCTATGTGTACCTTTTTCTTTTTTAACCTTTAAGCTCCTATTAGAAGTTAAGATTTGACTTGAAGCGCAGAGCCAACCGCCAAGTTTGCACTTCAATCACCAGCATTTAAGAGTGAAAGCTCTGTAAGCTGAAACTCTGCACACAGAAAATAAGTTTGATGTCATTTCACTACTGCAATAAAAGCACTTGGCTGCTTTTCAGCTCCAGTAATCGATGGCTTCTTCGTTTCAGTTTGTTTACTAGATGTAAAAGAGCCACCGAAACACGCAACGCAGAGCAAAAAGCTTCATATATTATTCACAAGGTTGTCACTGAATGAACCCAGGCGGCCACAGTTACAGTGGAAACACCAGCTGGGTTACCAGTGAGTGAGCGAGCAGCTAGCGTTATGACACGGTGACAGATTTCCCCCCTTTGCTCCTTCCAGCTGGACTCACCTAAAAGGATGAGGTTTTAACCGTATCCATATTTTAAGGTTTCACCACTTCTTCACATTCACTCCAATCGTATATATCAAAAGTAATTCATCTCTCTTTTAGAACTGAGAACAGTATCCACATTATACATCATGTCCTCTAAAGTGGATCCTGACAAGGAGATTATAAATGTCTGCTAGATAAACGGTGAAACTGTTCTTTTCCCATTAATGTTTCCAGGATCCTATATTCAGACACCCAAACCAGGGTGGAACATTGTGCAACTGTTATGGAGAAGCTAACATGATGCCCCTTACATAAAGGCGCACTCTTGAGGACACCCAATGGGAGGAAGATGTTTGAACACAAAGCAGAGTAGTGGTTTACTGAAGAGGCAGTAGAGATGGCTGCATTACATAACAACAGTGCTTTTAGGCTGACTCAGATTCTTTCTTCCCTACTGTAAGTGTGCATGTGTGTGTGTGTCTGTGTGCGCATGTGAGAGAACAGCTCTAAATGCGTTTCTATAGCTACAGCACAGACTCATCCATTTATCAACATAATGGATGAGCTTGAACGGTAGAAAGAAAACAATGCAAGACTTCACATGAAGCACAGATGAAATTACACAACACGGCTCCACTCTTACCAAGCAAAACCACTTCTCTGCCTCCACTTTCAATGCACACAGAACGAGTGCACATCAGTGTGCTAGGAGCAGTAGTACCAAACAGTAGTATCTGAATTATTAATAATGCTCTGATCGGGTATTTATCTTTTGACTGTAGTCACAGCAGATTTATTGAAATGTAGTTATGAGTACAGTCTGATTTTAAATATCACAAAGGAACAAAGGCGACCCTGTTGCAGGTTCTTGAACCTGTTGCTGCACTACTTGTGACCTTTGCATCTGTTCAAGAATTTCTGCAATTAAAATGAAAAGCCCAGGCTCCAACCTTTTACCAACAATGAATGAATGTCATCCTCATAGTGAATTGGGGATTTAAGAGGCTTGCTTGGCTTGTATTGTGTAGTGTTCTCTCTGCAGTCACACCATAGCTGACGTGTTTGGAAACACTACCAGATCCCACTGATTTGGATGTGTTGCTGTTGGCATCGAGATCAGAGCTAGTGGCTATTCAAGCAGAGTGAGACTGAGAGCGAGAGAGCTGGGGAGTTTGGTCCAAATAGATTTGTAGGGAGTGATAAATGAGACATCCCCTGTTGTATTAACCTCCCCTATGAAATTCTACTGGGAAGCCATCCAAAATTACTTTGCTGAAGCAAGCCCTGTGACAACCAACTAACTGCTAACATTAAACACTTAAAGACAGAACTGGGACTGCTGTTGGCCAGCAGTGAAGTCCATCCATTACAGTTTATATGCTGCTGAGGGAAACCAGACAACAAGACTGACAGTCTGTGAAAACCCCGTTTGATCAGGGATGTGAGGGTTGGGTAATTCTGGGCTGATATAGATGTGTAAAAAGATATCAAACCTTTCATGTATTCAGGGATTTTGCAAACTATGGTGTTAGACAGGTATTAAAGCAGGCTGGAATAATGTGGATCAGTGCTCCTGCAACTTCATTTAATGAGTAATTAAATGGGATATGCAGGTTAACTGCATACTAACATTCACGCAAAGTTAGTAGAGCTGCAGGCAGAAGATCCGCTGTGGTGACCCCTAAAGGAAGCGGCAAAGAAGAAGACAACTGTCACCTGTCTGTTGTTTTCTCAAGAAACTGAGCCTACAACATACACTTTAGAGTCAGCTAATATAATTCTCTTTTATGTGCGGTGTTTCTGTGGAAACCTATTTGAGAGGAATCTTCAGCATCTGAGACTCGGTGTATGATTAGTCAGGAAAGGCAGCAGATTACTATCACCAGCAACATGTCATTTATTACTATCCACAAGTAGTGGCAGCAGAAATGAGAGACTGTGTAGCCCATTTAACCCTCCACAAACAGCCAAATGGCCCACCATGACTCACACGGTAATATTTTTATAAGGTTTGCTGGGGCTGAAGTGACAGGATGTACCAAAAATGAGAAAAGATTTTTAATGCTCCCTCAGAGCTGCACATAAATTTGAGCCTTCCTCACTGCGGATTATGAAAATCATTTTTGACATATGTGCATGTCCGTGCACGTGCCACATCTGCTTTGCCAAGCCAAAATGCCCGTTTTCTAGCCATTACGTAATCTGGCTTTCCTTTGATGTTCCCTTAGCAGCACGTGGAACCAAAGCGAGCCAGAGACAAGTCTAGCTAATACTCTGAAGGTTACAGTGCAGGCTGGCAGCGAAGCAGAAGTCAGAGACCGTGTGCCACTCAGGCTGTGGAGGAGATAGTAACACTACAGTTCAGAGCTTTCTGTAAAAGTCAAAAAGAGGGAAATTATAATAGACCAGTGGTTGATTCAGAGATACGTCCAGAGTAAGTGTGCAAAAGGTATATGGATTGATTGGTGGATTATTAGCCTTATGGGCAACATAAGGGCGTGCCTGCCTATTATTTCATGGCAGCTGGGATAACTCCAGCCCTGAAAAAGCAGTTAAGGACATATATGGCTATGACTTCTGTTTAAATAATGAACAAAAAAAAAAAAGAATTCGCTACTGGATTTATTTGTTTCAGGATACAAAATGAGAAAAAACTGTTGCAAATTAAAAATGCCCTGGCACACAGAACAGTGAAAAACACATTGTAGGCCCAATTAGTTTTAATTAAGGTTTCTAAAACATCTACATTTGCATTAGCGGTGCAAGTGTAGTGTAATTAACCAGTTGGTGTAAATATTAGCAAGCTTAATGAAAAGATTTTGGCCTATGCATGCTGCATGTGAAACTCAAGTTCATTACTGTCCACTCTGTTTCTTTGGTTTAGTCACAAGCATCTGGAAAGTCCACTGATTAAGTTGTGTAACCAAGTTTGAGGGTACGGTTTTTAAGAAACCGCTAGGCCACGTGGCTAATCGAAGAACAGTCCTATTTGATATTGGAAAGAATAGACGGATCTAAAACTAGGACAAACTAGCACAGAAAAAAGTGAGCACCTATGCATCTGTGTGTCAATGGCACAGAGTTTCAACTGAAGCAACTAAGAAATAATCAGTGATCACCAGTGTGATCTGCAGTAGTGGGCTAACTGACGGAGTAAAAGGGGAGTTAAAGACAGAAAATGGACACAGCAGCAGCAACAAAACGCTTCTGAAATCAGATCAGAGGTAGAAGAAAAACCCTTTTACTCTGCTGATGATTACATCAACGTGATTATAAGAATCTGTGAGGAGCACATTTGAGACCGTCCTAATCAACCAGATTAGGACGATAGGAGGAAAAACAAGTAAAGAGGTGGAAAGGGTGAGAGTTTTGTTGAAGTAACACACACACACACACACACACACACACACACACAAACACACACACACACACTCCAACCAACAGCCGTCTGGGAGTCTACCACTTATACTGCTGACCGAACAAATGGATGACTGATGAGAAGTCTGAGCTGGTGATTCTGTTCATGTGCTTACATTGATGTGTGCGCAAAAGTTCTCTGTGCAGCTTTTATTACATTTAGCTTGCTTAGTCTGCGTATATGTAGGTTTGTGTTTTATGACTTTCATTATTAGCAGAATATGTAGTGAAACAGAGATGCCTGTGGAAAATGCTGTCTCAGTGAGCTGTGGTTCACTCGTGCAGCTGAACAGAAAGACTTCAGCCTCTCTGGGGACAACGTAGCTGTGGCTTCCAGCATCCACTCCGCTTAGGAGAGTTAAGGATGTGTGGTCACTGCTTAACACAGTCATTAGCACAGTTTCAGAGGCTGAAGAGAAAGGGCAATTAGAGCCATGTGCTTAGTAATCCACTGACAGGCAACAGAGGGAGCTTCAATACTAATGGTTTAGGGCAGGACTGGGTCATCTTTCATCATTAACAACCAGGTGTTTGTCACACAAACAGAGCTATTGTCAACTTGTGTTGCAACCTTTTGTAACCAAGTGGTGTAGTTGTATTAAGGAAGTATATAACCATTTTTGTAAAAATTTCAAAGTAGTGGTCAATTCCCACTTCCCTTACCAGAAAAAAAGGGTCAGCTCAGCAGCCACACAGGCACACAAAGAGTATGAGGTGGATAAAGGGCAGGTGGAAATCAAAAGGATGATGAACTGACAGGTGCATAAAAAAAAAAAAAAAAGAGGATCGTGCCCTTTTCACGAACAATAGATCATAATAAAGCCCCGTTTCAATGCTTTTGTGATGGTAATAACCTGTCTGTGTGTACACATGCAGCCTCATACAGAACTTGAAATGTGTTAAAGCACATTGGGTGTTAAATTCAGATGAACTCTGTTAACCAAAAATAGCAAACGTTAGAATAGTATAGAGCTATAGTATAGTATAGTATACTGTGCTGTCCCTGCTTTATTCCCCATCAACACACTTTGGAGACAGGCTTGCTTTGACAAATCTTTATAGCCATCGTGTTTAGATTTTAGTACGTACATTGTTCAAATCTAAAATCAAATCAAATAAAACTATATGCAAGTCCAAGAAAAACGGCTTACAGCATTTTATATGTAACACTTTAACATATTTGTTTTTCGGCTCCATGCTGTAGTGGTCAACATGTTTGACTTGCACACAAATGATCCTTTTTGACATCAGGGGGGGAAAAAACAACAACAACAAAAAACATAAAAACACAAATACACACAGCCTCAGGAGGTCTGGTCTTAGTGTTAGTCCTTAACCCATAAAATGGGATGCTGCATAAGGAAGGGCATAAATAAGTACTTTACTAAATCAAACAGGTCACTGTTGCATCCAATTGGGAAAAAGGGAGCAATAATATTTGTTTTAAGCTTTTCACTAGCCATCTCAACCCACAAATGCACCTTCCACACTGAGCTAGCATTAGCTGATAGCTCTACCCTGCAGGGAGAGAAAAAAGAAAAGAAAGGCAACAGTCAAAATGCTAAACTCTAGACTTCAACACAGTAGCCCAAAAACCAGTGAGTTAAATAACGAGACTATATACCCACAGATTGGGTCTCAGCTTTAGCGTACATACACAAGAGTGGCATTTAGAGCAGGGCGATATGACCAAAAATATTTATCACGATATACATTTGAAAATTTGCGATAACGATATAACTGACGATATAATTGACACTAGACAAAATACTTTACAACTCCACAACTTTATTAGTGCAAAAAAAAACAAAAACATCAATGTATTTTCACTTAAACAAGCAGCTGTTTTTTGCATTAAAGTTATATAAAAGTTTAACAGCGCCGTGTACATAAAATCGTTTCGAGGTCAGTAAACACAACCATAATTCAAACATAAGGCACACGGGATTATGAGGGGCACTGTCGATTTTCAGAAAAATCAAAGGATTGATTCTTATTCTCCGTCGCCACCATGCTTTACCCATATTCTATGGCAATATTTTATTTTCTTATAGTTGCCCAACTTTATACCGGTATTACCGTGAACGGTATAATATGGCCCAGCCCTAGTGGCATTCATCTTCTCGAGCTCTTGGCAGGAACGCAAAACGTGTCTTTCTGAAATAATCTAACAACTCTTTAAAGTCTCTCTAAAAACAAACAAACAAAGCTGATCAACATGATATAAACTATGGGTAGTCTACTTGTAACACCACAGCTTGGCATTTACGTTGGTATTACTCATTTCCTCATCACATCAAGTTAAAAGGAAGCCCAAAAGCCTTACAATAAAGTACCACACCTTAAATTTGTGTGATACCCAAAGAGAACCACATGTGCATTGCAGTACATTAACAACATTATCACTAATGCATAAATACCTTCACTGCCAGTAACTACTGCAAGGTCTCACTTAAGTATCTAATCAACAGCATCGAACAGAAACCACGTTTCACCTTTCTGTTTTTCAGCATCTTTATCACACCCCCAACCCCATCTCCATCAGTCTTTCCTGTTCACACCATGTCCGCACATTAAGATATAGTAACAAAAGTGGCAAAAGACAATTCTCAAAAGGCTATTTCATGCACCCAATACACCTAACACACACACGCGCAACACCTCAACAACACACAAACAGCTGTGACTGCATGGATGTGTGTACTGTTGCAAAGAGCTTCACACAGCCTCTGTTCTAAATTACAACAAGCAAAAACATAGTTCGTATTCACTTTATGTAAATCATCCAAGCGCAAAAAAAAGGAAAAAGGAAAAAAAACAGTCCATGGTCAGACTAATTTAGGTGACAAACTAATGGGAGCAGTTTTGTCTGTTTCATTAATCGACATCGTAACCTGACAGCTGCTCTCATGCAGTGTACAGTACGACGGGGGAGACTACATCGCAGCATAAAGACTACAATAAGGAGTGGTTTAAAAATTCAGCATCAGACAGCTTGTGTCCTCGATAGGATGGAACATAAAGTTCTACCTCCAGGTTGTAAGCATGACTCACTCTGCCTCACACTATATAATCCCTGGGCTTCCCCATGCTTCTATGATTACTGGCCAGCAGAAAGCCTGACGGCAGTGGGCATGAGTTGTTGCCACTAAAAGAAGTGTGTGTGTGTGTGTGTGTGTGTGTGGTGGCCTTGGGTTGAATGCCTTGTTATAGACAGCCATAATAATGCACACTAATTGGAAGTCCGGAAAATGCAAAGTGTTCCCTGTGTGCAGATCGCTGGGGCTGTAACACGAACGGGCAGCGGATGAGACAGAGAAGAGGGGGGTGCAGGGCAAAACACGGAGAGGTAAAGCGCACAGAGAAATGAGAAGTGATGAGTGGAGAGGAGTAAAGTGATGGAGGAGAGGTACGTACTGCTGTAAAGGGTGTCGATCCAGGAGAGCCGGGGCAGGCCGCGAGCACTGAGGGGCTCCATCCTCTTTTCCTCTCCCCGTCTCAGTCGCTCTCCCTCTTTCTTATGTCTTCAGTTCTTCTCTGCAGCTGCTTTTTGCGTTGCCTCGCTTCTTTTCTCTTATCCTTGAAACGCAGCCTTCATCTCGCTCGGAGAAGCAAGAAAAACCATTTGGGGGAAAAATGTCAGAAGGCACCCCGGGGTCCAACAGGCTGACAAGCAAGAGAGCTGAAGAAGGAGCGAAAGACAGAGGTGTGCGTCTGTGTGTGTGAGAGAGAAAACAACAGGCTGGAGACGGACACCGCCGACCGTTGCTAGGGAAAGGGAGAAGCACTCATTCTCTCTCGCTCTCTCTTTGGCTTGCTCTCTCACTCCCACCCACCCCTCCTCTCTCGCTCTCCTGATTCTGCGTGAATGCCTCATCAGCCTCACTCGCTGTCTCTCTCCCTGTCTCTCTCCCCCCCCCCCCAGTGTCTTAGCAGCGTGTAGAAGCCGGAATTGAGAAGCCATGCCTAATGACTGAAGCAGCGAGGTTTGCGAGATGTGAATCAACTGACAAAATCTCAGTTTCTCTCTTCATAAATGAAACCACTAAACCCACTAAAATCCAAAGTTGCTTTCACGATCTCCATCTCTCCTTGCGCATTAGGTTAGCAGCTTTTTTCTTGCATGTAGATACAATTTGCTTACTCTGACTTTGTTGAGCACATCGCAGCTTGAATTTTTTATCTTGTTCTTTAAACGTAGGTAAATGTTACTCAAGTTTTAAGAGAACTCTGCCTAAGAAAGTCAGTATTAAAACAATGTTGCAGCATGAAATGCTAAGATCAAAAAACATCTTTGTGTCAGGGGTTCAGCAAACATCCTAAATAGCCTATTGTTAGCCTATTTTATAACTGCTCAGACTGAGGCTTTTTCTAAAATATAGAGGAAACATATACAGCCAAAGAGAAACCACCCTTCAGGAAAAAAAACTGGGTTATCTTCCCCTGATAAAAGTTTAATGTTAAATCCACTGTGTGGTTATTTTTTGTTAATATAGCAATAACAAAGGTAAGTATGAAAGGTCTTTCTGTGGTTTTATGAGCCAAACTAGTCGTAGCTGTACTACATGATGAGTTCAAGATCACAGCCGCTCGGCTGGGACGCACAATTCACACTTTGTGTGAAACAGAGTCAGTCATTTAGTTCAGAGAGAGAGAGAAACCGAGAGAGTGTGGCGGGTTCACTTGTCACGGTGTAAGCTAGTTCTGTTCCCGTGGCAACGAAGAACATGAAAGCAACGCACACATGTGCATGTGCTGTGAAAATGTGCCTGCATACTGATGCTGTGTATAAGACGATATAATACAGACTATGATAGATGGCAATAGAAGAACCATGGAGCTGGTCTACTGTGTGCATCACCAGGAACAATAGCTAAAGAATATTTAGAATAAATGTCTGGAGCTCAGCCACAGCTGAATTTTTGAGGACTGAAGCAGATGCATAGGGACTAAATAGTTCAAAGTTATTTTGAGAAGTTAAAAGGATGGGGTCAACGTTTATTCACTTTCCCCCACTGTATCAGACTAGTTAAGGAATGTAAAGTGAGAAACCACTTAACTCCACCCTACTACCTGCTCCAGTGTTTTAGAATAAATGACGGTGACAAAGAAATTATAGCATTTTATTGCATTACAACCCAAAAAGAAGTTGGCATTTTCCACAATAGTGGCTGGGCTCTAGCGCAAAATCCAGGAAATCTTAATTTTTCAATATGCAATTAAAAATGTCATGCTGTGCTTTATTGATTTTTTTTTGAAATTAGCAGGCTTTAATGGGCACATTAGCACATTAGGTCTCCTGTTGCTCCCTGTTCCCAGAAAGAGACCTGGCAGCATTGCCGCACAGCACAATTCCTCTTCATCAGGCCCAACGCCCGGCGAGTTTATTAAGGCATGTGCTACATAGGAGGCCAATCATCGGAGACGAGCATCGTGCCAGCGACAACAAAGCCTGATATGAAACGCTCCCCTCAAACCTCAGATCTCCTCCCCCTTCATCCTCCTCTAACCAGCATGGGGGAAGGAAAGATGGGAGGGTTGAGAGGCAGAAAAAAACTTCAATTAGGACACAAAGGCTGACAGGAGGAACCCCACAACTGCTCCCTGCCTCTTCCCCCAACCTCTGCAGGCAGAGCACCTGGCCCCGAGCTCTGCTCTTTGTTAGTCTACAGCACGTGTATGTGCCAGCTGGAGGGAATGTACACGAGTTAAACGACCTGGCATCCCATGAGCCTGTCTTGGTCGTGTGTGTGTGCACGTGTGTGTGTGCGTGTCTGTCTCAAGGCATTTAATGTATTCCTGCATGTGTTAATCTACATCAGGGTTATTAATGAATATAAATGTGTCATTGTGATGGTGGGAAAGCACACAGGCGTGACAAAAACCACACACAAACTCAAGGCGTACACGCACAAAACATGGGATTATGTAAAGGGAAAGCCAAGCGGGCAGAGAAGAACACGGGGCTGGTGAGTGGCACTTCATCAAATATAGATTGATCTACTGTACAGCCTTACACCTCCTTTGTCTTAAATCTGGGCCAACAGAGACAGACACACAGACACACACAGATGATTGAGGGTTTTGAAAGCAAATCTGCCCGCCTCCTCTTTCCAAATACCTCATCGTTCAACGGGGATAGCCAAACAAAGAGAGCACACATGCCATGCTCAAACACACAAACTGTATTTACACCAAACTGCGTGTTCTGAAGACATTCTGGAGCTTCACAAAGCTACATTTAGAAAATATGAATAAACAGTCAAACTGTGTAATAAAAACCCATTAGTAACTGTCTCTGAACCCTCCCAAACACACACAATTTCAGTCTCTTCAAAGTTCAGCACGTCAACAATGCATCGTTCTCTATAAAGGTTAACTTTCAACAGCAGTCCTCTACTATGTGTGTGCGTGTGTGGTTGCTGGACAAGATCTAGATGTAAGGCACTCATATTCTTTAGTGTATCCACATAGAGATACACACTTTTTCCCCTCAAGACAGATCACGGATTGTGTTGGAGAGACACGATGTTCCTTTGTGTCACAGACAACATCTACTCAGAGTTTCCCCTTAATTGGACACTTTATTTAAACAATTACATGCTTGTGTGTTACAAAAGGCCACACATCAGTAGCCAGCACAGCATGAAATGTAGACCATACAAAAAAAAACTGGATATTTAAAACAGAAAAAAATCAATCTTTGCTTTTGATTAGGTGTGTCATCCCACTGTGAGCTAATGTGAACAAAGGACACTGGATGTGGATGTGTACTGTGTGATACTCACAGGCATATTTAGGCCCTGCAGAAATCAATGGACACGCATCTGGGACAGCTTTTAACAGCTTGAACTGAAAGTAAGCTTTATAGACAGCTATTACAAAACATCAGAGAAAGCTGGAACTCAAAGTGGATAAAAAGCAAAAATTATGATGCTTTATCAAATTTAAAAGCTCCTAAAACATCACACAGCATGTCCTTTGAGTATACAACTGCACAATTAATTTCTTAATCATTCCAAAAGGTCTGCTGTAATCACGTTTAAATTTTTCCTTTATATTTTGCTTGGTTCGGTGTGTAATCACAACAAGGCTCTAACTAACAAGAACCTGATAAATCCCAGCTTCCATAAAAAGACACGATGATGCATTTATTTTATTCCCCATTTTGTGACTGTTGTGTTTCCTGCACTTCACTTGAAATTTCAACAAAGATTTCCTGTCATGAAGGAGGAAGTCGCTGTGGTCAAACTGTGGTGTATTAGAGTGTGAGTGCGTAATTTGGCGGCACAGCATCCCACCAGCCAATCAAACTGCTATCCACTCCTCTCCCACCCCTCTATTCTCCCTTTTCTACCCAGATACCCCTACCCCACCTCACTCCACCAACCCCAACCATATCCACCCCTTTCTGCTCTTCGACCCCGACCACAGGCCTGCGGGGGTGACTGGGTGGAGGTGGCAGCGTCTATGTGTGTGCGCCTATGTGTGTGTGGTGCTACTCTTTCCCTTCAACCCCACTGGCTAACCACGGGAACGTGAACTGGCTGATGAAAATAAATGAAAACTATTTTTTTTTTAAAAAGAAGAAGACGAGGACCAGGGTGGGAGTCTAAACCCTTCAACATCCTGATTGTTCAACAACCCCCCCACGCCCACACTTCCAGCATTCTTGGTTGATGTACATACGTGAGTGGGGCTGCGCACGCAGGAAGCAGACAGCTGTGTTTCCAAATAAGTGAATTCAAACAAGCCTAATGAAGCACTGGAGCAAAACACACCCCACAAACATATAAAAAAATTTTTTGACAATAAGCACGGATGGAATTGGTGACATCAAAGCGAAAATATTCACTGAATTAAAGTGAACTCTTCTTCCAAATCACAGAGACTCTCTAAGTGGAAGCAACAATGATTCACATCTACAGATTAACTGCTACACACACACATTATATTAGAATTTCACTGCAATAATGTCAGCATTTTATTACCGTTAAATTAGTTATGATATATATGGATATAGATGCCAATCAATAAACTCCACTACAGTCGTCTACACTGTAAGGAAGTCCAAACATGCTCCTTGGAGACTGATGATGACATTTTCTCGAGATGTGTGTTTTCCCCACAAATCCCTTTGTTTTGGGGGTTGGGGGAGATGGCAGCAGGGACGAGCAATGACGATGCATTATTAAAAAGCCCCGAGTGCAGCACTGATGAATGTGCGTCTATTAAATGAGAATGTCTGAGATCATTGTTTTATTATGTGTTACTGTCTGCTGGTCGCTTTATTTTGAAGTAAAATCGAGCGCAAAAATAAGTCATTTGTCTCTCAGCCGTTGTCATGATCACTGCTTTTTTCTCGGTCCAGCAGCTCAAGGTTTTTACCAGTCCTGAAATATGGTCAGAGTCATTCATCCAACACTGTTCTTTGACTCCATTCCTGCTCCCTCTGTGCTCCATGAACGTGTGTTATTAAAGTAACACCAACTCTTAACAGCCTTCTATCCAATTCACAAAGCTTTTGCCTACACACACAAAAAAAGGCAACAGAACGTGTGTGTGTGTGCGTGCGCGCATCACAGCATGTGCTTTGGCAGGCGAGATCCACTGTCACCTCATTTGTCCTGGATCTCATCTTTAACTCCTCCACCATCCAATTATTTGGAACGACAGTGTCTAGCAGACCCCTGTGACGTGTGTGTGTGTGTGTGTGTGTGTCTGTGTGTGCTGTGTTAACCCATTTATGATAAGATAGAGCTTCCTTAAATACAATCCTTGGCATGTTTGTGTCAAGGAGACAGGAAGAGAAAGGGACAAAGAGATGTGTGTGTGCGAGGGAAAGGCTGTTTATCTGGTGTCTGTCCAATCACAGCTTGATTGAGTTGATTTCCACATTGACCTCAATAGATCAAAGTGAATTCAGCTGGCATAGGATGAATATGCTCTGCTGCTAGTGCGCTCTCTGTTTCACTCTCTCACACACACACACACACACACACACACACACACACACACACACACGCTAAAAACACATGTGGATTTATGCAGTTTGCAGATCATTAGTGGTTATTTCCCACATATACACAGGGAGCTTATTTTATGTGTGAAACCATCCCAATGAGGTGACAACACAACGCTGCACAATAACACAGTTTGCCTGTTTGTTTGTACTCGACAAACCTAACTGTTGCTTAAGTTATGCCGACAAAGTGCTAAGCCACCATCGGGTTCGCGGTAACAAAGACTAAAAGCACACGAGAGCGTGGAAAGAGAGAACAGTAAAGAAATCTAAATTAAGAACTACTGCACTCTAGTGTTTAGCGTCGGTCAACACAAGCTAAGACACCCAAACAAAGACCTTCACTGTGCACACTGGATGGAAATATTGTATGAGAAAATAGCTGGGTATGTATTTGTTATTAGACTGTGTCAGACAAACTACTGAGTCTCAAGTTTGAGCACAAACCCACTTGAAATCCCATCACTTTAAACCTCCGCTCATAACAGTATCTTAAGATGGCACTCCTGCAATTTAGTGTTCCCCATAAAACTTGGAAGACTCACAGGGGGGACGTTAACAGAAGAACAGACAAAATCAAAACGAGAGAGATTGAAATATCCGTCAGTATCAGTCAAGCTCTTAAAAAGCTGGGACCTACAAGTTTCTGCAACAGTAAAAAGAATATCAGCTGAATACCAATCTAAGGATTAGTGTATTGTTTTGTATCATACCTGGATATATGACAGAATTACAGGAGCACTGCTGCAGTGCCACAGGACCTGTCAGAAATATGACTGGCTCCTAGTAGTACACCAGGATTAAGCTTCAGAAGGGATGTTGGGATGATTTTTATAACTGTTTTCAGCTACAAAGCAGAGATTTACCATTTCCAATGAAGGAGAATGAATGAATAAATGAACGGAAAGTAAAAGTACTGTGATTCTAGACTGCGTGTTGCTTGTTTATGTTCTGAAAAGTAAACCTGGTCACACGATAGCTGATTTTAACAGTGGATGCAGTAATACTGATAATGGATACTGTCTTTCGCCACTAGCTCACAGACATAAATACATAAATAAATACTATAAATACAATTTCTAAAACACATTTGATTTTATTGTTACATAAAACTGCATATTGGACAATTTTTAAAACTTGATGTAAAACAAGTTAATCAATTTTATGATTTGTTTTGCATTATCTGACCAAAAGTGACCTCTTGCATTGGTCTACCATTATGTATGCATTCATAGGCTTTATGTAGACCCTCCTTCATTTATTTTTCTTTCAAACACTAAAGGCAGTCTTAAAAATTTGATACATCTCAGCATATTATAACCTGCAGACATTGCCTTGATGAGCTCTGCAGATTCAGCATTACTTTCACTTGAATCATTAAACAAAGCAAAACCATTAAGATCACAACCTTATAAAAGAAACACTGCTGCTGTTAAAGATGCCCACACGAGGGTGCTGTAGCCATCTAGTCCACATCCAATGGACCACCTCCCACTGGTGGGAAATCCATCTAGCATTAGGTCTCATGCAGCATACCCAGATATTCAGGTTTTTACATTCCAGGGCACTTTTTGTAGAACCAGGGCAGGTACTAAAAAGTGAACCAGCATTTTTGGAAGCTATGAGGTGTTATCAGTGGTTCACAACAACCTACTGCATTCTGTCAAAGAGAGATTCAAAAATCAAGGAAAAATTCAAAATGTTAGGTGTCTGCTGCTCCATAAAGCTGCATAAATACAGCTACTGATACTGTGCAGCAGAGCTGAGTGTGCTTGATGGTTGAGCTTCTGAAAGCTTTGTTATCTAGTTTGCACTCCCCCGGAGTCAGGTTAACAGTATCATCAGGATAGAGTACACCCCCACACACACACACACACGAGAAGAAACCAAAGAGAGAGTGAAAGATGCTTTGTAGAACAGTGGCAGATCTCTCTCCATTCATCCTGACAAGTTTGTTTTGTTTATTGATAAATGCATGGCCAGAGAACAAGCCCTGACACACATTTTTGTACCTTTCTGCTTCAACTGAAAAATGAAACAAACAAATTATTATTAGCTGAATACACACTGGCATTGAGGTTTTTAGGATTAATGAGGACTCATTACGCTCTTGTTTTGCGTTTCATATGGTGGAGGATTGCAAACGTGGACAAGTTTTAAACAGCGAGGTCAACATGTGTGCAAGTAAAACTTCTGAGCCAAAGACTGTGCTCTGCCATGCCGGGCACACAGCTTCACGCAGTAAACTGTGATGCTGTAAGCACAGCAGCCCCACCCATATTATATTTCGCTTTTATGAGGGGCAGCCAATCAAAAGATTGCAGGCTTAAAGGTTGGGTGAAGTGAAGAGCTTATTTCAGACAGTAGATGAACTGAGAGAATGTACAAACAGCCAGCAAAAGATATTGATCATTTCCAAGAGCAATTCATGCAAAGCTACTTTCAAAATGGGCCTTATTGAGGGTTACTATGCACAAAAGCACAAACTGTCCACACAAAAGGAAAGAGTCTAATAAATACAGATTATAGGTTTCATTAGTTTTTTTGAGTTTTTATTGGTTTTTAAAGTCTACTATCCATCCATCCATCTTCATCCGCTTTATCTGGGGCCGGGTCGCGGGGGCAGCAGCCTAAGCAGAGAAGCCCAGACTTCCGTCTCCCCAGCCACCTCCTCCAGCTTATCCGGGGGATCACCAAGCGAAGTGAAAGCCCTCCGCCACTTGGCTGCACCTAGAAATCCTGTCCATAAAAATTATGAACAGAACCGGAGACAAAGGGCAGCCCTAAATTTAACTACTTGATCTAATTTACTTAATTTATTGTTTTTTCACAAGTTTGAATGTGTAGTTTCAGTTAAGTATAATAACTTTGGTACATGTTAACTTACTTAATTTTACGCTTGAATAAATCAATCCCTACTTCCTTTTGGGGGGGCGTGTTTTTGTTTGCATACAAAAATTTTGTATGCAGGAAATCCCAGTATAATAGGGCGTGTTGTGTGAGAAAAAATGCGCCAACAAGTGATCGTTACGCATGAGAACACAGCATGAAAACTCAACAGCACCAACAGGACACCAGGTTAAAGTCTCGTCAATATAGAAAAATCATGGCAAATGTGGAGTAACGAATAAAATAACTTACAAAAAGGAAAAAGAACACAGTCAAGGAAAGTTACACAATTAGCATGGCCTTAAATGAAATCCTTGGAGCAAACAGCGCTCTCAGTGACGTGCTCTCAGTTCCTTTGCCAAGACCTTGCGGCTAAAAGAGTAATTATGACAGAGCCCCAACAGACAGCGTCTGATTCTTCAAGACTGAACCAACAGCCTGAATAAAGCAGGAGGAGTGATCCTCCTCCAGGTATAATGCTACATCGACTCCTTTAACCACTGACCCGCAGGTTCTGGGTATCTCGGGTTTCACAGCGACACTTTATACCCAACAGAAGCCACTCCTGTGACTTAAGAGTAATTCCCTCCGCACCCCCTCACGTATCTCTACCACGGACTTTGCATTCCTGGCAAATGCTGTGAACGTTTAGATCAAGTGGTTTCAAAATGCAAAGCGTTTCACCTGCTAATTGTCCATCTGTTTCCATCTCCGCTCGGCAAGAAGAGGAAGCGAAAGTGATGACTGTGGAAAATGATGTCCTTAAGAAACTACAAACTGAGAATCTGGGTAAAGGTGTATTAACGCTGTTGCACTTCAGTGAATGCCAATGTTTCTATTCATTTTTGGTGTGCAGCTGAAAACAAACAAATGCCTTGAGGTCACAGGAGGAAACAACCGATTGGGGTTGGGGGATGGGAGATGCAAGTTTGGGTCATGAGAACATGTCCTGGCAGGTGAGAAGGCTAAAAACCTCCTTATTATTGAAGTCTATGAAAACACGCATATATTTTCAGGTTTAAACAAGGATCCCATCTGACACAGTAACACCATCAACACGAGGACTTCGCACACCAGCAGGTTGAATGTAACAGTGTTTTCACAGCTCTATTATTGTCAACCTACATATCTGAAATTTGGAAGTGGTTACTGAAAATTATATTCTCATAACATGCTCACTAAACTGTGGTAATGCCCTGCTATAAAATAAAAGAGGGCAGACCACATATGTCGCTAGTCCATTTACCAGAAACTAAGCTTTCTAAACATGTGGTTATGAGATGTTGCATGCTGAAAAAAGGAACATTGTTTTCTCAAGTTTTGTTCTCCCTTTTAGCCAAAGTCCAAGTCTGCAGACGTCTTCTGCATTTAGCTTCTGTGTGCAACATAGGATTGTGAAAAGGGGTATCATTTACAAGGTAGAGTCCCTCAATTTCCTGCTTCTGCTGGATTAAAACTTGACAACTACACAATACACCCCGCTCACTGCGAATGAGTTCACACGTAAAAATACCCTGATGCCACACGGCTGGTGCACAAATTATGTCAAGACTGAAAGAGTGATAAAATCTGACAGTCGCTGTAGTGTCTGTGTGAAATCTCTAATAAACTAACTGATAAATTCAGTTAAATATGTACAACTGTAAAAAACAGCCAAACTGGTGTTCAGTCTAACATAATAGAGCATCACAACTGACTGTAGTTTGAAGGATGTTGTGTTCTGCACCTGTTAATAAAGTTTAATCAATAAACACAATATAAATTATAACTCACTTACATCGGTATTCTTGCCTTAATCTTTAAGCACTTATATTTCATAATGCATTTTCCATTTTATGCTAAACGTCACGTTTTTACAAGCAGTGGTGCTCGTGCTGATTAAAAAAATAAAAAACGGAATTAGGGTAATATGGATTTTTCTTCATAGCAAAGTTCGGGTCATTACATTATTATAAGCACATATAGTAGCGTTACACCACAGCTGAGCAACAACAAGCTTCTTACTAGTTCACGTCCCCAATATTTTAGCCCTTTAAACTACCTCAAAATCTTTAACATCATCAAGTCAAAAATCTCTAAAAGGTCTGATTATAAAATAAAACCTCATGTATTGATCCCACTCAGGGGAAATTTTTGGCATCGTGAAATAAAAACCAGGCTTCTATAAACGGATCTGCAAAGTTTAGCTTTCATTCAGAGCAAATGGAAAGTGAAACACATTTCACAGCAATTCTTCTTTGGTTTTTGGGTCACTTCGTTCTATCAAACTACAATTCACACTACATAATGTCTTGGGGTTTGTTTTTTTTCGTTTTTTTACTTATTATTTACGTGTAGGAACTGAAAGCAGCAGTCTCAACAGATTACATAACTTGCACCAGGATTCAGAGAAGTGAACATTAAGTACCAGGCTGACAGCGTTTTAGAAGCATGCAGGGCTCTGTGGGTCCATATGCACCCTGGTGTCTTACCACATTCACACACACCACACTGGGGTCTCCATGGCAGCCATATCTGTCAGCCAATCATAAGTGACCTGCCTCTGAGTGTCTCTGATTTTAGATTTAGAGCAAGTTGGGTTTTTTTGGTTTATTATTGTTAATAAAAGAGTGGCGCTGTTTCTATGTCAGCATGCAAATCGCACCTATATTACGGTAAGACTGATGAGAGATAGAAATGCATCAACGGTTTGTTTGGTTTAAGCCCACCCCCACCCCCCTTTCAGATGACACAAATTCTGTTTAAATGAAAGAGATTAGAGAGAACGATTAACACATATCTGGTGCTCTTACTCGAACCCTACAAAGTTAAGTTATGGAGAAAAACTGACACTGGAAAGCTTGAATCTAGTTTAAATGTAACCTGTCGTTTCTTTACCGATGAAAAACTGCAATATAAAGTCATTTTAAACACAACTGGGCAATTTCCTTGGAAAAACTCTTGAATTAGCAGGATTTTCTCTTCTTATTTACCATAGGTGGCAGTAAATTAAAAAAAAAATTAGCTTTTGGACACTAGTTGGAAAGAATAACAAGGAAATGACATTTTAAATATCAAATTATTCTAAGCTGCTTTCATACTACATTCAAGTACACACAAATGGTTCTCTCCTTTCAGCTATATGAATCAGTTAACTGACAGGAAAACCACAACTCTTAGGCTCTCCTAGATCGTGCAGGTGCTCATCTTGATTTCAACTGAGAGAAATTCATGTCTAGAAATGAGCCTGCACTTCCTGTCCATGCATCCCCCTGTGTTAAAATCCTGCTGAGCGCAATAATGTGAAATGAAACTCGGTGAGAGGGATAGCGTCGTTGTTTGTCTCTGTGTTTGCTTAGAAATGGGTTAAATGAGGGTGAAAGTAAGGAGTAATTCAGCTCAGCCCTGTCCCACAGGACATGGAAAGAAACCACTTATTACTGACTTGAGAGCACAGGGTTTTGTTTTTTTCCTAGATTACATAAACTTTAGAAAGGTTAGCCTCTTCCTTCTCTTCTTAACGAGGAAATCTTTCTCACATAGCTGTGTCCCTGTAACAAACCCCTGAGAGGGCCACACCTTTTCTTGTTTAAGACGAACAAACAAGTCCAGGGAGCAACGTACACCTGCACCCAAAACGGTAAGCTAGTGAAAAATTAGGAAACAAAAGCAAAGATTGGATCCTGGAGTCATATTATTAGAATAATGCACACAATGGTGCTACTAACTTTTTTTTTTTTTAATTACAAATTTAACATGCTCTCCATTTGAAATAATACACCGAACACTAAAGCACAATGTAATGACCCCCAGATCATCTTGATGTTTCAAAGACTACTTTCACTTCTCATAGGTAGTGGTTTTCACCAGGAGGACATTGCATCACTGGGCTTTGGTTCACACGGGGCTTTGTGTCAGGTGACAACAGCTGAAGTGCGTCATTTGAAAGTGGGATTGCACTGAGAAAAATTCTGCTATGTCGAAAAAAAAAACCAACAGGAAAAGAACACCACAAGTCACCGAGGCCGAGTTAGGTTTAACTAGCACAGAGGGGAAAGACGTTACACGTGCAGGTTACAAATTTTGGTTTTGCGCATGACGGTGCAAACGTAGTGGTGTCTTACTTGCAGCATGGCAGCAACTTCAAATAACATAAAACCTTCTTCACCCACAGAAGAGGAAGAGTTCTGCAACAGATGCTATGGCCCCCACAAATTGCATATAATGTAGCCACGAGCAGAGTCTTGATGTCAAGATTATAGTTTCAGTTTGGTAAGAAATAGATGCCACTGAGACAAACCGAGACATCTACAGAACATTTTTTACCATTTAATGCATTTAATTGATGGATCGGTAAAACATTAACAGCATCACCCAAAGCATCTTCAGCAGTGCCTAAAACCTGTGTGCACTATTACCTCTGTAACAATCTTTATAAAGCAGCACTTCACTTTGACTTTTGCCTGCATGCATGCACTTGTGCACACGCTGTGCTAGATGTACAATGAGCACCAAGCAGCATTCGGCTTTCTTATTTGCATTGCACGTCCTGACTGTGCATTTCACATCTCTGCTGTAGAGCTAAGGTCAAGGCTTTCGCAAACAAATACAAATTTTCAGGCCCACATCCATCTCACAAGCAGGCAATGATGCTGCAAAACCCACACCTCCTCCACCATCACAGATACATCCTGCCTGCTTCCCCGCGACGCATTCATCACCAAGGTAACACAGGAACAAGTTGAACCATAAATAGGATTTTAGCTTTGAGGACTTTGACATGGATTATTTGAGTGAGTGCTTCTACTGTGAAGAGATTTCAGATTTGATGGATATAAAAAAATATATATATTTAAAAAAAAAAAAACCCATAAGGGTAGATCATTGAACACTGATATTGATGGTGAGACCTAATATGTTTTTCCTTGTTATATTCCTTATATATAAGGTTCCAATGCAGGCTGGCTACTAATCATGTGACTAGGGCTGCCACAAACGATTATTTTGATAGTCGACTAGTCACCGATTATTTTTGCGATTAGTCGACTAATCAGATCATCATCCATTGGACGCAAAACTACAGCTTATTGCACCAGCAGCATCTGCTCTTATATAACTATCATTAGCTTACAGCTTTAAGTGTTTATTCTTAGTTAGCGTATTGTCTGTCTTGTCTTAATGTTGGTTTAAAATGGAGCACTGTAACAAAAAATAATTTCCCCCAGGGATCAATAAAGTATTCTGATTCTGATTAAGGTCTGTGCTAACTAAAAATAAAGACAAGATGATAGTTTATTAAATTTTAATGAAATTTGCGGATTGTTTCGGTGAAGTTTAATAAACTCCTTGCTATCTAAAATATAACAGGACACTGGAGTATATTCTGGAGCATCTCACACTTCTGATAATCAGTTGTCTGCTTGACGTTTATTCAGCTGTGTAAAAACTATAACTTTAATCTCAGACAAACTGATTTACTCAGGAACAAATAAAATACTAAAAAAAAAAGCCAAACAATAACATTTTAAGTTATCTAAGTGACTCATATATATTTAACCTGAGTAGCGAAAGATGGCGGTGGGTTTGAAAACGATTTGCGGGGAGTCCGGTGTTCTCACAGCGCTAGTGAGCCTAGCCCCCGGCTCGCTAACGAGCTAGTGGGTAACAGATGTCTCCGAAAACGTCGGAGCGCTTTTGAAAATATGTGGTGTCCTGATAAACTGAGCAGATATTTGAGGTTTACACGGCTACATTCTCGCCTGAAAATATGTTAAACGTTTATTTTGTGACCCAGAAAGAATAATAAGAGTAACATTAAAACTAACCAGCTGCCGCCATTGTTGGAAACTGCGCTGGGCCGCGCTATGAATTCTGGGACACAGCTGCTTCTTCTTCTTCTTCGGGGTTTAACGGTAGCTGACATCCTTGTACATGCAATGCTGCCATCTTCTGTTTCAGTCCGTTATTACACTCTTAAATCCTGCCACTTATTCCTGCGTCTTTTGTGATCTTACAAAGCTTCAAACGACGCGTCGACTATTAAATCAGTCGTCGACGATTTTGATAGTCGACGTAATCGTGACTAGTCGACAAATCGTGGCAGCCCTACATGTGACACGTGCTGAGACTGCTCTAAAACACCCAATTCCAGGCATTTTTTCTACTGCTGAATCTGCATGACATCAAAAGAAGAAGATATTCCCAATATAGTCATCTCAGACACACGGCTCTGGCCGTGAGCACTGAAGTTCCACCCACTTGCTGTTTAAATCTATTGTTTGCAAGTGACGACCTATTAGAAGAGAGCGGAGAAGACAGCAGACAAATGATGGGCTCCATTAACGCCCAGTATAGAATAAACAAAGATTACTTTGGACTGGGAACCATGTAAAACTAGTCTAATAGAATTCAAGATTGAAAATACAGCAAATGAAATGAGCCGAATAGTCTTTTTAAACAATTCCTTACAAAGGAATTGTAAGAAATTGTAAATTTGAGACCTCAATTGGTCATTTGAGATAATCAATTGCCAACAAAAATAATTACGACTCATTTTTGATCTTTTAGTTCACAGTTTTACCTTTTAATTCACAACTACAGCAAAGTAAAACGATGCTTATGCGTTCAATGGTTACGTTTATGGAGGCTTTCATACTCGTAATTGATTTAGGTTTAGGTTTGACTGTACCTGTGTCTATCTTAGCTCTGTTGCCTAGGAAATTAGTATGACGGGGCAGCATGTGGGGAGAGATTACACTGATTTAAGGTTACTTTTGTTTTCTCAGGACTGGCTATCACAGTGTCAAATATTTACTTTGCAGTAAGTCGGTGCACTAGCTCGAGCTGTCAAACTGTCATGTAGGTGTGAGCACCCACAGCATATGCTGAAGCTTCAGAGGCTGAGAACTGGAGATCATAGTTTTAAGAGAAGAGCACAAGCTTCCATTTACGCCACTGAAAATGGAAACAACATGACAAGCACATTGTTCCAATGCTGCACATACTACTTGGGACAGGTCTGGACAAGTGCCGCTTATCTGGAATAAGAAAAAGGAAACTCAAAGGAAAACTAGAAATGTGGGTGCCGTATTCAACAATTAATTCCTAATAGAGTGACAAAACATGCTTATTCCACGGGCTTCTTTTCTTACTTAGTGATAAAACAGGTGAAATTTCTATTAAAAATAATAAGCATTTTCTTTATTGTGCCTATTTTTTATTTTTTTTTGTGCAGTTAGACATGAAAAGCCACATTAGCAGCATGACATGGCAAGCCTGCCTGGTGGGGAAACTGCAGTCCAATCAATCAAGGCTTTATTCGCCACGTGCAGGTTGCCCTGCAGTGAAATAGGACATCACATGGGGATACAGGTCGGAGATCGGTAGCGTTACAGAAAAAAAACCCACTGAAATATACACTACAATGGGAAAGTACAAGAGGAAAAAAAGAGACCTCTACTCATGCTGGGCTCCTGGGAGGACAGCATGAGAACAGGAAACAAAAAAACTCCTCTGCACAAAAAAAAAGCACATAAATGTCAACAGCACAACATCATGGAACACGTGACCAGCCAGTTAACCGTCAAAGAATAGTAGTATAAGAAACTAGAGATGGCACGATACCACTTTTTTATGTCCGATACCGATACCGATATCATAAATTTGGATATCTGCCGATACCGATATGAATCCGATATAGTGTTTTTTAATCAACAAAACTGTTTTTTAAAATATCTTGCTGCATTTTGCAAGTCTGCAAGTTCATACTCAAGTTTAAAACAACAACTACACTAAAGCTATTCTGTTATACCTGTATACAAAAAAAATATTTCATAGTTCAGCAATACTGATCAATCTAATAAACTTAGACCTACACCATCCTCCCTATTCTGGTATTTTAAAGAGTACTTAGCATAAATATTAAGCAACCTAACTAATAGGGTTCCAACTCCCAGCAACAACAAAAATAAATAAATAAAAAATAGGGAACCACCCCTCATGCTCCACCTCATGATGCTTAATCAACGTAATCAACCTTAATTTGATGCAGTGTGAAAAAAAATGCACAGAAATCAATTATTTTTCAAGAAATATTAAATAGATTCAACATCTTTCTTCAACAAAATTGCAGACTGCACAGATGGTACCTTCCCAAAGGAAAATGTACTATAGCTTACTAGGGTATATATATTAGACTTAATAGTCACTATATACAGTAATTGACTTCTATTCATTTTACATCAAATTAAAACTTTGGGTGTCAGATAATTATTTATTAAAAGCTAGACATTTTAAATGAGAATAAGAAAGAAAAGTATGTCTTTGTGCCCCCTTTTCCCAGTTAATGCCCTATCGGCCCCCCTGGCTAAACTTTGCTAGATCCGCCCCTGCACAGTTACCAGCCGTCAGCTACGTAGAAAAAGATCCTGGTGTAGAAAGTAATATTAAATAAATTCTAACAACAGCTTATCAAGCTTAAACGTGCTGCTGTTGTTCAGCCGCTGGTTTGCTCTTTCTGGCGCAAAGTGGACCAAAAACAAACAAGAGAGACAGACTCACAACAGAAAAGCCGATCAGCTGATCATTAGCAGTTTCAGATTGAAGTAGCAGCCGGAGAGCGAGAGGCAGTCGCTAGTTAAGCTTAACTGGGAATGCTTTACAAACATTCAGAGATGGACTTACACACTTGCTTTACTTCTCTCGGGGATAACTTTGTCGGAGATGAAATGCCAGGTTGCTAGCGAAGCTCCACATGCTATCCAGACCACCGACAGGTCCCGCATGCCACAGCTGCTCTATCACGTGATGCATACTGCTCCGACGTTCTGAGGCGAGTTACGGCGTGTTGCAAGTTTTGTGAGGTGCTTTCGTGATATTTAATGGATCGGATTACATTTTTTTATTTTTCTCCGATATCCGATCCAGTAATTTAGGTCAGTATCGGACCGATACCGATACGTAATATCGGATCGGTCCATCTCTATAAGAAACCCGCCAGATTTTTGGAGAAACTAAAGTTCATTTGCTCTGATGAGCAAATCTAAAGAGTGTAAGGTTAGTGGAGATGCTATTTTGAATTTTAGAGTACCTAGAAAATTATCAGAGTATGTCTTTTCCAGAAGTTTTCATCCCAACAATAGATCTGCACCTCTTTTTGTCCATGTTTCCCTGAGAATCTCTGCAAAATTGGTGTTAAAAAAAGAGCAGCTATAGGTACTTGTGATATATTTGAACACCATCACTAGGAGGGAAAGGACAGCAGTTATTGCTTCACTTCACAGGAATAACTTCTAACCAGTGTTTTGTCTCTGACATCAGCTTGCTGAACTTCTTACATGGAAAATTCCTTTCTTTAAAAGTTGTTGCTAGACTTTCTCAGAGCTTGCTGTTTCAATTGCCCCCACAGCATTTCAGTGCAATTCACTGCTTCTGTCTGTCATGCAAATCAGCTTTATGGAATCTCAGTTAATGACTTTACCCTCATGCACTTTGACAGCAAGAGTTGCGATAAAAATTTTAGGGTTATTTTTGAATTTGCCCTTAGACTGAACTTACCCAGGTTGGCCATAAGCAGCCACCTGAAACCTACTTGAAGTTTATTTCCCTTCATTTGAAGAGTTTGTTTCCTTTATCTGTGTGTCCTGGTTAATGAAGAGCACTTAAAAACTTGGCACAGTCACAGTACACCCTTCAAAATATCAAAGAAATCCCCAAACAAAACATCCGCCTCATTTACACCATCGTTTCTTTTTGTGGCATTATTTTTGATACGTTGGCTCCAAATATACAATATTTCACCGAAACATAAGGGCAAGGAAATCCTCCACTTATATACCAAAGTCAAAACTTAATGAAATCTCTGGCAACGCTTGCTAATTAGAGAGCCAATAAACTGACATGTTATTGAAATTGGAGAACAGATACACACAGGCTCCATAATCCAATGAATAAATAAATAATTTATGCTTTTATGCCTTTTTTCTCCTCAAATTACACAGACATTATCATATGGAGTCTTGAGTATTGGAGATGCAGAATACCTCCTGACCATCTCTGAGGAAGTTCTAATAACTGGAACTTCTGATAATATTAAAATCCAATAATATTGATTATTATGGATTTGAAAGTTTGGCTAACGTCAGGATGATCTATTTTTTCCCCCATCTATTTAAACTATTAATATGATTGTATGTCAGTGTCGTGTGTGATTTGTTATTCTTTATCGATACTGTCCAAATACTTCAAAAAGCCAAGAGTTTCCCATCGCTTTCATAACTGCAAAACATTTTCTTATTGTACATTTTGATATGGCATTCACTCAAAAGACTGAAACACCATAACGTCATGTCTTATCACTCAGTTTTTAGAGTTACTGTTATTCGCTTTTTTTAAACTACTGTTATAAATAATTATCTATGTCTAACAGTTGAAGAGCTTCGCATTTAAATACCTGACATCTTAAAAAAAAAAGAAAAAAGAAACAGTTACACATCTTAATGTTTTCTTTCCTGAGCTGCCAGATGCTTAACAAAGATACATGCAATAGACAACAGAAACAGGAAATAGTCCTCTCAGAGGGCTCCTTCTTCTGGCAATGCGACTAGAGAATTATGAACTCAATTAACAAGCAGGTCGTTCAGCTTTCCTGCGAGATATAAAAACATATTTTCCTATGGAGATCAAAGCGGTTATAGGCTAAAAATAATCTTTTTTCCTTTGGTATGCCTGCGCTCAGTAAAGATATTTCTGAATTACACTGCTTTAAATAGCTGGGAGAGCTAAAAACTGGACTGTGTTCATCACTTCTAGCAGAAGTATACTGTATGTTGGCATGTGCAGACTGGACTAAAGAAAATCAAATACCCGCAATAACTATATTGAATTCAAAGACCTATTTTATGAATTAAAATGAATTAAACAACAATGCTTACTGAAACACTGTCACAATAAGAATGGATTCCTGTCAGGTTTCAGACCAACTGCGAATCAGAGGTGAATCAGGAGGAATACTGAAAAACCATAGCGATGGACAAAGACTCACATGACCTGATGGATGACCGCTTCCTAGGAAATGCACACTACACAAAGGCATCAATATGAGCAACACCCCTGGCATTCGCCAACAGCTTGTGCGTATGTGCAAGTGGGAGTAAGGGGGGACTTCATCCCATAATGCTGAGTGACCAGAAGGGCAGATGACTGTTGTTGTTTAGATTATAAAAGATGACCTTAAGCCCCTCTACATCCTCCCACAGGTTCACACACCCTCCCCATTGTTTTAGCCACAATTAAAGTCTTTCCACTGATTATCCCAGTTGTCAGAACAAAACATCAATATCCTGTTGGATAGCAAAGATGGAATAGATTAAGAGGCTTACAGTAAGTGGTTTTCCTTACTGACCCACAGGTTTATGGGAAAATGCATCCCCTGACCTGTTGCAATGGAAGAGCAAACAGCGTGTCATGGTGAAAAGCTCAGCAGCTGTTTTCTGCTCTTTTTCTCAAGACCATCAATTCCTGTATTTCAGACACCAAACTGCCTCTTAAGGCATAAGACCCCATTTAACAACGTCCAACACATTCGTGTGTCTTTGACACAAAACGGCTCTTAAAAGAAAATTTTACATTTTTGCTTAAATGAATTTCAACTCCAAATGAAGCAAAGAGTAGTGCCACAGCGTCGGTACTCATAACACAATGCCTGTTTGTTACTTCTCCATTTTTGGCTTCTGACCCAAACTTTAAAAACTGCCACTTTTCCAAATCCCTGCACATCAGCCAAACCAGTCAGTAACCACCAAATCAATGAGCAGAGCCATAACAATGAAACTGTGAGCTTACAATTAGTGTCAAGCGTTCCATAATCCTTTCATATTTAAAAGAACAGAACAGACTAGGGAACTGGGGATGTGTCACAGTGTATTAAAAAAAAAAAAAAAAAAAAAAAAAAAAAGCCTTCCTCAATCTATTCTCATGTTTAAGTTACTCATTCACTCCTGACTCATGACAAGCAAACCATCTCCGTCAGTATTGCCAAACTTCTTAAAACAACGCCACAGAAAGACGTGACTCCAGTTTCCTGGATTAGTATTTAAATTATTACTTAAGCTCAGTCTTTGCTTCCAAGTAAATTATTTTCTTAGAGTCCTGCCCTACAGTTTACGAGGGAATTTCTGACCACTGTGAGCGCCTCTGATGAAAGGACGCCTTAAAGAAAATGTTCTGCGTCGCTTTTTGTTGACAGTTGGACGAGTGGTCCGATGGCATGCGTTGTAAATATGGAAGTAGACATAAAGGATGTTTGTCCAGTCCAGCACACAGACAGGAAATATGGGGAGACACATGCAAGGAACTGCAAGCACCTCTGCAGTTCAATATTTAGCACCTCTCACCTCAGATACAAAGTGTCACGGGCGAGTGTTCTCCACAACCCTTTCTTCTTTCAGAAAACATCTGTGCTTCGTCCCTTTTGTCTTTTATTCATATTTTGTCTCCCTTCTCTCTACAATTTCCCACTTTATTCTGCTTTCCCGTTTGGAGTTTTTAGAAACCACTGCCCAGCCCTTACCAGAAATTATACTGAGGCCTGTAAGAAACTCTTACAGGCCTCAGACACAGGAAGAGACAATGTGCCACAAATGTCATAAAGACTTGTGGCAATGACATAAAGTAGCTCAGTGCCAAGTTAAACAAATCTTAACTTTGAGGTGCGACCTTTAAGTGACTAACAACAGCATGGAAGAAAAATCTTGACTAACTTCAAACCACCTTGTAGACTAAAGCTCATCACTGACGTTTCTACAAATAAAGACATAGCCCTAGCTAAAATAAGATAAGCTGACATTATATACGTTTACCAGAACCATGCATTGCAGCAGTGAAATGCACAACATGCACAGCCACCTCTATGCTGGTTTTCTGGTTACTCATGCAACTTGTGAGGTGTTTCAACTCCAAAACTCACTGCGTCAAACAGCACTTGCATGACATCAGAACAGGACTTTAAGTCCGTTTACAATAAATCCACTGACTAACATCCCAACATGCTCAATATGACTCATATCATAAAAGACGCCAGACTGTTCAGTGCATGTGGCTGTATCTGTATTTACCACCAACTGAACTGAAGCTCCTTCAAGGGTGATGTGACACTATAGACCTCTTACAGATCGCTGATATAGAAAGGGAACATTTTGTCTTCAAGGTCAATATAGACAATGTAGAGTACTTCACACAAGTGAAGATGGTTTCATTTAACCGGTAACCTTCTAATCTACATGATTAAAAAGCCAGTGGTATGCTCGAGTGGGGCTTTGCAAAGGAAATCCTGTCCTTATCTTTACACCTACTGCTTACCTTATCCTGCAGTAGGTCTATTATAACAGGTGGTAGTTCTCCTAATGTCTGATATCTACAACACCACTTAGAGCATTTAGTCTATTATGGATCTGTTCCTCAGCCACACTTATACAGGGTTTTATTTGTTTCATGAAATCCACTCCATCCAGCAGAGTCAGGTAGTCATACGCTGATAAACATTTTCTTCTTGATCAAGCAAAAACAAAATTAATAAAGTAAAAGTACTGATCTGTTACGCAGATCTCTATTATTTGAAGGTAAATTCAGCTTAATATTAACTAGGGTTTGGAGTTACATGCAAGACACTTAGTAGAAATAAAAGTCATGGCACAAGTCTGACTTGTGTGAGAACATTGAAGAGCAGTTATTAAGAGAAGTTATTCTAGGCAACTGTGTTGCTTTATTGACCTTTGTTTTTTTGTTGTTGTTGTTTTATTTTGGGGGGTGGGGGTGGGGGTGGGGGGTGGTTATATTGGTAAATGAAACAACCTGAGCAACTAAGGCGTAAAAATAAGTCAGAACACAGAAAAACATATTTCCAACAGAACAAGTGTGACATTTGGTCTAAAGACCATACCCTTTGCTTTTTAAAAGAATGGCATTTCCTTGACACGCCCCATTCAGCATGCAAAAATAAGCTACTGGAGACTACAGCAGAGAAACAGGTGTTTGCACTGTGCATTTGTCCAGGACAATACTACAAATATTTTGTAACAGCACTCAGCAATTAGTTTGGCACACGGTAAACTTGTTTTTTCTCCGTGGGTGAATCTGAAAAGCTAAAATGGGGTTACATGAATACACCTCGTCTTGCGTTTTAAACAAATAAAGATCATCTCTAAACCAGGCACACTCGTGCCAAAATACAGACTGATTTCGTATTATTATCACTGACTAACATAAGTGCATTTGCATCTGCTGAGATTTCCTTTATTTTCACTGTGGAAGGAGGAAGTAAGAGCCAGAAACCGATGAATTGCATAACACTGCTGATCAGCTGTAAATGACTGAGTACTGGAGCACAAAATCAATTGCAGTACTCATACTGGTTGCTTAAAAAAAAGCACCCTGCAAATAAAAACATGCCACATTTAATTCAGTTTGAAGTAAGCTGCTACCTGTAGATATGATTTATGGAGCCTTGGGTCTTCCCTTCCCTGACATCGGTGCCTTTGACACGTTTAAAATGCTTGACTACAGATCCCATCTGGCTTTTACACTATAAATCCAGAATTAAAGCCTAGCTTAGCTGCCAATGATCTTCCAACCAGGCCATTTCATGTAGTAAAATCTAATTTACATATTGCACTTCTTATTTATAGCCATTACCGGCGACAGTGGTGTTGACATTACCTGCGGAAGAGGAGTCATCGTGGTCGGAGCTCAGGTACCCATCACTCCTCCTCTCTGGGGTGCTGCACCCCGAGCCTCGGGAGGGTCTGCGTTGAATGTGGGGGAAGGACGGTGACAGTCTGCCATCATCGGAGTCAAACTCCCTGCTGTGGCGGAAAGGCCGCCGGCTGTCCCGGTGAGCGCTGGAAGTCTTCTGACCGTCTCTTCCCGCAGTCTTTGGTGCCAACAAGTTATTCCTGACGAAATTTTCATTCAGCTCCAAATCCTCATATTCCCGGTCGCTGCCTTCCTCGTTGTCATTTGCACGCTGGACGATGGCAGGGGCCGTGTCCACTCTACAAAACATGGGCTTCTGTGGCGGAACCGGGATAGGGACTGGTTTGCCCATCTTGCCGCTGAACCTGCCTCGCTCCCGGCCGAAGGAGCTGGTGAGCCCCGCTGTGTTGCTACCCGCAGCGTGGTGCTTCATGCCACCGGGGTCCAGCGCCTTCATCCTCCCCTCGTCACGCTCGGCGTCCCGCCGCGGCGGTTTCCTGATATTCTCCGTTTTGGAAAAGGTCGACATGTCAGCGTTAAAGTTTTCATCTTTGCCTTCAAACCTTTCCGGGTCGTTTCTCTTCTGTCGGGCCACGGTGGTCTCCAGGTAAATCACCTTGAATTTCTCCTCTGCCAGAGCCTTCTGGAGCCTCTTCAGGTTGGCTTTGCATGTCTCCAGCTCGGACTCGATGTCCTCTACAGAGTTCAAATCCATCTGGGGTACTTTTCCGTCGGGAAATTCTTTCCTCCAGTGTTTTTCGAATTCCTCCTGCTCCCACATATTGATGTTCACGCGGGGCTTCACGCCCGTCGCAGTCTTGTCATGCAAGTCAGAAAATATTGAAGCTAACTGTTGTCTTCACCGACACTGTCGCGTAAATCCACGTTCCTTTCTCACTTGTTTTCCGGAAAAGAAAAAACAAACAAATAAACGGTATTAACTTGAGCACTTTCTGACCATCTTGCACCTCCTACACGTAACTGGCGCACGGCGCACTCCTGCGTTTAATGCAGACAAGTTTGCCACTACGCTGAAAAGTTTCGAGACTTCCTGTATCCAGACGTGGTGCGTTCAGGTGCCGCTGGGAGAATTAATGTGGCCATGGTTTCGTGACAGCATTATCCAATCAATACCGCGGATTCTGAAGTGGATGTGTGCGGTATAGCCTGGTGGCAAAAAAAAAAAATGTTTAAAAACAAGCAAACAGAAAAAACAACAACAAATAATAAAAAAAAAAACAATTATTATAAGGATGAGGGCAGGGATGTTAGAATATTATAACTCATGACTAATATTTCCATCGATTGCTAACACTGTATCTGCGGATAAACTAACCAGTTTTACTTGAACGCTATTCCTGAATTTCTTTTCACACCTTATAATAATAATAATAATAATAACATAAAAAAAATCCGACAGGATCTGAATGCAACAAGCACTGCTACAGGAAAGCAACCGTGCTTGGTGGTGCACATTTAAAAGAAATTATATTCCAGATAAAGGTTGATCTGTTTGGTAGTTTGTATCTTTGCCAGTTCAGTCTATTGTGAAGAAACACTGCTGATCTAAATATACTGTCAACTTGTTTCTATTCTGTTGTTTGTGGTTTTCTATTTTAGCCACACTGGTGGTCTGTTGAACAAAGATGCTGAACAAATCTTGTTACAGTGTTGACACATTTTAAAAACCTTTAATGATATACAGGAAGCTCAAAAACCTGCAAGTTGCTTTAAATGACACAAAAAATTAATTCCTCCTGACCACATTTCAGCTGCATACATATATACACGGGCACACTGGGCAGCATGTAATGTTGCAGACCAAGCAGACTGAAAGCAGATGTTTGGTTTGCTTCCCTATAGCTACAGGTTTCGGTGGTTTGACATTAAGGAAGGGACGAGGCACTTTTCTTTTTTTTTTTTTATCTATCAGGTAGCTTGTTATCTGTCTGCAGAGGAAACAAAAATACTGCAGGAACTCATGTACAAAAACCTTTCACACGCACCTGTCTCTTCAATGCTATAACTTCAAGCACACATCCTCCTTCTCCTCCTTGTTTTCAAGCCTGCTAGTTAACGATTGCTAAACAGTGTGTTGAAAAAAAGGTCAACTTGATTCCCCATCTTGATTTGTGGCACAGCAGAAAAATATTTATTGGACATTTAGCTGGTAAATAATTAAGTATGTGTCATTTTGAAGACTCTCCATGTCTGTGATTTTCATATGAACAGAGCCCATCTCTGGGAGACTCATCTTCCATAAAAAAGTAAACGTAAAGCATGATTATCAAAATTCATGCAGCTATGTCCTGATAATATTAAAGAAGAGCCTGGTAAGAAGCCAGACAGGAGCCTTCCAGTAAAATAGAGTGTAATGCTATACAACATAGAAGAAAGTTATCTGTGCAGACAGAGAGAGGCGGGTGCAGGCAGAGATGGGTGCTTGGTATTTCTGAGTGCCCATTTGGATAACCGCCCAGAACTGAAAGATCATTCTCCTGAAAGCTTTCAGTGGCCATTGATCCGCACTCATTGCAAGCCTGGGGGCCTGTATTGGGTTACTGTAATGAATAGTCTACAAAGACTACGACCAGCTATGAAGCTAGATTACCAATCACAGGCCTGATACGACAAAGAAAGCATAAAACGTGGACTTTTCCTGGTTAGTCTACAAGTTATAATAAAGACAGCTAGCTTTGGGGACTGCATAAACATGACTGTGTAGCTGATCCAGCCATACTTCTCATGCTTTACTCATTTCATCGCTTAACATCAGTGAAACAGACACCTAACAAGTTTGCTCAGTGTGTGGTATTCAGTCGACAGATACCTGAGTGGGTAAACGATGCAGAAGAGTGTGCACAAAGCTGGAATTCTGCTTTAATTACATTTCGCAGCTACAACCACACCTACCACACTGATCAGAGGTGCTCAATAGATAACCAGAATGTAACAATATTATAAAATGCCTGTTAAATGAGTTCCCTTTTGTGTGAGTGTGTGTCATATATTCACAGCTTAAATAACACCTCCAGCCCAACAAGCTGTGGGTATGTACTCTGTGTTACTATCCAACCCTTTTTAGTGAACATATTCTTAAACTTTTCCACACACCTCTCAGCACTCCTTCACCTCCATTCAAATCCAGATGCCTTGGATTCCTGAAACACTAAACTCAGATAGTGACTCGAATTCTTTGCTGCCATCAACAAAAAGAGAGACGCATGAACAAACTATCCAGCTATGTTATAATTACAGCACTTAGTGTCATTGTAAATACATATGGGTGCCTTCTACGGTACGGCACATGTATAATATATAAAATATATAATATTGTAAGTGTCAAAGTTGTATTGAAGCTTATACCTAAAGTCTTATGGGACAAGAGTACTTGAAATAAAGGCATTGAAAGTGCACATATTGAAACATATTGATGGGTCAAGTGTTTAAAAAAAAGAAAGAAAAAAAAATACCACACAAGTAGAGAGCTGCAATTTTTCCTTAGTGGGTCAGCAGCTCTGTGATCAGGAGAGCTGCTGTAAAAGTGGATAGGTTCTTGTGACACATGATGCACCAGTGACACACAAAGGAGCAAAACAACTGGCTCGGACACGATTCCACCGGCTGCACCCTCCAGTATATTCTGTACTGCACCACAGTGCATGGTGTGAGGGACTTTAATCAGTGGTTGCATGACGCCCTCTTGTGGCCACATGCCCTGCAGGACTAAACGAGCGTGAGTCAAAGCAGCACACATAGTAAAACACACAGTAGTACAACATTTATTGGTAGGATCATTTCCGCAGGACTTCTAGTACAGTGAATTTCACTAATCACAGAAATGATTCTAACAGATATATTGCTCAAGTCTAAGACCACAGCGAGACACTTTGGGACAACATAAAGATGAAAACATTAAAAAGTAAATATGCTTTCCAGGATGCGAAGTTCTATGCATCCCTTTGAAAGCAAACTTACAATACAAGTATATCAAAATAGACAGATATATTATAAAAAACACATCTCACACTGCATCTGGTTTATGTGGGAGAGATCTTAGACTGTAATCGAAACTTTTAACCGAGACATAAAATCTACAAAACTCTACTCCAGATTTGTTGCACAACTGTCTCTGAAATCTCAGTTAAGGCAAAAAAAGGACAGCACCACAGATGCAACCAACGGAGTTACAGGTAGGTAGTATCAAAGGCCACAAAACAACCCCCCACCCCTACACGTGATACAAATATATTTTCAGAAAAAAGACAAACATCTACAGTTTGAGTCAAAAGTTTGCAGGTGACGATCCTCTACACAGCCTTCCTGAGCAGTAGTTGGAAACGTAAAAGGAGTGTTTAGGATGATTGAGGAGCCATCAATGATTAGGCCTAGTCTTTAATATAATAAAAATCTAGTTGATTTAATGTAAATATGTACAATATCATAAATACTTCTCACAATAATATAGTAGTCTTCAGATCAAAGACTGTCACAGTGCCTGCACAAATGTTCTTTGCATAGTTAAGTGATTTTCCGATAGTGAATGCATAAAAACCTAAATCAGTTTGTAAAAGATGGAATCTAACCTGCAGGATTTCTGCTGTTTTCTAACAGAGCAAAGTGCAAAATCTTGATACAGTTTGCTCCTGTGGCTAATACATAATCATGATTGCTGTTAGCCTTAAGAAACAGTTCTTCATGCTTTTATGATGGCACTTGCTACCAAGGTTTCTCGCCTGGTGGTTATAAATGCCTGTTGTTTCTCATAATAGGCTGCCTCGTTAATAAAAGTGGGATAGACCGTCCCGGAGCCTTGGTAGTGGATGGTTTTTCCATCAAATGTCTGGAACATTGGGTCACCAGGGTTCAGCGGCTCCCAGTCACAGTCCTGCAACAATAACAAGCAAGAGCCACAGGGAAAGTAACTCGAGTATGTTGTTTAAACTGAAACAATACATCCTCACGTCATCTAAAGAAATCTCATTTCCTCCTTAAAGCAGCACATTTATAGACTCAACGGTCCAAACATGACATGAATGCTAGAGATTGAAGGTGAGAGCAATTCTAAATTTGAATATTTACCTGCAGGTTGGGGTGAACCATGGCTATGATGTTTCCATTGGCGTCTCGGGGGTAGTCGATCCACTCGAGGACTCGGAAAACTTCAACTGTACAAGGAGGGAACTCCACACCTAAACAGCACAGAAAACACAGAGAGAGTATGTGAGTGGATTGGGATAACATAATGAAAGCTGGAGTTAGACTGAATTCCCAGAGTTAATGTCCCCGGGTTTAGAACAAGCCTAAAAAAATAAATAAATAACTAAAAAAGAAGAAAAATAGATTTAAATAAACATTCGAACACTATTTAACAAACTGTTTCAAGGGCAGCTTTATTATAGGTCCTCAGAAGGGTATAAAAGCTGTAGTACGTTAAGGCATCGAGTCGCGATATCTCCTAGACGACCAGTAGATCAAACATTAACATTAAGTCAGTGCAGAAATTTATCTTCACATGGAAGGTAAAGCCCCACTCTTACAGGTGAAAAGTCATCTGCATCACCTAGCAGTTGTCGAATTGAAGGGCAGCTTGTTAAAAAAAACAAAAAAACAACTCACTGAACAAATGCACCTTGCTTCCCAATTGAACTTGTCTGTTTTTTATGCTACTATACCATACTTGACTGGCACTGTGGTGCAGTGGTTACCAATTTAGCTTGAAAGCAAAAAGCTCCTGGGTTCAAACCCAACAGCCTTTGTGCATGGAGTTTGCTTTGTGTGCTCTTCCTGTGCTTCTGTGGGATTTCTCCAGTTTGCACCCACAGTCCAAAGACATGCTTGTTAGGTTAAGAGGCAATTCTAAACTGGCTGCAGGTGTTGGTCTCTTTATGACAGACTGGTGAAAGGGTAACCAAACTTTTGCTAAGATGAATAAGCAGGGTAAGCAGAAGAACATTGATGGATTTATAATAGTTGCCTGATCTTTATAGAACTCTGATTGGCCTGAGAAAACCTGAAAACAGAGCTCAGAGAAGGTGCTTAAGTGCAGTCGTCACCAAAATCTTGTTGTCTACCGCTTTCTTTATTCAGCTAAATCTAACTCGTGACATTGCTATCAAACAGATAAAGATAATATGCATTATATTACCTCTGCATTATTACGTATGTAGATTTTTCACTCTGGACCACAGTAACGAGCTCAGTAACATTTTAAAACTTGGTTTTGATTTTATTTATTTTTTGAAGTACAGATTAGTGGAAAAAAAGACGTTACCTTTACTTTATATTAAGATGGGCATAAAATACACAGTAAAACATAAATCAAACTAATGTCACACAATGGACAAGTTGCCAAGTTTTCATGAGATTGTTCAACTGTGATTTGAAACCAGAGTGTCCTTGTTCAACCTTAGGAATTACACACGAGGTTTGGTAATGTTTGGCAGAGCTCTGACATTAGGAAACCATTTCACCTGCACTCAGCTGTATTCATATGCAAGTAGCAGTGCGGAACAGGAAGGACAAATGCTTCTGAAGTTTTAGTTTCCCTGCTTAATGGGGGGGGGGGCTATCCTTCTGAGCAAGCCTTGTATAGCTAAAGGACTTGTTTCATCATGCTGCTCAGCTGCAAAGCGCAGGAACACCGCTTCAACACCATGCCAGAACATTCATTATCACCACGGTGGTCCTAAGACAGAAGACTACCACCCCAGTGCCAGCCAGTCCCTAATGACATGGAAACTGACCAACTCCCAGTTAGCGGCCCTTTCAACGGCGGGACAGTTGGGGAAACCAACAGCCTGCAATTCTAACTTGGCACAGATCGCATGTTTCCGTAAAGATATGAGGGAAACGCTGCCCTGCACCTAAACACTGAGAACACTCTTTCGTTTAGGGGGGGGAGAACGAGCCGAGTGGAGGCGTAACGCAGATAAATTTAGAGAGCGAGGACTAGGTACATCTGGATGAGTCAGATGGTCACCCATGGGCATTTTGTCACAAAACGTTTCTCATCACAGGGATGCTGACAGATGGTAAACAACTCACTTTTCTATTATATAACACATTATGAATCACACTTGCTGTTTTTGAGCCCAAATTATGAACACTGTTTAATACTTTGTAACTTCTGTAAGAGCTACTTCAGAGGTCATTCATTCTTCACACTATGCTGCAGTGCTATAACCCTTTAAAGTCTTGTGACACAGCCTGTTGTCATGTAGCTAAATGTGACTACAGCTTAACACTTCAAGTCTCACCTTCATTAAAGAGTTCAATAAAGTCCAGAGCATGTTTCAGTATCACTCGCATGGCTTCAAAGATGTTGCTTCTTAAAACACCTTGAGGCTGAGGACCCACTTCCAAACCTGCATAGAAGAAAACAATCAAATGATTCATCTGCAAGTAAAAGATTTTCTACCAGCTGAACGTATACTCCAGTTAGATATGTTAAACGTGTAAGGGCTAAGGGCTAGCTGGGATTTGTCGAGGGTGCCACACAACCAAACATGACTGTACTCGATGCAGTGGCTGCTCTGCAAGAGTCAGTAAAAGTCATACACGGTTGCATGCTCGAGAATCATGGCTACACAGAAAACAGGCACAAGGCCTCAGGTTTAATATAGGAAACTGAAACGACAACATTTAAAAGACCACAAAGAGATACAAAATGACCACAAAAATGTGCAAAATGACGAAAAAGCATTGAAAATGGCAAGAAAGGGATGAAAAACCACAGAGGAAACAAAAAGAACTCCAAATAACTGCGATACGACCAAGCGATTAAAATAAATGCGATCGAAAGACCTAATTACCAAATCAACAATTAAGAAATGATTCACACTTTATTCACCTAGGGGTCATTTTTAACCCGAGGACAACACAAGGGTTAAGCTTACAAGTGCCCATAATGATATTTGTTATTCTGTACACTGTTAGTCTGTAAAATATGCTAGAATCACCACAAAATTGACCACAAAGACACACCACACAGCCAAACACCACCTACAAAGCAACTAGAAAGTCCTGAAAAACAACAGTTTGTGTCATTACGTGCTCGGGGTTGAACCCCCTTCTTTAAAACAATGGCTTTAAAACCTGTTTTTCTTAATCCACCTCTGCCACTGTCCACAGATAAACCTGGCTGGACTACAGAGACTCACCAACAGGGTGCTTGGCGACAGAGCGTGAAGTGGAATATTTCAGAAGAGGATGTTCATTCATCAGAACAAGACAACTGGCTGGAGCCATGGCTTTCTACAAGACAAGAGAACAAGAACGTCATATAAAAAGCAGATAAAAGAAAGCCAAACACAAACGCACAAAGGCAAAGGTGTTACGGTCGTGCTCGATAGAATGGAAAATGAAATCTAAACCAACTAACGCTGTATCAAAAACGACTGTGTGGGGAATGAAGTTTAAGCTGGTGGGCTATCTTCGTTTGTCAGCAGAGGCTCGAAATCCTTTTCAGAAGGAACACCATCATAGTGGTCGCCTTCATCATTAAATTAAAAGCTGTTTCTCTAACATTAAACTGGCAGCGGTTCAGATCATCTGCCGAGGGGTAAATCCTTCAAAGTATGAGACAGAGTAATCGGTACCGTACTAGACCTGAGCCCTTTTCTACATTGTGCGTTTGCGATTATCAACAAACACGAGCAAAGCGCCTGAAGTCACAGCATCTAAACCGGAGGCATTTACTAAGCTGGTGAATATTTATGAAGTCTATGAATCCTTATATAACTGATGTCTGTGTATTGGTGGGGCAGTTTACAGTTTTAAAACTTAAGAATGCATTTCCCGTGAGGTGTATTGTACAAAAGACATGTTGCTTTTGGCTTCATTTCTCCTCCCTGCAGGTGCTCACCATGGATTGTTATTAAGAACGAGAAAGGAATGCAACAGCTGGCATTTTAAGATGGAAGTTAATGTAAAGTAATAAGAGGGGTTTGCCTTGTCATTACCATGAAGCAATGTGAATTTTCGAGGTTGTATTAATGTCTTAAAACAAATTATTTATAAAGATTTGCTGTCTCTGGAGCATTTTATGCTTCTTTGTTAGTTCCCATGTGGGATTTAATCAGTGTAAAGCTGTTGTTACACATGCAGTTTATCACTAAAATATTTGAGAAGTCCAACACTGGACAATGTCCTGATCAGCCAATAGCCAACACTGTTTTGGGCTAAATGATACCCAAACGCACTGTTGATTATTTTGGCACCTTTATCCCATTTGGTAGTCAGCAAAGAAGTCCTGTGTTACAGTCAAGTATGAAACATTTTGGGAGGGCAGATCTAGTTCAGCACCATGTTGATTATGCTGAGACCTTCTGGTACAGCAGCTCTCCACAATAAACATGCCACAGACTCCTCTGAGAACAAGCTTGTTAGGGTTACGTCCAAGATTTTTGGACAGATCTGTGACATTTATGAAATTCTCGTTGTTACAGTGGAAAGAAGAATTGCTTGAATTAAAGTTATGTTTTACTGGCAGAATTATAACTTTTGGTTACACCAGAGAAAATCAGGTGTTGTTACATAATTATTACAAAGTGTTGACTAACGATATTCTCTTTCAGATTGAAAGGTTCCAAGGACAAAAATAAATGTATACATTGCTGCAGTGCTTTCAAAACAGTGACTTTACCCTTTTTTTGTGTTAAATCCACAATCAATTAGAGCCCTGTTTGTTTTGTTGCTCTCCTTAGTCATCACTATTAAGTAGCTTTCATTGCATGTGTTTTTGTTTTAGTTGGTTTTGCTTGGATTGAACATCTGGCATCTCCTCCACTTGTCCCTTGGGAGGCCCACTAAAAAGGGCAGGAATAAAAAAATAAGCATTTAGTTCTTTTTATTTTATTCTCAACAATGTAATTATAGCCCAGTTCATCTGTACTTACTTTACTTAATGCTGTCAGATAAAATCCATCTTGTAAGAGAGACACTGAACATCTAATGGTTTATATTATCTCCTAAGGCTCATCTGGGAATTTGGCTGAGAGTACAAAGACAACAAGGATCCTTCTGGGGTATTTGGATGAGCCTAACATGGATGGATTTACATCTCTCAACTATCTCAACTAAAGCTCAGCAAACAGATCAGCCTCAGACGGAGGTCAGAGAACGACACAGGTTGAGAAGTTGAGCTACATCTCGTGTTTCTCCACATACTGCACAGTGTGCAGCACAGACTATGAGTGGAACAATCATGCAGTAATATTATACAGTCGCAATGATGCCTGCTGAATAATGATATATAATTTGGACTTTCTGCAAATATAATGGCAGCACTTGATGACAGTGATTGTTTTATCTCGTTTAGGTCTCAGTACTCTTTTTTTTCCATGTTAACCATCAGTCGATTTTTAACAAACTGCAAATCTTGCCAAACTACTCTTTTCATCACTGATTAAGCTTGCCGGTCATTACAGTTGAAGTACGTGGTTAAAATGTCTCAACGGTTGTAGAGAAAAGGTTCCACAAAAGCTCCTCTCAAATACTAGAAGTTACTGGATGTAACTACAGTTCTGTGAGCATAAGTGTAGCGCCCCAACAGGCTTCACCACTGTTTGTGTAAACTGGTCAGAGGGGTGGTCAGATTTTAGGGTGTGATAGCTCTTCTCATAAAAAAGTCCCTACAGTGTATATGTTTGTTCGTATTCTCAAGGCCGCCACCTTTATGTAGTTCATCATCTGCAGATTGAAGTGGTCTTTGGAGCTTTCCAGAATCAGAGTGCAGCCCATGTTGGATGTCGTGTTGTGAAGGTCAAAGATGACATCGTAGGCCTCCGGGCTTCCTTTGGGACCAAATATCCTGTTGATCTCCTGGGCTCTCAGCACCTCATAGGGCAGGTCATTTCCACCTGGGGCACTGCAGGGTGTGTGCAAACACATAAAGCATGTTAGAGCTGCCACAAGCCTAACTATTCACATACTATCACACAAGTCAGCTCAAAGAACAATGAATCATGTTAATTATTTACACAAGAGTGTCCTACATACACTTTAACCTAACGGTTGGCTAAAAGGGAAAAGGCTAGTATGTCGGGGTTAAACTCCACATGCAGAACTTCATGGTTAAAGTATTGGCAGCCATGGAGTCAATGCTGGGAAGTAGTAGCTGCATTCAGTAGGCCAGTGGCCTCCTTCTGTCAAAGTTAAGAAGAAACTGTATTCATTAACTCCAAGTCTTAGGATCTTTCCAAAGTGTATTTTGCCCCCGGGCCTTGCTCTGACCAGAGGACGAGTGCTGCCCACTTTCACGCTCTTTTAAAGCATTTCAAAACACCAACCAGTCTAGGTCATTCTCCACGCTATAGCAGAATAGCACCTCTACTGTCTGTGTTGTTTTGCCTCCCTCACATCTGTCATTTACTCCCTGTTTTCAGAGACTGTCCGGTATTGTCTGGACTGCTGGGAAATAAGCACACAAGCACAGTGTAAGCAGCAGCTGATGAAGTGGACTCCCAAAATTCATCTGAAGGGGTCAAGCGGGTGCTAATTTTGAGGGAAGATGTCCTTCTATACAAGGGGGGGGGGGGGGGGGGGAATGACATCATGATGAGTTGTTTTTGGAAAGAGTCTCCAACTGTTTAATCTTCTTATATGTTGCCTTCAGAGAGGCCAAATAGTGAACATGCTGGAGAGCGCTGAAGAAGATCTTAAAGTGTCAACTAATGCTTGTACGATGAGGCCGGAACGCTTCACTCATTCGGTTTGAGCTCTGGGCATCACTTCAGCTTCACTGCTAAGAAATTATGTGTCACCTCTGTATATGCTCAGCGCTCAAT